>NC_136415.1:135957678-137181428 GCF_051521515.1 Lactuca serriola
TTGTTGTCTATGCTGGATGAACGATTTTATACATGTTTTAAAAGATTTAAACGGTATATTTATTTTATATCTAAAAATATGTTGCAGATGAAACATGGGTAGATGAAATAGTTGGTGTGTGATCAAATAAAATGATGAGAGATAAGTGATGATAATTAGGTAAATAGATGATGATGAATATGTGATGTAGGATGAAAGGAGATACCATAACCTTAACTAGCAATGTGGCGATGTAGTCATCTACCAAAGTATAGATGGAGACCACGGACTATTCTAGACAACCTAGTGGAAACACCAGCAGGCCCATAACCTGTAGGTGATGAATTACGAGTTCAGGCGATGTTGTAACTACGTATTCATGCGATGATACTCTAACCCCTTACTATGAATTACGAGTTCAGACGATGTTGTAACTACATATTCATGGGATGTCACAAATTTTGCATGCCAAACCAATGGCCACAATTCATATCAGTGAGAATGATTCATTTTTTTTGTAAAACCAAAATCAGATTGGAAATTTTGATTTTTTATTTTGGAAAATGTCAAACCATTGGTTTTTTATTTCGGTTTTGGTTTTTTGTTTTTTTTTAAATATATTTTCAGGTTTTTTTTTTTTTTTTTTTTTTTTTTTTTTAATTTCATAGATTTCTTCATCAACAAATGTTGCTACAATTTAACAAAAATAAATAATTTGTTAAAACATAATACAAGAGGAAGTTTGTTCACATTTAGTCATTGAACTTTTTAGAAGGAAACGAACTTTCGATTTTGTTCATATTTAGTCACTAAACTTTTTTTCGTTATCTATTTGCCATTGAAGTATTAAAACTGTTCACATTTTACCCTTATGACCGGCTTTCAATAGTTCAATGGCAAATAGATAACGAAAAAAAGTTTAGTGACTAAATGTGACAAAAATCAAAAGTTCGTTACCCTTTCAAGTCATTATCCCTATAATCGTTGATGAGTAGAGCTGGTGATGTTGACATAGTGTGTGCTAAATTCACATCATCTTTTATTGAGTCTTTCCCCATAGCCTAATGCATATGAAATTAACTGATTCTATTTTTTAATGTTTTTGATCCACTAAATAAAAATTTGGATATTAAAAATATAAGAAGATATTTTAAAAGTTTATTGATAGAAAGTAAAATATTAGGCAAGACTATCCGTGTAAACTGTAATTTAGTCTAAATTGTAATTCATGGTAATCGACGGCTATTATTAATCGATACCAAGAACCCCCATGATAAGATCCATAGACGCGTGACACGCTAACTATATTCTCAGTTATCACGCGACTTCTCGATCCTTCCTCTGCACATGTAAATACCCTTCTTATTTTCCCCGCAGCCACGTTCAGCTGTGTGTCTCAATAGACATTGTATCGTTCAATCTCTTTCTCATCCTCTTGGCACGCTAACGGATTGGGTAATTTGTTTTTGTTTTTGGTAGTTGATCTTAACCCGATCAATTTCGATTAAATTCATGGATTTTAATTTTTTTTTTCTTGAAAACAATATTTTACAGGGTCTGATAACAGAGTGTTGTTAGATCTTGTGGTTCGGCTGTTCGTAAATCGAGAATTATGTCTCATATCCTCCCTGATATCTTTATCTTCTCCAATTTCAGATCGCTTTTTTGGGATATCATCGATTGTTTCTTCCGATTGACGAAAGTTTGCTTTGATTTTTGTGATAAATATAAGCAAACGAATAACGATCTATAGGGTCGTGATTAAATTATCGAAATCGTCGATTAAACCGATTTCAAGTGTTTTATTTATTTATTTATTTATTTGTTATTTTTTTAATGATTCAAACGCATATGAAGTCAGAATCTTTAAGGTAATATTATGTCTCGTTAATCTTAACTCGAAGATTACGCGGAAACCAGAGAGATCGTGATAGGGAAAGGGCTCAGGCAAGGGCTGGGGGTAAACCTAAAAATCCCAAAACAGATGGATTAACTCCTGAACAAAGACGAGAAAGGTTTCAGTCGATTGCTATTTCTTTTTTCTGATGTCTATTTTTTCCAAATGTATATGAAACTTTCTTCTTGAAACAATGATTGCTCGAATAATGTTGAAATGGTCGATTTGGGGGTTTTCTTGGAGCAGGGATGCAAAGGCACTACAAGAAAAACTGGCAAAAAAAGCTTGTAAAGATTCATCTGGAGCTTTTAATGGGTCAAATGGCATTAAAACCAAGAAATAGATGTTGATTATGTGTGTAAATGGTACATATATTGTGGGATGAGAGATAGACGACATTAATGGGTTTATTTAGATTGTTGGTTTATGACATTTGCTGTGTAACGTGTTAAGTATTGGTGATCCTTTCTTCTTGTCTGCAATTACATATACTGGATCTAGATTAGATTTATATTCTTGACATTTGGGTTAAGTTTCTATTATACGATTAAGTCGATGGAACATAAGGGCATCTCCGATATTTTTTCTTCATTTTTTCCCTATTCTTTTACAACCCGATACCATTTTCATTTGCAATTTTTGGAGATATTTTTGGGGAATATTATCATACTTCTAAAAATATAGTTGAAATTTTGGTTGATAATAGTCCTTTTTTTTATGTTAAAGATTTTTAGTTTGGATTTTCTAATACGTGTGTCATTAGGGGCAATATAAAAAACACATTAATTGAAGTTTTAATTATAAAAATATTATCATAATTAAATATAATAAATATTAATTTTATGTAATAATGTCATAATTAAATATAAAATACATTAATTATAAATAATCTATTATAATAAATGAAAGTTTTTTTTGGTCAAATGTTAATTTCTCATGAGTTTTGACACTTGTTATTTTGTGGTATTTTTAAAATAAATTAGAGAGGAATTAGATCTTGTTTGTTTTCTTTCTTTATTTCAAGTTTTACCAAATGATAGAAAATAGTATAATATTAATCAAAACATATTACATGTAGGGGTCTTCATATGACAAACAAATCATTGAAAGTGTGTTGCTATTTAGTGTATTTTATCCTAGAAAAGAATCAAAAAAGTTAAAATGTTTTGAGATGATTTACCATTTGTTGCAAGAAGAAACAATATCTGGAGAGCCTTCCATGCTAGGTATAGTTTGTGGAAAAACAATTCATAATCAAAATACTAGAACCGGCCATCGAGATCAACTAAAAATAATAAAAATTTTATTGTTTATTGGTAGAAGGATCCCATTCATGTTCCACAACTGCGTTTGGTTTTCAAATTCCGATGGAAATGGAATCTGAAATTCCATTCCATGGTTGAATTGTTTGAAAAAAGACAAAATTTTTACTTAAAAAGACATAATCTTTTTTCTTAAAAAAATAAAAAAATTTAGATAAATTGGAGGGGATATTGATTTAACTAAAATATATAAATTAATTGATTTACTAAATTAAAATAGATTCTAATTCATAGTTAACTATTAAACAGCAAAAAAAAACAATAAAAAAGATAGTTATTGTGGGATTGGTTCCACTTCCATTTGTCCTACTCTCATTATAAGGAATTGCGTAACAGCCAAACTCCCTGCTCCACCTCTATTAAAGCCAACTTATAATGTTTTTTGTTCTTCATCTTTTTTCACTTTTCCAAAACACTAATTGTTTAACTTCAACTTGTATTTTTTATTAAAAACCAAAAAAAAAAACATAAAGTATTATATTTATTATAACTTAAATAGGAACGGAGGTTTAACAATTATAAATAACCTACAAAAGACATCTTCAACCTCTGTTCATTTCATCTATCTTGATGGTTGCTATGTACTCACTTTGCTTCAAGGAAGTAGAACTGGTATGCTCCCATGATGAATCAAAATTGAAAGTAAATTAAAAAAAAAAACTGTAATGGCAGTGGTAGCAGATGGTGACGATAAACCAATCAAAAAAAATCACTAAAATACGATTACAATAAAGGTAAAAAAAAAATTCTTAAAGTATGTTTCATTTTTGTTAGGGTGAATATCAAGTTGTGTGCCATCTACAACAGAGAGAAAACACAAAACACATGAGGACATGAAAAGCAAGAAAAAACAAATAAAAATTACAAACAATGGTAAAAAAAGAGAGAGAGATTAAAGTTGAGTTAGGTTCAATCATGGTGGCTATAGAGCAACTGAAAACTCCAGTTTAGTGTGTATTACCTTTGCAGTTGCTTGCTGGACCAACATGGTTGTATCTACTTTACCAATACTGGAAATTCAAAGTTTGTCCTTTATTAAATTTGAAGTTTTATATATAAAATGAAGAAAAAAAGTACATAGTGGCCAAAAATAAATAACAGACATATGATTCAAATATATATACATGAGTTACTTATCTAATCCACTCAAAGATGTTCAGACAAACAAATGAAAAAAAACAACCTTTTTGACATACTTCCAAAATTGTATGCTTATCGCCAAATTAGTTTAAAACCTATTCAGTTACCCACATTTGATTCCTAGTATGGTTAGCAAACAGAAACCACAATAGCAACATACTTTCACTTTTTGTTTATTATAGCATCCTATGATCATTTCTTTCCACTATACATATACGATTATACTTCCAAAATTTCCTTTTATGTATAATACTATTTTAAAAAGAAATCTACTAAATACAACTTTCTAAAGCTTAACAATTGAAAGTACAATGCTATCACCGCTACATTTAAAATGAAGAAAGTTGAAAACTTGGAAAAAATGTTCAAAACTTAAAAATATTTACCTGTTCAGCAGTCCGGCCACCAAGTGTCATACATTTGAGATCCTACGTGGAGGTAAAAAGGCACCTGACACGTGTGTTGTTTTGTAACAGAGTGTGGCAGGCCTTGTTGTGTGCTTGTGATACTCACGTACCTTCCAAAAATAAGAAGCAAACAACTCAACCTCCACCCATTTAATAAAATAATATAAATATAATAAATGCATTAATCATTTTCAACGGCCACAATTAATTAATTAATGTCTTTGGGTATATATATATATATATATATATATATATATATATATATATATATATATATATATATATATATATATATATATATATATATATATATATATATATATAACCAAATTTCCACGATATCCGGACAACCAAGTTTTAGTCATTAAAGCAAATGAGGAAAAATTAGAATTGAATTCCATGAGTTTATGGATGGAAAGCTGATTTTCATGCATATTGTGAACTGCAATGGAGTTGAATTCCGTACTCATTTGCAACAAAATGACTGAATGGATACTGGACAACCAAATCCCACAAAATCAAACTAATAAAAAGTGTCGTTGTAAACCCAAAGTCAACATTTACCAACATTTGTGTAGATTTTAGGAGGACTTCAACTGTCTCAATTGAAACTTTTAATAAGGATATGGATGTTGTCCCTCCTTTCAGTAACTTTTATATATTCATTTAGAATTTTTTTACTAATAATAAGGATATCAATCTTACTTTCTCAACAACTTTAGTGATTTTGAGATTCATTTTGGACATCTTCTATGGAAATGAATTGAGCTTCAAAGTACCTATAAGAATTTAGAATGTCATCAAATTAAAAGGGTATATATGGAAATAAATATCGACCACATGTAACCTTGGAATTGTGACCTCCAAAAAGAATAACGTACACAATGAAATTAATACTCGGCTTGAAGATGTTTTGTTTTGGGTTTACCAATGCTTCTTCTTCTGATTTTTCTTTCCACCATATGGCTTAACCTGCTCTTGGTTATTTGCACCGGTATCTTGGACGTGTTTGGCTTAGCTTTTAAAAGCTCAAAAGAACTTTTCCAAAAAGTTACAAAAAGTCAGGATTTCCTGACTTTTCCAAAAAGTTGCTTTTTTTTTTTGTATTAAAACTCCAAAAGTTATTAGTTTGCCAAACATCTTTTTGTTTTTTTTCTTTTACAAAAAAAACTTTTGGCTTTGAAAAGCTAAGCTAAACACCCCCCTCCTCCAAATGTAATATCCTAACATATAAACAAAGTCAATTATTAATTACATGGTTTTAGATTTCCTCAAACGATGATTACTAATGATTTCTGAATATTTGAACTACTTTCTTTTCAGGGCATCAAAAATACGAAATACAATTATGATTTTTTTAGGGTATCATATAAAAGTATAATTTAACTTTTTTTTTTTTTTTTTTTTTTTTTTTTTTTTTTTTTGGGTTTTACCAACTTACAAACTCACCTTACAACAAAAAGTTTATATATTTCTTTCTCTTAAAGGCTTTCAATCTAATGAAATGATTTCTTGACAAATGAAACATATTTTTTAAATTCTAATGGAGTGAACCATCTGGTTCTTTCCTATATTGCACAATATCAAACATTGCCTACTTCTAGCAAGTTACTATCATAGAGTGATATGGATCAATACGTTGTTCAGGTGGTAAGTCAGCCGTAATGGACCCAAAAGCTTGGTTTACTTGAATTTTGCCACATCCATTTCCCCCTCTTCTCTAAATCTGTTACTACACTGTAGGTAGCCTCTGGTAGTTGGTAATTGTCATATTCTATGTAACATCAGTTATTCGCAACAGAAATTCATGAAAAAAAGATATAAAAAATTAAACATGTTGCAGAGAACCCCAAAACTTTGGGTAAAGAATAGATGAAGGATGTGACTTTAATCAAAAAATCAGAAAAATGAGTTTAAATTTAAAATTTGGGGAAATTAGGGTCAAAATAAAGTAATTTAAAGATCCAGGGTGGCTTTTAAGCTGGTCAGCTGCAGTGCACAAGTCCGCAGGTGTCCTTGCAACTGTCATCAAGACAAATAAAACCAATG
Source organism: Lactuca serriola (assembly GCF_051521515.1). NCBI lineage: Eukaryota > Viridiplantae > Streptophyta > Magnoliopsida > Asterales > Asteraceae > Lactuca > Lactuca serriola. The sequence goes on from NC_136415.1 coordinate 135,964,473, forward strand.
CATACATGGTTCCATCCATGAATAACAACCCGTTCAAAGGAGTGGAGATGGATTTGAGAAACTTACTCAGATATGTCGAACATATGATGGCTGAAGGCCGTCGGGTAGGGCGCTTTCACCAGAACCTTAACGCACCGACGACAGTATCCGGGTGCACTTTGTGTTTGTTTGTGCTATAGCTAAAAAGAGGAAGCAACAGTTGGTGGCGGCTGGTTGTTTGTTGTCGGTGTCGGAGTTTGCTAATGGCGGTGATGGACAGTCAAATCAAGCCAAACTTGAATATTAGGAAAGATAAAACTTACCTAGACATAAACACAAACACCTAAGGTGCATAGTAATGACCCAAAAATTTCAACAAATTTAAAATATTTTATTTCAATCAAAATCATTACGTTCATATATATTGTTTTCAAAATAGTTTAAACATCAGAGTATCCCCCAAAACCATATCACATAAATCATAAAACGTGAGAAGCGGTACGATCACGCCTTCGCCTTGTCACGATCTCCTGAAGCACCTGAAACAATAAACCACAACTGTAAGCCCGAAAGCTTAGTGAGTTCCCCCAAAGTACTCATACACACATAAACATACGCATACAACAATGAACAACATACTACGGGTCCAATCAACCTTCCGGTTGGAATACCCCCAGCCCTCAACCATCGGGTTGGAATGCCTACATATCACGAGCCCAATCATCCTACCGGGATGGAATACTCTCGGCCCACAATCATCGGGTTGGAATTCCCAAACACCTATACGTACAACAATAGCTACTATGGGTCCAATCATCCCTTAGGATGGAATACCCAGACCCCTCAACCATCGGGTTGGAATGCCAACATACTATGAGTCCAATCATCCTACCGGGATGGAATACTCCTGGCCCACAACCATCGGGTTGGAATGCCCCACTTCCTATACATACAGTAACTACTACTACTATGGGTCCAATCATCCTACATGGATGGAATACCCCAGGCCCCTCAACCATCGGGTTGGAATGCCAAACTACTATGAGTCCAATCATCCTACCTGGATGGAATACCCCTGACCCACAACCATCGGGTTGGAATGCCAATCTACACTAGCCAACATGCACACATAATAGGCAACCACATAACTCTCTACATAACCTACATACTAGGGCCCTATCATCCTATCGGGATGGAATACCCTCTGCTACTGCTCAACATACATAACCCGCAGGTAACCTCCAACCAGCGTACATAAAGCAAGACCAACTACAGGTCTATAAATAACCACCACCCAACTACCAGGGCGTTGATCCAACAGAACTGGTCATCACACAACTATCCATCTCTCTAGGATACTACGCTAACAAGGCATATCCTCATATCACTATCCTATCTACCAAGATACTAGAAAGCATATCATCACATAACATAACAAGCTCTAAACAACAATTCAAAGGGTCGGCCTTGGTGCCTTAGACCCTTGAGTACAGTGAGGAAAACTCACCTTGCAACTACCGAAATCCTGAAAATCTCTGACTGCTGACTCACCGGAAATCCCAACTATCACATGCAAAATCATCACATTAGAATCCATCATGACTTTCTAGCCCAAGGGCCCACAACACTCATTAAGTCCATCATCCTCTTATTGGGCCAAGACCCAAAACCAATTCCTCATGTAAAGCCCAATATTGGCCCAATTTACTAAATTGGGCCCACCTTTCCAACGGCCTAGATCCAAGGTCCATAATAATTATTGGGTCCAATTTACTCCATCCATAATGTTCAGTCATAACCCAAGCCCCACTAGCCTATAAACAGCCCAATCACTTAAGGCCCAAAATTGAAAACCCAACAGAGGGAGTACGTTGGGCTTACCCCTCTTGGTACGTTGGGCGTACTTCGCTTCTCGCGGACTGGAAACGATACAATGACCCACTACGCTGGGCGTAATCTCGCTGAACTAAAATTCCTCATAAGTTCTTAATGACTTAAGCACTTAAGCCCAAACTTCAGATCCATCGACCAAACATGCCTAGGATTCATAAAGTCTCAAAATTTATTACTTGGGACGTCCATAAAGCTCTTAACTCAAGGTCTTAATCCATTAAGACCTACCTACATCATACATGAGACAACCAAAGCCATTGGGACCTCATTTTTCTCACTCAAGACCTTTCCTAAGGTCTAAAAGGACAACTAATCTCAGCCAACTCACATCATGCACCACTTTGGGGTTTTGGGACAAAAAATGGTGTCAAAACTTCATAACACTTAGATCTACACAAAATAAGTGCCAAGCAAGAGACTTTATACCTCAAAAGGGCTCCAGAAGATGATGCCTTCCCAGATCTACGAGCTCCAGCCACCCAACTCCTTCTTTGACAACTTCTTCTTTCTTCTTCTAGGCTCTCCTTTGCCAAACCAAGCTCCCCAAGGTCAAATATCCACAACAATGGAAGAAGAACGTCCACTTAGGTTTTCTGAGGGTAGGAGGGCAGATATGGAGGCTGGGGTTGGAACCATAATGTTCCTTATATAGTGGATGACCCTAAAATTAGGGTTTCTGAACACTGGACGTACGTTGGGCGTACGCCCCCAACACCCGCGTTCATTTAACTAATATACGTTGGGTGTAACCTAACTTACGCTGGGCGTATCCATTCAATCACACGCATACACTCCATGCATGCCCATGACCCCTTTGCCAAATATTTCCTTTAGGGACCATTATTGACACTATCTTCAAAGTGTCATAACTCCTTTATTCTAAGTCTGTTTCCGACGGACTTTATATCCACGAAAAGGTGGCGAGAAGCCCTACGCTTCTAGCAACACACCCCGACCCGAAACCTTCTCGAATGAACCCAATGCCCATAAAGACCGAAACGCCCTTACCCTTGACCTCGGTAATCCATAAATAATTACTTTTAGAATAGGGCGTTACAATAACAAACCTGAGGAGCTTAACATAAGTCCAAGCATGAGACAGAAGACCCGATCGATTAAGGCTGAGCGGGTGAAGCAAGTTGGTCGACCAGGAACCCAGAAAAAATTGTATCACTGGGAAGCTGGAGGTCGAAATGGAGAAAACAAAGACGAAGAAATAAATTAGAAGGAAGGTAGAAGAAAGTTGGAGAAGGGTTTCTTGCATCTGATTGGTGATGGAAGGCGGTGGAAACATAAAGATGAGCTAAGCAGTGGAAGATAATAAGGGAGGTAAGTGTAACGTTTAAAAATTTTTATGGCAAATGTTTAAATCCCAGAGAAATCTATGGCATAATCAAAATCCCAAAAGGTTCCTGTTCACCAACTTTTTAACAATTAATAATATATATAATATTATCCACTTGTCAACTTTTGGTTTGTTTCAATTTTTAAAATTAAACTCATATACTTATATATGTAAAGTATTAAATATCATATATATGATATTAAATTGCAATAAATATGTTTCTTCTTTTCTTATTTTAAAATTGTACATTAAAAAATATTTTTTATTTACATTTTAATGTTTAATCTTTTTTTTTTAAATCAACCCGTGTATTACACGGGTTTCACACCTAATATTATTTATAAGTTATAACAAAGATTTATAGTACATTTCTGTGACATCCCCAATTTCACGGCCAGAAAAGACCGATTTGTTTATGCTTTGTTTTATAAATCACAGTAATCTTTAAAGAAAACAGTTGCGGAATTTGTTCCCAAAACAAAATATGATAAGAATTTATCAAATCATTTCTTTAAAGAAATGTATTTTCATTAAATAACAAAATCTCGGGATGTCATGTTCCGATACAGACCAAAAGCATAAACAATATAAATTAGACCTTACAACAGTTATGTATAACTACTGATCTATAATCCAAAATCTCTCGTCAAGTCCACCAACTTATACTCTTGTGCCATTACCTGTAATACAAAGAAAACTGAGTGGGTCAGGCTTGGGAGCCTGGTGAGCATATAGGGTTTTCAACCCACAATAATATAATTATTATATTCAACCATCAAACAATCAACCCAATTACCCATCCCCATTATCTTTTTTATTTCTTAGGATTTTACCCTAAGAATTCAACTACCCGTCATTCATTCATTCCTAAGGATTGACCTAAGGAATTGGCATGAAATCTATTGCTACATAAGGCGCATCTACCAATATCATCCTTTAAGCGCCTCTGCCAGGATTACGTCATACACTATGAGGCGTGACTGCCAAGTTTATGACATTCTCTTTTAGGCGCATCTGCCGACATTATCCTATAAGCGCATCTGCTAGTATTATGACAATCTCTATTTGGCGCATCTACCAACATTATCCTATAAGCGCATCTGCCATGATTACGACATTCACTACTTGATGCATCTACCGATATTATTCTTAAGTGCATCTGCTAGTTTTATGACATTCTCTAATTGGTGCATCTGCCAATATCATTTTTAATCATCTTTCATACCTCCTCATTTTATCACATACCAACTATCTCATCTACCCATGTTCTACCCAACATATTTGTAGATATAAAATACATGTACAGTTTAACTCATTAAAACCTATATAGTTCATCCATTCCACCAACATCTCAAATAAATAACAATATATAAACACATAACACGTATTTCTTAGCAAATACTTCATATTTATGTGTTAGAAGAAAATAACTATACACTCACACATATAAACAACAATATACTTAATACATTCAAACAATACTTGTATTATTATCGTGTTTATGAAAGGAACTATGCACTCACACGTATAAACAATTTTATATTATACACATAACACGTATTTCATAGCAATTACTTAATATTTATGTGTTAGAAGAAAGTGACCACACACTCACTTGATCAGAAGATGATCGGATAGCACTACGGCTCGTAAAAGTAGTATTCTTCGGTAGATCTGGAAGATCTTCACAAAAACTGGCTTCTCACAGGCAGAGCTTCGGCTCGGGAATTTCACTTCTCGGGATCTTCGGGCTTCGGGACTTGCTTCGGGGCTCGGGAATGATACTAGGGCTTCGGGGGGTTAAAATAAGGCTTAGAGAGAGTATCGGGAGTGGGAGAGTAAGAGATGAGCAACCAAACTCGGCTGCCCCTTGAATTCTATTTATAGGGTGAATTTTCTGGGTTCACCTCGTGAATTTCTAATATTCACCTCGTGAGCTTGATACGTCATTGCGTTCGTCACGGCCACTTGCCCTGGAATACGTCCATCATCTGTTCACCTCGTGAATTTCTAATATTCACCTCGTGAGTTCTGACAGTTTTGGGGTTTCACGCCCCGAACTTCAGCAATTAATAACTTTCGCATACGAACTCCGTTTTCGACGTTTTTTATATCCACGCGTAGGTAAAAACAAGATCTACAATTTTCATTTAGACTTCGTCGGCTAATTTTGACTTTAATTTTAATATATTATTAATATAATATTTTTAGTAGGTCGGGACAGGAAAACTCCGTTCGAAATTTATAACTCCTTCATCTGAACTCCGTTTTCGCATGTCTTTTTATCGTTGGACTACTATTGATGAGATCTTCAATTCTCATTTAGAAAGTTTTGGCTAAATATCACTCGACCTCAATCTCGAGTTTCAGGCTGCATACTGCTAATGCTGAAACTTCGAAAAATCATAACTTCCTCATACGAAGTCAAATTTAGACGTTCTTTTTATGCGCGCTCTCGGTTTAACGTATTTTACGACTTTCATTTAGATCGCTAAGGCCAAATATCGCTCTAATGTAAATTCACTATTTACGTCGCGCTGTGTCGTGCTGATTATGTCGCGAAACTTCGACAAGTCATAACTTCTTCGTTATAACTCGGATTTCGGCGTTCTTTATATGTACGGAATCCTTGTAACATATACTATAACTTAGTTATTAATCCTTCTAAATAATCTTCCATCAAAAAGTCATTTTTGATGTTTATCGTCTTTAAATTTACTAGTCCGAATCTACGGGCGTTACAATTTCTTATAATTAACACTTGGGAAATCTCCGGAAAAGTCCCAATATTTTACCCTAATTTACAAAAAAGTCTCAAACTAAAATTTGTTTATGAAAAAGTCCTAATTACCGGTAAAAATGACAATTTGGCCCTATTTTCCCGGTTTACCGGTTTCATTAATTAACCGGTTTAATAAAGTCTCATTATTTTACCATAATTTACGAATAAGTCCCAAATTATGGTAAAATAATAGGACTTTAATGAAAATTGTGGTAAAATAATGAGACTTTAATGTTTCCGGGTAAGTAATGATACCAGTAAACCGATAATATAGGGTCAAATTGTCATTTTTACCGGTTTTTGGGACTTTTTCATAAACCAATTTTAGTTTGGGACTTTTTCGTAAATTAAGGTAAAATATTGGGACTTTTCCGGAGATTTCCCAATAACACTTCAATTAATGTTTTTTTATATTTGTTTTTAGGACATATATTAAAAAAATCTTTTTTTAGTTTATTATTATCTATTAATTATACTTTAAATGTAATATTTAATATTTATAATAGTATGTTATATATTAATTTACATTAATTAATCATAAATATAGACTTTAATATTTATTTATCGAATTCATATAAAAAATTAAATATATACTAAACATTTAAACATAATAATATAATAGGTTTATAAAATTACATCAAAGTTTTTAGTTTGGTTTTAAAATGTTATTTTGTTTTGTTAAACCATTAAACTAAAAAAAATATGTATGTGTGTGTGTGAGAGAGAGAGAGGGGGAGGGAGAGGGAGAGGGAGAGGGAGAGGGAGAGAGAGAGACTATACTTTTTCATTTGATCTACATCAGTTTTTATAGTGGGTTTCGTCAGGCAAATCGGAGAAACGTTTATACGAAGTTAAACATTTTTGGAAGGTTTTACTAATTTTTCAATTGGATTTTGTTTTCCATTTTCAAGCTCTGTTTGGAAATCTTGAATTTCCTTTCTATATTGCGCAAAATTCAATCTCTACCGACTAGATTCATGATTTCTAGCGATTACCAGCAAGTCCGACTTTGATTTTCATCCTTGGTAATAGTTGCTAACTGGTATGAGCGTTTTTGGGAATTTCGTCGGCGAATTAGTTGAATTTCAACCGGTACTAGTATATGAATCTGAGTTTTACATATAGTAAGAAGTTAAATTTGGTAACATAGAGCATATTGAAGATGATGCATGTGAGGAACAGAGCACTGGGGACAACTTCCATCGACGGGGGCTCCGTTCCCGACGCCGGAGATGAAAAGGAATGTGAGGTCCGGCCAGGAGGAATGCAAGCTCAGAAGCGAGACTCGGATGCTAAAACTAATTGTATTCCTCCACCAACCATTCAAATTCGGTTCAAATACAAGTCAATTTGCCATGAAATCGATATCAATTCTGAAGCCATGTTTGGTAAATAAGTCAAGTAATTTCTTCTAAAACTCTGACTTATTAACGAATCAACTGATTAAACTAGATAGAGTTACTATTATGGTGATGTAAAGTTACAGAAGAAGAAACATTTGATTTCAGTTTTCAATATTTTCTGATTCATCAAATGTTCAGGTGAAAAGGATTTAGAAGTGTGTTGAAACTCTAGATGCTTTAAAGCTTAAAAACTTCGGTCAAAGTAGCAACAACGATGGAAATTATGTTCAAGAACAGAGACTTTCATATGGGTATGGTGGCACGCCGCCTCAATCAAGGCGGAGAGTTAGGAAATCTTCATCTACTCTGGTGGTGGATCAACATCCACCACTATCACCGCTGATCATTAATAATCATGACAAGATTGTTGGAAATATGATGTAAAAATCTCAGAAGAAGTTTTCCGGTGACTCTTAGAAGGCAACATGGCTATGGAAAGTTTGACTATTATAAGTCAGTATACACATATGTAATGTAACCGGGGAAACCGAAAATTTGAGATAAATGGTATTTAAGACCGGTAATCTTTGAGTTTAATGGTCTGCAAAAAAAATAATTAAATGGTCTTTTAAAACCAAACAAAAAACTTTGATGTGTTTTTATGTCAATAACCATAATATAATTTATAAAATAAAGTATCAAATATGATCATGGTTTTGATATATTTATTATAAAGATAATCCTATTTATTTAATAATTATTTATAATAAATTAATAATTAGTTTAAATTTATTATATATAAATATTTTATTTATGATAATTTGTAATCTTATTGTATTTAAAAAATATAATATATATTTAATAAAAGCTAGTTAATAGAAGAGTGTATTTGATAATATATATAAGTTGCATAAATAGAATATTCTATAAATATATTTTTTAGGATAAAAAATAAGATATAAAATGAAGTAGCGTTGGAAATGCAATACTATTTACCCCAATTTTACTCTATTTATGGGGAGAATGAATATAGGTTGGAGATAGTCTAATCTAGATGACAAAATAGAATGTAAGAACCGATATTTTCCAAAAAAATATTATAACTTTTGGTACATTTAATAATGGTTAGAGGGGCAGTAGACAAGGTGACCATTTAGGCCCTTTTTGTAGCATCTGGTTCTTGGTATGTATTCTGTTATTAAATCTTCATTTATTTTTGCATTTTTGGCCTTGGACTCGGCGAGTCGAAGGACTGACTCGCCGAGTAGAAGCGGGTTTAGACGCGGGACTTAAGTGATGGACTTGGCGAGTAGTCGCTGTTTGGACAAAAACCCTAATCCAGGGGTTTGCACCCTATTTAAACGACCTTATGCAGCCTCATTTCCCCCTTTATGCTCCCAAACACTCCTCATAGCAAACCCTAGCCGTTTTTTAGAAGATCTAAGGCTTTTTGAGTGATTCTTGTGAGTTTTGATCTCAAGGAAGAAGGAAGAGCATAGAAGGATCAAGAGGGGACTGAAGGATTCGAGTTTGGTTCATCTCTTGCAGTCTTTGGAAGGTATAAAGCCTGAACCTTGCTCATTCATTTGTTAGATCCCTCTTTGAGGGGATTTAGGGCTTTTATAAGCCATTTTTGGTGGCCAACCATGTTTGCAAACATGGTTGGGGGTTTGGGCTTCTGTATCATGTCATTTTATGAGCCATAAGTCAGATCCATGCTGCTTTTTGCACTAAGGAAGGCCCCATGCAACAAAAGAACCATTTTAGAGCCTTTTAAGCTCTAATGTCCCATGCATGCACGTAAAGTTTGTAACTTTACGTGCTTGATCGAGTTTAGGGCCTGGATCTATCATTTGGTTAAGTTTTGTACATCAAAAATCGAAGTTCTTAGTAAGGAATGTGATAGACTCGGCGAGTCCATTTCCTGGACTCGGCGAGTCCAAGGGTTTTGGTCCCATATCAGTGAGGGTCATAAGGACCAGTTGAGTGTGGAAGGGTTTTAGGAGTCCCGGGGAGTGACCCAACGTTCTGGACTAAGCAAAGTGTTCTGGGAGTTCATGACACTCGGCGAGTGCATGAACGGACTCGGCGAGTCCAAGACAATCTTCATGGAACTCGGCGAGTTGTTCATCAACTCGGCGAGTCGAGGACAGAACGTGTTCATAGGATGAATAGTAACTCGACGAGTTGTTCATACAACTCGGCGAGTCAAGTCAGGACATGAGTATCAGTTGATGATGAACTCGACGAGTTGTTCATACAACTCGGCGAATCGGATGTGGATTCAGTCGGTGTTCATTTAGAAGGAAAACTCATCGAGTCATCGCCTAACTCGACGAGTAGAGACGGGCATGAGGTCTGATGAAAGGATAGGGACTCGGCGAGTTGGCGGGACAACTCGACGAGTCAGGTCAACTGGAAGTTGACTTTGACTTTGACTTGGTCAAGGGTTAAAATGGTCATTTTACCCTAAGGATATATGTCAGTTTCTGACTAAGTGTTTTGTGGGAATTATAGCCGGAGGATTTCCGGAGCAGCAGCGGCAGCAGTCAGAGGATTCTCGCGCAGTTCAGCAGCAACGAGGTGAGTTACCTTCCAGTAGGGGTGGGTTTAAGGCCATAATGTCGACCCACCATTGAGGAGCATTTAGAAGATAATTGTCTTTGTGATAATTTATCTTGGTCTGGTATGCGTTCGTTTATGAGTTATATCTGTATGCTATGTTACATGATAGGGATAGTTTCCCTGATAATGGTCCTTAGGACCGAGGGGTAGGTCAGTACCCGGATATGTCTGAATGTGTGCTTATATCTTGCTATCGTATGCTAGTGGTAGGGGGTGGAATAGTCCTCAGTTACCGGTTGAAAGATACCGATGACGATTATCGGTTGAAAGATACCGATGATGATTACCGGTTGAAAGATACCGATGGTATTGTATGGTATGTGGTATGATGGGGGAACTCACTAAGCTTTGTGCTTACGGTTTCAGTTTTTGGTTTCAGGTACCTCTTCATCCAAGGGGAAGGAGTCGGCGGCGTAGCATGGCATCACACACACTCACATATGATTTCCGCAAGGTGTTTTCTGCGATTGTACTCTGATATGACATTTGTTCATGGTCGTGGGTTTCAAATATGATACTTGGTTTTGAGATGACGTGTTTATAAAATATTTTCTAATGAATGTTTTATGAATTAATTAATCAAAAATGAAATTTTTAGGCTTGAATTTTAGGATGTTACAAGTTGGTATCAGAGCCCTGGTTTGGGAGATTCGGACACGCCCTCGGGGGTGTCTGGACTCAAACTGAGGGGCTAAATTTTTTTTTTACAATAAAATGGTTTTCTGAAAATCTAAACGGAATGATTTTACGAAAGACAAGGTGTGTGATGCATGCGATCGGAAGGGCTCAAGTAAGTTTTCCCCAAGATACCCATACATGTTATGTTATGTTATATGGCTTGATTCAGAATTGCATAGGACTAAGGGTCTAGAAAGATGCCTTGAGTTCCTGATATATGATTTTGATAATCGCATGCTAGTTAGGGCTAAGGATCTAGGAGGATGCCTCATATGCCTATTGTATGAGTTGTATGCTAGGGTTGTTTAGTCAACAGTAGGATGGCCTGTATAGGTTATGCCTGATTTGGTTACTTGATGCACGAATGCTGCTTGCTTTGTGCTATGGGGGTTCTGGCTATTTCCAACTAACTAAGGAGCGGATATGTAACAGTACCTGCAAGTTAGTTAGGGGGAAATGGTAGGGGCTCCTGTGTAGCTGATGGCAGAGAGTAGGTCGGAGAGTGCCCTAGGGAAGCCTAGGATGAGGTTAGTAGAAAGGGGTATCGGTAAAGGGACCTGGTGAAGTCGAAGCAATCCTTGAGGAAAGCACGGGTAGATGTGGAAGGTAGTATGGGCCCGTACTACTGAAAGCAGAGGACCCATACTCGAATCAAGGAGGGCCTAGATGAAAGCGGGAACCTTGGAGAGTGTGTTAGATCTCTCGAGTATATGTATGATCCTGACTTTTATGCGTGTGTTTTCAGTATGGTGACCACACGACTTGGAGCAGGAGGTTCCGGATCCGGATCAGGATTAGGCTCAGGTTCGGGATCCGAGCAGGTTGATGACGGGCTACGCGAGTTCATCTCGTCTGAGATCACGAGAGACATCCTTGAGTCGACCCTTATCATCTTCGGGTCGATCAAGGAGGGGATTGTTGAGCTGATGGAGGATCGTCTCCGATCATTCAGGAGTGATATGGCGTCTAGCCAGATGAGTACGTGCACACTGTCCTTTAAGGACTTTCGTGGGAGTGGTGCACCGGATTTCCATGGGGTGAAAGACCCCATTGCTGCTAGGAGATGGATCGCAGACATTGAGTCTGCGCAGCTGACGAGCTTCTGCCCTTAGGGGTCGAAGGTGCGATATGCATCAGGATGCTTGCGAGACAGGGCTAGAGATTGGTGGGAGTGGGTTGGCGACTCATTGGGAGCCTCGGCTGTTGAGGCTATGACTTGGTCGGATTTTGTGACCAGATTCAGGGCGAAGTTTGCGACAGCTGTGGAGCTTCAGCGACTGGCCAGGGAGTTTTTGGATATGAGGCAAACTACGGAGACTATGGTGGAGATCACTGCCAAGTTCTGGGAGAGGGCATTGCTGGTGCCCCAATATGCGGGTGATGAGGATAAGAGGAGGACCCGCTACCACGACATGCTACGAGCTGACATTCAGGAGCATGTTAGTTTTTTGGCTTGCCCTACCTTGGATTCCATGATTGCCAGGGCTAGGGAAAGGGAGATTGATCTGGAGCACGTCCAGAAGAGGAAGGCAGTGGAGGGGCTGACGACTGGGGCTTCGGGGAAGAAGCCCAAGGGATCTGATGGTAGGCCGAAAGGCCAGGCAGGACGGGACCGCTGTGGGAAATACGGTCGGTCACACGAGGGAGCTTGTCGCACTGAGCCGGGTTCGGGCTGCTATAAGTGTGGCAAGGTGGGGCATTCTGGCAGGGATTGTACTGCCCCCGCCCCTGCGGTACAGATGACATACCTGATTTGCTTCCATTGCAATCAGAGGGGCCACAAAAGGGCCAATTGCCGGAGATTGACAGCAGCGTCAGCAGCATTGCCAGCGGCAGCGCCGGTCTCAGCGACGGCGCAGGTTACAGATGGCCGGAAGGTCAAGACAGAGGTTCCAGTGGTGCGAAGCCGAGCATTTCAGCTGACAGCTGAGGAGGCACGCGCTGCACCTGATGTGGTGACGGGTATGATTCTTTCCCTCTGATCTTTTTTTTGTTGTGATTGTGTTATTGATATGTGCTCTGTTTAGGATCGTTCCATGTGAACGGCATCCCGGTTCTGGTATTGTTTGACTCGAGCGCCACCCGATCATTTGCGTCTCTTGCTCTTAGCAAGAGATTTTCCGAGTCTTCGGGCATGTTGGATTGCCCTCTAGAGGTAGAGATTGCAGACGACCGTTCGGTGCGGGCATCGACGATATTTCGAGATTATGTGCTGAGGTTATTTGAGGAGCGCTACTTGGTAGACTTGGTTCCCATTCCATTGCGTGGGAACAAAGTGATTATAGGCATGGATTGGCTCAGCCCTAATGGGGCAGTGATCGACCGCGCGCAGCAGTTGGTGCAGGTCAGGACCCCAAGTGGGGGAGAGCTGGTGATTCAGGGTGAGAGGCCATAGCGAGGACCAGCTTTATGTTCAGCAGCGAGACCTAGGCGTTACCTTCAGCATGGTTGCGCAGGTTATGTCGCGTATGTTATGGATACCCGAAAAATGGGTAGGGTGACAGTGGACGATGTACCTGTGGTACGGGAATTTGTGGACGTATTCCCCGAGGAGTTGCCTGGGATACCTCCGGAACGACAGGTGGAATTCAGGATCGACCTAGTTCCTGGTGCGGCTCCGATAGCCAAGGCACCGTATCGGTTGGCTCCTCCTGAGATGCAGGAGTTGTCTACACAGCTGCAGGAGCTGTTAGACAAGGGTTTCATTAGACCGAGCAGTTCACCCTGGGGAGCCCCGATTCTGTTTGTGAGGAAGAAGGACGGGTCGCATCGGATGTGTATAGATTATTGGGAGCTAAACAAGGTAACGGTGAAGAACCGCTACCCACTCCCGAGGATTGATGACCTCTTTGACCAGCTACAGGGAGCATCGTGGTTCTCCAAGATTGATTTGCGTTCAGGGTATCATCAGATGAGGGTCAGGGAGGAGGATGTGCAGAAGACTGCATTTCGGACGCGTTATGGCCATTATGAGTTTGTGGTGATGCCTTTCGGGCTCACCAATGCTCCTGCCGCGTTCATGGATCTCATGAACCGCGTGTGTAGACCGATGTTGGATCGGTCTGTGATAGTATTTATTGATGACATCTTGGTTTATTCCAAGACGCGGGAGCAGCATGAGGAGCATCCGCGGGAGGTTCTGGAGACTTTGAGGAGGGAGAACTTGTATGCTAAGTTCTCCAAGTGTGAGTTCTGGTTGCGCGAGGTGCAGTTTCTTGGGCACCTTGTCAACCAGAATGGGATTTCGGTAGATCCGGCCAAGGTAGAGGTCGTGATGAATTGGGAGGTTCCGAGGTCTCCATCTGAGATTCGGAGCTTTCTAGGTTTGGCAGGCTACTATCGGAGATTCATTCAGGACTTCCCCAAGATAGCAATTCCGCTCACCCGACTGACTAAGAAGTCAGTGGTGTATCGTTGGGGGCCTGAGCAGTAGGCTGTATTTGAGACGCTGAGACAGAAATTGTGTGAGGCGCCAATTTTAGCCCTGCCAGAGGGCATGGAGGATTTTGTTGTGTACTGCGATGCATCCATCGCAGGATTGGGCGCGGTATTGATGCAGAGAGGGCATGTCATCGCCTACGCGTCGAGGCAGCTGAAGCCTCACGAGGCGAACTACCCGACGCATGATTTGGAGTTGGGGGCTGTTGTGTTCGCCCTCAAGATTTGGCGTCATTACCTCTATGGGGTTCATTGTACGATTTACACGGACCACAAGAGTTTGAGGTATCTCATGGACCAGCCAAATCTGAATATGAGGCAGCATCGGTGGCTAGATGCGGTGAAGGATTATGATTGTGAGATCCTCTACCATCCAGGGAAGGCCAATGTTGTGGCCGATGCGCTCAGCCGCAAGGCAGCGCCGATCAGGGATATCTGTCTAAGGATGACAGTGGTGACTCCACTTCTGGAGCGGATCCGGGAGGCTCAGAAGGAGGCTATAAAGGAGGAACATCGTAAGAGTGAGCGGATTGTGGGGCATGTTTCCTCTTTCGACTATGATAGTCGAGGGTTATTGACTCTTCACCGTAGGGTGTGGATCCCTTATCATGGAGGAGTGCGCCAAGTCCTGATGGAGGAGGCGCACAAATCCCGATTCTCCATTCATCTCGGGGCGACGAAGATGTATAGGGATCTTCGTCTAGACTATTGGTGGCCCTGCATGAAGCGGGATGTGGCATGGTACGTGGAGCGGTGCTTGACTTGCAGGAAGGTCAAGGCCGAGCATCAGAGACCTCACGGGAAGATGCAGCCGTTGGATATCCCGCTGTGGAAATGGGAGGATATTACGATGGATTTTATCACGAAGCTTCCCAGGACCGCGCGGGGGATGGATTTGATATGGGTCATCGTGGATCAATTGACCAAGAGCGCCCACTTTATTCCGATTCAGGAGAGCATCTCGGCCGAGAAATTGGCCGATATCTATATCAGGGAGGTGGTGGCGCGGCACGGAGTGCCAGTTTCGGTGATTTCAGACAGAGACGTGCGGTTTACTTCCAGGTTTTGGAAGAGGTTTCATGACGAGCTGGGTACTCGTCTGCATTTTAGCACCGCTTTTCACCTGCATACAGATGCCCAGAGCGAGCGGACCATGCAGACTCTAGAGGATATGCTACGGGAATGTGTTTTAGATTTCGGAGGTGGCTGGGATACCTACCTCCCGTTGGCGGAATTCTCGTATAATAACAACTATCATGCGAGTATCGATCGTCCTCCCTTCGAGATGTTGTATCGGAGGAGGTGCAGGACCCCGATATGTTGGGGTGAGGTTGGCTAGAGAGTCACGGGGAGCACCAAAGTAGTGCGCGCGACGACTGAGAAGATTCAGCAGGTCCGGAGCAAGCTTCAGACTGCTCAGAGTCGGCAGAAAAGATACGCCGATAAGCGTCGATCAGACCTGGAATTCTAGGTTGGGGATATGGTTCTCCTGGAGGTGTCGCCATGGAAGGGCGTCATCCGATTCAGGAAGCGGGGCAAGTTGGGCCCAAGGTATATCGGACCGTTCAGAGTTGTAGCCCGGGTGGGCAAGGTGGCGTATCGGATGGATCTGCCAACTAAACTCAGTCAGATCCACAACACCTTCCACGTCTATCAACTGCGGAAGTGCCTAGTGTACGATACGACGGTGGTACCCTTGGAGGACATTCAGGTTGATGGTAGCCTGAATTACATCGAGCGGCCTGTAGCGATCCTCGACCGGAAGTCGAAGGATCTGAGGAACAAAAGAGTAGAACTCATGAAGGTGCAATGGCAACACAGGAAGGGGTCGGAGTGGACTTGGGAGCCGGTGAGTGAGATGATGGAGCACTACCCCGAGCTGTTTCAGGATCGAGCGGCAGACTTCGAGGACAAAGTCTAAAATAAGTGGGGGAGAATTGTAGCACCTGGTTCTTGGTATGTATTTTGTTATTAAATCTTCATTCATTTTTGCATTTTTGGCCTTGGACTCGACGAGTCGAAGGACGGACTCACTGAGTAGAAGCGGTTTTAGATGCGGGACTAAAGTAATGGACTCGGCGACTAGCTGCTGTTTGGACAAAAACCCTAATCCAGGGGTTTGCACCCTATTTAAACGACCTTATGCAGCCTCCTTTCCCCCTTTATGATCCCAAACACTCCTCATAGCAAACCCTGGCCGTTTTTTAGAAGATCTAAGGCTTTTTGAGTGATTCTTGTGAGTTTTGATCTCAAGGAAGAAGGAAGAGCATAGAAGGATCAAGAGGGGACTGAAGGATTCGAGTTTGGTTCATCTCTTGCAGTCTTTGGAAGGTGTAAAGCATGAACCTTGCTCATTCATTTGTTAGATCCCTCTTTTAGGTGATTTAGGGCTTTTATAAGCCATTTTTGGTGGCCAACCATGTTTGCAAACATGGTTGGGGGTTTGGGCTTCTGTATCATGTCATTTTATGAGCCACAAGTCAGATCTAGGTTGCTTTTTGCACTAACGAAGGCCCCACGCAACAAAAGAACCATTTTAGAGCCTTTTAAGCTCTAATGTCCCATGCATGCACGTAAAGTTTGTAACTTTACGTGCTAGATCGAGTTTAGGGGCCTGGATCTATCATTTGGTTAAGTGTTGTACATCAGAAATCGAAGTTCTTAGTAAGGAATGTGATAGACTCGGCGAGTCCAAGGGTTTTGATCCCATATCAGTGAGGGTCATAAGGACCAATTGAGTGTGGAAGGGTTTTAGGAGTCCCAGGGAGTGACCCAACGTTCTGGACTAAGCAAAGTGTTCTAGGAGTTCATGGCACTCGGCGAGTGCATGAACGGACTCGGCGAGTCCAAGACAATCTTCATGGAACTCGACGAGTTGTTCATCAACTCGGCGAGTCGACGACAGAATGTGTTCATAGGATGAATAGTAACTCGACGAGTTGTTCATACAACTCGGCGAGTCAAGTCAGGACATGAGTATCAGTTGATGATGAACTCGACGAGTTGTTCATACAACTCGGCGAGTCGGGTGTGGATTCAGTCGGTGTTCATTTAGAAGGAAAACTCGTCGAGTCATCGCCTAACTCGACGAGTAGAGACGGGCATGAGGTCTGATGAAAGGATAGGGACTCGGCGAGTTGGCGGGACAACTCGGCGAGTCAGGTCAACTGGAAGTTGACTTTGACTTTGACTTGGTCAAGGGTTAAAATGGTCATTTTACCCTAAGGATAGATGTCAGTTTCTGACTAAGTGTTTTGTGGGAATTATAGCCGGAGGATTTCCGGAGCAGCAGCGGCAGCAGTCAGAGGATTCCCGCGCAGTTCAGCAGCTACGAGGTGAGTTACCTTCCAGTAGGGGTGGGTTTAAGGCCACAATGTCGGCCCACCATTGAGGAGAATTTAGAAGATAATTGTCTTTGTGATAATTTATCTTGGTCTGGTATGCGTTCGGTTATGAGTTATATATGTCTGCTATGTTACATGATAGGGATAGTTTCCCTGATAGTGGTCCTTAGGACCGAAGGGTAGGTCAGTACCCGGATATGTCTGAATGTGTGCTTATATCTTGCTATCGTATGCTAGTGGTAGGGGTGGAATAGTCCCTAGTTACCGGTTGAAAGATACCGATGACGATTACCGGTTGAAAGATACCGATGGTATTGTATGGTATGTGGTATGATGGGGGAACTCACTAAGCTTTGTGCTTACGGTTTCAGTTTTTGGTTTCAGGTACCTCTTCATCCAAGGGGAAGGAGTCGGCGGCGTAGCATGGCATCACACACACTCACATATGATTTCCGCAAGGTGTTTTCTGCGATTGTACTCTGATATGACATTTGTTCATGGTCGTGGGTTTCAAATATGATACTTGGTTTTGAGATGACGTGTTTATACAATATTTTCTAATGAATGTTTTATGAATTAATTAATCAAAAATGAAATTTTTGGGCTTGAATTTTGGGATGTTACACTTTTCTTTTTATCTTTAGTCATGGAAGGTCTTAGGTCTTACGAGGGAGGCTTGTGAAACATCTCTTTAGGGTATTACTCTTCCTTGTAATGATACTATCTTATCTCATCTTATCTATGGATGTTACTTTTATTCGAGAATGGTTCGATATGAACCTAATTAATCTTAATTATTAGGCTCTGAAGGTGCTTTTTTTTGGCATCAGGGCTTGAAGTTAATCTCCCAAGTATTGTGTGAGGCTGGGAAATTTCCGTTTAATTACCTTGGTCTTCCGATTGGTGCTAACATGAAATTAGCCAAGCATTAGAGATCTATTGTGCATAAATTCAACATGAAATTATCTTCTTGGAAGGCTTAATGATCTTTCTTTTGGGCGCCTTACGTTTGCTAAATCAGTCTTAAGCAGCCTTCCATTTTTTTATTTTTTTTTAAAAGGCTTCTTTGAAAGTCATTGATTGCTTGATGAAAATTAGGAGGAAGTTCTTAAGCTATTGGGTGTGGGCAGCATGTTATCACACCCAAAATGTTCACATCATCATCTTAGTCATACTTTTGGTATTACAACATCCATGATTTAATGTAGAAAGGGCAACACCAAACAACATGTGATAACATCTATCATTTTTTATTTTATTTTATTTTTTGATGTTTTTAATTTCTATTTTTCTAATTTATTTTATTTTTTAATTTATGTCATAATATTTAAAAAATAATATAAATTAATAAAACATAATTAAATTAAATACTTAATTAAACATACCATTTTAAAAATAAAAACAACATCACAAAGGAAGAAAAAATATTGATAAAAAACATACGATAGTTTTAATAATTTTAAAAACATAAAACTGATACAATATTATTCGCCTAAATATCTCCACTCGATCTTAGTCTTCATTTCTCGGAGCACTTCCCGTCTGTCTCGGTGGCATATTATCCTCGCTAGTTTGAAAAATTGTCAAATCCTTCGTCATGCAATATTCATCGGCTTCCCAACGAAGGAACTCTAGATGCTAACGTTGCAACTCATATCTTTTAAGTGCGATTTCGTTGTGGGCATCAAATTTCTGTTTCATTTCCACTTGCTCTCGAAGTCCACTTTCGCTTTCCTCCACATGTCGTTGAGCCTGCCTCGCTTTATCGCGCCTTTTCGGTCGTCGGGGCGGGGAGATCTCTTTGATGTTGATTAGGTCATCCCATAGCTCATCCGTGTCCGCATTAAGGTCGATGTTCGTGAGTGCGTCCAAAAAACATCGACCAAACCTGAGCTGCGAGACCTCTAGGATTGTTGTTACGAAATTGTGTCCGTTTTATTTCATTTTGGGTATTCCTTAACTAGGGGTGCAAACGAGTCGAGCCTAAACCTGGTCAGTATCGACACGAGCTCGTTTAAGTTATACAAGGCTCGAGCTCGAGGTCGGCTCGTTCGAGCTTTCTTGTACTGAGCTTGGCTCGAGCTCGTAAAGAATTATACAAGCTCGACTCGGGCTCGACTTGTTTTTTGTTTGACGTGCCAAAATATGCTTGGGCTCGACTCGAGCTCATTAAGGAGCTCGTTTAATAATACCTTAAATCCCTAATTCCCCAAATATGTTTTTATTTTAATATATAAAAATAATAATATATTATATTATATAAATGCTCGTTTAGGCTCGCGAGCCTAATCGAGCTTAGTGACATATGCTCGAGCTCGAGCTCGTTTAATAAACGAGCTTAATATTAAGCCTGAGCTCGGCTTGGACTCGTTTAAAATCGGTTTTGAGTCGAGCTTTTAACAAGACGATCCCACGTATCTCACAAGTAGCTTGGCTCGTTTTCACCCCTATCCTTAACAATCTCCCAAATCATTTCGTGCTCGAAAACGTGACCCGTCTCGATATGATATTGGTCCCTCGCCGCTTTATACACATCAAAATGGGCCACACCATTTTGTTTGTGTGAGGAAAGTTTATTGTAGATGAAATTGAACTTGGTGCACTTCTTTCTTATTTGAGTCGACTTACTACTCAACATATCGTGATTGTGATAATTTTCATCCTTTAAAAATAGTCTGAAATTTGTCGATCACAGCTTCCCAAAAAGCGGCTTTTCTCATATCGTTTCCTTAAGTTGGATTTTTTGATGTCCCACACCACGACACCTCCAACGCATATTCTTCTTCTTTCGTCCACCATGTTAGAGTTTCTTCTTCCGATTGCTCCATCGCGACCAGTTTCCCTTTCCTTCATGCTATCCCTTTATTGGCCGTTATTTTCTGACTCCCCCGTTTACGTCTCGGGAATTATTTCTTGCGTAGGTGGTGGGTGTGTGGTATTTTGTTGCATGGTAGCGAATGTGTTGAAAGGGTTTTGTGGAAGGGTTGTAAGGAATTGTGGTGAGGGTGAGGCAAGATTGAAAAAGTTGTCGGAAATTGGAAACTGTTGTGTGCTTTGGGAGGTGAGAATGTTCGCGTACACCTCATCTTGTGCAAAACCAAGAGGAGGGGATGTGTTTGTGTTTGGAGGAAGAGTGTTGGGGTTTTGATCCATATTGTGTTGTGTGTAAAAAAAGAAATGATAAGTGTGATGGGTTTTGAGCATTACATTAATCTTATGGTCCACATGCAAACCCTAAAGCTTTGGATCTAGGTTTCTCTAATTGTACATGTAAATCATCCAAAGCTATAAACCCTAGATCTAGCATACAAAATCCGAAAAATAATAACTAAAACAAGTTTAGATGATTACCTTGATTGTTGATTGAAGATCTTGAGCTTTTGAGAGTCTTAGCACCTCAAATGTTGTGCCTCTAATAGATCACAAACACCAAAGCAAGTTGGAGAACAATAGAGAGAGAAGGATAAAAATCGACTCTTATAACTCTTAGGGTTTTCTGTAGTCGATTTTAGGTGGCCAGGAGGGTCCTTATATATGTGAGGAGTTAGGGTTTCAGTCAAACACTTATCCGGTTGCTTAGGCTCTAAGCAGCCTATAAGATCCTTCTGGAATCCTCCTTTGGACGAATTCTTAAGGCCTTATCCATAAGAAATCGTCTACCCTATCATTAGGGTTTCCTCAGACTACTTTGCAACTATCCAATAATTACAATACCAGTCCCCTAGATTTAATTAATATCTTTTGATCACAAAATTAATTCCTAATTAATTCTTGACCAATATTAATTAAACAAATATGATTTCTATTTTAGTATATTATTCATATAATATATTAATAAACCATAATAACCTCTTTCTCTATAATTCATCCAGTCAAGTTGCTTTGGTGAAGGCAACCCAAAAGGATCATGCTACAACCGAGTCAAGTACATACCAAATATAGTTATGAGCTTAGACACCTAATCCAACAAAGTGAAGGTATGTAAAAAATTAAGTGAAAACGTTTTTTTAACATTTCGACTGTTTTTCAAATGATCTTTTCTTACCATTACCAAAAAATGGAGTGTTTCCTCCTGTTGCCACACCAACGAGCATTAATGTAACGCCAAAAAAAGGGGACCAAGGGTGGTGTTCCACCCATTATATCAACTTTATTATGTCTCCACATCGCTAAAACGGCAACCCTCGTTGTCCATACTAAGTCGTCTTATGGGGTGGAAAAGATAATAGCAAAAAGATTTGTAATGCCTGGTTCCCGGTATGCATTTAACTCGTTAATTTATTTATTTTGAAAGGGTAACTTGACGAGTTGGTGGCCCTAGCTCGTTGAGTAAAGGGCAGATTATACGCAGGGTTTAAGCTACCTACTCGACGAGTCAAGAGCCCTCGACTCGATGAGTAGATCGGCCAGAGTGAAACCCTAATTTCAGGGTTTTGCACCCTATTTAAGCTCCTTAACCCCCACCCCTTGGCCTCATTTCCAGCCTCCCTGTCCCAAACCCTAATCTACGAAACCCTAGAGTGTTATTTGAGAGTGTGAGCCATTTTTAGTGATCTTTGTGTACTTTTGAAGCTTGTGGAAGAAGAAGAAGATAGAGGGCTCAAGAAGGGAAGAGTAGATCCAGAAACTACACGCCATTTGCTACATTTTATGGTAATCAAGTTTCTATCTTGACTATTGGTTCATTAGATCTCTTTATGTCCATATTTATGAGGGGTTTTGATCCAAGATATCGCTTTTGGAGAATGATCGACCCAAGTGGGTACTCTTCCAGATCTAGGACCTAGAGGGGCTAATATGACATAAAGGTGCAGACTTTATGCCATTGGAGCCCCCATGCCAGCCTTAGAGTGTCATATTGGCCTTTTTAGCCCCAAAATGCCATGCATGTGGAAAAGGTGGGAACTTTACGTGTCCATTTAGTGTTAGGAGTGTAGATATGAGGTTGTAAGCCTTATTTGGGTATAAGGATGGCATAAGGACCAAGTTCTAGGTCCCAAGGAATCAGGGTTTGAGCTAAACCCTTTATAAAGAGGTACTAATGGGTAAAGTTAGAAACTTTACCCTTAAAAGGGCATTGTAAGGGTTTTTCTGATGTGTGAAGCTTGGATCTGAAGTGTAGGGGCTTAATCCATTAAGATAGCCCAAACAAACAAGGGAAATCGGCGAGTCCAGAAAGGGACTCGACGAGTTGAGTCGAATTGTCCCGATTCTATGCCAGATAGAACTTGACGAGTCTGTAAAGGGACTTGACGAGTTGACTCAGTTGATCACGAGTTTGAGTAGTATAGGAACTCGTCGAGTCAGGAGGTAACTCGACGAGTTGATTCGACTGGGAGTTGACCTTAACTTTGACTTTAACCAGGACGTTGACTTTGACCAAGGGTAAAATGGTCATTTTTCCCTAAGAAGGATTATCAAATTTTGATTAAGAGTTATTTTGAAACTGATAGTCGGGGAGTCACTGGAGCAGCCGTCGGGGATTCCTCATTTGAGATTTAACAGCTAACATACAAGGTGAGTTTTCCTCCAGTTGGAACGGGTCTAAGGCACCAAGGCCGACCCGTTTAATTAGTAGTAGTTCCGGACTACGGTCCAATGTCGGGCGGGGCCCGATGTAGGTTTATATGTGTTTTTTTTCTGGATTTTGATCTGATGCCGGTGCGGTCCTGAGGAATGCTTGTATGTTTGATGTCTTTGTGATTCCTACATGTGTTTGTACTTGTATGTTTCTGGACTTCAGTCCGATGTTGGGGCGGTCCCGAGGAATGTTAGTATGTTTCCGGACTACAGTCTCAAGTCGGGCGGGGACCGAAGAATGTTTAATTTTTAATGACATGTGCTTAGGTTATGTGTATTATTTTATTGGGTTCACATGTATTCCAAGATGTGCTCGATGCCGGGCGAAGCTCGGTGCCGCGTGGGGCCCGATGCCGAATAGGGTTCGATGTCGGGCGTGGCCTAATGTCGGGAAAGCCGATGCCAAGCTTGACTCGATGTAGCAGGGGCGGGGCCCAAGATATGTTTATGTGATATGTGTATGGTATGTGGTAGTTGGGGAGACTCACTAAGCTTCGTTCTTACAGTTTGTAGTTTGGTTTTCAGGTACTTCCACTAGCAAGGGGAAAAGCTCGGGATGACTACATGGCACACACCACAGCTTTCTAGCCTGGGAGGATTCACTCTGATCTTTGACATATGATTTTGATGCATTGATAGATGATAAGAGATTTATGAGATACACGATTTATGACATTTGATACTTGTGGTTTTGTTATTATGATGTTTGACAAATATGGTTTTCTTAAAGGACTTAAAACAAAATTTTTGGACTATATTTTTGGGATGTTTCAAGATTCATACAACCATGCCAAGAACTTCTACTAACACTGCAGATTACCTTATGCATGCAAATTATACACAATACAAGATTAAATAGACTGTTGAATGAAAGACTTTACCCTAGGACCATAACCAGACAAGGAACATGATATAAGACTAAACCAGTCATTCTAGGGCTATATGATCCTATCCGTATACAATATTTAAAGCATACACTTAGCAATAACTGATGGGTTTTGGTCCTAAGAACATCCTATGTGCTCATACAAACCCTAATGCTTGGATCTAGGTTTCTCTATTGTACATGCAAGTTATCCAAGACTATAAACCCTAATTCTAGCATACAAGTAATCATATTAACATGATAATAGGTTTATAATATTACCTTGATTGTTATGTAGCAATAACAATCCCAAATCTCCTTGTATTGACTTTGGAAGGCTTAGAGTCACAAGTGTCACTCCTCTAATGGTTCACAAACACCATAAGCAAGAGGATGAAGAGGAGAGAGGATGGAGGCTGCCCTAAAACGTGTGAAACCCTAGAAGGTTGCTGATCCACGTTTTTTGGTCCTTAAGGGGTCTATATATAGTGAGGCAATTAGGGTTATCTAACAAGGAAACCCTAATTTGGATGCTTAAGCCCTAAGCAACCCATGGAACCCTTTCCTTAAGGCCTTGGACGATTTCATATGGGCTTCCCCCATAGAATTCATCCACCTTATAATAAAAGGCAATCCATGGCCCAAATTGCAATTATCTTATAATTACAATTCAAGTCCATTAAGTTTAATTAATCTCTTTTAGTCACAAAACTAATTACCAATTAATTATTGACTAATATTAATTAAACAATATGATTTCTCATTTAATATATTATTCTCATAATATATTAATAAATCATATTTAATCCTTTCTCTCCATAATTCATCTTATCAAGTTGCTTTGGTGAATGCAACCCAAAAGGACCATGCACCATCGGGTCAAGTACATACCAAAATAGTTATGGACTTAGACACTAATCCAACAGTCTCCCACTTGGATAAGTCTAATAACTATTCTGCGTATGACTTCAGATCCTGATCTGCAATCGTAGCTTTCCAAAGCCGCTGTCAACTCTGATCATATCAGATACGCGTGTCCTTAGATAAGGGATCATATATTCCTCCATTCTAGATATCATATGAGATATGATTTCAAATCATTCTCTTTGTACTATATCTCGATTTCCGATTTATGACGACTGACTAATTGAACAAATCAAATTAGCCCTAGCCCGACCGAGCATTTACGTTTGTCATCACTAAACCATCGAGGGGCCCAAAAATATCGCTTTTATCCTACCTTGGATAAAAGGAACGGATAAAATTTGATACAATGCTTGCTTGCACTCACTCACTGAATCACACACAACAATATGTTTTATAACACCAAGTTACTAGTGCGTTTACATATTATCAATGTGCAACCGATTTGCAAGATACAACTCACACATCTCGGTTTCAAGAATATAAGATGTTATCGTCTCACCAATCACTCGTGATACAATTCATGGAGTGATCCAAGTGAGCGTGGGTTTAATCCAATGCTCAAATCATATTCATAAGCACTCATGAACGTTGCAGCAAACATTTGCTTATGTCTAAAACTCTTTTAGACAATCCACACACCAATTCAAGACAGTCTTCATTCATATCTACTTCCAACATATGAACGACTGTGGCCCGTTCGAATAATTCGATTATTCTTAATAAATTCAATTATTCTGGAAGTCAAAACATGCAAATGTGAAACACAAGAATAATACTAATCCCATATGGCCTCAAACCTTTGAGTATAAATAAAACTCCTTTTATTTATCACCATATCGATTACTCATTATTTGTCGTTTCGGGTAATCAACTTCTTACTTGAATTACTACACTTGTCCCATGCTCTTAGCATGCACACAATGTTTACCTATGGTTCTTACTTTTGTGAAATAGATCAAATTGAACACATTTCCAATCATTCTCATTTCACAACTCCAAATCCTTTTTCATAAGTGTGAGAATATCAAATTCTTGTTACTTATAAAATATGCTAGATTCTAACATTCTATACAATGATCCTTTCATAACGTCACTGCACCAAAGTCACAAAGACTATTGCCAATGATATTACAAAGTCCTCTATCGGACATTGTTACAAGACAATTCCTTAGATATGATGTCTCTCACTCAAAGCACATTCCTTTGAACATCCTTTTGCATAAAAGTTTCTAATCTAGACATAGATTTTCAATATTCAATTCCCAATATGGACATGCTTCCATATTTTCCATATGACAACTCATTCTTAATAGAATCTTATCTATTCGTAATGATGTCGATATGGTCCATCCAATATGTAAACATTTCCATAATTTCCATATGACAACTCATTCTTAATAGAATCTTTTCTATAATAATGTCGATATGGTCCATTCAATACCATGCTTCCAACTACTCACAAGCAACCAATCCTCGTCGAACTTTGGATTGTCCTTTGATAGTTGTTTAATTATTTTAGTCAAAACCAATTCTAGTCCCTTTTCCCTCTAAATGCGCTCGACATTTGGAAAATTTTAGAATGGTCAAACATTAAAGCATTTGCAATCGATCTTATACCCGAAGCGTATGGGACATGACGCATAATGTTTTATTTGCTACGTTCTCAAAATTCGAATTGTGAAGAGGAATGCCGTAATCATAATCGAAATTTTAAGAACACACTATGTATCTTTGACTAAATTTTATTAACATTCCACAACCTAAGCCTTTAGATTTGAAATGAAGCATAATATTCTCTCCCTTAATTATAGCAAAACAACTTTACAACCCTTACGACTTTGCAAGGTATAACTCTTGTTTTCTATAATTAATATTGCCAACTTGCAATACGTTCCATAATAATCATACACTCATAACTTTTATGCTCCCACTATCATGATGATTACTATAAAACATAACACTTATGCTCCCACTAGCTTTGACATGTATTCAGAAACAACTTAACTTTCAGAAAAACAATGCTTATTGAATTTCTTAAGTTCATGTTTCTAATACTTAGTGCTTTGATAATCTTTTATCAAGGCTTCTTGAACTTATACACCTTTGCCTTAGATAGTTCATATGTGTGTGTAAACAATTGCCAAACCTCACAATTCAAATTATGGAAAGGGATACCATAACCATAATCGAATTCGAGAATGCAATTTTACAATCACTATCTTCTTAAAATCTTTCTTAGTGATAGCATTTCCTCACAATCATTTTCATGAAGGAGGAAATCTTATGACACTTAGATTTAACGGTGTATTTGTTCCTATCCATGTGAATTTGTCAAAACCAAAGTTTACGACAAATTCAAACTCATATGGATCGAACTTTCTTGATCTCGATTTCTTGCATTTATGGTAGCACAGCTGCCCACCATGTCTTCCAAGTAGTTAAGCAACTCACCTTTTCTTATCAATGTACTTTCCATTGATCAAGGTCCTTGCCTTTTATGCATTCAAATGAGAACTCATAAAACTCATATGCATAATTAACTCAATTGGAACGGCATAGAAACAAAATGATGTCAACACGATAGGTTGTAAACCTCAACTCGTGTGCTAGTGATGATTGATAAGGTCTGTTTGATTTGTTCTTGAAACTTTTCAAGACCATTAAGACTCCCACTGACTCCTTGACATATAAGATCCTTTTGTCAATAAACATTTCTTGACAAACAAATATTCAAGAGTTAGTGTAGCTTTTATCAAGACTCTTCATAAATTGGTTCTAGTTGGTCTTTGTTTTATCCAAGACATCACAACTTTCCACATTTGATGAATGTTATAAACCTTTAATACTTTTCACTCATTGTCGCAATCTTAACTTTAAGACTTGTCATTGGAACGAAGTATGATAGACTTCTTGATTTAACCATTTCTTCAATCCTTGATTCCTCTTCTTAAACATACAATTGTGCTAAGATTTACTTAGAGGATCAATTGAGATATGGTTCTTAATCATTAAGACCTATCATAGAGCATAAAAGCTACTCTCCCTTCTTCTTAGAATGGAGAAACTTTTATCTTTCTGCCTACTTGATTCTTCTTATTCATTCTACTATTGATTTAAACCTTTTTCAATCAATCTAGAATTACACTTAATCTTGTGAGTATAATCACATTTACTAAACCTTTAGTAAATCATGACGAATATCTTTGTTACTCTTATGGTGGACTTGATCAACACATAACTTTGTGTATTCGATCTCCTAGTCCTTCACTTGACATTTTGTCAACGAATTAGTATAATTTTCAAATATGAAATTTCTCATTCATCGTGCAACCAAGTTGCATGATTCCAAGTTTCTGTCCGATTGAAACTTGGGCGATGAGAAACTCTCCCTATTTGGTAAACTCTCGACTTTCCATAAATAACATGATAAGAACCAAATCCATTATTGCTAATAATAGAAACATTTTAACATCAATTTTTCATACACGCCATTGCAAGGATAATATAAAAATCAAAATTTATTTTATGCGGAAAAATTTGTCCTTACAATGCAACTCATTGAAAAACTTATGCTAATACATCTTTCTTAGCAATCTAATTCTAACTCTAAGTAGTAGCTTAAGAATCTAATCTTCGAGAAATGCGATCGAAATCCATTCCTTCACGGTTAGATTCTGCTCACTTCTTCCCTTAAGCTTCCTTTCTTTTCTTCGATCCTACAAAACATCAATTGTAATCTTATCACATTATGTAATAATAATCTAGAATAGAAGCTTAAAAGAGTTAGTTAATGAATTTTACCTATATTAGAGCCATACATTTCGACTCTCCCATCTCTTAGATCTCTTAGGTAAATGGGGAAGTTTCGTCTCCAATGCCCTTTCTCTTGGCAATAAAAGCAAATTGACTCCTTTGGAACTTGACAAGGAACTACTTCAGACATTGCCTTTCTCTTATGATCAAAATTTTCGATCATAGCATGTCTTTCGTTGTCATTGTCTATATCCATAGAGGTCTTGAAGGCAGATTCACCAATCAACTTTGCTTTTCTATTGCGCCAAACCATTGCTGATTCAGCAGCAATAAGCATATAGGTGAGATCTATAAGGGTCACGTCGCGGTTCATCATATAGTACTCTCTTACGAACTCACTATATGAGTTAGGAAGTGACCAAAGAACCCAATCAACCGCCATTTCCTCACAGATAACGGATCCCAACATTCTTAACCTATCAATGTATGACTTCATCCCTAGGGCGTGTGCACACACCAACTTTCCTTCTTTATGTTTACTTGCCAAAAGGGCTTGAGTGATCTTGAACTTTTCAAGCCTTTGAACTTGTGGGTTCGGGAGAATAATTTGGAGGAGGAGGAGGAAGTGAAGTATGATCTCTTGTTCCTCGATCGAATCGTGGAATATCATCTTCATGTGGAATGCTTGTTCCACGGGATCTGGGAAGACCATAGTTGTCGAACTTTGAAATCTACAAAACGGGAGAAAACAAATTCAAGTTAGTTGATTGATTGAGTCCTTAGTAAATCACCCAAATGAGATACTAAGGCTAGGACCCAACACAATATTCTACAACTCGGGAGAGGGATGCCGTAACCCAAATTGCAGAACATTTGAAGGTAAGTGAATGACGATTCACTAATTTCCACCATGAAAAACGAAAAAGAAATCTATGAAAACTCCTAGATCCTTTGAGATTCATTGAACTTTCAATGGCATGTTTAAATCTCGATATGCCCCTCTTGTTTGTGACTGGGATGCCGAGGATCACAAAGCGGGTGTGAATAACCATGCAAACTTACATGGTGCCCTCACATGTTACAGTCACCTATTCGATGTGCCGGTAAACCACACACGCTCCACTGAACTATAAAAAACATTGAGTCACCCTTTGCTACCTTTGCTTAGAACCATTTAGTGTGCCGGTAAACCACACACGCTCCACTAATGTCTTTGCAAGGGCACAAAGTGTAATTTCATGGAATTGCTTCAATTCACTTTTGCCTAAGTAACTAAGATTGGGAATTTTTTATGAAAACATTTAGTTACTTTAATAATTCATTATACTTATAATGGAAGGTTTCGTCCTATCCTACCCGTTCGGCTGACGACCCTCCACTAGTCAAGAGTGCGGTGGGTAAGAGTGGATACCCATTCAATCGCCATTTTCTAGGCAATTTCCTTAAACACCCCATATAGACCAGCTTCGTGAATGAGGCCTACTAACGGTAAGACTGACTTTTACTCATACATATATATAATGTTAGACTTTTAATGTTATATATATAGTATAGGGTGTATTTTACACTTTTAAAATATTAGGTGGTCAAATTTAACAATTATACTTTTAATTCGATTAAATTTTAAACCTAAAATTTTATGGATTTATTAAACCTCTTTTAATTATACTCCTTAATTAATTAATAAAACCATAAGGGTGTGATTTGAACTTTTCAAAACAATACTAGTGTTTTAGAATTTAACATTCCTAATTAAACTTTTAATCAACTTTTAAATTCCAAAACTTGAGGGCAAGTTTTGAAACATTTCAAAACATTAGGGTTTAGAATTTAAATATACATCAAAAATAAACAATTAATCAAAATTTAAATTCCAAAACTTGAGGGCAAGTTTTGAAACCTTTTTCAAAACATTAGGGTTTTAACTATTTAAATTTCAAAACAACAAAACTTTTGGGTTCAAATTTAAACTATAAAACCTAAAGGGGAAAATATTAAATTTTCAAAGCACAAGTATCAAATAACAAATAATCTAAATTAACATTTAATCACATAATTATCCATATTTGATTTATTTAATGATTTCTTGCAAAATAATTTATCAATTTAATGAAAATAATTAATCAATTATCACATAAGGAAACAAATATTTTATTAATTAATAAATATCTTCAATTAGATCAAGAATATAGTCAAATATATCATAAAATCGGATTTATATTGATCTAATATGATAAGGTAACTATCCCAAAGCAAAAACAGCAAGAAATCCCGAGATATGCTCCATCTGACGAGTTGACTCGTCGAGTCAAGCATGGACTCGTCGAGTTCAGCTATGGACTCGGCGAGTCCAGCCTCCAGAAACCCAAAAATCGAATTTTTCAAACATATCAAGCATCAATACAATAAAAACCAATCTAGGCTCTGATACCACCGATGGGTTTTGGTCCTAAGAACATCCTATGTGCTCATACAAACCCTAATGCTTAGATCTAGGTTTCTCTATTGTACATGCAAGTTATCCAAGACTATAAACCCTAATTCTAGCATAAAAGTAATCATATTAACATTAGAATAGGTTTATAATATTACCTTGATTGTTATGTAGCAATAACAATCCCAAATCTCCTTGTATTGACTTTGGAAGGCTTAGAGTCACAAGTGTCACTCCTCTAATGGTTCACAAACACCATAAGCAAGAGGATGAAGAGGAGAGAGGATGGAGGCTGCCCTAAAACGTGTGAAACCCTAGAAGGTTGCTTATCCACGTTTTTTGGTCCTTAAGGGGTCTATATATAGTGAGGCAATTAGGGTTATCTAACAAGGAAACCCTAATTTGGATGCTTAAGCCCTAAGCAACCCATGAAGCCCTTTCCTTAAGGCCTTGGACGATTTCATATGGGCTTCCCCCATAGAATTCGTCCACCTTATAATAAAAGGCAATCCATGGCCCAAATTGCAATTATCTTATAATTACAATTCCAGTCCCTTAAGTTTAATTAATCTCTTTTAGTCACAAAACTAATTACCAATTAATTATTGACTAATATTAATTAAAAAATATGATTTCTCTTTTAATATATTATTCTCACAATATATTAATAAATCATATTTAATCCTTTCTCTCCATAATTCAT
This sequence comes from Lactuca serriola, assembly GCF_051521515.1. Lineage (NCBI taxonomy): Eukaryota > Viridiplantae > Streptophyta > Magnoliopsida > Asterales > Asteraceae > Lactuca > Lactuca serriola. The sequence goes on from NC_136415.1 coordinate 135,996,162, forward strand.
CCTATCAAGTTGCTTTGGTGAAGGCAACCCAAAAGGACCATGCACCATCAGGTCAAGTACATACCAAAATAGTTATGGACTTAGACACTAATCCAACAATAACTTCTATCAATACAAATTCCAAATCTAGCATAACATCCAATTCCTTATAGGCTACGAAGCATCACATATCAGACAAATCTATCATGCAATTCTTGAAAGTATCCCTAGCCTTATCCTATCATGTAAACATTCATATCATATAACATATCAACATATATGGGTATTCTGGGAATCACTTACTTGAGCTCGGCTGATTGCACGCATCACACCCCTTTTTTCTTTATAAAACTATTTCTTTTTAGAAATTCGTTTTCTTTCAAAAGATTACCAATTCCTCAGTTTGAGTTCAGTCACACCCGAGAGTTACCGAATCCCTCAAATAGGGCTGTCAAATCGGGCAGTCGTGTCGTTTTTTTGTCTGACACGACACGACACAACAATGTTTTGTATAACACGAACACGACACGACACGATGTCGTGTTTTTTTTCGTTAACACGAAAATGAACAAATTAAAACACAACAACACGACACGATACGACAAAGATAATATTACATAACTATTAGTGTATTTCATTCATACTTAAAAATATATAACACGAAAAAACGAAAAACACGAAAAACACGACAACCACATGCTTAATCGTGTCAATTTCATGTTGATTTATGAACACGAACACCGCACGACACGACATCATGTTTTTTAATCTTGAGACGAACACAACATGAACACGAATTTGAATTTTGATTTCATCCCGATTTCATTTCGTTTCGTGTATTTTTGTCGTGTCGTGTCATAAATTGACACCCTTACCCTCAAACTAAGGCTCTGATACTAAATTGTAACGTCCCGAAAATACAAAGTAAAAATTTCATTATTATAACAATAATTCATACATTAGTTTGTTCCTAAACCATTCAAGTGAAAAATAATATTTAAACATTAAAGTAAAAATCATCAAGACAGAATAAACTCTAGGGGATGTTGTGCAGTCACGATGGGTCCTTCCCTTTCGAACCGGAAGTACTTGAAACTATATATATGAAACCATAAACAAGCTCAGTGATTAAAACTCTTTTATATGTTAAAACTCTTTTAAACTTATTTATTGTCAAAAACATGTCTATATAGATATATTTATATAAGTAAGGTTGAAAGGACTTAGGACTGATAACTCACTTTATTTCCTGTTCCTTGTTTGGTTGTGGACTTAGGGTATCCGGTTATTTGTCCGAGTGTCGTTTGAATCTTATTTATATATTATGTATATATGTATAGATATAAAAGTTCTTACATCGGTTCAACACCTTTGGGTAGCAAAGGTGTACAAACATACTTAGTCATTCAAACAACATTTCTAGTAACTATAATAGGTATAGTGTAGGGATTTACAACTCACTACTTCTAGTACAATAAAACATACAAGAGTCAGTTCATTCATGAGTCAATACGAACTTACTATTATGAGAAACAGAAAGAACATACTATGATGAGAAACTAAGAGAACATACACTATACTATACAAGAGAACATACTATACACTAGAACACAGAGAACATACAATACACTAGAACATACTATACAAACACGAGAATACTATAACATTAATGTGAGCCACTACTTCATGGCATGGCAATCTACTGTTGTGTCACGTTTTATAACCAGAGTCTCCTGGAGGGAGAGCGTGAATTTGTGTATAGATCTATACGGGACTGACCGTCCTACACCTTGCTGCTAGCTACAGTGGACCTGCAAGTCTACGGGTGACGAATGTCATACCATTTCGACGTCTTTGATCGTCGTGTTTTACTAGTCAATCAAATATGGTTACAACCTCATCACATTTTACCTTAATTAACAAACTGGTTTAAGGTAGTTAGTACACTGGTAGTTACTTATATACAATACTACAATACATCGTTATTTTCCCATTGTATTCACATTTGTGATCTTCTCACATAAACGATAATGTAAGATATATTTTGGTAATGATAATCATTCTTGGGAAAAGATACACACGTTTACAAACAAACAACATACAGAACATTCGGGCCTTGGTAGAAGGCTACTTTTAGTAGAAAGTATAAGATTTTCTAGGAGATACAAACATTTACTTCAAACATTTACAAACACTTTTATACAAACAATGACACTAAAATACTTATGAACTCACCAGCTTTAATGTTGATCTACTATTTCAAAATAACTTGTATTCTCAGGTCACCAGTAGACAGGTACCGATGACCAGGTTTTGAGAAGACGGAGCTTTCAAGACTCGTCTTTATTTTGATTATTCATTTTTGGTGTCTTATAAACTATACACAAAACACATTTATATTAAAATTATATTATTAATGCAATGGATGACGTTGTTGCTAGTTTACTATTATGCATTGTTGTGATATTGTACATGCCTTCCTCCGCCCTAGAACGTTTCTGGCGTTCAGGTTTTGGGGTGTGAAATTATGCTACTAGTTCTTCAGAAAGAAAGGTTCTTTTAATAATTATTTAATTTTTCATGATTTTCCTAGTCTTATAATTATATTGATTATTTATTTAATTTTTGATGTGTCAGGTTGATGAATCGTTACAAGATAAACAGTGACAAGGTGGTGTCGTTTTTTTTTGTTTTCTGTTTTGGATGGTTGCAAATTTTGGATATTATGAAGTTCTTTTTTTTGGATGGTTTTTGTTTAGAATACTAGCAATTTTATTTTAGAATGAAGTCTGTTGTTTTGGAATAAGTATGTTGCAATTATATGTAAAAATTATAATTACGTTGCTATTAATGAAGATAAGTTTGTTGGTTCTTGAATTTTGCTATGTTTTCCTAAATATAAGTGCTCAATTTATTGAAATATAAGTGCTCAATTTATTGAAATATAAGTGCTCAATTTATTGCCTACAAAAAATTAATATAAGAAATGGTGGCAAGTACTTTATATTCCCCAAGAAAGGAAAATGACAACAACAATGAAATGAAAGAGACAAGCATGTGTCTCCGTGGGAACTTCTTGACGCCAATTTCTTATTCAATAAAATTAACAATTGAAAAATGGAATCAATTGAATTTCTAGAGTTGGTTGGGCTATTCAAACAAGGAATCAATTGCATGTTGAATTTAAGTTCACAATGCTTTGGGTTTTTCTTGGATTTTGGAGTTTGTTGTGCTATCCAAGCTTGTGAAAACCATATTGCAATTACTAGTAAGAAAAATATAAGTTTGTTTTTGTTACTGGTAAAATAAATTGAAGTACGTTGCTATTATAAATAAATGTCAATAGTACCAATCTTCAATAAATGGAATAAAAGTTACAAACCGAAATTCATTTGATGTATCGAAACTCTTACAATAAAGGATGTTACATTTTGGAGTAGCTAAAATATCTAACTACTTGATCAATAGAAAAGTTTTCATAAGGAATTTTCCTTTGACATAGTAGGAATCTATAATCCAGTGACTTCTCTCGGCATCTCTTTCTTAATATACATCCTATCCTTCTACTCGCAACAAAGTATTTGTTGAATTTGTTTGCTAGTCGGTCATACTGACCGCTTTCCATTGCTAGAAACCTTGACTGCAGAACCCATGTGTTAGGGCTTGTCTTTCTTTACTTGTAGGTTGTTAACACATAGTATAATGTTATTTTCTTGTATCATGTATGTAGAGTAGCAAAAATATACTTTTTTTTTGCTTGTCGATAAAACAAAAAACTAGGAAAAAATTCACTTGTGTTTTGAAAAAAGAGTAAAATAATAAGCAAAAAATAAAAAAAAAAGCCTATAATTTTGAGTTTCTAACGCCACTTGTGATGGAAAAAGCAAGGGAAAAAACAATCAAACAACATTTTTTTTGGTGTGGAGATTTGCATATTCAAGTTGACTTAAACACTTCTTAGTTGGTACTTCAAAAATCTGTCCAATACATTTTTTATAAGGCTAAATTTGTCATATCCAACATATTTTTTTATATATAAGATTAATACAACTAACATACATTTTTATAAGGCCAAATTTGTCCTCTCCAACATATTTTTTTTTATATATAAGATCAATACAACTAACATCAACCAACATATATTTTTATATTAACATAAAAGATTACATAGACATTATATGGAATGGCAACACACTAAACTATACCTCTTTAATATATATAAACGTTTGATAAATGTCTGTTTAAAAGAAAAATTAAGCATCTATCAAAATAGAATAATTGTCAAAAGAACATGAAGGCATGAACAAAAATGGTGCCATCATCAAGCAACAAAACCATGGATAAAACCACATGAAGAATCAAATTTGGTTAGAACCTAATATAAAAATGTAGAAAAAGATATATCTTGAAGCAAGTCGATATAGATTATACCCTTCTGCACATAATTTTGTTGACGAATCTCGATGGGCATTTCAACAAACACCTTATATGCATATCAATGAAAACACTAACTATAAAATAAAAAATCATTATAATATTTCCAATATATTGACAAAATAAACAACGAGACTTGAGAACCGGATGTTTATAACACTGGAACGAAATCATAATACCGGAAGAGCGGAAGAGGTTATTAAATCGGTAGGGGTGGGCGTATTTCTTCTTATCTATTCTTTTATTTTTCTTATGTAGCAATTTTTTTTTTATTAATTTACTATTTTTTCAATGTTTGAATCTTGTTGATTAATCTCGTTAACATTGAACTTGGTAAAATGAAATGATTGAATAATTGAAAAATGAGATTATTCATGAATACATATTGAATGCTGAGATTACGCATTGAATTTATGTTAGTAGCTCCATAATTAAAGAAGTGTTTGTGAGTATTATAGAATAAATGAAACAAAATATACGGTAGGGCTAGGACATTTATTGTATGAGATCTACCCATGATAAATTGATCTTTTAATAAAGCGACGTCACTCAACTGTTCCATACCTAAGCTATGTATATTACAGCCCCATATTCACTTTTCCTCTCTCTCTCTCTCTCTCTCTCTCTCTCTCTCTCTATATATATATATATATATATATATATATATATATATATATATATATATATATATATATATATAATATAATAAAACGGTATGTGACCATTATTTCTTTCTTATGTTTTTTTATATAAAAAAACTAAAAAGTTATTTTATGAAAATATGTTATGATTTTATAAAATAAAAAAAATATATTTGAAACTAAAATTTGAAAAAAATATATGTAAAAATAAAACTAAATTTAAGATGAATACTTAACAAAATTTTGAAATATGTAAATTTTGGACCAAATTTATAATAACATTTAAGATCCGGATAAACACAAAAATTTTGAAAATGAATGTAAAATTGATGAAAATGAATATAATTACTATATATATATATATATATATATATATATATATATATATATATATATATATATATATATTTCCGGAAGTGTAACAAGTTCATAAACTCCAAAATGAGTACGGATTAACGCCCCGTTTGATATACGTTTGACCGAGTCGAGTTAAACGTTTTTGGCTGACTCAATTAGCTGAACTTGTTTGATAAACATATATAGGATGTGTGACTCTGTAAGATAGAGCTGAGTGGGAAAGACTTTGTATATCTACTGACTAAGGGGTTGTTTGGCAGGATCTGAATTTTTAAGATTTCTGAATTTCTAAGAGGGTCTGAATTTTTAAGATCCAAATTTTAACATGTTGCTTGGTTGGAACACCTGAACTGTAAAAAATGATCATTTTACCCTTATGTATAATTTTTTGTTGAATTCAAAAGTAAACACATATCCAAATATAGCATAAATATGTATGTATTTTACATCAACTAAAGTGTACAATTTAAGCTTGTTTTGACCATAGAAAAGGATGACAAATGGTATGCATAAATCACCAATACCAAAAGTAAACACAAATCCAAATCAAACCATGCCTATCAGCTTCATCTCGTTATTTATTTCTATTAAGTAACTTCCAAAAGCTTAAAAAATTCATGATATGACAGTAATATAAGTAACAAAAAGAAGAAAAAAAGATCAAACTCAGCTCCAGAGTATGATCTTGGAATCCAATGTTGACCCCTTAAGAGTTCGACCATGGGTTTACCAATTTGATTGTCAATATCCATTTGCTCCAAGATTGTTGATATCAATATGCTATTAACAGAACCTCTGTAAACTACCACAAATTACCACAAATACCTATTAAAACACTTTGATGTTATAACACAACTTCTATTCCCCAACCCTTTTTCATCCACCTGCCATCAAATTGAAGTAAAGAAAGTGTGGATTTTGGTTGATTGTCTCTACTAAACCCACCATATACAAAAATTGCCATCATTAATTCTATCCATCATCTCCATCACAAAAATCCTTGTTGATCCGTCTCTTTGATTAAAAATGCAGCACAAGGGCAAGAATGAGAATAAGAGTATCCATGTTCTTGTTCTATTTTTGACCCGCAATTCCAATTAGAGTAGATGGGAGCAAAAGGGCGGCTATTTCAAGAAGAAAATCGAAAAAAAAACACACCGATTTCTGAAAATGATTACCAAGAAGAGAAGGCGGAGACGATGGTGTGCTCTGCGAGCGCTGCTCCGACAGTATGCGACGTCGGCGTGCTGGCGCTCACGGTATGCGAATCCGATAGGGCTGGTGGTAAGAGGCAAGAAGAGGGAGGAGTAATGTTCAGTAGGTTTGGGGCAAAAGGGGAAGGCGCATCTATTTTTTCTTTGGGGTTTTTCCATAAAAAAACCTTATATTTTGATTTTTTTTTCTTTTTAGACCTAAAACTTTTAGTTTCTCCTAAAAAGACCCAGAGTTTAATGGAAACTTGTTATTTCGAACCCTAACAGGTCACCAATAGGTAAACTAACTGATTGTTTTTCATAAAAGACCCTACATTTTGTATTTTTTTTTCCGGTTTAGACCTAAAATGTGTTTTTTTTTTCATATTAATCTCAAATACTATTGTTTTTGCTTTATCAAGTTGTCTCCATGAAATGTTATGTGCTCATTAAACCGTATTTCATTGGATTTGGATGATCATTTCGATTCTCTGTTGGAGTTATGTCATTTGTCTAAATTTTTTACGGTTCGAAGAATCAATAATTTGAACCCTCCTCGATATGGTCCTAAGTAACATCTATGAATTAGATTTGTACATTTCTCATTAACTAGACATATTGGGGATTAAGACTCAATAATAAAATATTTAAAAATGCATCATTTATAACAACTTTCTAGAAAACATTTACCGATGAAGTAGTGACGTTGTTAATGTAATATAATTTAATTAAAACATCATTTTAAAATAAATTAGATGAGGCAAGAATAGAAATTAAAGAACAGAGAGTACCATTTCAGAAACATCATGATATGATCAAGACAGGTAAATCATCAACACTCTTCGAGTGAGTGCCGATAGAAGAAAAAAAGAATATGATGACTTAATTTCCAAAACCTTTTATTAACAAAACTAGTCTACATCTCTAATAAAAGAATCCTTTATAGCCACGTGTCACTTTTCTAAACCCATTAAATGCCATATGTCATTCTCATGACATATGATCTCTTAATTTTTATTTTCGGCTTATATTCATCATCTCAATCTCAATTTGGATACAAGTCATATCCCGAAAAATCAACTAACAAATTTGAATTTCATTTATATTAGTCATTGAAAAAACGTAGAATCCTAATTTCAAATTTAAACAAAGTTAGAGTAATTTGGAACTAAAAACCTTACCCTAACTTTGTTTAAATTTGAAATTAGGATTCTATATTTTTTGAATGACTAATATAAATGAAATTCAAATTTGTTAGCTGATTTTTCGGGATATGAATTGTATCCAAATTGAGATTGAGATGATGAATATGATCTGAAAATAAAAATTGAGGGATCATATGAGAATGACATGTGTCATTTTATGGGTTTAGAAAAGTGACATGTGGTTATAAAGGATTCTTTTATCAGAGAGGTAGACTAGTTTTGTAAATAAAGGTTTTGGAAAATTAAGTCATCATCTTCTCTCTTTCTTCTGTCGGCACTCACTCGAAGAGTGTAGGTGATTTACCTGTTTTGATCATATCATGATGTTTCTGAAAGGATGCTCTCTCTATTTTTTAATTTCTATTCTTACCTCATCTAATTTATTTTAAAATGAAGTTTGAATTAAACTATATTACATTAACAACGTCACTACTTCATCGATAAATGTTTTCTAGAAAATTGTTATAAATGATGCATTTTTAAATATTTTATTATTGAGTCTTAATCCCCAATATGTCTAGTTAATAAGAAATATACAAATCTAGTTCATAAATGTTACATAGGACCATATCGAGGAGGGTTCGAATTCTTAATTCTTCGAACCATAAAAAATTTAGACAAATGATATAACTCCAACAGATAATCGAAATGATCATCCAAATCCAATGAAATACGACTTTTAATGAACACATAACATTTCATGGAGACAACTTGATAAAGCAAAAACAATAGTATTTGAAATTAATTTGAAAAAAAAAAACACATTTTAGGTCTAAATTGGAAAAAAATACAAAATGTAGGGTCTTTTATGAAAAAATCAGTTAGTTTACCTGTTCGTGCCTGTTAGTGTCCGAAATAACAAGTTTTCAGTAAACTTTATGTCTTTTTCGAAAAAACTAAAAGCTTTAGGTTTAAAAAGAAAAAAAATCAAAATCGAAGGTTTTTATTATGGAAAAAACCCTTTTTCTTTTCAGGCTTGTTCAAGAGATAAGAGGCTTATTTTCAGAATATAAAAATAAGAGATATCAAGAGTAAACAAACAGTCCCTAAAAAAGGAGGAGATAATTTCCAAAAGAGCCCTTGCCCCTTACGTTCCATATTTCAGCGCCTCCAGCCCCTCATCCCGTTTTTCTCTCTTTCAAGCGATCGACGAAGCTGTGCCCCCATCGATCGACGATTTGCGCCTCTACAGCTCTACAGATTTTCGATTTTGCTGCTTCTTCTCATCAGGTATGGTTCTCTCTCTTCTCAATTGCGTTTTTTCTGCTTGAAGTGCCTATTTTTGCTGTTCAATTTGTTCTCTCTTCTCAATTGCGTTTTTTCTGCTTGAAGTTCCAAATTTTGCTGTTCAATTCGACTATTTTTGTGTTCTAAGTTCCGATTTTATTCCCTTTCAAGTTCCAATTTTGTTGCTGTTCAAGTTCCGATTTTTTGACGTTGAAGCTCCGATTTTTTTGTTCTATCTGCTTGTCCTTTGCTGTTTCTGAAGTTGAAAGAGAAATCTGCTGGGCAAAAAAAATTTTGAAAGAAGAATGCTGTGCAAAATTTTTTTTTATAGAGAAATGTTGTGCAAAATCTTTTTTGATTGATGAATCTGATATATATATATATATATATATATATATATATATATATATATATATATATATATTGGTGAATCTGATATATATGTTTGATGAGTCTAATGTATATTTTTTTGTTTTCAACAGGAAACAAAATTTGGAGTGATAGAGTTTGAGTTGATTTTGTCGTTAACACATAAAGTGTCTTCTTTAATCTTAGTATGATGATGAACTTGAGTTGATTTTGTGCAGGAACTTGAGTTGGAGAAATTCATAACACATGAATTGCCATTTTGTGAGATCATTAAGGCTTTTGATTTGATGCTTAAAGGTGAAGGTCTCCAATGCATAATTCGGATGGGTGAATAATTTTAATGTTATCGTATGCCTACAATGTTATACCACACTTTGGTATAACATTTATATTTCTATCAAGTTTCATAAATTTTTGTATAAAATTTATATTTCTATCAAATTTCATAAATTTTTGATTAATAGTATATTTTAAATTAATAATACATGTATTAAATAATTTTAATTTTTTATTCATAGTATATTTAATAAAAAGATTCTTGAGCATCGGGGTAAAATGGTCATTTTGCATCATTCAGCAAATTCAGTCAAAGTCAAATTCAGTCAGATGTATAATCAAACAACATAGTTTTGTAGTCGGTCAGAATTTATTACTTAGACAAATCTTTCTCAGTCAGGAACTATCAAACGGGACCTAAATATCTCACAAGCACCCGGACTACAAACAAACCTGATCCCCATCACCCATGGTCTCCCTCCCTGGGCCGGCGGTGAACCCTTTCCGGCCGGATTTTAATGGATTTCCGGAGAATAAAAAGCCCACCGGAGCCACCAATGTGAATCCGGTAAGGGAAGAATCATTTCCAACTGACGATGAAAAGGTGAGGAGAGAAAGGAAAGAGCAAGTGAATAAGAAAATTGCGTCGCAAAAGGCCATATCGGTAATATTAAGAAGAGAGGCTACGAAGGCTGTTATTGAGAAGAAAAAAGGATCCACGAGGCTGTTTCCGGGAACTGTACTCGAAGCGCTTCATGAACGTATCGCTGCTTTGCGTTGGGAGTCTGCTCTTAAGGTAATTCTTTACTTGTTTCTCAATTTAACTTTGATTTTCACACGTATTTCGATGTTTGTGCTGTAATTGAATCCGTGAAATTCAAATTGAGCTTACTGGGCCATCCAATTCTCAAGTTTTATGGTATGCTGCAAACTTAGTGCACACATTAAGATACTAGGTTAGATACCGTGTATCAGACAGATTGATTGTCTGTATCATTAACATCTGAAAGTGAACATAAGAATGTTTCAAATTGCAATATAAGAGGCTTACCAAATTTTGTGATTTCCAACTCTTAAAGAGAAATTAAAACAGGCATTTCATCAAACACCTATTAGGCATCATCACACATAATTTATCAACATCTCTCAGCATTTAATGATTTCTTCAACAACATTCACAGTAGTAAGAAACAAGAGAATTCAATATAACTTTGTTGTTGTTAATATTTAATATCATGACACTGTATGTTTTTCAGGTTTTTGAACTCCTTCGTGAGCAGCTTTGGTACAGACCTAACTCTGCTATATACGTGAAGCTAATTGTGATGCTTGGAAAATGTAAGCAACCCGAGAGAGCAAATTCCTTGTTTCAAGCCATGATTGATGAAGGCTGTGATGTAAACCAAGAGTCATACACTGCTCTTCTCTCTGCCTACAGTCGAAGTGGACTATTTAGAAAAGCATTTTCTATTCTAGAAGAGATGAAGAACACACCCAACTGCCACCCTGATGTCTACACATATTCCATCCTCATAAAATCATGCCTTCATTTTCATGAGTTTGATAAAGTGCAATCTCTGCTATCTGAAATGGTCTCACAAGGAGTCAACCCCAATACAGTTACTTACAATACCCTTATTGATGCATACGGGAAAGCAAAAAGGTAATCCTTCAACAAATAGATTGCTTTTTTAGGCTAACACGGGACTAACATATGAATGTTTTTGTTTTCCAATTTGCAAAAGATTTGCTGACATGGAATCAACATTAGTGGAAATGCTTCGCCAAAGGGAATGTAAGCCTGATGTATGGACAATGAATTCAACCCTAAGAGCATTCGGTGGAAGTGGTCAAATTGAAACAATGGAAAAATGTTATGACAAGTTTCTAAGTGCTGGAATTCAACCTAACATCAAAACCTTCAATATACTTCTAGATTCATATGGAAAAACCGGAAACTATAAAAAGATGAGTGCAGTGATGGAATACATGCAAAAATACCATTTCTCATGGACTCTAGTGACTTACAATATAGTGATAGATGCATTTGGGAGAGCTGGGGATGTAAATCAAATGGAATTTTTATTTCGGTTGATGCAATCGGAGAGTATAAAACCAAACTGTGTCACTCTCTGTTCGCTTGTACGAGGTTATGCGCAAAATGGCAAAGCGGAAAAGATCGGGGGGCTATTGCGGTATATTGAAAGTTCAGATGTGATGGTTGACACTGTGTTTTTTAATTGTTTGGTGGATGCTTATGGTATGATGGGATGCTTAGCAGAAATGAAGGGGGTGTTGGTGATGATGGAAAGTAAAGGGTGTGAACCTGATAAGATTACGTATAGAACTATGATTAAAGCTTACAATATGAATGGAATGAGTAACCATGTGAAGGAGTTGAGGCTTATGCTTTCTTCTGTTGGAAAATCAGATTCTAGACGATAAAAGCTTTTCAGGGATTTAATGTGTTGTTATATATGATTACAAAAACTATGCTATTTCATACAAGAACAATAATCTAATGTTTTTTTTTTTTTAATATGCATCTGTTCATTTAAATTATGTGCGTGTTAAAATCACTACAAACAATTATCGATCATGATTTATGAATGCTATGTGTGTTAATGAAGTTTATCATGCTTTTGTAGACAACAGTCTTGCATTAAATTCTTTGAAGTGGAAAGAGCCACGTGGAGGTCAACCAAATAAAGGGTGTTGATATTTATAGTTTTAGCTGTTGGGCACTTCATTGCATCAGAGATTTTGTAATTTTCAGCGCAAAGTTCAACCAGTGATGTATTAAAAGCTCTGTATACGATCTGATTAAATATTCATTAATCACTATATACTGAGTACATTTTTTTTCTTTGGTTGTAACTATATATATATATATATATATATATATATATATATATATATATATATATATATATATATATATATCCTTTTTCACATACCTGGTCATTGTAATTGAAACGAGTAGTGAGTTTGAAATTTGACTCGAGCCTTGATTTTCAAGCTCAAGCTTGAACTCGATAAAGTAATCGACACTTTCGATTTCGGTTCGACTCAACTGATCGGCTATTAAAAAAAAGAGAAAATTGTTCCATTGAAGGATCAAAGGACGAAAATAGTATTATCAAGGTGTCATTGTTTATCCAAGGCATATCCTTCTCACGAAACTCAGTTAATCCATCAATAGTGAGAACAACATCAGTTAGACCTTGGGAAGTAGACATGAAATCAATAATAATAATAATAATAATAATAATATATGAATCTTAAAAATTCGAACAATTAACATGTCACTTAGGGTTTTTTTAATATATATATATATATATATATATATATATATATATATATATATATATATTTGTAAACAAATGAATCTACGTTTATTCAAATTCAAATGACTGAAAGCCTTTGACATTTGCAATTTGATCCAAACTATTGATCTTAAAGTGAAATCATAATAGGTTACAAATGATCTCAAACTAAAGTCATGAAATTGAAAATTACATGAGACTAATTAAATAAATAATTCATGAAAATTCTAATTCATTATATATCTTGATCGTTTGAAGAAACTCAAGAGTTAATTATGAAATGATCTCAGATCTCTTCGATTAATTAAATGATCTCAAACTAAAATCATAGAAAAGCTTTACATGAGATTAATCAAATGAATATCTCATTGATGAGGTGTTTGGGATTGTTGATGCTTATGTATAACGTGATCTGGACTGGTTGGTTGCGTAGGTCTTGTGGTTTGACTTAGGTCTTGTATTATGAACGTCGTAACTTCTTTATAAGATATCAGATTTTGACGATCTTTATATCCATGTGTTAAATTTTTCATTAAGATTACCCTCGTTAAAATGTAATATATTTTTACTTACGATTTTATATATAAAAAAAACATCCATACATGCATTCATAAGAACATATGAACAGGGGAGGACACATTAATACGTAGTAGGTGTTGCCAAAATGAGATATGTGTTGTTGATACATGAAAAATAGGTATAAACGAAAAGAAATCAAAAAAATTTCCACTGCAGACAGAAAAAATAGGTGTTGCCGGTGCAACACTGAGACCAGGCTAAATCCGCCCCTGCGTATGGATATAAAAATCGTAAGTAAAAATATATTATTTTTTTTAATGAGAGGAATCTAAATGAAAATTGTAGTAGACTAAAATGTGAACGTGTGGATATAAAGTTCGTTTGCATGGATATAAAGATCGTTAAAATTCGAGATCGTATGAAGAAGTTATGACGTTCATAACACATGACCTAAGTAACCAAGTAGTGGAGATCGCGATGGACATAAGCATCAAAAGGCTCAAACTCATTAATGAATGTCCCACGTAAGATTTCGTGAGAAAAATCTTAAAAAATTATTTATAAGTACTGAATGAGTACAAAAACAAAAATGACTTATTTTGTATATATATATATATATATATATATATATATATATATATATATATATATTAAGGACTAAATATGTACAAAAATATTAAGAACTAAATGTGTACAAAATGAAAAATATATTACCCTATTAAGTCCTTTTTACCGGCTAACCTGGAGTAGCCGGTCATAAGGACTGAATATATACAGTTTAACAAGTTCAAGAGGTAAATGTGGACGGAAAAAAATCAGTGATCAAATGTGTACAAATCAAAAAAATACATTACCCTTTTAAGTCATTATCCTCATAACTAAACATGAAGCCTCATTATATTATATCATTATACTTTTGATTTTTTTATTATAAGATTGTACTTTTAATTTTTATATTCAATCAATGTATTTTAAAATAGCTATACATGTCAATTGTTTTTTCGAAAAACTTTATTTTTAAATGTACTATTTAAATTTAAATGATGTTATAGTTGAATAGATTTTATAAGAATAAAATAAAAGATACTAATTGTTTCCTTGGAAGTTTGAGACCAAATCCCTTTTCAACAACAAAAGGTAAGCAAAAAGCCCAAATACGACCAAAAAAGCCCTCTCCATCTGCGTCTGCATGTCCAGCCCACTACTCACAGAGACGACGAAATAGTTTTTTGCAAATCTGCTTAAGAGAGAGGAATTCGAGCTTGAAGACGAACCAGAACGAACAACATTACATACACACCAATCTTTCACACAAAGGACATTCATATATATTATGTATATGTATAATTTGTGAGTGATTAGGGTAAACAATTTCAAAAAGGACGCACTCAGTCGATTCTTTTGATGTCCTATATTTTCTAGGGCAAAAATTCGTTTTTGATTTGGAAATTGATCTATTTTACATCATAGAAGCACCTCAGGGGAGAGGGGAAAGGTTTCCTAGCTGGAGATTGTTGCAGTGCTCTTCGCAATTCAGGTATTTCTCACAGAAACCCTAGAATTGGACGAAATGTTATATATTGTGTAAACCCTAGAACTGGAACTATTGGAATTTTTTCACTCTAGTAGATTATAGGTCAATGAATGTGTAATTATGTAATTGCAGTGTTGTATTGGGGCATTTTGATTGAATGCATGCCTTAAACCTAACCAAGTGTCAAAGTGACAAAAACTAGGGTCGTTTTTCATTTATCAAACATGGGGCGTTGGTAACTCTATATTACTGGGGCATTTTTCTTGAGATTATGAACATTTATAATGGTGGTTGCACGTGGGCATGGAGTGTACTAAGCAATGGGGTATAATATACAGTGCAATTATTTGAATTTTACTGATGAGAATTGAATTGGCTTGCTCATTTGTGCACTATGACTGACTAACTTATCTTGGACACCTATATTGGTAGATAGCTTTCTTTGGATTCATGAATTGAATCATAACTATGCTTACTGTTATAGCAAGAAATGGTTATCTGGGTGTAGATAATTTCCAAGTTAGTTCATTTTCTATGATCTTTGTTTTTCCATACAACATATTCAGGTTTGGTGGCATACCTTATATAACATATGACCTCTTTCTCTCTTTGTGTGCATAACCATTAGGAATGAGAATATTTTGTAATCTCTCTCTCTCTCTCTCTCTCTGTATATATATATATATATATATATATATCTGTAATTTGATTTAGTTTTTAAATTAGGGTCATGAACAGACCTCTAGGTGCTTGAAGAGGGCATGCATGGATGTACTTCAGGGTTTATGCTTATAGTCAATGCTGAGTTTGATTCAATGGGAGGAGTTATTGACACCGGAGTTGGAATTTCTTCAAAACCATCTCTGCAGCAATCGTCAGATCTTGAAAAAACTCAAGCGGAACTTAGGTAACAGTGGTGCTCTTCTTTATGTTGCAAAATTTTGCTTTGACCCCTGTTTTTTTCTGAAATCAAGCCAGTATAATAATGTATCATTTTATTGCAGGCAAACATTCACTGCTGCTGAGAAATTTAGAAGAGAATTGGAATTTCTACAGAAAGTAATGGGACTAATATTATCTTTATGTATGAAAATCTTTAAGCATAGATTGGTGATGAAATGTTTGGTATTTGCAGGGTGGAGACCCTTTAGATTTGAAACCTGGGAATGCAGCATCGATTAGCTTCCAGTCCACATCGCTGACAGCAGATCGACATCTGACAAGGTCTGTGTATCTAGTGTGTAATGAATGTGCCAAGTGTTTCCAGCATGATTATTGATAATCTTTTATTATGGTTTTCTTAGTGAAGCGAAGGGTAGTTTTGCAATTACTGCTTCACCTCATGGAGATTCAGTTGAAAGTAGTGGTAGACTAGGTGCTCCTTCAGTCTGTGAACCCAACAGTGCTGATAATCTCATGCTATTTGATGGTGCAAATAACATTAACTTGTCCAAATTGGATGTTGGACACATCAGCAAGGAATCAGGTGTAGACTCTGCTGTGTTGGAACTTCCTAAAAAATCATATAAACGTAGGATTAGGTCTCGACCAAATCGGGATGGGGCCCGTTCAAGTTCTACTGATGCAGTTCCTTCTCGTGGTGCTCATTTTCTTCCTTTTCGACATGCTTCCAACTCCAATCCTAAAAGTCCTAATGAGTTAGATGGTGTGCCAGCTGGACAATCAACCCTTGGACCTCCACATGGTCCATATTCTGCTGTTTTAGATGCTAATGTTATACAAAACACTCAAGAGAATCATCAAGAACAGGTAGAAGACATGACAGATTCCAAATGTCCTCCTCATGCAGACACACTGAAAACTGAAATTTTTGTGGGTCCCACTCCCACTCCCACTCCCACCAATGGGGTTGGAAACATGGAAGAGGTGAAAATCAGACATGATGATGGAAGAAATAACGGTGCAGTGATTCCCACAAAGGTGTTGGGGGATTCTGAGTCATCATGTGGTCAACGTTTTGATGGGTATGATGGGAATAGTTTGGCATCAAAGGAGGTAGTAGATGTGGTAGGTAATAATTTAGTTGCAGAAAAAGATGATAAGATATTGAATGTTGATAAAGATAAGGATAAGAATGATGATGGCTCTTCTATTAAGGAAGAGGAAGGTATGAAAGGATCTGAATCTTGCTCGCAAAATGAGTTGAAGCATTCTGATTCTACCAGAAAAGATGTTGCAGATGGCTGCAACACCTCAGAAACAGAAAGAAAGCATCAGGCTTCAAATGACACTGCTAGGCATTGTGCTGATGTGGCAGAGCAAAATGCATGCTCTCAGGAAAACCTCAAACAGGCAACCAAAGAACATGAAGACTCGATTTTAGAAGAGGCTCGAATTATAGAGGTTGTTTTTCATTTTCATTTTTTAAAATTCAAGGCATTTGATTCCCCCCCTAAAAGTGTCCTAAAGAGCTGATCTGAGGTTGTATTGTAAACAGGCAAAACGTAAGAGGATTGCTGAGCTGTCTGTTAGAACTTTGCCATTGGAGAGACGTCTAAAATCACAATGGGATTTTGTCCTCGAGGAAATGTCATGGTTGGCTAATGATTTTGCCCAGGTTTGTTTTTACTGATAAAAATCTAAGGGGCTGTTTCTTTTCTAATTATCTCCCATTAAGTCATGTATGGGTAAAGTGGCTGAATGGGTAATGAATTAATGATGTCTGTCTGGATAAAGTGTATGTGTCTGGTTCATTTGTTATCTAGACAGAATAAATAACCTGAATGAGACTAAATGACCCTTTTACCCTTGCATTCCAAAAAAAAAAACTGACAGTATTTATCAGTTTTAACAATATTCATCAATTTTAACGTTAGAGGAGCAGGAAGTATAAAAGAAGAAGGGCAAACAGTTATAGGGTTAAGGGTTCTTTCTCTTTTCCCGGATAAATTGTATGGGTAAAGTGGCTGAATGAATAATGATGTGGATAAATTGTTGGCTTGTTGCATACATATGGTCTGTTTATTTTTTGAGGCCGAATACCCTGTTTGAATGAGATTAAATGACCATTTTACCCTTACATTCTGAATTCTTTTTTGCAATATTCATCAATTTAACATGAGAGGAGTTGGGAGGAAAAACGAAGAAATGAAAATAGGTAAATGGTTAGTGTCTTAATACATTAAGCAATCAAGTTGATTAAGTCATTCTTTCCAGATTAAGTAAAAAAGAAACAACCATGTGTAGCTATCCAGGTTAAGTGCTTAACCCATCAAGTTGATTAAGTCAAAAGGAAACCTCTTAGTGGCTTAACCCATTAGATTAAGTAGAAAAGGACCTGTATAGCTGTCCAAATTCAGTGCTTAAACCTTTAAGCCCATTAGGCATTGACTCAATTAGTGAGTATTTGCTCCTATGTTTATAAACAGGAGCGCCTTTGGAAGGTAACCGCAGCTGCTCAACTCTCAAAGAGAGTTGCTTTTTCTTCACGTGTAAGATTCACAAAACAAAGCTCACTGCAAAAGCAAAAGGAAGTGTCTCACACTTTAGCAGAAGCAGTCATGGAGTTCTGGCACATGATACAGGTCTTTTTTTATAAAATTTTGCAAACTTTTATTGACTTATTGTGAGTATAAGAAAGACCACAACTTATATCGTGACATTTAACAGGTGAAACACGAGGAATCAGAGTCACAATTTACAAAAGATCATGGAGTTGGGATTCAGGGATATGCAATGAGGTTCTTGGAGTATAATAGCTCTAAAGCTCAGTACAACCCAACTGAAGCACCTGTGACAACTGATACACTATCTGATCTAGGCATCATGGACGTTTCCTGGGAGGACAATTTGACAGAAGTATGGACTAACACTTGGTATCTTCACATGTCACATTGCAATCACTATTACATCACATTTCACTATCTTTTTCAGTTTTTTTTTTTTTTTTACACAAACACAAAATGCCATAAACTGAGACAAAAAACTAAGCCCAACACATTAATACTTCAATGTTTAACTGGTTTCATAACAACTTTGTTTTCCTGTAATGCAGGAGAACCTCTTTTATACAGTTCCACCTGGCGCAATTGAGGCCTACAGGAAAGCAATTGAATCTCATTTGCTTCAGTTTGAGGTAAATATGCGTGAAAAGTAAAGTACATTGTCCATATTGGTAAAAAGAGTAAAGTATGTTGCAATTTGCTCAATGATATTTTTTTCGAATGTTGTTTAGAGAACCGGAAGTAGCATGCAAGAGGAAGTGGATACATCTGGCTATGATGCTGTTGCAGGTATTATAAGATTTGGTATTAATTGTTTGAGATCTTGTTAATATATCCGTTAAAATTCTAACTGTTAAGACTTTGAATTTCAAGAAAATGCATTTGAAGAGGACGAAGGAGAAACAAACACATATTATCTGCCTGGAGGGTTTGAAGGTCACAAATCCTCAAAAGCTGCTCAAAAAAGAAGGAAAAACTTTAAAATTTATGGGGGGAGATCATACGAGATGGGAGGTGATGTGTCATTCATGCAAACTGGTGGGACCCAACCCTCTATTCTAAGTGGGAAACGACCTGCCACCAGTTTAAATGTCTCGATTCCTACAAAAAGAGTGCGTACTGCTTCCAGACAGAGGATTATAAGCCCATTCCATGCTGGAACTTCTGGAAGCGTACAAGCGCCACATAGGACAGATGCTTCAAGTGGTGATACAAATTCCTTTCAAGATGAACAAAGTAGTTTACATGGTGGGTCCCAGATACCGAATAATATGGAAGCTGAGTCAGTGGGAGACTATGAAAAGCAGTTACAGTTTGACTCCATGGAAGTTTCAAATAGACCTAAAAAGAAAAAGAAGGTAAAACATCCGGTATGTTGACATTTACCCGAGTCTTTTTTACTTGTTTTTTTGACTTTTCCTTTGACTTTTAATCTTATATTATGGTGTTTCAGGGATCCACGTTTGATCACCGTTGGCAACTTGATTCTAATTTTCAAAGTGACCAGGTAAAATTCCAACATTTAAAAAAAAGAAAAATAGTGTGGTTTGTTGTAGAGTCATATCTTAAGATTAAACATGTTGATATACAAATGCAGAAGGATCACTCAAGAAGGAGACTGGATGCACATCAATTTGATTCAAATGGAAGCAGTGGTATCTCATATGTTTAAATTTGGCAAACTATTTAATTCTTGATACATTTATGATTAGATAATAATTCATTTAACAATCTTACTCACTTGCAGTGGCTTCTCAAATGAGTAATATGTCCAACCCGAATAAGATCATGAAATTACTAGTGCGTGATCGCGGAAGGAAAGCCAAAGCACTTAAGGTATTATTAATTAATTCATTGCTTTTAATTACACTCTAAATTCCTTTTCTATTTCGTTACACGAATTAATTGAAAAGCCAACTCTGCAGACCCCTGTTGGACAGCCAGGGTCAGGAAGTCCATGGTCGTTATTTGAAGACCAGGTCAAACTTTTTTTCAATAAAATTTTCTATATATATTATTTTTGTTGAAATATAAGTGTTGTTTATAAGATGTCTGTTGTCTCCTCAGGCACTTGTTGTGTTGGTTCATGATATGGGTCCAAACTGGGAGCTGATAAGTGATGCCATCAACAGCACTTTGCAATTCAAGGTAACTAACTATCATATCCTAATTCCATAAAAAATGTATTTTATTTTATATTAAAAAGGTTAATTTGTTACATGCTTGTGCAGTGCATTTTTCGCAAGTCAAAAGAATGCAAAGAGCGGCATAAAATATTAATGGATCGAAATACGGGTGATGGGGCTGATAGTGCTGAGGATTCAGGGAACTCTCAGCCTTATCCCTCTACTTTACCCGGCATTCCAGAGGCAATATTCAAAATTTATTTTATATATATATATATATATATATATATATATATATATATATATATATATGTTGATATAGTTTGTGTTTGAAGCTGTATGTATGAGTATGATTGTTGGTTTTTATATGTATGTATGTTGATACAGGGCAGTGCAAGACAGTTATTTCAACGGTTGCAGGGACCAATGGAAGAGGATACACTGAAATCTCATTTTGAGAAAATTATTATGATTGGACATAAACAACATTACAGAAGGTCACAGGTAGTCTCTCAACAACTTTTTAACTTATTTTATGCAATTATTATGTACTCATATAATCTTTTTTCTGCAAAGAATGATAATCAGGATCCAAAACAGTTGCAGCAGCCTCATACTTCTCATGCATTTGCTCTTTCTCAAGTCATTCCAAATAACCTTAACGGCGGGCCTGTCCTCACGTGAGTTCTCTATTTTACCTTTTACCACCCCTTTTCTTTTTTTACTTTGGTTTTATAATACCATATTCTGTGTAATTACCAAAATAGGCCTCTAGAACTATCCGAACCAATTTCATCAAGCCCAGATGTTGTTCCGGTTGGTTTTCAAGGTCCGGGTGGGTTACCGGCTCTGAATCACGGTACTGTACCACCTATGCTTCCTGGATCCGGTCCCGCTCCTTCAGCTCCTGGTTCTTCCAATTCCGTTCATGGAACTAATCTTCCCTCTGCTTCTTCCCCACTTAATCCATCTGTCAGGTAATTCATCAAATAACTTTCTTTCAAATGACTTGTTTTTGTTCCACATTCTTACTTTTATTTTATTTTATTGTATGTATAGGGAGGGAAGATACGGGATCCCTAGAGCGGGGTCATTATCGGTAGATGACCAGCAAAAATTGCAACAGTACAATCAGATGTTGTCTGCAAGAAACGCAAATCAGTCGAGTTTGCCTCCTGGGTCCCACTCGGTAACCGATCGAGGTGTGCGCATGTTGCCAGCTGGAAGTGGTATGGGTGTTATGTGTGGGATGACTAGAGGCATCAAGATGGCAAGACCCCCCTCTATTATGAATTCCTCCACTAGTTTGTTGGCTTCCGGTACACCAACACCAACCTCTGCTCAAGGAAACTCCCTGTTGAGATCACGTGAGGCTATGCATATGATTCGGGTGAGTTCCACCGGAATCAGAATTCGCGATTCCATTCCATTGTGTGTTTGGTTTGCCAAATTGAGGGAATGTATTTCATTCTTTATATATATATATATATATATATATATATATATATATATATATATATATATAATAATAATAATAATAATAATAAAAGACTAAAATACCCTTATCATGTTTTGATTTCTTGATAATACAGCCCAACCAGAACACGGACCACCAAAAGATGGTGGCGGCAGCGGAACAAGCATCACAAAGTGGCAGCACTCAAGGAGTTCCACCGTTGCCGCCTGTCCAGTCATACCCACTCCACCACCAGCAGCCACCACGTCCGATTTCACCCCAACAGTCGCCACGTGTGCTCAACCCTAATTCCCATCATCCGCATCATTTCCAGGGGCCTACCAACCCACAACATCCGGCTTTTGCAATACGATTCGCTAAAGAGAGACAGCTTCAACAACAGCGATTACGCCAACAACAACAACAGCAACAGTTTCCTACATCTAATCCCATAATGCCACCTCAAGATTCTCAACTTCCTGCTTCATCTCCACCATTGGTGCCTTCACAGAAACATCCTGCACCTGCACCTGCACCACATGGGATTATGCGCAACCCTCAAACCATTATCAACAACAACAACAACCAAATTGCAAAACAACAACAGCAGCGGCCACGTCAGCAGTTCCAACAACCTAAGCTTATGAAAGGTGGAAGGGGGGGAGGTGGTAATAGTATGATGACTTCTGATATGAATGGATTTTCAGGAGGTGGAGGCCAACCTAGTGCTGCAGATAAAGGTGAGCAGAAAGTCATGCATCATATGATGTATTCTGGTAAGCAACCACCAATATCACATTCTTCTTTAAGTCAACCTCAACCATTGCCACATCTGCAAACATCAAAGCAGCAAAAAGCTTCTACTGATAACAATAATAATCAAAATCATGCTCCTCCTCCTCCATCCAACAACCACCACAAGTCGTTGCAAACAATAAATCCTCAAAAGTTGTTGCTTACTCGGAAAGTGAATCCAAATCCATCTGAGTCGCCTGTGACCACCTCTCAAACGACTACACCTGTCAATGATGCAAATAGTAGTGAAACACCTGTTGTGATGGCGGATAATGCTAACAGCTCTAACTCTGTGCGGTTGTCACCACCACAAACTGGTGGTGCAGGGGCGGAGACTGGAAGCTCTGACCACGCTGCGGTTGAGTGGCAGCAGCAAAAGCCGCCTTCATAACCTCTCACTTTTGCCTGCTAATTTTGGATCGGAATTGAGCATTCCGGACCAACCCGGTTGGGCTCTCATTCCCAAGTAACACCTATCAATCTACAGGTTAGATTCATTTCCCCTTCTATTAAATGAAAAACAAAAAAGGATTTTGAAGAGTGCTAATTGTTGGATTTTGATTTTGCAGATGGGGTGAAAGAGTGCCAATTTGTTATGAAGATGTTAGGAGGATTAGATTAACTGAACTGAGGGCTAATTCTTGGGTGTTTTTTGTATAAAATGATGAAGTCATGAACTAGGGTTGAGGACTTGAGGGTTGATGGAGGAGGATAATGAGGTACGTGTACAGCTGTGACTTCCATCTCTCTGTCTCTTTTTAAAACATTTTCTTTACTATTTTTCTGATCCTTGGATTAGCCCATATTAGTACCTTTTTTTTTTTTTTTTTTTTTTTATGTAATAGGCGGTGGGGTAGTTATTGTTAATGGCCAAAGCCTGGGGGGAATTTTGTGAATACTAATACTTCATTTAGTGTATACTTAGAGAGCTCAATGTTGTTATTATAATCACCTTCATTGCTGCATCACTTTTTATAAATCTTCCCGTTATTCTTAAGTGTGTCATCAATTTTCTGTAAAAGTTATTAAATATAATTTATGAAGACCGTTTTATCTAGATGGCATTTGATGAGGAAAAACAAGAGGCCTTAGCATGCTATATTACTCGGATAAACAATGATGAGTATACTAAAGATTCGAGGAAGATAGGCGTTGAGTAATATAATGAGTATAAAGATCATTCCATTGATTGATTTTGGTGTGGGTTCTGTTACTTCAAGAACTTCAATGTTGTAACCCAAAGTTTCATTTAGATTCTTTGTAAGACCCCTTTTACAAAAAGAAATGGAGGTTTCTCAAAGTTATATGATCTAAAGTAATAATCACAATCTTTTTAGATGAAAAGATTGAGATCTCCTCTAGAATCGTTTTCTATTTTGTAAGTTCAGATCGTGATCTTCTCTATAGTCGTTTCAAAGGTAACAATTACGATCTTTTAATCGAGATCCTTTTTATAATCATTTTCTATTTGGTAGGATCTGGAGATCCTACCAAATTGAAATAGACACAAGATAAAGACATGCTTCATTTATCTATTCACAAGTTATAAAAAAAAAAAAAAAAAGTTTAACCATTAGTAAATATTAAATCAAATACAGAAGTCGTTCAAAAAAAAGCCAATACATAAAATTCAAACTAACCATAGAAGCATCATGCCGCCGTTAAAGACATATATTCCACCGCAAACTGAACCAAGTATAAGTTTAAAACATGAAAAGGATTTTTTTTATCTATCCGTGTTTTGAGTTAATATTAAATATTTAAAACGTTAGTAAAGATTAAAAGCTAATACACAAACTTATGCATCGAGAGTCATGACCCTGTATGTAGTATATAGTCAAAGACATATTAACTACATAATTAACTGGGAAGAACATCTCAAGTAGAATCTTCCTATCTCACATCTGTGATCCTACACTATTAGGTTCGATCTTGCTCCAAAACCAATCTTATTGAGAATGTTTTTTTGTTTTGTTTATAGGATATAAGATTTTATGATAGAGGTCTTGATTTTAGCAACTATGATTCAAATCATAAACTTTTTTAATCAAATAATATAAAAACATTTGTTAGTCCAAGTCAAATAACGTTGTATTGCCGGTTTTTTACTATGTATTGATTTATAGATTTACCTATAAACCAACACTAACTAAGAGTATCAACTATACTTCATAAAGACATGTGTCCAAAATAAAATAAGTCCAAGCTTTCAAGTCTTACAGTGGGCTACAAGCAGTGACGAATCTATAACTAAAAACCGCATGAAAATAAAACTGAAATAGATAGGTCTTTTAGTAAAAATAATATAGCTCCTATATTTTTTCTATATATATTTGTTGTGTTAAAAAAAGATAGATCCTAAGACCTACCTTATACAAGCATAGCTACGCCCCTAGGTACAAGGTTGATCCACATGTACATGTGCATAAATCCAGTTTTCAAATTTAATAGGACTATTTTGAAAACCGGTTCAATTTTTTCTCGAATATGGTGTTTTGAACCGGTTTGAGGTTTAAAATGTCCGAACATATATGACTGGTTTAAAATCGGTTCAAAAGCAGTTTAGAAAACTAAAATTGCGTTTAGTTGCGGAAAAATTGTTGTTTTCTGGAAAAAATTTCCAAGAAAAATAAGAATTTTAAAAACGCGTTTAGTTCGTTTATTTTCCAAAATTTTCATGCAAAATGAAAATTTTTCATTTTCTAAAATCACAAAGAAGATTGGATTTTTTGGAAAATTGATAATCATTGTTTTCCATATTTTTCTAATTCTAACAAGAGGCCAAAATGGTTTTGAGAAACGTGATGGAACAAGGGGCCAAAATGGTTTTGAGTAACCTCCAAAATCTTGTATCAACAAAAAGTTGAATAAATGATCGATGGAAACAATATTTTTTTTATAAGAATCGACTTTTTCAGTTTTTTGAAGGTTTCAATATGGTTTTCCAAACCATTTTTAAAGGTTCACATGTCAAGTCAACCCCAAACCAAATCGGTTTCCATATAAACCAGTTTCTAATTGCATCCGATTCAAATTTTGAACGTTAGTTTACATGGATTTTTGTATGCGTATGAAATAATACGACTGCCATTTATAGGTAGTTAATTTAAAATTTCCTTCATTTTAAATAGACAAAATTGCAAAAATGGTCCATGTGGTATGTATTTTTTTTGGGGTTTTAGTCCAAACCATGACTTTTTTGGATTGATGGTCCTTTTGAGCTAGTTTCGTTGCGTTTTTTGTCCCTCCAAATAGTAAAATGACTGTAATACCCTTAGGGTTTTTATTTTCCATTTTTCTTTCATTTTTTTAAAATCTAATACTAATTTATTTATTTTAATAATTAAAAAAAATAAAAAAAAGTTTCTCTCTCTCCTGGTACACTTTGCCATTTCTACACATGCCAAGCAATCGAATGCCTTTTAGGCTCGAACCCACTAAACCAAAGATACAGATCCATTACTCTTGTTACCAGGGATACATAAATCATGTATTGCAGTCTTAAAATCTTTAAGTCATCCACGAAGTGTACTTATTGGAACAAAAACATATACACACAAATACCCATACACCTGTAGATAAATGATGAGCACATAAACACACACACACACTCTATAATTGATTTGCAAGTGAATGTGTGTCTGTGTGTTCTTTTCATTTATCCATGAAGAAGCTCTTGAAATCAACAAGTGGCAACCCTTACAAAACCCATAACAGTGAACAGGGGTGGCAGTGTAAGGAGGTGGTGTTGAGATGGTTAAATGGTGGTCGACAGAGCTATAGGGTGGCAATGGTGTTGCACGTTTAGGGCATATGAGAAATACGTAGGAGAATGGTGCTCGGTGGTAGGTTTGATGATGATGATGATGCTCATGGAGGTTCAATAACCATCAGTGGTAGGAAAGAACCACCAACTGTCAGCCACCAATGTCTGCTATGGTCCCCACCTTATCTCAGGTTCAACTCCATTGTTGTTCCTGTTGCAGAGCCAATAAGTTCCCCACCCACATCGGTTCAAACTCCGCATATGAGGATTTGGGTTTGGAAAAATTACATGCGGTTAGGGATGAGATGGAGAATACGGGAGAGGCTAAATAGGGAGGAAATGGATGGGAGGTGATAATCGGTGGTGATTGTGGTGTTGCCTGAAAAATGGAGGTGTAGGGGTTTTTTCCTCAAATTTAATTTAGGGTTGCTGACAGGAAGGGATAGTAGTGGATCTGTTAGCATTGAGCGGGTTAGGGTCAGCAAATCATTTACCTTGGCCGGTAGCAGCCGATGGTGGTGGTGGTGGGAGCAAATTATAGCTTTCGGTTGTAATTGAGAGGTAGATTCAATGTTTCAAGAGGTGAGGGAGAAAAACAAAGTTGGGTGTATGTACATGTTTATGAGAGAGAGAGAGAGGTGGGTCCCATATTTTTTATTAATAAAACTTTAAATTAAATAGGAAAAAATATAAAAAATATATCAGAAGGGTATTTTAGTCTTTTCGGTTTAAAGGACCAAAGTTACAAGTAAACTAGCTCAAAAGGACCGTCAATCCAAAAAAGTCATGGTTTGGACTAAAACCCCAAAAAAATCATACCACAGGGACCATTTTTGCAATTTTGTCTTTTAAATATTGATTTCATATTACATCTCTTTTAAAAAAAATACAAAATAAACATGAATGTTACTTTTAACAATAATTAAAATATTAAAAGGAGGTAAATCATACTTATTTATAACTATTATTAATGCATATAAAATATAATTTAATTACCATATTTGATAATAGGTTCATTTGAGGTTTTAAAGGATATTCTCACAATTATATTTCCTGTATAAAATACCTTTTGCATTTTTCTTACAACTAAATAACAATATACATGAAATAATTAAGTGTCACGATTTAGCAATAAACTATTTTGTTATGTACTTATTTAGTAATATTTATTTTCATTTTAGTGTAAGAGAATAACTAATTTTGATGTTTGTTCATGGAGTTCGGTCTTGAGAGATAGGTGGGGTTGGCTCTTGGATTCCATATACGCAAACTTTTTTTCAGTTGCTTTTATTAGGAGACTTTTAGATAACAATATGTTGTTAGGAGATTCGATGGCTACAAGATGAAATAATAATATTCTTCCCATATTTTGATGTGGATAATTAGTTTGTACTTTGTAGTGCATTCCAACTACAGAAAGACTTGTTTGTAAAAATTTAGATTTGGATTCTATTTTTTCTCTGATTTGTATAGAGGAAATAAATTCTTTTTAACGTGTTTTTTATGGTTACTTTTCTTTTTCAGGGTTTTTGGTTCCATATCGCGAGATGGTGGGCGTGGCATTGTTAATGTCTTCACCCATTAAAAAATAGAAAGAAACAAAATATAAAATAAATATTGAATCAAGGCGCATACGCCGAGTCCTTGATTGTTTGGGTGGGATACTTTGAGTTTATTTGTGTTGCAAAGAAAAACTTTTGATGTTGTGGTGATGTGATTACTTGTTGAGAGTTGTGGAGATTCATAACTTCTTTCATTTTTGGAAAGGTGAAGCGGAGAAAATATAGGTTTTTTGATGAGATCGTTGAATATTCATTTTTATGAATCGAACAGGTATAAAAAAAGGGTTTTTGAATTGGGAGAAAAATCCAACCATGACTTGTATTACATTGTAATTTCTCTTTTGTTAGCTTCTTGATAGTCTTTGACAAATATTAAAATATATTTGTAGTTCCAAAAATAAATCTAATGTTTGTTCAAACCGGTCCATTATGATATAATATAACATAGTTTACGGATTACTACTTATGGTCTATCTCATGATTTAGCCATCAACTATTCTGCGTCACCTCAATTAGTCACTTTTTCATTTTAATGTCCGAAAGTGTAATCCACTCTATTGATGAGGCGATATCAACACAGCATCCATATTGTTATATCATGATTTATGTTACTTTTAATATGTATTTTATTGTGTAATTGATATAAATCAGAAAGGAGAACAATAAATCTTAAGAGGAAGAAAGCCAAAATCAAAAGTTGAGACCTATGCACTTGAGTGGCGTCGAACACAAATTGTTCTCGATATAACAACTTAATATCATACTAGTGATAGATGACACCTCAAAGGCACATAAAGAATAAGTGGTAAAACATGCTATAACACATCATAACAATACATTTTGAATAAACATTGGAATTTGTTATCGTCACATACAATAATATGAGAAAAACGACTAGATAGGCAAAACATAATGTGTGCCAATCATAATGGTATATTTTGAACAAATATTAGACTCGGTTAGCTTCACAAACATTAAAATATAACTCAAGTAACACAAACCCTAAAGAGTAAAAGAGGTAAAATATGAAATTATACCAACATGCAAGTTCTGGACTGTATATTCAAAGTTGGAATGTTATATCCATTTATACCATTTCCTCTACCACAATATCACTTCTTCGAATCTTTCTCACCTTAATAAATAAATACAAATAAGACCCGAAAGTTGTTTCTAAACCTACAAATCTGCAACAATCTAAGTTGTTATTCAAAGATAAAAACATAAATAAAATTTATCGACTACACAAGGAAAGCTTGAACCTTGATTCTTGAGATCTTCAACTGTTGTTAATTTGCAGAAAGCTTGTGTGGTTTATGAGATCCACCAAAAGCCTTGTTTACAGTCTCTACAAGCATCTGTTGTGATTCAAGTATCATTTCCATTCTCCTATTCTCCATCTCCAATCTGTATCTCTCAACATCTTTTATCATCTCAATCTTCTTATTCTCTATTTTTACAAACTTTTCAGCAAACCCCTTTATTTCAGCCGCCAATTGTGCTGCTACCCCTTCTTCATTGTCTTCATCTTCTTCATTACTATCATCTTCTTCTTCCTCCTGATAAAAACCTTTATGTTTGTGAACAACTGGAGTCCTCAACCCTCTCATAACCCTATCATGTCCACCATCTGAAAACCGAGCATCGCTGCCATTGGAGATATGATGATTAGAAGAAATCTTAGACCTGCTTCTTTTGTTAACCAGAAACTCACTGTCACCATCATCGTTGTTCTTCCTCTTTTTGCCATTAGAGTTGCTTGGTTTCTGGTACTCGACTAATTCCATAGAGGGCAGTGATGATGAAATTGGTAAAGGTCCTTTTTCCAGGTTGTCCATGAGTTTGAAGAAATTCCAAGCGGTGGCTTTGGACCTAGGTTTGCCCCTCTCTGCACGGTAACGCTTACGAAGCTTTTCTATTTTGTGGCGGCACTGTTTGGCGGTTTTGGTGGGCTCGTCGTAGCCACAGCGTGCAGCCACCGTGATGGCTACTTCTTCCCATTGGCTGGCCTTAAGGGGTCCCTTTTTTAAAGAGTACCATTTTTCTTGGTAAGCTTGGATCAGGTTTGCAGTTTCCTGGTGGGTCCAGGGTAAGATTTGTTGTTTAGTCGGTGAAGAGCTGGCCACCGCTTGGAGGAGTGGTGGTGATGATGGTGATGCGGCGGTCGGTGGTGGCGACGGAGAGGGGTCTTTAGGCGATTTGTGTGGTTTAGGGCTAGGATTTCCTTGGAGTGTTGCTGGTGAAGACGGAGACGGAGATTCATGATCCGAGTTAGGGTTAGGGTTTGGGTAAGGGGTTTCACGATAATTAGGGCTTTGCAAGGGGTGTTCGTCTCGCTTTGGTGATGATGGTGATTTCTTTGAAATAGGAGATTCATGGCCAGGGCTAAGGTTTTCCGGTGGATATTCAGGTTCTGTGGGTAGCGGTGGAGGTGGAGGTGGCGGTGGTGGTGACGGTTGTAAGAAGGAGGAAGGCGACGGTGGTGGCGAAGGCTGCTGAAGGCCGAGCATTTTGTCTTGCGGCGGAGGTGAAGTCGGAACCGGTTCCTGTTCATCTGCGACGTCTTCAGGTGGTGGATGTTCGCGGTCGATAGGCTTTTCCGATTTTGCGACGGACGTCCGCGGCGAATAAGGTGAATTTGAGTTTTCAAATTGCTGGTGCTGATCAACGTCTTCAATTGGTGACGGCGGTGACAGAACCAACTCCTGCTGAGTAGGCGGTTGCTGGTTGATGTTATCTTCTTCTTCTTCATGTGAGGCAGTAGGAGGTGGAGAGGGAGTATCGGTAGCCATAAGGTGGAGCTGATCAAAATCAGGGCTTTCAGAAGGCGAATTTCTGTGAACTGCGGTGGGGTATGGTAGGCAGCGGTGGTTGCGACGGTGGTGGGGGATGGCTGTAGGTGGGGGGTGGTAGTGACAGCTAATAAAAAACGAGATAATATAGTGATTGGTGACTCAGTAGTTCTAAAGTGCGCCTCTTTATACTAGTAGACTAGCAGTAGAGTAGGTGCCATTCGTGAATCCTTTTTCTTTTTGGGTCAATAGATCCGACCCGTATTTATATAATAATTTCTTTACCATTTGAGAGTATATTTGGGATGGATGAAAATTCTGACAACTATTGTCTGAATGTCTTTTAGAACAAACAAGCAGAAGGAATTAAGACCAAAGAGCATGTAGTTAAGCATTATTAGGTATCGATGAAAGATGTCTTTTAATCATAATTGGTAAGTTCACAAAAATATTGTTTAAAATGGATTAAATAGTGTGTGTTTGTAGTTCAATTTTATAATTAAAAAAAAAAAAGTTAACATCCGCATGAATACGAGACAATTAGAATTTGTTATATTAGTTGTCTATTGGAAAATTTGAAAAATAAAGTAGGTCATACACTTTAATTGTAAAAATTATTGTTTCGGTATCTGCATCGAATATTTTTTTACTTGAAAGCGTTACATAATAATATCATATCGTTACTTAATCTCTATTTAAGAGATAAATATTCCATAATAGTATTTTGGGACACACAGTTTTAGATAGAAAATATGTTTCTAAAAACATAAAATATAGTCAAACATTATCATATTATTTTTCTTAACCACTAACTCATGCTAGCTATATTACTCATATTATACATCTTTCGTCTCAAGTTCTCTTAAATCCTCAGTATATTGTTGATGATCACCTTTCCTTAACGCCTTGTATCGTCAAATCACAAGTTCTTTGGTATACACTTAAGTTGTTATTTCTTTCATTTAGTCTATAAAAATATGTGATAAATATACTTTTCTGCATGCAATCTTATTTATGTTTTACATTGTGTACAAGACATATATAAAAACCCTAAACATTTTGTCTCGTTAGGGCAAAAGATGTAGAGTATGAGTAGTTTAGAATGCGTGAATTATCTTTCTAAAAAAAGGTATGACCACATAAGTGTCTTCATTCATTTGGTATTACTTGTGTATGTCAATAACATATGCTTTTCTCATCTTGTGAATTTGAAGTTTTAATAATGCAAAGAGGAAATACTAATTGAACGAAAACCCTAAACATGCGTTTTTCGCATCTTGTCAATAACATGTGTTTTATATAATATAGTTACTTACATAATAATATAATATTAATATTAAAGACCAATTTGACGTCATCCTATCGGTTATCCCCCCGAGCGAAGGAAAATGATAAAATATATATATATATATATATATATATATATATATATATATATATATATATATATATATATATATATATATATATATATATATATATATATATATATATATATATATATATATATATATATATAATTGAACGGAACCCTATCACATTATCATGTCCCTTTGGTTTACTTTTACATGTAGTGTTATATCCTTGATCTATGCATTAACTATTTAATCGGATAACTAATCTAACTTCAGACAACTTGCCTGCAAGCTAACATGAATCTCAATCAGACTTCATACATCGGTGTTCTCATTACAAGTCTCGATTAGATAATTTATGCAACAACCCATATTGTTTTATCGATAGATGGATTGTTATAAACAAAAATATATTAAATAAGATTATGTAGGAAATACAAACCATTCTTATCCATAAATATTGACGATGATAGGCTTGAAAATTGCAGATGAGAAGTGTAAAATAAGAAATAATGGTGTATATATATATATATATATATATATATATATATATATATATATATATATATATATATATATATATATATATATATATATATATATATATATAGGTGATCACATGTATATATTGTTATTAAACAAATTAATAGTAAATCATCATTTATTAATTTTTTTTATTAGGTTTAATTAGATTAGTTGGTTTAATTAGCTTTGATATGTCAATCTTTTTAATTGGTTTCCCTTTGTAGGGTTTAACCAATCAATTGACTGATTTTACCTATTAACTGGTTTTGTTTAATTGGATTTGTACATTGTGTTTTGTATTTCGTATCTCTCAATTTTTCAAGAATTGACCAATATTTGAGTTGAATGCAATTTTATGTTATTTGTCTATTTAAGTTTAAAGTGTTTTAAATGAATTAGAATGTAAATTATGTAATTTGTCACTCACTAAAACTTTGAATTTTAACAACTAATATGATAGCCAAAACGAGACTCGCATATTTCTTTATTCAAACATTACAATTTGATAATTCGGACTTCATATCAAAGCCCTACGGTTTAGGATACCAATAAAGAAATACTCAAATATTAAGGGAATTCATATTTGTATACTCCATTGAAACACATCTTATAAAAACTATTTGAAATACTCATTTAAAATGAAAGTGTAAGTGTTTTATAAGATAAAAAATCATTTTAAGAAAACAATTTGCAAATAAGGTCCCAAACATTCAAAATTGCAATAGTTTTAAAAACTAAGAGTGTGCAGCAATAACATCGAGAGACAATGCGACACATATTAAATATGGTATTCTATGAAAGCAACACATATTACATATAATATTTCACATGTGTTATTCATGCTATAAGATAAATCAAATACATATTATTTATGGGACATGTGTTTTTAGGTAATGAACTCACATTGAGTGTATATGTTATATTTTAACAAGTTACATAAGTGTTGAAGGATTATATAACATATGAACATGCATAATCAAACAAATGACCATCATTAATTAGCTTAAATTACACTGACAAGCTAGATATCTAAAGCTAGGTCTCCAAGGCCTTACAAACATCTACAAGGTCTTGCAACGAGATTTACAATGCCTTGTAAACTAATATGTAAGTCCTTATAGGCCTACACCTGAAGGCACTCCTTACTACCTCTTTTTGACACTTCTACAATGTCTTACAAAGCCTTATACAAGGCCCTACATAGCTAAATGCAAATAAGTCCTATTTTGTGGTTTTTGCCAAATTTATTATTTTCATTAATCTAAATCAACTGAGAGTTAGACGTCAATGATCTATAATAGATTAACATAATTCAAAATTTTGTACAAACATTAAATGATACAATAATCAACATCATTAACATTAGTAATTAGTAGACGATGATAATCATACTTTCCAAAAATAGGACTTCAAAACTGTAGACATGACTACTAGATTTGGTTTTCACTCATGCGTTGCAATTAAGATGGACACCTAACTCCAAAGTATATTTTAAGATTATTTACAGCCTTTAATCATTATATAATTCATTAATTGAATATTTGGTTAATTTTCACTTGACAAAATTCATCAAAATTTGTTAAATCGTTATTTCATATATTTGAAGGTGTTAAAAGCATGATTTAGACTTTATAAGATTCAATATGAATCGAAATCGATAAATATAATTAAATCCCACTAGATAAATTCAATAGCATGTCAACTATTGATCCAGAAAAAACTCCATTTTAGCTTCAAGAGATCGATCTCAACCTTATAGACAAACTTGTACTTATACATTAATGATGGAAACATGGAATTATACATTAGTTTTCGCATTTAACACCAAATTTATAATAAAATTCAAATTTAAGAGAGGTTTCTAGACATCGAAGCTTAAATGACAAATGAGAGTTTAATAAGCTATCTCACAAACTTCTTTTCGAAGGTTTTAACCTAGATTCACTAAATACACTTCAATGTATATGCTAAATCTATAACAATCTCTTAAAAGTTAGGTCTTCCTACTATCTATATATACAAGTTTAAAAATAAAGTGAACGGAGGGATTTGGTTCCGTATTTGAAAAATGAAGTAAATGGATGGATTTAGATGCTTTAGTTCTAACATTTCACCTATAGACATGGCTAACCCATTAACTTACTAATTTTAGCCTTTGTTCTGACTTTACACACAACTAGCATTTTTAACATATTAACTTTTTCACTTTAACCCAAGAAAGTCTTTATTTAAACAATTGAGGTTCAAACTCTAATTGTTACTACATCAATATTTATACTAATTCAAAGATCATACCTTAACTTCCATAATTTGAAATTCATCTCCTAAATCTTCAAATCTTAAGTTCCATAAATTGAAATTCATCCCCCAATCTCAAAAGCTCTTGACTTCAACTTTCACTTGTAACGTCCCTAAAATACTAATAAAAAGTTTCATTTTCAAACCAAAAAAACCAAACAATCACTTGTTCAAAACCAACCATAGTAAAATGCATATTTCAAACATCAAAATGAAATGGTAATAATCAATGCGAAAAAGCCATCATGGGATGTTGTGCAGTCAAGTTGGGTCGTTCCCTTTAGAACTGGAAGTATTTGAAATATTTAAACCACAAAATTGTAAGTATAAAGCTTAGTGAGTTACCTAAAATACCACATACTATACATATCAATGGGCCCAACCCTAAGCGTGTATTTCAACCCTATGTGAACGTTATGATTCAACCATACTCTTACAATCACTCCCATATTACAACCCAATCATAACCTTTCTTCCATGATCCAACCATGGTTGTCCATGCAAGTCGTAAAGAAAAACAAGTGATGTGATCCAACCACAGTCTTTCACGAAAGTGTTGTGGTCCAACCACAATCTTTAATACAGGTGTTCTGGTCCAACCACAATCTTTCATACATGTGTTGTGATTTAACCACAATCTTTCATGCAAGAGTCACAAAGACAATCTAGCAACCTACATAGTATAGTAAGAAGACTCACCATGCAGACGTAGTTAACAACTGACAACTATCACAGTCAATGAATCGGGTGTTATACACCTCCTAATAAACCATAAAAGGAAAACCTTTATTCCTCCTTCTAAAACTATATGATTGGCCAAAAGTCAACCAAGTCATAAAGTCAATGGTCAAACTGAACAACCAAATTCAACTCCATATGATCGCCACGTCATGGCCAATCCTTAGCTATGTCATGGAGACTAGCCGAAAAAACTGTTGCGAATTCCTCAATCCCCAAGCTGTGGCAACATACTCGCCACGTCGTGGTTTATGGGTTTGGACATCCTAATGGATTCATACATTAATCCATTAAGCCCTTAACTTATACTCTACAAGGTGGAAATGTGGTCAAAACTCATAAAAATCTAAACTTTTTGGACATGCATGCCCCCATGTATGTCCTTTACCCAAGCTAGGTCAAAAGGGTGGAAATGTGGCCAAAACTCATGCAAAGTTCACAAACCACATCCAACTCTTAGATCCATAGAATATAATGTTTGTGGGACTCAGAAAGGTCATCGAGTTGTAAACTTTATTCAACCTATTCACTTCAATCAAAAACTATGGACCATAATGGGTTAAAACAACCTATATATAAGAGATTAAACCATAAAGATAAAAGTTTGAATCCTTACAAATGGTACAGAAAACGATCTTAATGATGGGGTGGTGTTGCTTGCTTAATACTTGCACCAACTTTTCTTCTTTTTCCTTAAAAGTGCACCAAAACACTAAAGATAAGCTCAAATGTGAGAGTGAGAGAGAAAGATATATATATATATATATATATATATATATATATATATATATATATAGAGAGAGAGAGAGAGAGAGAGAGAGAAAAAAGAGAGAGGGTTAGGGTTTCTTCAAGGCTCTTGGAGGTGATGGAGGTTGAGGGTGGAGGAAACACTAGCCATCACTTCCTTTAAATAGGGCCTTAAACCCAAAATTAGGGTTTGCCCATAACAGACGCCACGTCATAGCAACCAACTCGATACACACGTTAAACGACCATGCCACGTCATGGGGATACATCTGCCACGTCGTGTCCAATACCAAAACTAAAAATTACTTTAATTTTTCATACCTCGAGGATCATGATGCTATAACTCTCCTCCACTTGAATCAGAATTCGTCCTCGAAGTCCCCTGCTGCAAATAACTTGGGTAGTGCTCCCTCATTTCTTCATCGGGGTTCCAAGTCTAATCGGAACCCTTCCGGTGTTGCCGTTGCACCGTCACTAAGCCCACTACTTTGTTGCGCAATGTCTTCGTCTTCCTATCGAGGATCGTAATTGGTCTCTCTACATAATTCAGACGCTTATCCACCCGAATTTCATCCAAGGGTACTATCGTGAAATCATCGGCTAAACACTTATGTAGTTGAGAGACATGAAAAGTGTTGTGAATCTGGCTAAACTCGACAGGTAAATCCAATCGGTACATAACCTTGGCTACCCGGGCGACAACCCTAAAAGGACCAATGAATCTGGTGCCCAACTTGCCCCGCTTCCTGAAATGAGTGACACCCTTACAAGGTGACACCTTCAGAAGCACATAATCTCCGACCTGAAACTCGGGATCCGAACGTTGCCAATCGGCATAACTCTTCTGGCCACTCTACACGGTCTGCAGTTGGTCACACACCTGTTGTATCAACTTAGTGGTCTTGAGTACCATCTCAATATTCCCCATAACTCGATGCCCAACCTTTCCCCCACAAACCGGGGTCCGGACATCTCCTCCCTTACATCATCTTGAAGGGAGGTCTATCAATACTGACATGATAACTATTGTTTTAGGAGAACTCGGCCAATAGAAGACAAGTATACTAACTCCCACCCAAATCTAGCACACATGCCTTGAGCATATCCTCGAGTTTTCTGAAACTGAAACCTCGTAATGAGCGACTACCTCTCTGATGTAGATGTCGGCCAACTTCTCGGCATAAATGCTTTCTGAAATGGGGATGAAATGATCACTCTTAGTCAACCTTCCGATAATGACCCAAATAGAATCAACCCCACGCGCCATCCTTGGCAACTTCGTAATAAATTATATAGTGATCTCTTCCCATTTCCATATGGGAATGGGTAATGGTTGCATCTTGTCATGAGGTCTTTGATGTTCGGCCTTAACTTTCCGGCATGTCAGGACTGCTCAACATATAATGCTATCTTCCTCTTCATGATGGTCCACCAATACCACAATCTCAAATATCTATACGTCTTTATGGCCTATGGATGGATCGAAAAGTTTGACTTTTGTGCTTCCTCCAATAATTTATGCCTAATCCCGCCAGCAACTGGAACCCATATTTTGCTGCACTGAGTCAATAATCCACGACCATCTCTGACAAATAACGAAAACTTGGCCCCTAATTCTCTCTTCCTTACAATTCTCCTTCTTTAATACCTCTAACGTGATTTCTTGATCAAATCTAAAAGTGGTGAAATGATAACCATCATCAAACATAGATCTCTTATGGGCGTAATTGTTGCCTTGCGACTCAAGGCATCACCACAACGTTGGCCTTCCCATGACTATACAAGATCTCACAATCATAATCTTTCATGTAACACCATGTTTCGGGTATGTTTCTTTTAAGTAATTTAATATGTTAGATGTTGGATTTCTGGTGGCCACAACATAGTGATGGAGTCCCATGACGTGGCCAAGGCCAAAGTTCCGTGGGCTCTAAGTTAGCGTCACAATGTGGTATCTATTCGCCACGGCGTGACCGTTATTTAGTTGAAAACTCTAATCTAGGGTTGATCCATTATTTAAGAGAATGTGATGGCTAGGTTTGACCACCCTCAACCTCAATCACTCTCCCACAACCTCCAAGATAAAACCCTAGCTTCCATATCTTTTATGAGTTTGGTGGTGTTTTGAATAAGAATAAGGCATCCTTGGGCTTTATTTCAGCAATCAACTCTCCATGTCTCTCTTGTGCACTCTTCTAAGTCCTCAATATCCAATCTTTATATTACTTAGCTCTAGATCTAGCCCTTTTGTACCTCAAACTTCATGATGTGAGGAATTGGAAGGTTGGATCTCATAAAGTTGGCAACTTTATGGATCCATGTGGTCATTTTAGTGTCATATGTTCTAGATCTAAGAATCTATGGGGTTTTTTGTCCCATGCTCAAGCTTGAGTTCCTTATTGCCTTGTTTTTTTACCTAAAATGGAAGGGACATGCATGTCCATAAAGCTATGACCTTTCTGGATTATTAGGTATAAGAAACCATTTTAGAAACCTTGGATGAAAAGCTCTATCTATTTTGTGTTGACTAGGTTTTGTACCTTGATCATTGACTTTTACCAGGGTTGATCAAGTTTGACTTAAGAATATTTTGGGTATTTTGAGCTATTGTTAATCCTTGGTCTCTATCTGTTGAATAGGTGACCTGTAGAGCCGATATTCAGAGTAGTGTATTGTTCAAATATTCGTCAGGCTGTGCGTTGAGTTTCTTATCACTGTATCGTGGATCGAAGGCACCACTACCGGCCCACTAGATTATTTATACTAGTTAGGATAGTATTATGCTAGTTTATGGTTGATTAGTAGATCTGCATGATTATTTGTATTTGCTAGTTCTGCATTTATGTTTATCTGTTAATATGTCGACATATTGTGTTGGGTTGAGGTTGTATTGCTTTGTGCGAGAGCCAACAAACCCGACAACATTCTAGATATGAGTTGAGGGCCCGCTTGGCATGCTAGACTCATGCTGAGGGCTCGGGAGCAATCCATATATGAGTTAAGGGCCTGATTGGCATGCTAGATTCATATTGTGGGCTCGGGGGTAATCAATCTTTCTAGTTGTGGACCTGGTATATGTTGTTATATGTGTGTGTGTGTGTGTGTTGGTAATTTGGGGGAACTCATTAAGCTTTGGCATACAATTTTTATTTTATCATTTTAGGTACTTTAGAGGATTGTGGGAAGGCAAAGGCGTGATCGTACACAACTTCCTGTTTTATGTCACTGGGTCTCGGGAAAACTCTGATTTGAAATAATGCTTTTGAAACAGTGACTACTTTTGTAAACAATGTTGATTAATGGTTGATTTTGAAAAATAAGGCACCAACCATGAAATAGGATTTGACCCAAAATGGCTTCCACACCGTGGCAAACATACTGCCACACCGTGGCATTGCTCGGATACACGTTTCCTTAAAAATGGATGCCACGCCTTGGCCACGACAAAATCCATAAAAGACAACAATTAATTCATGAAATGAATACTTGAGAAATGGATGTTACTATATATATATATATATATATATATATATATATATATATATATATATATATATATATATATATATAGGTTCAAATGTTTTTAACAAATATTGTGTGCCTAAATGCACCAATCAGAAATTAGCAATTAATTAATTAATTAATTAAATAAGGGTAAATTAGTAATGTTACATATATGTATTAATGAATATCCAAAATTAACAACTGATATCCCTTTATTTAAGGGATCAATTTTTATTTACCTATTAAAACCCTACACCACTGTTTTTTCCAGAGACGTACATCACCAACACCTCCTAGTCCGCTGACCACCATTGTTCCAACTTCTTTATGCTTGGTGGTCTTCATTGTCGACCAAATCCGCAGCAAGTGGCTATTCCACCACCATCAAATTGTTGATCGACCTTCATCATCATTGGGATCTATCCGAGATTTTGTATAAAGCCTTTATCGTTTGAACTTTGAAGTCTTGTTTATAATCGTTAGGTATGTATTTTTTGATGTTCTTTATTGTTTCTTTCAATTAATTGATAAAAAAGGTTAATTCGTTATGAATCGAAGTTGCTGTTTCATTCGAATGGGATATTCAATTTCATAAAGTTTGCAGTTTTTGATCTTCTTTATTGTTTCCATGGCCAACAGGTAATCTTCTTCTTCATCTTATTTTGATTTGAATCCATGTAAATTTGGATGTTTGGGTTTTCTTGAAAAAATTTATGATAATGGATGGGATATAACTCATGGTTGTTTGGGGTTGTTTCTTGAATTCAAGAAACTGAATTGGTAAGACTATCACTAATTTTTTTTGAAGAAACTGAAGAAGCACACCACGTGTTCAATAAAATGCCTCAATGAAAAAATAGTTAAAAATCATTAATGTTTTTACTTCACTTTGTTCCTTATTCTTTTCAGAACTATATAACTCAATTTAGATTGGGTTGGATGCCATTTTCATAACAATAGGTTGATGCTAGTTCCTTATTCTGTCAGAATTTGTAGTTTAATACATTGAACATATCGAGAAGAAACACATGGAACCCGAAGAATGTTAGTTCCTTATTCTGTCATAATAGGTTGATGCTAGTTCTTATTTTGTTTGTTGGATATATTCTTGATAATACAAATTCTTAAATAATATTCTTGCAGAATAGTTTATTTTGTAAGAATATTATTTGTTGTATTCTGATAGAATTGTAGTTAATTATTTGTATATTTAATGTGCAGGTTTTACAAGTGTATCACTACAAATTACTTGGCAATGAATTTCTGGTAGAAAAGGCTTCAAGAATGGCTTGAAGACCTGATGAGAAAGGGTTGAAGAATGAATTAAAGAATGATCACACTCATTTTTTAAGAATGCTGTTATTTTTTAAGAATTATACTTGTTTATTCTTTCAGAATGTTTGTTATTATTCAATGAATCACAATCATACAATGTAATTTTTGATATATTATTAGTTCAAGAATCGATTTTGTGTATTCTTTCAGAATGTATTTACTAGTTTATGTTTGGCATTCTGCCATTCTGACAGAATAAAATCGAAAAATACATTCACTAGTTTATGGTTGACATTCTATCATTCTGACAGAATAAAATCGGATTTTTAAATTTGAATTAATTTAAAATATTCAGATTTTTAAAAAATAAAGGAATTAATCATCCCTAAAAATCTGAAAATTTCCTTTTTTAATATAGGTTAATTGACTAAAATGCCCTTATGCTGAAATTTGTGTGATTATATGGTACATGCTATCCTATTCTACTACCATAGACCCTCAAATCATGACATTTGATTATATTCCATCCGATGGTCCAGATCTGTGCATTCTGGCACACAATAGTTAGAAAAAACAAAATAACCTAACCCTATATATATATATATATATATATATATATATATATTCTACTGTGAACGTTGATGATTTGTATAGATGTTAGAGAGAGACAAAGAGTTTTTAGTGATTTTCTATGGAGAATTCATTAAATGTGTTTTTTTTTTTTTTTGAATCATTATGCTTAATATTCCAAATTCCTTATTGATCCATATATGAGTGTTCAAATTTCGGGACCAACAACTGATACCAATACATGAACCTTTTATCATGTCAAACAACAATTCAATTTTACTAGGAAGTAAAATCAAAACATCGAGTAGTAGAAAATATATTTCAAGGCGAATGAAAATGGGGTTGGTTTGGGGTTGCTAAACAATTTATTACTGGGTAATTTTGTCAGAGATTCACATATTTTTAGAGTTTTTCGTATGCAAGCATACTCTTTCATTGGAGTTGCCACCGCTCGATTTTTCGTTAAATGATTAACTATCAATTGCTTTTGTTTTGGGGTTGTTGAATGATTTCCCGCCTGTTACTCACACTTGATTTCTTGGTGAACACTTTATTTGGTGGACTTTTCAGGTGGTGTTTTGGCTATGATTTGTGAGATAAGGAGCTGAATGAAGAAGAGGAAGCGATATAGAGCGAAGAAAGAGATAGAGGAAGCACATAACGTGAAAGATGATTAACAGGAGTGGAGCGTGTGGAGGCATTGTCAATTAATAATGTTAACATAGTTAAAAACAAATGACAAAAAAGAAAAAAAAAAGAAATACATAAGGGTATTATAATTTTTTTTATGTGTGTGAACATCTAATACTACAAATCCACAACAAAACCAAACCATATGGAAGATTTAAGTTAAAATAAAAACTTAGGGACCAAAAACACACACAACATCAAACGATAAGGACTATTTGTGTAATTCCCTTATTTCCTTTTCGAAGCAAAAAAAACTAAAAAGATCAATCAAACCAGATTTGCAACCAAATTTCTTTAGTGATGAAAAAACTAAAAAGATCAATCAAACCAGATTTGCAACCAAATTTCTTTAGTGACGAATTGACCAAATTGCAATGTTTTAAAAACCAGTTTGAAGTGGGAATTGGAGAAGAGAGTGATTCAACTAACACCAGTTTTATGTCTATTTTTGAACCGAAATGAACCGGCCGTTTTTTTTACAAAAACCCGATTAAATTAAATGGATTGAATCGCTTAAATTAAATAAAAACATATGAAAATGAATCATTTTGCATGACAAACTTTTTGTGTTTTTTTTTTCATATATATTTAGATTTTTTTGAATAAAAACATATAATAAATGTTAGGAAGTTTTTTAATGTCTCCGTATTCATGTAAAACTACATTCGTTTTTGTATTATACATTTTTTTTTCTACACATGAATTAATGTAAACTTATAGTTATGTGTTTTTTTAATTCACTTGGATTGATTTGGAACTTGTATTTATATGTATTTTTATTGTTTAAACTTGTGATGTCTATATGTGTGTAGGAAAATAGGAAAAAGATGAAAATTCTAGAAACCGTTTGAAACCTTGGTCGAACTGGTTTAAACTGGAACCAATCACCATATTTGTTCAACTTAAAAACCGGTTTTTAAAACATTGCAAATTTGTATATTCGGATTTGGGAGATGCCATGGAAGGTTTGCACTGTGCATTTTGCAAACAGCAACCTAAAGGTGCACAAACTATTTTTTTCGAACCGGTTCGGTTCAGTGGAACTAAACCGGTTCGGTTGTAGTCAATATCGGTTCACCCTTAAACCGATTCGGTTTCAATCCGATGCACCACCAAAATAATTTGATCCTGTACAAACAGGTTCACCATAAACCAGTTTCTCAAACCTGTTAAAAAAACGATAGGATTGCTACTTTTTTTTTTCCAATGTTTGTTTTGTTTCTTTGAGATATTACGGGTAATATATGCATGGTTAATTGGTATGAATGGTTAGACTCTTTAAAAATTGACATATTAAAAAAGAAACCCACTAAAACAGTAGGTATATATGTGTATCATATGTGGTTTGTGCATAATAAACCCACTAAAACAGTAGGTATATATGTGTATCATATGTGGTTTGTGCATAATCGACAACACCAGTTAAGAGTAAACCGGTCCTAACAATTAGAAATGCGAATATATGAAAATCGGCGGTTCAATTTGAGATCAGTTCAGTTCAGTTCACCAATAGACCGTTTAAGAAGTGAACCGGTTTTTTTGTGCGTAACCAACAAAATGAAGCCCAAGCAAGTATCATGGACACTAAACGGCCCATAAACACCCACGGAGGAGGCCTCGACCACACGTTTCAAAAGACTTCCCAAAGTCCCGTCGAAAATCGTCATCTCAATTCTCAACTACGCAGAAAATATTTCACGGTGGCCACCAACCTGAGCTCCGCCGTACGCATTCGTCAATGGCGGTGGTTCTTTCCGTTGGAAACTCCTCTTTGCACCACCGCAACCGCCCACCTCAGTCGTCTGAGTTGTCGTTCAATAAGCGTTCAAGCAGTAATATCAGTTTGTCTGGTGGTAGGTTGTTCACGCATGACGGAAAACTCGTTCTTAACAGTACGCAAAATTTGTTCAACCGTTCACCTTTCTGGTAATCATTTCTTTGTGACATTATGTATGCACATGTATACTTATCCATGATGGTATACTTTTTCCTTTTGCATTCTTATAGCTTTTGGTCTTATGTCACGTCGTTCGCTGTTCATTATGGTTGCTTTGGCTTAAATT
Source organism: Lactuca serriola (assembly GCF_051521515.1). Taxonomy (NCBI): domain Eukaryota; kingdom Viridiplantae; phylum Streptophyta; class Magnoliopsida; order Asterales; family Asteraceae; genus Lactuca; species Lactuca serriola. Next base: position 136,040,948 of record NC_136415.1, read on the forward strand.
CAAGAATTTTTAGTTTCAATTTGCATGGATTTAGCATCTGTATGAACTTGACAAAGGAATGTAAACAAAATTTTAGATTAGTATAGTCGTTGCTAGTCTGATTCATCTCAATTTTGCTCAAAAACCTATTTCTCTGTTAACATTCTCAGCAAGGGTTTTAACTGATAGTTAATGATTACATTCATGTATGTATGTTAACATATCGTTCATTATCTTTAGTACCAGAAGCTTTCGGGGAGAAGATGCAGAATATACCGACACAACAAGATACATAAACAACTCTGAGGGACAAGATGAAACTGCTGATGTGATACTTGGGAATCAACAACAAAATAAAACCACTGTTACAAGGAGTTCATTGCTTGCACAACTAGCAATACTCCTGGGTGTTGCTGCAACAATCACACTATTGTCCATATGTCTTAAACAGCCCAATCAGGGATCATCTTCTGGTATTCAAATATTGGCTGGCAGTTCATCTACCTCTGCTGTATCCACTGTTGGTTTTTCATTCAATGCTTTTGGATACAAAATCATACTTCCAGAATACACTCCAGGGTATATGTCTAATCTTATTGTGTTCTTAAGTAATTTAAATCCACTTTTGTCATACTCATGTATAAATCTTTACTTATATTGTTCATGTCAGATGGATCTATTTTTGGCTGCTGATGGCTGCAGGATGTGGACTTTTTATAAGTGAAGAGGCGTTAAATATATGGGTGTGTGACATTCTTCTATACATTTAAACAAAGTTATGTGAAAGTCATCATGTTTGTTGATATATAAAATATGTGATCTTGAATGTTGTAGGTGGGCATCTCACTAGCACGGATGTTGTCACTAGATGGGACAAGACAGTCTTTGGCTGAATCATTTTCTAGAAACGCCCCACACATTTTGTCCACTGTATTGTGGGTATACTGGTTAGTGCATGTATCTTTATATAAATAGTTAAAACTTTTCACATGCTCTTTTGCAAAACTTGCATTGTAATCTTGAAATAAATCTCAGGGGAGTTTGCATTAGTGATATGATACCATTTTACCTTGGGAGGCTTTTTAAGAAATCTGGTGCATCTGATGATGTTTATTCGAAGGTTTCTTTTTCTTCCTAGATACCTTTTGTACTTTTATATGCATCTTTCTTGATATATAACAATGAAAGAAAGTGATTAAATTTATATAATGAATGTAGTTAGGGGTTAGCAAAGACAAAGCACTTGGCCTTACCAACATTGTTCAAAGATATGGGAATCTCATTGGTTTTGGTATGTTTTAGTTATGCTCTATTAATTCCTTGTAACATGATCACAATTATGTAAAATTGCTTTTCTGAAGAGTCATCTGTTACTTATTTTATTATGCCATTTCATAAATCTGTATTTCTAAACAATCGTTAAAATTGCTGATTGTGACTCTTTATCTCTACATTTTAATTTGCAGTTGAACGATTTTCTCTAGGAGTGAGAAATCCAACTGCCTTTTTTGCTGGGGCACTGGTTAGTGAACATAGGTTTTTATATAACCCTAACCTGTTCAATATCATAAAAAAAACAATTTTCTCATTTATCACAGGATATATCCCCTGAGTGTTTCTTTGCTGGTGTTTGTTGTGGTGGCTTGATTACTCTTCCAATTCAGGTTACATAATTTCTATTTCATCACATGGTTTCCATATTTTTACAATTAAAAATATAGATTTTCTGTTATTTCATCCAAATAAAGGCATTGTAATCTATTTATTTTTTGGTTATCTGATGCCTCCATTTTTATTGTGAATCTCAGCTTGCAATTGGATTCTTTCTGAGAGAACGCCCTGTATTTGCCATTGCCACTGTTGCTACAGTAGTTGTAAGAATCTATCCCTTACACCTACCCCTACCTCAAATCATCTTGTCTTTTTTTTTTTGTACTTTTCCCTTTTTTCCATTTAAAGTAAGCTAATAAATTTTGTGATTACACAGGGAGTATGGACTGTGTTCCCATATGCTGTGGCAGCTATAACAGCATTATTTTTTTACCTGAGAAGGCGTTACTCTAATTAACCTTGCTACCAATTAATGAGGTACCAAGGATTAGATAGATATTATTATGATTAACTTATTTAAAACATTACATTATTTTCAGGATGATGATAGTTAATAGATGGTAGATAAGAAAACTAGAAAGAAGTAAAATTTGATGTGTAGATAGATCATAGATTTAGATAGCTCATTTTTCAAACCACAAGAGCTGTCTTTCATTTGTAATTCTATACACGCTTTATCTTCTATGAAGCTATATACAAGGCTGTTTCTTACTTGTGCTTTATATTACTGGTTAGATTTGTCTCAGTTCTTACATATCATCATGCTCAAAAAGTGCAACATATTTCCAATAAATACTAAACATATAATTTAAGTATTACTACATCTCTCAAGTGGGAAGTTCAATAGTTGCAAGATAAGATAGTTGGATGCTGTAGGCTTCTTTAAGTTCAGCAAGTACTTGAGACATATTTGGTCTCTGTGATGGATCTCTATCAACTGACATGGAAGCAATCACAGCTGTTTTTCTCATACTCTCTTCATCATATGTTCCTTGTAAGCTCTCATCCACTATCTCAAATACACCCGCTTGCAGATACGGTTTCGCCTGCCAAAATTCCCAATTTTTTTGGTCAAAGGTTGACCTAACATAAGTGTAAATAGAAAAGGAGAATTTTTTTTGAATACCCATAAAACTAAATTGAATGAATCCGGTGATCCTGTTCTCTTTAATGGTTCTCTACCACAAATTAGCTCCAAAAGAACAACTCCAAAGCTATAAACATCACTCTTTTCAGTCAATTGTTGCGTGGTATAATATCTGCATACAAATACAAGTATAGAATAATAGAACTTAGAAGATCATGCTCTTGTTAGTTTTTACAATTTCATGGATTTTTGACAAAAGAGAAACAACTCACTCAGGGTCAAGATACCCTGCAGTTCCCTTCACCATAGTTGTCACATGACTCACATCTGCCTGAGTTACTTGCTTTGATAGGCCAAAATCACAAACTTTAGCATTCATGTTTGCATCCAAAAGTATATTGCTTGATTTCACGTCACGGTGGATGATCCGTGGGTTGCTCCCGTTGTGTAGGTAGTCCAAACCTTTTGCAGCATCAATGGCAATCTTAAGTCTACGCACCCAATTTAATGTTATTTTTTTGCTATTTGCTCCTGAAAAACAAAAAAAGAGCAACTTAAATGATACAACACAAATCTAGGATTTATAAAATTTGACAGGTGTGAATGACATACCATAAAGATTCTCACTCAATGATCCACCAGGTAAATATTCATAAACCAGTATTTGCTGTTTTGATTCGTCGCAATATCCTTCAAAAGTTACAAGATTTTGGTGACAAATTGAAGACAAAATGGACACCTGGAAAATCAATCCTTCATTTTGTCAGAATAGGTTGTTGTTTCTTTTTGACTTAATGCATTTAGAGTGGCTTAAATGCTTAATACATACAGCCACTCTTTGTTCTTCAATGTCATTTCTAAATACAAGGGTAAAACGGTCATTTTCTCCAGAAAAGAAAGTCTTTATGTATCCAAACATACATCATTACACATTCAACGGTGTTATCCATACAAAGTTTAGATGTTGAAGTTGAACATACCTCATTAATGAAAGAATCAGCTCCGAGTTTTGTTTTATCGAATCGGACTTTGACAGCTGTCTGTTTTCCATCTGGAAGTTTCCCGAGGTAGACTGACCCAAAACTACCACGTCCTAAAGTCTTCTTAAAGTTGCGAGTGGCTGCTTTGATTTCTCTGTAAGAGAAGGTTTTTGCTGCATTCCAGTTTCTCAATTCCAGGTCAGCTTGCTCACCTTCTCTTTTTTTAGATTGTTCTTTATTTCTCCTTGACCTTATGTATAAGAAAACTGAAATAGACACAGTAATAAGAACAAAAAGTACTCCTCCACCTCCACCAAGTACAACTGCTAAATGACTATGAAGTTTTTCCTTCTTCTTGTCGAAAACCGAGACTTTTGGTGCATCAATTGAAGCATTTGGTGTAGTATTATAGCAATTTGACATGGTGAAGCTCAGACACAGATTCCCGGATGTTCTGCACACAATCATTGTGTTAGGTCGTGTTTCTAGAGTTGCTCGGAATCGGAAACAGCGATTCTTGGAATGTTGGAATCGGGACTTTCATACCTTATTTCAAGACTATCTTTGTTCAATGCCTTTGGGATGGTGCCTTGTAAATGATTGTTTTCCAGACTCCTAATAAATTATAGAAATCAGTGGAACAAAGATTTTTAGTTGATCGATTCACAAAGAAAGCACTCGTGATTAACTTACAATAGGTGAAGATTCTTCATGGCTCCAAGGCTTTCAGGAACTAAACCTTCTAAACTGTTATTCTTTAAATCCCTACAACAGAAAAAAAAAAACATTGTGATTGTTGTTTTTGATAAATGATCATAAAAATATGATTAAGACGGGCCTTACAGAACTTGAAGGCTGATTAATCCATCCAGATCAGTCCCAAATGATATTAACTTATTAAAACTCAGGTTCCTGAAAAAAAATTTAGTCCATAATTTTCTTGATTAATAGCCTTAAATTCAAGAAACAAGAAAAGAATCTGAACTTTAGATGTGTGTTGATCATTACAGATATTCAAGACTCTTTAAGCCACCCAAGTTTTCGATTTCCCCTACAAGTGATGTATTATGAAGATCTCTGCATTATATAATGAAATAAAAGAGTTAAAGAAAAAAAAAAGAGCAACTGAATTGAACTGCTTGCATTGCTGTTTATAATTTCTCCCTCACAGTGTTTTTAGATCGAATAGGTCGCTGAATGTAGGACTGATTGACCTCAATTCCATGTCAAATAGTCCCCTATCAATAAGTCAAAAAAAGCAAAACTTAGAAAAAAAATATTCGAATATTTCCAATATTTTAAATCTGACACATGTTTTTTATTACAATGAGGTGACAGAACTTCCTTCACATTGTATATGCTCCCAGGTTGTTGGAGAACATGGATCATCTTCCCATTCAAGATCCAACCCAGTGGACTCCTGAATAACTTGAAGAGCTGAAACTGCAAAAAAGGACATGGATAAAGTAAAGACAGGTTAATAGGTTATATTACAACATGCTTCAGAGGGTTGTACTCTACACTCTACAGTGTACAACTGGGTGGAGGGAGGCTAACCTACTGTTGTAGAGGATTCGGGAGGTATGTTTGCTATCTCATACACTTCAATTGCATTCACAAGAGGGTAGAAAGTAATATCTTTGAAAGTAATATTCAAGTTCTGGATTCCTTTCCTTAAGAAATACAAGCTCCCAACTTCCCAGATTTTTACTCTATAGTTTGATTCAACAACTTCCCCATTAATCAAGATGTCAAAGGTGGGTGAAACCGGAAGAATTCCAGCAAAATATACAACAAGATAGTAATCTCCAAGATTTTGGAGGGCAAAATTGTAACTTAACCCTTCTCGCCTAGCCAAAACTCTACCCGTTTGAACAACGGGTAGAGGTGGACGCTCGTTGAGGCTCCACGTATCAAAAGTTTCAGGGTTACTGAATCCAATTGATGTATGAAAAGGTGAAAAATCTTCATCTGGATCCCATATTCTATCGTATTCATCCAAAGGGTACCTACAATTATAACATCATCTTACTTAGGAACCAACCAAGATTTTTTTTTAAAAAAAAAAGCATATGTTTGGTTTGTGGATTCCAACGGAATCGGAGTTCAATATTCCATTCCATGAAGTGTTTGGTGGCCGAATGGACGGAATTCAATTCCATCAGGCTCCTTCATATTCCATTTTGATGGAATTGAATTCCGTCCATTTGTCAGCCGAACATATCATTCCTTTGGTTGACAAATGGATGGAATGGGATAGATTCTCAAATTCCAATCACATCTGATTCTCTAGGAGTTTGAATTTTGAGATTTCATTCCTTTGGTTGACAAATGGATGGAATTCAGATTACTTCAAATTCAGTGTTTGATAGATTTAGGAATTCAATTCCATTCTTCCTTTCATTTATTAAAAAAATCAAATCACCCACATTAAAATAACAATTTAAGAATTAGTTATTCAATTTTTATTATCGAATTCCATTCCATCTACATTATACCAATCACAGATTCCATTCATTCCAAAAACATACCTAATAGAGCCATTAGTAAAACCACAGTTGATCCGGTAGCGTTTTCTAAGCAACTTGTTTGTAAAATCTTCCATTCCATTATAGTAACCTCCTTGAGGCATCGGTCGGATTTCAATTGAAGAAATGACCGGAATCCCACCATTCGGAATGGAATTCAAGCATAACAAAAGAGTCTCTTTGTCAATTTGCCATATGAACTCTTCTACCCATGGATCTTTAAATGATAGGTTAATAGTAGCAGAAACAGCTGTTCCTAGAGAAACAGAAAACATTGGTGGTTGTTGAAGCCCATCATAGTTTTTATACATGAAACTGACTCGAATAAGAATCAAAGATGAATATGTGTAGTTTATTGGTAGCTTATAACAATTCCGGTTCTTAGGATTTGGGAAAAACCGAATCGAGTCATTGAAATCAAGAGTTGTGGTGTTCCCTTTTGTGATGTATCCATAGTCTGATACCCATGAAATGTTGGAGGAATCAATGAAATTTGTAGCTCTTCCACATGATAAACTCCAAAAACCTGTTGCAAAAATAAGTTAGGATAAAAGAAGATTAGAGTTCAAATGTTTTAAAGAAAAATGTACACCTTCTTGATTAGATGAAATGAGGTTGGGGTAGCTTAGAAACAAGAAGCTAGTGAAGAAGCACCAATGGAATTCCATATGATTCAGATAACTCTAGTGATGGAAGACAACCCACCCACAACTTAATTTAAGACATGGGCAATTGGGTTTTTCTTTCTCTTTTTATTTTTGAAAGTATTTAGTTATGGTAAAGTGATGTGAATACTTGATAACTATTATTAGTAATTCCCTTGGATATACTAATATTGGATTCAAAATAGTAAGTTAAGTGCATGTTATTTGGGTAATTTCAAACTTTTTTTTTTTTTTTTAAGGGATGAGTAAAGGGAGAGACAGTGATCATGAGGACGTGCTGAGGAATTTGACAATCGCAATCATTTAACCTCCACTTTCATGATTATATAAGAAAACGATTTTATACCTTTTTAGTTATTTCTTTTCAAATAATTATATTTCTTTGTCCATGAACATCTTGAGTTGGTTATTCTGGTCGGCATTCTGTTTGGTTCGAACCGAAGGTGGTAACATAATCGAATTGGGCAAGACGGTTATTAGGTTGAAACAAGTATTTTATTTTTTTATTTTTTTAAGTAGGATAATAAAATAATGTTCAAATTTACCTATTTCAGGACAATAATATCATGGTAGCGGTCCTAACGGATACAAAATTTCAACATAGCACATGCATGATTGAACATTTGTAATCATTTTTATACTATAGCTTCTTTGAGCAATTATAGTAGAGAAAGTGATTGTTTTGAAAGCTAAATTCTGATTACATTTAATAAATCCTTCAGGTGGATTTTATTAGAGAGTGACTATTGAAATTGATCTTTATCTTAAAGTGAACATTGACTAATGAAGTAATGATGCATAGGATACTTAAACCAACGGCAATATTTCTTTATATATAATTGTTGTTTTACCTTTTCCCCCGTTACTTTTGGATTTAACAAGTCGTAATGAAATCAATTATCAAGAAAACAAAGCTAAACCATTTTTCTTTCTAGAAATAAAATGGCAAATCTATAATAGAAAAACATGTGATTCCCTAACTAAAGTAAAGCGATAAAAATTAAATAATCAACAATATTTGTGGTGGGTGGGGTTGTATAACTTTAAAATTCAGACTGATCACTTCAACTGAAAGCCAATCAGGCCACCAGTTCTAAAACTGACGGCAAAAAAAAAATAGCTTTTAAGAAATATAATTTTAAGGTTAAATTTGGGCTTGATATTGTTAGCAATCCCGATTGACTCGATATTTGTAAACTAATTTTGAATTGGTTGTACACCATATTTATTAGAGTGTGTAAGCGACAAACCTTAATGAAAAATTTACACAAGATGTATATATATGGTACAACCAAAACGTTTTGTACGATATAAATATCAAAATAGAGTGAGTAAAGCTTGGGAAGTTTATTTATAGAATTAAACAAACATCTTGTAGTTGAAATCTTTGTTTCAATGGAGAAGTCAAAGAGTTTAGTTTTTTGAGAAGCGAAGATAAGTCATGAGAATATGTCAGAGCTAGTGGAAGTGTTGTAGTTTTCCTTGTACGATATGTCGATGACATTCTACTCATATGAAAAGATGTCCCCACCTTGCTTAAAAACTTGGCTTGAGAATTGTTTCTCTTTGAAATACTTGAGAGAAGCATCATGCCTACTAGGTATAAAGATCTATAAAGATAGATCTAAGTGAATTGGATTGAACGAAAGTACTTACATAGATAAAATCTTGAAGAAATTCAAGATGCGGGACTCTAAAAAGGGTTTGTGCCTATGCAACATGGTATGACATTGAGCAAAGTTTAGAGTCTTACTTCTAGTGATGATCGTTAGAAAAAATGAATCAACTTCCATATGTTTTGGTCATGGGATCAATCATGTACACCATGATATGTACTATGTTTGATATCTCATGTGCCATGAGCATGATGAGTCGTTATGAGGCTAACATTGGTGAAAATTATTAGACTGTTGTCAAAACATTTTTAAGTATCTTAGGAGGATAAATGACATGCTATTGGTTTATGGAGGTATGGAAGAGCACAATGTAAAGGGCTGTATTGATGCTAGTTGCTAGACTGATAGAGACACTTCTCGTTCGCAGTTGGGATTTGTGTTCTTACTGAACGGTGGAGTAGTGACTTGGAGGAGTTCCAAATAAGATATAATAGTGGATTCAATGACAAATGATGAGTATATAGCAACTAATGAAGATGCAATAGAGGCCATGTGGATGAGCAAGTTCATCGATGATCTCAGTGTTGTTTCAAACTTAGAGGGTCGTGTTGAGATCTTCTGTGACAATGAGGGTGCAATCATCTTGAATAAAGATCCCAAAGCTAAAAAACGCACATGGCATATACTGAAGAACCCTACGTCTGAAAACCTAACGAAAAAGGATACATCATAGTCAGCAGAGTTACATCAGAAGAGAACCTTGTCAATATGTTCACCAAACCATAGTTGCAGACCAAACATGATACTCATACAAGGTCGATAGGCATTACATTATAAATTTTATTTAATTTGATGATTATTATGTTGAGACTTAATAATATGATGGATTCCAATCAATTTCATTAATTTATTGTTGTGTTCAATTTGCATGTTTACTTAACTTACTGAAAACTAGTTTTTAGCAAGTTATACACGAAGATTAACATGACATAAAGATGTGATTAATACTCATGTGTATTTAATATGTGTACTTAATGGAGATTAAGTATTCAAGTAACCCACTTATAAGATAGTAATATCCTATATTTTTCAAATGGAAATGCATGAGATTCCTAGTTATGCATTTTGTTGTGTTTTGGTGTTTTCCAACATTGTCAATAACCGGTAGCCATATGAGAATGTCTAGGTACGACATGATGAATGGGCAGGATCGATATACCTGGCCCCATGATAATTTGGTATTGACATCAAATGTACAGTTATACTCAAACTAAGTTGATAATGGATCAATAGTGTAGTTTGTTGTTGGTCATAATAAATCCCTATCAAAAACATAATCTTGAATGTTTGATTGACATACTTCCATGTCTTATGTTCATATGAATATTATAAAACAAAGTAATATTTTATCACTTACTAAGAATTGTTATACCTCTATTTTATGAGGTTCATATGAATATTATAAAACAAAGTTATACCTCTATGTTATGAGCACAGTCGTAGTCTTAGATGATGTACACCTTGTTAGGCTAAAGGTGGTCCATTAAGTTGCTATGACATGTGTAGTAGGAGATTGTTGAAAATATGCTCATGGTTACAAGGCGAAAAGTTTCCATAATTAGCATGGTCATTTTGGGTTACACAAAAGATATGATTCCATAATTAGCATGGTCATTTTGGGTTACACAAAAGATATGATTTATTAAAACAAAAGTTACGATACATAAATTTGAAACTGATTAAGCTCAATCGATTAAGGGTAAATATCTATTATTAGTCATTATCTCCTATTTTAAGCATAATGATAACACACTCGCCAAATAAAAGATAATTACCAGAGGTAAAAGGGATAAACTCGGCAGCCCCCACTTCCGGTATTTTTTTTTAAATTTTATTTCCCTTCCCTTGTATACAAAAATACCGGAAGTGTTTCTAACAACACGAAAGCCATTTCAATTAACTCAAATGTTTAACCCGAAAGCCATTCAAAAGTTTCTAAAACACTGGTTTGTCAACAACTTATACAACAATACCTACAGCTGTATGTTTATATTGTTTGTTTAAAGTTAATTATGTTCATATATGTTAAATTATTTTTTTTAGTTGATTACTATATTAAATGTTCATATAGCTCAATTGTATTTGTTTATCTTTATTCATTTAGCAATGTTCATATAGTTCAATTGTATTTGTTTATCTTTATTCATTTAGCAATGTTCATATATGTTCAAAATGCCTAGAGTTCATTCATTCCAATCTACTTTCATTAATTAAAACGTCAGTCACAACACTCTAAAGCACCAGCAGCAAAAGATGTGAAGATGTACTCAATTTTTTTTTTTGCAAAACCAAGTATCATAAATTTGAACAAAAACATTTGATTCCACAAAATTAAATCTGAAACGATAAATTCTCATATTGCAAATAAAGATATAAATAGTCTCCAGCATCAAACACAAAAATTCCTAGACAGAAACTAAGATCAAAACCTTTAGTAGGTAACAGGGGCAAGGATCTCAAGTTGTGCCCCAAGTTTCTCTTCTGCAGCCTTTTCTGCCTTTGCACGCAGTTTATTAAGCTGCTTCTTCCTCTCATACACCACTTGAGCTTTTTCCTTCCTCTTCTTCTCAAGATCCTGCAACAACACCACAAGATAAACAAATCAATAACTATCTGAAATAGTTTCCAAACAAATATAAAGAAACACACCAAGAAAAAAATAAACAATGCTATTAATTAATAAGGAAGAATGTAACTTCACCTTGATGGTTTCATAATGATTCCATCCAACCTCAGAAGATAAACGGCCCAATAAGCAGTACTTATGTCCAGCTGTTAGCCTTAAAACCCTGCAATTTTATTTTGAGAGAAACATCTTCAATCAGTTGACATCAACGAATTACCATAAACCAAAATAGAAAAATCTTCCATTCAGGAAAAATTCCAGAAACAGATAAAAACAGTAGGTATAGAATTGATAAAGGTACTAACTTGAGAGCATCAGGGATGACCATTCTCTTCTTCCTGTTGTAAGGAGTAGGGACCCCTTCATAAACCTTCAACCTTGCAAGAGCAGCAGCTCCACGCTTAGTCTTGTGTGGAATCATTCTGCAAATACAACAAGAAGCTCAGAACAAGGGTAACAAAGAATACCAATCCAAGAAAACAACAACAAATCAAATTGTTCAGCAACAGAATTATCGCATAAAAGACAGCACAACGATGTACCATATGAGAATATGCAAAAGCTAATCATTTGTAACTGATCTTTCTAATCAACCTCATATTCTTCCATTCAGATCACACAAAGTAAGCAATGTTCCGGTCAAGTTCACTAATATAGTGAGTGCTAGTTAGATTGATTTCTGATTATCACAGACAACGTAATCAATTTGAGAAGAGTGGATACGCATTGCCTCAAACTAAGGGAGACACAATACCATAACTGTTTTTGGAAAGATTGTGATTGTGATGTACAAGTAAACAAACAGATATGTAGACATAAATGTTTATGATTAGAACAGTTTACCCTCGGATGGTACGCCAGAGGATCTTAGAAGGAGCACGGAAATGGATAGGACCGTGTGACGGCTTGGTGTTCATACGCTTACGAAGAAAACGGAGGTACTTCATTTTCTGACGAACAAGGCCGCCGGAAAGACAGATTTCTTCACATCTAACGACGGTGACTCTCTGGCCGTTGAGAAGTTCTTTAGCCAGAATCGACGATAACCGACCAAGCATGTGATGGCGAGCATCAACAACCACCTCCTTTGCGCATATTCCCGATCCTGACACCATTTTCTCAGCTCTCTTGCTTCCTCTCAAGCCCTACGCCTCCGTCTCTAGAATCGCTGCGAGGAGGAATGTATGTGTTGTATTTAGGGTTAAGGTGTTTAGGGTTTTGTACACTGGTTTGAAGATAAGTTGGGCCGATATTAAAACCCACTTCCAAATCTCATGGGCCGATACCCAACCAAAATATATAGACAAGAACAAAGATTACGAATATTCACTGATTCTGATTCACATTATGTAAGTTGGTATAAATTATAATCATATCAACTCTTTACTATATATTCTATGTTTTAATAAAATATTTCATAAGTCTGATAGTAATATTTGTGACTGATATACATTCTTTAAAGAAATATATATAGCGAAATAAATAAAATTAAATATAAATTTTAATAATTTGGTATTAGTTGTCAAACTCATGTTTTCTATCATAATATACAATATCTTGTTTAAATGATATTAACATATAGACTACCATTATAATTATTTTTCTAAATTAGGTTTTAACTTCGGTATTACATGGTTAACAAATTAAAATATTATAGATAATTTTTAACATACTTATACTTATGTAGTCCTTTCAACGAATAGTTTTTGAACGACAATTTGTTTCATTTCGGTGGGTTGTATTGGATGAGAGTGAATTCCTTTAATAAAAATGACATGTGAAGTTAATTGGTGGTTTTAAATAAAAGAAAATTTAAGCGTAGGATTAGGTTTGGTTAAAAATAGGGATTGACTTTAGAACCGGACCGGTTCGAAACCGTAACCGGTTTTTCTATATTATAAGAACCGGGGAGCTATACCGCCGGTTCTAGCGCCAGTTCCGGTTCCGGTCCCGGTTTTTCAGTTATTTTTCAAACTAGAATCGCTTGAAATATTGCAGATTATGTGTTATCTTCTAGAGTTTGTAAATAATTCAATATTTAACCAAATTATGACCTCTATACGTTCTAAATTGAAATACAAACACTAAATTACTTGATGAAAAAATAATCAAGTAATTCGGATTTCATATGAGTGAATTATGCACATATTAAAAGCATGACAAATTCCAAAAAAAATGCTGAAACAGAAAATACGCAACATTGATATGCTGTCTTCCGATGTCTATAATTGATTCAATATCTAACCAAAATACGTTTTTTATAGTCTAAAATGAAGTACAAACACCAAATTAAATGCTAGAAAAAAAAATTAAATACTTTCGACGTCATATGAATGAGTTATACACATTTAAAAAATGTGACAGATTCAAAAAAACAAAAAAAAATGTTGAAATAGAGAAAATGCCGCATTAATATTCTTTCTTTCGGGGCACGTGTATGATTCAGTATATAACCAAAACATATGTTTGTACAGTCAAAAATGAATTACAAAATCCCATTTTGGAAAAAAATCAAATAATTCTGACTTCATATGAGTGAGTTATGTACATTTTAACAAACAAGAAAATTGTCAAACCGGTTCCAATTTTTATAACCGGGACCGGTTTTCATAAAAATGAAGAAACTGTAACCGACCTTGTTATCAATTCCAGTTCCGGTTCCGGTTCCAACGGTTCTACTGCTCGTCCTAATTAAAAATAGTGAAAATGAACATTAGGATGGTAAGAGTTGTAAAATGTCAACGGAAATACTTTTGCATTCAATCAAAATTCAGTATCTCAACTACTATAGTTCAACAATAGAGGGAAAAAAAAGCTTCAAATGACATATAGTTCTTATTTTGACCACGTTATATTATCGGGACCTTTATGATGACTATTAAATGCTTGTGTGTAAAAGATATGACATTTTAACCCTGGGCCAATCACAAATTTACATCTTCTTCATGTTCCATCTATTATGTTAAAAAGGACAATGCATTATAAATCCTATATCACACAATAGCAATGTTATTTGTTATATTTATGAAACATCTTGCGACTTAACTACTTTGACTATTTGATAAAGTTAGACTAAAATATAGAAATATGTACATGCCCGATGTAAAATGTTTTAGAAATATAGCTTTGTATTTTCATTTATTCAGTTATAATAACATTTCTTTCATTTTTTTTTCTATAAAACTTTATATTTCAATGTTTTCTTAGTAAGAGAACTATAGTTTTTTTTAAAATCCAGTTGATTATATTAGTGTACTTTCATATACTTGTTCTTTTTTTGTTTTTATCAATTTGATGATGTCCCGTAAAATCTTCAAAATTTGGGTTAAGTTCTTGTTTCAGAGTCATCATCATCAACATTTTTTTATTATTTTCTCTAAGGTGTCAATCATTTGAAGAGTCTGGAAATGTCTCATGTGCTTATGAGATATAACATATCATATTAGATGTAAACATAAACCCAATTAAAAATGCTTAATGAAATATAAACACAATTGAGTAGCTCCACTTGGACAATTCAACTAGTTCAACCAATACCAAAAAGGCAAAAATCGGCAAAAATGGATGACGTCATATATAGTTTTAAAATTGTAAAAAGGTGAAAAAAGGAAAAAAAAAATACAAGGAATTTAAAGTATAAGTCTCTAACCAAAAAATTTATATCAATTTGATATATATCTTTTCCATTTTTATATTCTCCAATTGATGTATCCAACCAAGACAAAGATTAAACTACTACCACTTCCATATAAAAGTTCCGTTAAAAGCATATGTTCGTTTAGTTTTTAATATGGTGTCTTAATAAAAGCATCTACATGAAACCAGATGCTACCAGTTCTCTTAAAACCTACGAACCAATAATCACTACATAAACCAATCCACTTATGTCCTTTACTCTATGCTAGATGAGCATCAATTTGTATACTTGTATTCTGTGGTGTTAATCATCGATAGCATCTGCAAGCCAAAAATTAACTAATAAAAACTATTATTCCTCTTTAGAAAATACATTAATATGCAAATATACAACGATAATAGTAAAAAAGGATCGTTAATTGTAAATTGTGTTGTAATCTTTCATAAAGTGATCCATAGTGGAGTGTAGACCATACACGTGCATCTCTAAAATTAGGATTGACACTTGCAGAAGTGATCGGGTGAACCGCACATGCTTTATGAGATTCAAAATGTAGTCGTACATGAAGTTGGTATTTCAACAAAATTTATGTTATCATGAGGAAGATTTGTTAGTCTTGTTGAATTTCGATATTCCATCTCCACATTCCATATGGTGTGCTTGATGATATTCTCAAATCATAACAAATCAGATATAATCCAAGATTCAAGAAACAGGGGCATCTCTTTCCACAGATAAGTTGATGAGAAGGTATGAGTTCTTTCCTAACGGATAAAATTTAAGGGTTTTGTGATGAGACTTCATAATATGATTAATGCATGATATATTCATGTTTATTGAACAACGTAAAAACAAACATGTTATATCATTGAGCTTTAGATACATTAACCATAACATTGGCGAATGTCGTATATGATTTACAATCCCCACAAAGTACACCCCTTTCACTTTCCTTATCTTTGAATGGCTTACTCCTCTCCTTACAAGGATAATAATTAAAAGTTAGTGTTACGTAACCATAAAAAGATAAAATAATTAGAATATTTTAGTCTATTACATCAAGAATGTTTTCAAGCTTAGTATTGCAATATCTGAACCAAGAAGGAATGAAATGTTAATTACAACATGGTGTAAGGAGGGTTGTGGATAGTTTCATACTAAATTATGGATGTATGGTTATTGGATGGTTTGTACACTATGTGGTCATAATGATCAAAAGTGCTTATATGTAATAGTAACATGTAGGTAAAGTAAACCATCAATGATTGCATGATGGCTCCAATTAGGATGAATGTGATGACTATGGTTTTGAGCTCACCAAATAATAAAATTTACTAAATTCGTATATGCACTTTTAATGACAACCAACCACATAAAGGATTTAGATTGCACCTTATGCTTTTTTAGAATGGAAAACTCACACACATATCTATGTAACATCCTAAAATTTAAGACTATATTCTTAAATTTATAAAGTATACAAATAAAAAACGATTTATACAATTAAACCATCAAGAAATTGTCATATCATTAGTTGGTATCGAGTTTAAAAATTTAGAAGTGAAAACAATAACATTTTAAAAGTTAAAGGCCCAAGAGCATTAAGTTAGCAAAGTGAGTCGACCAAAGGGTTGACTCAACTAATGCAAGGGACTACAAAAGTTACATAATGGATGGAGAATGACTTGTTATGTCAAATAATAAATTAAAATCACAAGCATTGAGGATCGGTGGGTTTTGGGCAAAACAAGCAAACTTGGAGGACCAAATTGTAAACTTTGGAGAAATAAGATACATCCATTCCCTTATAAGGAGAAAAACGTGATTGGGCTTCTCACCACCTCCTCTAATGGCGATTTTGATCTCATGAGCTTATGAAGTTTGATTCAAGTGGAGTTTTGTGCAACCAAGCAAAAGGAAAATGACTCAAAGGCTTTCTAGGTATAATTTCTCCCCCTCTAACTCTATTTTCGAGTTCGTGATTGGGGTTGAACCCCAATATATATTTTTGGCTTCGATTGATTATTAGGGATTGGTCTTATAACCTCCCTTGAGTGGCTTCCATGGTTCGAATCTTAATCCAATCATCCCATTGATGGAATTGATGATTTAGGTAAAAAAAAACTCCATGAACCCTAAAAAACCCAAATTGGGGATATTGCAATTGATGATGAAATGGGGTTGGATTCTATGTCCTATATGACATTTGATATTAAAAAAATCTAATCAAAATTCTCAAATTCATCCATGATGGAAAAATCATGTATATGCTAGAATTGGAATGGAATTGAGTGAAATGTGACGAAAACCATGGAATCTTCTGCTTATGAGCATTTGACGAGTATATAATGCTCATAAACATGTTTTGATACAAATAATATGGTTTGAATGCAAAAACATCAAGACTTGAATGATCCTTAGATGAATTTATATAATATTAAGCCATAAGGGCACTTTGGGAAATATACAAATTACTACATAAAGACTGACATCTAAGAAGTGAATGCCATTAATTAATATAAATTGACATTATATAGATGATATTGGAACATAAACATGAAGAAATGCTAGTGAAGTTCTAGCTCTAATGATTGTTTTGACCCAATGGCAATTTGGGAACATGGAATGGAATTGCGGATTCCATAGTTACATTAGGTACTTACAATGAGATTGGTTGTGATTTTATGTACTAGAAAACACTCGATTATGTATTAAATGATTTACGAATAATTCATATTGGTTAAGGAGTGTTTAATGTAAGAATAAAGGTCAAGTTGTTCAATGTAAGAACTATGGCATTAGGGGTCACTTTATAGAAAAATGTTACAAAACAACTGGTTATCCTAAGGATTTATAATAATCAAAACATGTCTAATTGGAATTTGTTTTTTAATTCTAACACTACTCCTTCTGAAAATTCTAATTTTTCCAACTTATTTGAGTCTGCTAGGGACTCTGTGTTACATCAATTGACTAAGGATCATTATATCAAATTTTTGCAACTTATCAATTAAAAACAAATGAACGAGGAAGCATCTGTCAGTGCAAACATGGAAGGTACTTGCTTATCCAGAGCTTTTAATTCTAATATTAATTTTCAAAAATGGATTGTGGATTCAGGAGCCAATCAACATATGATAGCTTTTGAATCCTCTCTCTGTTATATAGTAGATGTATCTAAGTTGGACCTTCTTGTTAGTCATCCTAATGGTACCTTTGCAAAAATTGGAAATATGAATTTGTCTGATTCCTTAACTCTGTTTGATGTGTTTGTTGTCCCCGAATTTAAGGTCAATTTATTGTATGTATATAAGGTATGTAAAGATAGTAATTGTGAAGTTGTCTTTAATTAACATAACTATAAAATTCAGGGTTTATAATAAAAGGAGATGGTGGGGAATAATGAAGAATTTGGAGGTCTCTATTGTATAAATATAAATAGTGTGCCTTTAGGTAATAATTCTAGGATTAACAGTTCCTCTGTTTGTTGTGTTTCTAAACTCACTTGGCATCATAGACTTGGTCATCCATCTAATCAAACCTTAATTTTTTTAAAGAATAAACTTAAATTTGGTAATGATGTTCTTCCTCCTTGTGATATATGTCACAAGACTAAACAAACTAGAGAGTCATTCCCGGTTAGCCAACATGTCACTACTAAACTTGGTGAGTTAATTCACCTTGATGTTCGGGGTCTTAATTGGGTGACCACTTCAGAAGGATTTATGTATTTTTTGACCATTGTAGATGATTTCACAAGAGCAACTTGGGTTTACCTGTTGAGGTATAAGGATGAGGTCTATGACCGTGTTTTTATTTTATTTAATATTCTTTTTAATCAATTTGAAGTCAAACTTAAGACTGTAAGATTCGATAATGGAACTGAATTTTTAAATAATAAGATGAAACTTTTGTTTGAGTCAAAAGGAATTTTGCATCAAACTTCTTGTGTTCATACTCCACAACAAAATGGTGTTGTGGAGAAAAAACACAAGGTTTACCTCTTCATTATTGGGGAGATGTTGTGTTAACTGTTGTTTTTCTCATTAACAGAACTCCCACTTCTATTTTAAATGGTGATTCTCCTTATGAGTTTGTTTATAAAACTTCTCCCATTTTTGATAAACTTAGAGTGTTTTTTTGTTTATGTTTTTTCAACTAAGCTAAACAACTTAGATAAATTTTATAAAAGAGTTGATAAATGTATTTTTCTTGGTTATTCTTCTGATAAAAAAGGTTATAAAGTTCTTAGTCTTGATTCAAATCTTGTTTTTGTTTCTAGGGATATAAAGTTTTATGATACTGTGTTTCCTTTTAATCTTAAGTCCTTAACCTCTACAATGACTAAAATATCTAATGATAATCTGAATGCTTGTGATCCTTTTTCCTATGATGAGTGATTGTTATCTAGTTCTTTACATGAAACTGCTAGTATAAATAACTTGAAAGGTGTCCATTATAGGTAGTGTTGCAAAACTCGGCCTACTCGGCCGAGTACTCGGAATTGGCCCTCCACCGAGGCGAGTAATGTGAAATCGGAAAAAAAACTCGGATTAAGTCAAGCTCGGTCAAAAATCGGTCAAAATCGGTCAAAAATCAGTCAACATCTCTCTAACTCGGGCCTACTCAGTCAAACTCGGCCAACTCGGTCAAAATCGATCAAAGGGTCAAAATTATCATAAAAAGAGAAAAAATCAAGAATTTCAAGATTAATATGTATAATACACTTAATGATATATTATTTAACACACACATGTGATTATTACTACATATATATCTTAAATTTTCAGTAATTATTTATGAAGTGAGACATTTGTGTGTATTTCAGTTTTTATATATTCACATGTATCTAATTTTGTTATATATTTTAATCAAATTATGATTTTAACTTATGATTTTGACATATATAATTTTCCTAAAACTATTTCTACATGATCACCTAATCCGAGTACTCCCGAGTACTCGCTACTCCCCAGTCGGCCGAGCAGGTACCGAGTAGCGAGTTCTACAACCTTGATTATATGAATGGTGCTAGTGCAGACCACTAGGTCATGTCGTGATGTACACATGCCAGTTAGATTCAATGATTATGTTGTAGAGGGGAGCCATAAGTATGGTATTGAGAGGTATGTTAATTGCTCTTTTCTTAATAATGAAAATTTGTGTTTTGTGTCTGACATGAATAAGACATGTGAACCTAAAACTTATAAGGAAGCAACCTTATACCCTAATTGAGTGAAGGCTATCAATGAAGAAATGGAATCCCTTTATAGGAATAACACTTGGGAGCTTACAGATCTTCCTAAGGATAGAAAGCTATAAGTTATCATAGGATTTATAAGATTAAGTCTCATGGGGAAATAGAAAGTATAAAGCGAGACTTATGGGTAAAGTGTATAACCAGAGGGAAGGAATTGACTATGAGGAGACTTTTTCTCCTGTAGCCAAACTTGTTACTGTCCGAATTTTTATATCTTTAGTTTTTCATAATTCATGGCCGCTTTATCAGCTTAACATAAGTAATGTTTTTCTATATGGTGGCTTGTCTGAAAGTGTCAACATGAATTTACCTGAAGGGTATCATTTTAAAGACGATGTCAGAGTTTACAAATTGATAAACCCTAGAAAGTGGAACGAAGAATTGTGTTCTTCTCTTTCAACTTTTGGTTTTAAACAAAGCATAAATTATTACTCTTTGTTTGTTAGGAATTTTAAAAATACTTTTTGTTGTGCTTCTGGTATATGTGGATGATAATATAATTACTGAAAATTTCAATAGTGA
The DNA here is from genome assembly GCF_051521515.1 of Lactuca serriola. Lineage (NCBI taxonomy): Eukaryota > Viridiplantae > Streptophyta > Magnoliopsida > Asterales > Asteraceae > Lactuca > Lactuca serriola. Next base: position 136,061,519 of record NC_136415.1, read on the forward strand.
GTTAGATAATGTAAATTTATTTATTAAATCTCAAATTTTGATTAAAGACTTAGGAGAACTGAAATATTTTTTGGGAATAGAAGTTATAAAAAAATGGTATTTGTCATAATCAAATAAAGTATTGTATGAAATTGTTGCATGAGTTTGGTATGATTGCTTGCAAGCTAGTCAAAACTCCCTTAGAAGCTAATTTAGTTATTAAAAGGGAATGTGATTTGGATAGTTTTGATTTTTTAGTTAATGTTACTGAGTTTCAAAAGGTAATAGGTAAGTTGATTTACTTGACTATTATATGTCCATATATTTCTTATGCAATTAAAGTTCTAAGTTAATATATGCACAAACCTTATAAATCGCATGTTAATATTGCTTTTATACTTTTGAGATATTTGAAGGAAAATCCAGTTAAAGGTATACAGTGACTAAGCCTAATTTGTTTGGTATTATTAGGTTTGTAGATGCTGGTTGGGCAAAGTGTTTGCTTAGTTGTAGGTCAGTTACATGATACCTTGTTTACTTGGGTAGTTCCATTGTCTTGTGGAAAAACAAGAAAACAAAGTATTGTTTCTCGCTCCTCCATGGAGTCTAAGTAAGTAAGTATAGAGCCTTGGGTAGTATTACTTGTGAAGTGATGTGGACTTTCAAGTTGTTTTTTGATTTGGGAATTAAGAATCTTACTCCAATTAATATATTCTGTGATAATGAGTCAGCTATCAAGCTGACTTTCAAGTTGTTTTTTGATTTGGGAATTAAGAATCTTACTCCAATTAATATATTCTGTGATAATGAGTCAGCTATCAAGCTGACTTTGAATTTTGTTTTTAACGAAAAAACTAAACATTTTGAAATTGACCTTCACTTTGTTGAAAATGGAGTTTTAAATTTTAATAAAAATGAATCTTTGAACCAAAATGTAGATATTTTAACTATGACTCTTGGAAGTAATCAACATGATTATATTTCTGATTGTCTTGGTTTGATTGATGTTTTTAAGAAAAGTTAATTTTGGTTGTTCTCTCAAATTAATGTTTAGTTTGAGAGGACATGTTAAAAATATCATATAATTATTTTCTTCAAACATAAACATTAATTTATTATTTATAGGGTGAGGTGTGTAAGTTGTGATGTTTGTGAAGGTATGTTGTGGAAGTTTTGTGTAGGAGTCTGTGTTTATGCGTGGGTTTTGGGTTGCTCCATGACCCGTTGTATATAATCCTTTGTTGCAGGCTTGTTGATTTATTCAAATTATTTATTCATTCTCTCATCATTGATAGAAGCTCTCTCTCTCTCAAAGTTAGATTAGGGTTTTTCATAGTTAGCTAGGCTTTGAACTTCTTTTAAGATCAATCTCTTGTTTCTTTGTATAGTTCATATGAGAGTGAGTGATTCTTGTAGTGATTTTTCTACTTGCAAGTTGATGTATAATCGAACAAGTTTATAGTGAATAATTTGTTCGAGTTGGAAAGATCTTGAGTTTTTACTTTTTGTACATAAGTCGATACACAATCACTACAAAAAAATATGTCATTTAGTGGCACACAAAAAGTGCCACTAAAACCCCCAAAAATGTCACTAAAGGCTTCTAAGAGAATCAGCGATACATATAATAAGTGTCACTAGAAACGCTCTCACTAAAACGCTTTAGTGACACTTTTTGTTTTTGTCGTTGCAGGTTTTTAGGCTTTTAGTAGCATTTTTTATTTGCCACAATAGAAAAAAAGTTTTTTTGTGGCATAAGTTTTGTGCCACTAAAGCTCATGTGATTCAAAAATTCATTTTACTTTTAGTTATACAATTTAAGATTTTAGTGGCACTTTTTCTACTTGCTACAAAAAAATTTGTAGCATTTTTTGCATCCGTAAATGTTGATGAGATTCTATAATTTAGGCTATTTATATCTATAAATTTTTTATCTATACTATAAAATAATATAAATAATAAACTATAGTAGGTAGAAAACAATTAAAATTCCATTGTTTTTCATCAATATTTTTAAACTTTTTGAATCCAAGTAAATAGCAGATGCGTCTAAATGTGAAACCCAGTACAAGCTAAACATAAAATAACAGAACAAAAATAATAATAAAGAACTTCAAACTTAATTGCGGATGAACTTCTTCCCCAAATTTGAGGCTAGGATGAATGGATTTTGTTATCTAATACGCTCGAATCAATACTAGCAAAATTCCATGTCCAAAAAAATGAAAGACAATTCAAAATTAAGTTAAATAAGGCCCAATTTATCAAATAAATAATATAACATTAAATAAGGAAGAGTTTATCAAATAAATAATATAACATTAAACACAAATCAACTGTCTATAAGAACAAATGGGAGACGAAAACACATAAAACTGATTACCATTCTTATGATGACTTTTAGAAGATCATCTTCGGTTAACTTTGGTTGACTGACTTAACTTTCAGTTATATGTTCATCAATGGCTGCAAAATATGCAATGAGGATTTACATATATGAGTTATATATCACATTTCATATGTCGAAAGTGTATTATTAAATTATGAAATACTAAAATAAAAAATCTTTGGTATAAATATAAATACAACTTAAAAAATTCTATATTATGAGCCACCATGATAAAAGAACTCATTCATTAAGTCAAGTTATTTAATAGGAAATTGAGATTCATACATTCCATGTTTCATGAGTACCTCGATGTACTATTTATACATACTTAAAAATTACTTTGTTGCCCCAATTAGTAATTTACATGTCCACGGTTTTGCTAATTTGCTAGCTGACTCTAGCTACCACATAAGTGTACTAACCGACTCTTAATACAACATCAACTCTCATGAGATTTAGCCCCCTACACCTGTCCATATTCCTAATATATCCCTGATAGTTACTCTAGTTAATAAAACTAATGCAAGAAAAAAGGCTAGAAGATTACCACATAAAGTCTATCTACTAGTCTAGAACTAGGTTGAGCCTTAAAATAAGAATTGTCCTAATAGCTTATAAAATGATATCTTACTTGCGAAATCAGGATCTTTGTGGAAATCTTCAAGTTGTATTTGATGATGTCCCTCCCTCATAATGAGCCTATTTGCAGCCTAAGCCAGAAAAAAGATTAAACATGACATTTAGTTCAACCTAAGCTACATGTAAAAAAAAACTACTTTTTTCTTGACATGTTTCTTTAGCTATGAAAGGAACCGTTATATCAGCAACAAAATCATAATTTACATGATATGTGTAACTGCACAAATGCTAAAGTGACAAGGAGTATACATCAAGATAGTAAATATAAGAATTGCATCCACTTTATTGAATTAATGGATCTTACAATGGTTCAGGAAGCTCTTCTTTCATTAACAAACCATCTTTAATAGGCTCATTGAGGGATATCAAAAGTGTGTTACCATAATTTTCATCGTGGAAGTGAGCATTTGCAACATTTATCACTATTCTGTTTTAGGAAGTACATATAATCTGGATGCATTATAGAAAACGGTCCATTTATTAAAAATTGCTTTATTACCTGTCCCGAGTACGAGGATCCCACTTCGTTATCCTTCCTATCAGGTGGAACAAGTGGGAGAGCATGCATTAACAGAAAGGAGAATTATAGAATCATATACACCTGAATGAAAATGGAACACTCAGGTCATACTCTTGTAGCGACATAATACACTAAAAGTACAACTTGAAATGGAGCATTGATACATAAAGGTCTTGGATGTCAAACCAAATGCCATAACGTTAAAAATGTTAACACCTACATTTATTGTATATCTAGTACTTGAGTTCTTAATGCCAACTTAGAGATGTGGCAAGTTTTATATCCAAAATCAGAGTTGTTGAACTTATTTATATGATCAATTGCTACAAAATAACTACATGCAATAAATAAATATAATTTACGAAGCAAATTTGGACCTGCTAAAGTTGCAACCAGCTTCATGAAACCAGTCTATGGATGGATCCCTGCATCCTACTGTTAGGATAATGTTGCTACATGGGTCAATTTGGTAATTGGACTGGAGCATATAGGGCACTTGCAAGGCCAAAATACGAAATCACGGCTCCAATACTCTGTGATATAACCACCTGTATAAAGTCATGATATGATCCAAGTGATAGCACGTTCCATAGGTGTTCAGCAAAAAATGTATTTAGAACACACTTTAATGTATATATTAATCAACTAATGAAAGACTCAATAAACCCTAACTTCCATTAACACCAAAGGGAACAATGAAGATAATTGAAATTTCATTTATCCATTGATCCTCTTTAGAATGAAAAACTTAAGCCACTGTCAACTTCACATAAAAAGGAAAAATACTATGCAAAAGTTGAAGATAATCACATTCAATGAAAACGCACATAATTTATAGCATATGTTTGTTGTTATCAAATGGATTGTGTCAATGCAAACCAAAGTTTTCACCCAGCCTCCCTGAAAACGAATCTAATCAAGATCCTTGCACACTTGTGTCAACAAACATAGTCACATTTGTAAGTTAACCACGATGAATTCCTTCAGGTCTAAATTCAAGCATAATTTGATTAATTTCCTTGTTTGTTCGATGAATTAATCATCCAGTAAGAAAATGATACACTATGGTTACTTACCTAATCAATCAAAACGATTCTATTATATGCGAAATTCCTCATAAAAGCAAGCAAATGAACAATCAAATTTATAATTTGTCAACAACATGAAAACATCACATATCGCAGTACCAATGGCCATAAGGACTACGGAATGAAGAGGAGAAGAAGGAGTCGAAATAGATAGGAAACAGTCGTCGACCGGTGGTCCATCTCGTACGGTCGATGTTTTCCTTCCTTATCAGGAACTAAATCCATGATGAAATCGATCGTGCTGACTATGTTCCAAATTCTTCAATTTTCGTTTCCATATCGATATCGGGATATTACAAGTAGATAAATCGATGAAGATATCGACTCTTGGTGATGAAAATGGAGACGAATCATGAACATGTAAAAAATACGCATACGATTTGTATCAGAGAATTATTTAGGGTTACGATTTCATATATTAATCACTCTTAACGAATATATATATATATATATATATATATATATATATATATATATATATATATATATATATGTATCTCGTGTGTATGCCGACAAAAGAAAACATCAAAGTTATCCACTACTACCAAATAGTTTATTAGTTTTCTGTAACGACCCAAACATCATGACTAAAAATTTTGTTTTTAATTTAATAAATAAACCACAAATGTCAATCATTCATTCAAAACATATCACGTCAGAGTATCATGTATAAAACATTATTTTATTTTATCAGAGTAAAACATCCCAGACTGACTAAACAATGGTGTGTGTGCCATGCGATCACCCCGAGCTCTTCCCTCTGCTACCGGAAGTACCTGAAACCAAAACTGAAAACCGTAAGCACGAAGCTTAGTGAGTTCCCTAACCTATCACATACCATACATAATCACATACTGCAAGCATTGGGCCACGCCCGCTACATCGGGCCCCGCCCGATCCCAGACCCCGCCTGTCTCTAAGCCCCGCTCGGTATACAAATCTGTTTTACTTTAGGCCCGACTTGTCTCTGGGCCCCGCCCGCTAAACGCATGCAAACATCTAATCATAACACATAACACATAAACTGAACATACCCTACTACATTACTGTCCTAAGGCCTTGCCTATCTTGGGCCCCGCCCCTATCCTGCTACTGATGAGTCATGGAACCCTGTCCACACTCCTGCTGGTAATGAGATACAGGCCCCCACCCACACTCACTACTTCCTAACTCGGGCCTCGCCCCTGCTCTGCTACTAATGAGATATGGAACCCTGTCCATACTCTGCTAATGGTGAGATACGGGACCTCGCCCACACTCACCTCCCTACCAGGCACATACAAGTATCACACAGACAACAAGTATACTCTATCATGCAAACCATTCCTTGGGCACCCGCCCGACATTGGACCTTGGTCCTGAATATCATACTAGCAAACAATGCCTAGGGATAACCCCCGGGTCTTCATACTCATAACTACATGGGCCAACATTGTGGTCGTAGACCCATTCACACAAAGGGAAACTCACCTGCACTGCTGAACTCTGCTAATAACCCTCAGGCTACTAACCGAAGTTTTCCCCGACTGCTGCTCCCTCAGCTCCCCGAGCTACCAAGACCAAATAACACTTAGCTCAATGCAATAGTCCTTCTTAGGGTAAAATGACCATTTTAACCTTACCCCTAATATGGCTCATAACTAAGGCTCAAACATAATATAAACGACCAAACACTAGATACGCTTCCCAAGCCCACTATTAGCCCATTAATGGCCCAATTTTCCACCTTGGTCCCAATCCCTTTATTGGGCCTTACTTGTAACGCTCTAAAAATTCCAACCAAATTAAACTTTTCAAAAACAACCCAATTTCATAAAGTTATTACAAAAAGGTTTTCAATACATTTATTTTCAGAGTATTTCCCAGAACCACATCATAAACACATAAAACATGAGGAGTGGTACGATCATTCCTTTGCCTTGCCACGGTCTCCTGAAGTACCTGAAACATTTAAACCACAACTGTAAGCTCGAAAGCTTAGTGAGATACCCCCACAATACCAACCACATATACCATACACATAACATGCCATATCGCAACAGAACGCAGAACAGCCATGCACTTCGGGTCTACTGTGTGACTGGTCCGCCGCATCGGGCCTACAGTCCACCCTATGAGTCTAACCATATACCTCGAGTCTATAGTGTGATTGGTCCGCCCGCACCGGGCCTTCAATCCACCTGGTCCACTCTCTGAGTCTACAGTATGACTGGTCCGCCCGCACCGGGCCTTCAGTCGGCCTGGTCCACTCTCCGAGCCTCGACACGACTGGTCCGCCCTCTTGGGGCCTACAGTCTATCCGGATCGCTAGCTGGGCCTTCAGGACAACCGGTCCACCCTGGGTATGTTGGCCTACAACACAAAGCAGGACCCGCCTCAACCCAACCCCAGTCCAACAACCATGTGCACATAAACATACAATCATATATCGAATCACAACTAATCAAACCGATCTTAGCAGATCACATACAAAGCACATCCCTACCAGGATTCCGACCTAACCGGTCACTAGCATAGCATCATCGACCCTAACCAGGTCTCTAACATATATCATCCTAACTACCAGGATGCAAACATAACAAAGCAATAACATAACAACAACTACCCGGATTTCCATCCGATAAAAGGGTCGACCTTGGTGCCTTAGATCCTGTTGATATAGTGAGGATAACTCACCTCGCAACTGCCGAAACTCTGAACTGAAGAAGCAGATTCCCGAACCACCGCCTCACCAAAAATCCAGAACTATCCGAAGCAGCAAAACAATCATTAGCCCAAGCACAATATCCTTCCAAGGGTAAATTGACCAATTTACCCTTAACTCAATCTGGTCCAAGACTAAGGCCCATAATAAAAATATGAAAGGCCCAACACTAGGTAAGCTCTCAAGCCCACTAATGGCCCAAAGACCAAAAGTTCGAAGAAAACCCAATATTGGCCCAATTTACTAAATTGGGCCCACCTCACCAAATGGGCCTAGATCCAAGGTCCATAATAATTAGTGAGTCCAAAATACTCCATCCAACATGTCCAGACACGACCCAAGCTCTAATAGCCCAATAACAGCCCAATCTCTTAAGGCCCAAAATGAACACCCAACAGAGGGAGTACGTTGGGCGTACCCTTCTTGGTACGTTGGGCGTACAACGATGCTCGCGGATTGGAATCGGGACACAGACCCACTACGCCGAGCGTACTCCTATTTACGCGGGGCGTAACTCCACTGAACTACAACTTCTCATAAGATCTTAATGGCTTAATCTCTTAAGCCCAAACTTCATATCCATAGACCAAATATGCCTAAGATTCATAAAGTATCAAACTTTATTACTTGGGACGTCCATAAAGCTCTTAATCCAAGGTCTTAATCCATTAAGACCTATCTATATCACATATGAGACAACCAAAGCCCTTGGGACCTAATTTTTCTTACTCAAGACCTCTCCTCAGGTCTAAAAGGACAACTAATCTCAACCAACTCGAATCATGCATCAAGATGAGGTTTTTGGGACAAGAAAGATGTCAAAACTTCACAACACATAGATCTAGACATTATGATTGTCAAGCCAGAGACTTTTTATCTCAAAAGGGCCTCAGAAGATGATGTCTTTCCAAATCTACGAGCTCCAGCCACTCAACTCCTTCTTTGACAACTTCCCCTTTATTCTTCTTGGCTCTCCTTTTCCAAAACAAGCTTTCCAAGGTCAAACACACCCAACAATGGAGGTGGGACGGCTATCTAGGGTTTCCGAGGATAAGAGAGTGTTTATGGAGGCTAGGATGAGACCCATTATGTTCCTTATATAGTGGTTGCCCCTAAGTTTAGGGTTTCTAGATGATAGACGTACGCTGGGCGTACATCCAGTACGATGGGCGTACGTCGAGAGACCTCCGCGTTCATTTCCTCAATTACGCTGGGCGTACATCTAGCTTACGCTGGGCATACCTAGCCAAACACGTGCATGCATGCATGGCATGCATGGTACCCCTTTGCTAAACTTCCCCCCTTAGAGACCATTGTTGCCAATATCTTCAATTTACAACATCTCCTCCATCCTAAGTCCGTTCCCGACGAACTTTATTGATAGTTTAGTTTTTATTACTTCTTTTCATAGTTTATTTTTAGTTAAAACCACCTCATTTTAGTTAATCTTCACGCATATTTTCTCTTTTTCTTATTTTTCTCCTTTACCGGGTGCTTTCTAGTCTTTTGAGCTTATTTGTAGGATTTACCGAAGACTATTTGTTATTGGAGGTTTGGAAGGAGTGCGGGACTATTGGAGGCTTGCAATTTGTTCATGGACTTGAAGTGGTGCAATTGGGCTTGGTGTCAATATAAGCAAGAAGCGCGTCATACTTAAATTTCGGGCGGGACGACGAGAATTCGAGCTATAGAAGATTAAAAGAGCATTGGAGCATCTTGGAAGAGTTTGGAAGACATAATTGGGCTATCAAGAACTTGCACAAACGGGCTAGACCATAGATGAGAAGAGTAATCTAGAAGTGCCAATTAAATGGGCCAAAAATCCCATTCAGCAGAATCCACGCGGTCCGCGTGGATTTACAAGTGGTCCGCGTGGATCGCACTGTGAAGAACCCGAATTTTAGCCTTTTGTCTCTATATAGGGAAAGTTGGTGGAATACTTTTGGGCAACTTTTGGATCCGATTTTGACCACTTTTTACTGAAGTTTTGAGAGGATTTTTCATTATGAAGACTTGAAGAAACAAACACTTTTTCTCTCTAGAAGATTAGAAGATTTGTGGATTTCTTTCATCTTTCATCTTGAACAATGTTTGGTATCTCTAATCTCTCTTGTTTTTGTTTAATTTTGGTCATGCTTGGCTAGATTTTCATTTGGTTGATTTGGATATAATTGCTTGAATGTTTTGGTTATTTTGAAGAATTTCATGAACTTGTGTTGAATATCTATGATTATATTTTTTATGAAAACTTCCTTCATGTTTATATATCTCTAGTCATGAATATTGATATGTGAATGTTATTTTTCTTAGTTAAATTCTTGGCTAAGTATTGGGTCTTCAATTTAACAAGCAACAATTAGTTTAAATGTTTGTTTTCATTTCATTTAGACTAAGAAAATGTTTTCTCCATAGTGGTAATGAAAGCAATAGATTACTCTTTGGATTTGGTGACTCTTAAAACCTAATGCTAATTGATTTTCACAAAATTACATGCTTCATTAGTTTTGTGACTTTGATTTAGGAAATGTGCTATGAGCTTCTCTAGTCATTTTTATACAAAAGAAGAGTTGAGGCAAGTTATGCTTATAAATTGCTATAGCCAAGTTAGATTTTAAACACAAGTATTGCACCTTGGTATTCTCATGATTATTTAACCAAATGTTCAAGTGATGAAAGTCTAAAGTCAACCATCTTTCTTTTATTGATTTTACATCAAACTTTTCTTCTGTTGATTTGTGTTTTTAAATCTTAGTGCAATTCTAGTTTTCTTTTAAACATCTCAAAAGATCAAAATCCCCCATTTTACTTTTACTTTTTTTTATGAGTACTTAAACAAGTGATTTACATTGAGATTTAAATTGAACCAATCTCTGTGGATACGATCCCTTTACCACTATACACTATTTTAGTGTGTAATATTTAGGGTTATAAATTTTGTTGGCCTCGACAACCACCATTTATATCCACATAAAGGTGGCGAGAAGACCTACACTTCTAGCGACACACCCCAACCCGAAAACCCTTTTCAAATAAAATCCAATACCCATAAAAGATATTTTAGAACGGGGCGTTACATTACCCTAAGCCCAACACATATACTTGGCCCATAATCACCGACTCCTGATGGCCCACTAAGGTCCAAAGACCTATAGTCCAAAGCACAACCCACATCGAGGCCCAAATGCTCGAAACCCAACTGGCAGCGCTACGCGGGGAGTACTCTAATGTATGCTTAGCGTACAAGATTGACGACGAGTACGCTGGGCGTACCTGCACGTACGCTCAACGTAGTATCCTGTTAAGCCATCTTTCCATTAAGTGCTTATTCCTCCACTCCAGGAGCTACAAACTCAGATCCAAGTCCTTTTTCACGTCTTAAACCATAAAGTCACTGACTTGGTAACTTTACATGGTCCAAACAAACCCCAAACTCCCAAAATGACATTCCACTTCCATAAAGAGGGCTAGATCTCATGCATGAACACAAATGGACCATCAAAGTGGCCATTTTTTTGCCTTGGGGACTCATTTAGAACTGAAAATGGCAACTCAAGGTCTAACAAAACGAGTTGAGTCATAAAGGTCCAGTATTGGGATCTAAAAGATCCAAAAACTCCATCCTAGAAGATCTAAACATTCAAGAGACAAGTTCAAGACTTTATACCTCAAGAAGGTCTGGAATGAAGCAATAACCCTAGTTCTAAACCTTCTTCCTTGCACCAACACATTGTCTTGACCTTTGCTTCTTTGAAGAGTGGATCCAAAACACCAAAATGCTCTTACCAAGCCTTCCAAGCTCCAAGAACACTCAAAGAGGATTAGGGTTTCATGGGGGCTATATGAACATGAGAGGAAGGTTGATAACCATGGTGTTATGTTCTTTAAATAGTGGCTCAACCTTAAAAGTTAGGGTTTTGAGACTCTGAGCGTACGCTGGGCGTACGCCTCTCTGCACCCGCGATCCTTCACCCTTCTACACTGGGTGTACCCTAGCTTACGCAGGGGTGTACTCATGCTAGCCACCTTCCTTGCCACTTTTCCATTAAGGGGCCATTTCTGCCAATAGCTTCAAAGTGCAAAGCTCCTTCGTTCCAAGTCCGTTTCCGACAAACTTTATAATCACAAAAAGGTGGCGAGAAACCCTACGCTTCTAGCAACACACCCCGGCCCGAAACCTTCTTGAATAAAACTCAAAACCCATAAATAACCAAAATGCCCCTAACCTTGACTTCTGGATCCATAAATGAATGCTTTTCCGAACAGGGTGTTACATTTTCGTTGCTCATACTCGTGGTCTTCAAAATCAAAAAAGGTTCTGATGGACCAAAATCGTGATTTTGGTAAGATTAGGGACCAATTTTTTAATTTACTCTTAATTATACTATGTAATATATTTCTAATCAAATTAACTTTTAATGGCATATTAAAACATTATGCCACTAATAATTATGAATATTAGTGACATAAAATATTAACTGACATTAAATCTATTAGTTTTTATAGTGACACATAAAATATGCCACTAAAAAATATGATATAGTGGCACATAGAACATATGTCATTAAAAATATTTGCCACTAAATGACTTATTGTTTGTAGTGAATCGATGGGTCATTGGCTGAAGGCCTCGATATCAATTGAGAGAGAAGCGAGATAATATCTTGATATCATATTGGAAATCTAAATAAATGAGAGAGATATTAGATGGGGGAAGAGAGAATACGGTGACGGAAAACCTTCAAGCTTTTCAATCTCATACTTTTCTTTCAAACCCATACCACAAAACACTGTTCCTTGATGAGACCTTAAGAATAGTGAACTAACATTTGAAAAATATTAGATAGTATAATAATGGTATGAAAGTGTACACCTTCCGTTAAAAATGGACCACAAGAGCAAACAATAAACCACTGCTACTGTTAGTGCAACAAATTAAAAAAAAAGTGGATCAGAGGTGCATATTTCAGAAAAGATTATGGAGCATTTTTGTAACTGGCTCTTTAAAAGTTAAAACATGTTACGCAATACGCACGTCCGGACACCAACCATGGTTAAAAATCAGACGTTAAACTTTCAACACTTCTACTCCATTTTTTAAGTTAGCGCACCACTTTTACTTCTCTCACCAACCCCCACCTAGATTTTGTGATACCAGTCCATTCGTTTCATCTCCTCAACAACCCCCCCAAACTAGAAATTAGCCACCTACAATCTTTGACAACCCACCTCCATTTTTGTTCTTTAAATCCATCTCTAAAAGGGTTCTTGAGAGATCGCAATTTGGGGCTCCGTAGATCTACTATAGCTCTGTAATTTTTGGGCGATCGATAATGGGCAAAGTGTACACTTTGAAGGAAGTTGCGGAGCACAACGATCCCAAAGATTGCTGGCTCATCATCGATGGCAAGGTGCGTATATCCAAACATGATTTACTATTCAACTTACGATTGATATGTAGCTCGTGATTACTACGGATCTCAATTGAATAATTGAACTCTATTTGACTCGTCTTAATTTGAAATTTGTTAAGTGAAGTTTATGTACATAAATTTTTATTCGTGGTTGGTGGATTCAGCCGAATGCTAACTTGTTCAAATATATAATGGAGAGCTGTGCATTATTGATAACTAATTGACGAGGATTTGATATTTTTTTTATGGTAATTTGAGTTTTTGAGATGTAATTTTTTATAAATCTTGCATCTTGGAGGTTTTCTTGATCCAGATAATGCAGGAGTTGACTTTCTAGTCAAACTAAGTGGATTTGAATCAGAGTTCATTAGGATTAGGGTTAGGGTTCGCTATCAAATCCAAATTCTTTCCAATCATCCTCCAAATAGTTCCCCATAAAACTTTTCATTTATCAAAAAAAAAAGTATATTAAACTCTTATGGTTACTGAATTTTTAATTTACATTGTTATCAGATTTTGCATATGCAAATACAATTTGTTAAATTTATCCATCAATAAAAATTCACAAGTACTTAATTATCGAATATAATAGTTTCCCCCATAAAGAGTTACATTATATGATAGATCTCGATCTGACCTTTAAATTGAGCTTATTATTGAATATCTAATAATAATAATTACTACTCCGTATACTAAACTTTTTTATTAAATAACTAAAAGTACATAAACATAGAAGATACACATATAACAAAAGTGAAAGTAAACTACAAAATTGATTAAAAACAATATATATCACAACATTAAACTACAACAAAGCTAATATAAAGATTTGAAGTTAGTTAATGAAGAAAATGTAATCTTTGGTGAATGTTCTCAGATGTCCTTAAAATTTGTTTGTCTATCTGAAAAAAAAAAGTGTAAAAGTGTGGCTGGCTGGGATTCGAGCCCAGGTCTCCACGGCCACAACGTGGAATTCTTACCACTAAACTACAGCCACAAGTTTATTACTAAAGCTCGCGAATACCTTTTAAAAACTATCTCGTAACTTTTAACCAACTGCCGTGTCGGTAATTTGCAAAAATAAAATAATAGTAATAATAATAATTTTAGACAACCATACTTAGAAAGTATCTTTTCCTTTATATTTCTTTTTGTAATAACTAATAAGTCCTTAACCTAATCATGGTTTAATATGGTGATACGTGCAGGTGTTTGATGTGACCAAATTCTTGGAAGATCATCCTGGTGGTGATGACGTTCTCTTGTCAGCAACAGGTATCTCACATTTAACACCATTTTTTGTTTTAAATATTCCTAAAATTATGCTTATATGCATATTTGATACAGTAAAGTACAATTTTTTGTTTGAAGTACGTATGACAAATAATCGTTATTTTATTTTATTTTTGTTTATTGTGAACAACTTTGTAGGTAAGGATGCAACAGATGATTTTGAAGATGTGGGACATAGTACAACTGCTAAATCGATGATGGATGAATTCTATGTTGGTGATATTGACTCAGCAACTATTCCCTCCAAGGTTGAATACAAGCCTCCAAAGCAAGCTCATTATAACCAAGACAAGACATCCGAGTTCATCATCAAGATTCTTCAGTTCTTGGTTCCATTGGTGATCTTGGGTGTTGCTGTTGGGATCCGATTCTATACAAGATCAGTGTAATGAAAGATCTTTCATCATTCGGGTGTTTCCAGATATGTTTCTTTAAGTTTATTGCTTAGAACGTGAGCTATGTGTTTTCTTGTTTCTTAAATCTTGAAACTCTTCCTTCTATCTAAGAGATTAAATGATGTTGGTTATGGTCAATTTAAGATCTATGACTGCTTTTTAAATGTTCTCGTGATCTAAAATAGATGTTTTTGAGTCTTATCTTAATGTTCTTGTAGTTGTTTGTGAGCTGTTACAATGTTCAAATAGGTTTTGTTTTATTGAGCATAGTTCAGATGAATATTTTCAAAGATCAGGATCTGATATTTTTTGTTTTGTAAGATTGTGATCGTAAGATTACATCAAAAGCATTTTAAGTCATGAAAGGTACAAACATAAAAAATATATAAATTTCAAAAATGTTTCTAGAGTTTATATTCAATTTATTAGTTAGCCCAAGACAAAATATTATATATTTTTTTTAAAAACATAAATGATAACATTTTTATGATATCATACATCCGAGCTTACAAGAAATGATCCGAGTATGACAAGAATGATTTACATAAGTAGGATCGTAGTAGTATACGATCTTTAACAACATTGGTTATAGTGATGAGTAAGATAGCACCCTTGGGGCTTTCTCTTTGATTGTATTGAAATGCCTGATGAATTGGAATTTCCCTCTTGGTTGAGGTGATTAAGAGGAAAGCAGATATGTGGAAGAAGATGATTTTTTAAAAAAATATCGAGATTGAATGATTAAATAATAGAACTAGAACAAATCAACTCTACTTTTTTTTTTTTACCTTTTAAATTTGTTTGCCTTTCTTTACACAGTTTATGCCAACAAGGAGTAATCAAAGGTGTGATGTTTCATTTGGTAGGTGTAATTAGGTAGAATTCCGGTGGCAGATGCTTTGGCAATTAGCGGAATTAACCTTCCTAACACTCTTTTCCTACTGTGCAATATGGAGATAGAATCAACTGATTATCTTCTTATTACCTGTGAGTATTTTAAAGTTGTGTAAGAATGGATTCTCAAATGGTGTGAGATTCAACATAGTAATTTTTTGGGGGTTAGAGACTTCATCAATTTCGCACCTACATGAGGGAATTGTCCTAGAAAAAGTTGATCCTAAGTATGATGTTTTATTGTTTTATTTGGAACATTTGGATGGTCATAAATGACAAGGTTTTCAAGAAAACTAATGTGCCCCCTACAAAAGTTGCCGACAACATTATCTCTTTATCATACGTATGGTGTAAATATAGAAGCAACTCGGGTTGTGGAACTTGGGTCGATTGGAGTATTTCACCTTTATCCATCTATCCTGTTAATCTCTTCCTTATAGCTTTTACTTTTACTTTTGTTTTGCCTCGTCTAATTTCTTGTTAGCATATGCTTTTAATGATATTTGTCGTTTCCAGAAAAAAGATAAAACATCAAAATGCGTGATGTCATATCATAAAATAGTTATGTTTTGGATAATTTTTTGTAATCATTTTGCATATATATATATATATATATATATATATATATATATATATATATATATATATATATATATATATATATATATATATATCCGGTAGGAATTTTTTTGGTAGGAAAGTAAGAATTTTTTTTGGCATATTTTTTTAGCGAACAAAACAAATGAATCACTAAACAAATCAAAAATAAAATGAATCATAAAAGAAACTCTAAAAAAAAAACATTTCGATGATTATTTTTTATGATGATTTTGTTTATATTCACCAAAATTGTCATCAAAATGATTTTTTTCTTGATTTACTAAAAAATAAATCATGATGGTGTTATAGTAAAATAATATAGATTCTAATATGGTGTTACCATATATACTAGAAACATAACTAGGTTTAAACTCGTAGAAACCATGGGTGTTATAGTAAAATAACATAGATTCTAAAAATAGAAATGTACTTTCGCTTAGCTAACATAAATTTTAAAAATAGAAATATAGTTTCGCTTAGCTTATAAAATAAGATTTCATAACTTATACTTAACTTCTGAAGTCCACTAAAAAAGTAATAATTTGTATTTCAATTTAGATATGCAGAAACTGCGGTTGATAAAGAAAAACACAATTAATAAATTGGAGTCGTAACGACTAATCTAATATTTGAAAAAAATTAATAAAACATACTAATGGGGTGTTTAGGAGTGTTTTTTTTTTAAATGACTTATTAAACCCCATCATAACTATTCTTTTTCAAAATTCATATTGTTAAGCTCTGAATAGAAAAATGTTTTCCTTTTTTCCCATTGTAAATTGTTATAATATGTTAAAATCAAAACATGTATTTTTTAGTATACAAATAAAAATAAAAATTAAGTTAGATAAGAAAGTGATTATTAAAGATCCTCAAGTGATTATTAAACACAATTATATATGTGTGTGTTTTGGTTGCACAACAACGAAAAAAAAAAAAGAACTAAACTTCAATAATAGTTTTTGTGATTGTTATTTAATATCATTCACTCAATTTTATTATTATTATTATTATTATTATTATTATTATTATTATTATTTTTATTGGTTTATGATAAAAAAAAGATTTAAGATTATGTGCTTCATTGTGATAGAATTTGAGATCTCTAATAACTAAAATATATAATATATAACTTAAATACATTTCTTTTTGAAATTATGTTAAAAATATGTGTCCAATATAGTGCTAGAATTGTGTCTCATTTTGGATTTCAGTCAACAAAAATGGAAATTACAGTCAACATGACATCATTAAAAGCATTACAAATCCAACATTTTGACAGAAAAATGAGTTTTGAAAACTAAAATGTTCGACGGTACGACATATATAAGAAATGATAAAAACTATAAGAAAATTAAATGCAACATCAAGAAATTGATTTGACAATTAGGACATGTTTCACCGGTAACATACATCATTGTCGATTTTTTTTTTAAATTTTAGTGTGCTACTTTGCAATTCCAGCATTCGAAGAATAAAATGGATGATCTAAGCTAGGTGTCATCTTGAACCAGTAACAAAGATATAGTTAGTTGGTCCTAGTAAGAATCGATCGGGCCCCATTCTCACCGGTACACACACATAAAGCTTCATCACCATGTGAGTCAAGATTGATGCGATTGCTTAATTCATTAATAAACTTTGGAAGAGTATCAAAGTCCATCTTGATGTGACACTTTTTAAGGAATAGAATACATAAACATACATAATTATAAGAAAAATAGGGAAAACAACAGATTAATCAAAAAACTAAGCTACACATCAGGAGTGTTGTAGTTACACGTTGGAAAAAACATCTAGAAAAACATGAAGGGAAAGGTTATACAATAGCCTATAGATTTGCAAATATATAGACACGACATTGAAAATTTCACAATAAACATCATCCATTATATGTGCTTTACTAAATCTGAGGTTACAAACTTCAAGCTTTTACGATTAATATTAGTTTCATGAGCGCAAGGATACAATTCCTATATTTGAATATTAAATTACAAAAAAAAATGATTTTATTGCATATCCAAATAAGACCAATAAAAAACAAAGTATCTAACTGTCATTACCTATGGATACTACAAAGAAGACAACTTATATCTTCCAACAGATGTTCAATAGAGCTCTTATATCTTCCAATTACCTGTTTTAAGAGGGTTCTATGCTGAAATTCAAGAACCATCAAAATGGTTCAATAAGGTGAAAAACCAGACACATGGGTTTACTTTGTTTATGGCGTATGCATGTCGGTAATGATTTAACTTGTAAAGCAACAACTGACCAACAACATTACCCATAGCCATCATCCCTCCACCTAGACTATAGTGGTATAGTACAAACACCGAGGATATTGCAACACCTGATATGCTGGTGGCCAGTTTGAAAAAACTATGTATGAAGGCACATGCACCAACTTCATACTGTTTTTCTTCATACCGGAACAAATCACCAAAATCTGTGCATTGCTATTAAACTTGAACAAAATAAATCTATGGGTATAATGAAACGATACGGAGGTATATATGAAGTGGAATAGAATTTTAAATTTGGAATTAATAACGAATATTTATTTTTTCAAACTATTTTTGCGGATATTAAATTAGTAATCAAATTAAATCATCAATCGGGAGGATCTGAATTTTGATTTTGATTTTATTGAGAGATAAATGATATATTGGGATAATAATGGAAGGAGAATTGAATGGTTATGGAGAGATGAATGAGTTGAAGGGTATAATAATAATTTAACTTGGAGATGAAATAAGTATTTAGGGTATGTCTCCTGTATTAAAATGATTCTTTTATTAGGATTATTATTAGGATTAGGATTAGGATATGTTAATAAGAAAAATACTGAAACAACCATAGACTTTTTACAAGATAACATCTTAATAAGAAAAGTAGCGAAACTTATAATATTGTGAGAGAGAGAAAAATGCAAACATAATACACTATAATAAACAAATACACAATAGTACAATGTTTTTTTTTTTTTCTCGTTAAACTCTAAATTTTTAGCAAAAATACTTGTAAAATTTGGTTCAATCTGTCCTACTTATGACCTTAGAATCTGTTCTTTCTGAATGCCTAGATGGTGGTGAACTTGATCCCCTCGAAGAAGAACCATGTCCAAACATATTCAATTTACCAATTTTCTTCGAGAAAGAACTCATGAAATTACGTGAATTCGATTTCTGCATACTCCTCTTCATGCACACATGTTCTTTCTCGAAATCATTCAATCTCATTCTTAACCGAGTCAACTCCAATTTCAGTTCCCGGTTTTCCCGCCTCAGAGATGCATAATTATCTTTCGGTGACATGGCAGCGCTCAGACCTCCGCTGTTGATCCGCCACGACTGGTGGTGCATCGGCGGCTTCAGGTTCTCCTCTGGGTAATTACAGCATAACGCATTTCGAAGCCTTAACTGCTCAATGTACAGGACTTGAACGACTGCCGGAAGAGGAAGGCGTTCGTTCTGTGCAGCGTGTGCTCCGGCTTCCGGCGACAATTTATTGAAATCAATCAGTTTACATAGCTTCTTTTTGTCGAATTCCGATAAACCCTGATGAGCCTGCAGGTTTTAGATTTGTAGAAAACGTATAATTAGCATTAGCTTTGACAACAAAATTCAAAATTCAAGATCGACGTACTTTGAGATAAACATCGATGGATCGATATAGACCATCATGAACTGTTCGAGCGTGTGCCGGCAAGCTTTCCGCCACCGCGATAAATTTGGAGAGTTTAAGGTTTGTCTCCGGTGCGATTTCAGCGAGATAACTGTCGATTAGCCTCGAGACTTTGACTAGAGCGGATTGGGAAGGCGAATCGGGCCCATCTGACTCAAACCCATCACCATCACCATCGTCATCTTCCATATCATCGTCGTCGCTATCATCTTGCTGCGAAAAATTTGCCAAAATTCTATGAACAGCGTCAACGTCGAACAATGTATCATCTCCATGGCGTAAAGACGGGATCAAAAGATCATCGAGCGTCGCTAAATCTAACTGTGATCCAATTCGCCTCTCGAGATCAAGCCGACACGCCACCGAGCAATCAAGCATCACCGCCGCTCGTAACAGCCCGAAAAGAAAACTTAACGGCACTGCAAGTTTCTCAACCGGAAGTAAACCGACAATGGCTTCCACCACGATTCCTTCGTGACCCGACCCACCACGAGCCTCGACTTTTTTATTCTGATTGTGTAAACCCGTTAACTCCTTTTCGGCATAACTCATAAGCGATTCACCGATACTCTCGGGCCTCACCCCTCGACATTTCATCGCGTTCATAACTCTCTGATAGAAATCAACTCGAAGAATAGACAAATCTTTGATCCACCAATCGGGTTCCCCCTTGAATCGACTCATGTGAAGTCTGCCGGAGCTACTGTATTCTAGCCTCGAGAAACTCGACGCGATTTGCTCAACGCAAGCTTTAGAAGCTATAGCATCGATGCATCTAGTAACGATTTTAAGATCATCAGCTAAAGGGAGTAAGTTTTCAGATTGTTTCAAAACTTCAACAGACATTTCAAGATTCTTGGTGACAACAGTGTCGAGATATTCGTTGGCACGGGAACCCAGGTTACGTTTCGAGAAATGTTCTGTCATTTCTAGGTAATCGGAGACGCAACATAGCTGAGCGACGTTGGATGATGTTATCTCGAAGTTGATTCCATAGCAGAATTTAGCAGCTTGCTCAAATGTTTCTGTTCCTCCTGGTAAACTCACAAGTTCTATCTTTGATATTGCATTTTCCCTGTGTTCTGCTACTAATCTTCGGATTCGACCGCATCGGGAAACAAGAGGGAACTGCAAAAAGAACTTGTATGAATTCACAGATTACTACAACTCTACAAGGGATTGAAGGTTGACTTTTTGGTCAAACCATAGTAGCTTCAAGAATCTTTAGAACAAGTAGTAAAAAGATTTCAATTTTATAGAAAATGAGAATAAATCATGAACTTACCTTATGAAGAGCAAACATAATACCGTTCACTTCTATCGTTATATCGCTTGGAACATCACGAAATATCCTGCAAAAGTAAGACGTGCAATGCTTCTTTTACCATATATACAAATACTCATATTCATGTATCATGTATTTGTATGCAAATGTAATAACAAAAGTAGACATGAAGGAGCGACAAACCATTCGTTGTAGCGTTGGCGCGAACTCTTGGCCGGAGTGAGCTGAGGTGGCGGCTGAGGAGGGTGGTGGTAGTGGTGGTGGTTGTCCATGGAGTAGTAAGAAAAGTGGTGGAGTGTTGGAAACTTGAATATGTTTGTGAACTTCTTCGGTCATTTTTTGGTCAATTATGCAAAATCATGGGTTGGAAATGTCCAAAGCGATGGGCCTCTCTTTCACTTGTAGGGTCATGAAAACAAGTGATATTAAAATAAAATAAACAATAAATAACTTTAGTTTGAAAAAGAATTCGGTCCAAAAGGTAGTTGAAATGTAAAATATCTTTTGATTACTAGTAGTAATAGTAAAAAATTTAAATCAAAATTACAAATGATGCCTCAAGTAATTACATAAAAATATTAGATATTTACTTATGTTCGTTTCAACTTTCAAGATAAAAGATATCCTTTTGGATTTTGATATTTAATATAAAAATATTTTGTTTAAAATAACCGACATTTTCTTAAAATATAGGCATGAGAATTGAGATTGATGTAGGACGAAATGAGCGATAATGCTTGATTTAAGGAGGAAAAGAGGCAAAAAGAAAGGAGGGAAATTGAAACTTGTTCTTTTCACATTCCACATAAAAGTCAAATACTCAAATAGCATGTAAAAAAATTATTTAATTTCTATTAGCCAAACTTTATAATCTTTTAGTTTCAAAGGTTGATATAAATTCTGTATTAATAAAAAATATTAGTTATATTATTTTTGGTTCGTTGTAAAATTTTATATCGTAACATATATGATCAATTGCCAAGTTACATACCACCACCTTGATGATCATCTATGATTAAAATCCTCAAAATAGAGAGATCTTATATTTGAATCTCATCTCCTTTCAACTTTGAAATGCCTGTGTTGATTATAAAAAAAATACTATATCGTATGATTCGTTTTACTAATTTTTTTTTTTTCGTTTTTAAACAAGTATTTAAATCATGTACACAAGACAACTTATGTGAAATTAGGCTTACAATAAACATTACCTGCTTCTTGTTGAAAATGTTTTGTAGCAATTGTATATGAACTTTTTCTTATTCTATTGATGTATTTTGAATAGATTTTAGTAGAGAATGAATTAAATATTTTCTGGATTTTTTTACCCGTCACTAATTTTTGTGTGGTTTTCTCAAGTTTGTAGAAGTTTAGAACATTTTTTATTCATAAATAACAATGATACCTTTTTTTATGTATATTATGTATTTTTCCAAAATATAAATTGTTGTATATTGATCAAATTTTAATAGAAAACGTTAATATATAAAACTTGATAAAAAAAAACTATAATATAATGATAATAGTTCTTTTTAAATAAAAAAGTAAAAACATGTAATTATTAATCCTTTTATGTGATTTTCTTGACGAATTCTTGTAGCAATTTATTATCATAATTTTGCTTTTTATTTTTTGGTTAGCTTTTTTTTTTCTTTTTTATTGAATGATAGCTAATTTTAGGATTGAACCTTGTACCATTCGAATTGAAGACCTATTTTAATTTGAAATGTTTAAGATGTTTAAATCTCACAATGATACTGGTTTGTCTTGACGTTGCTAGATATCCTTACCGCATCATGCAGTGGTGAAGTGTCATCGTAATGTTGCATTGAACACGACACCGCCTTGGATGGTAAGGTGCGGCAAGGCCACAACATGAGCTTCCTTTGCAGCATTCATTTTCCATTTAACGTTTTCTTTACTGTTTTCTAATGGCTAAATTTTCAAAACAATTATTATTATTATTATTACTTTTTATCTGTTATAAATAAACACACACTTCACATTTTAAAACACAAAACAAAAACCAAACACTTATATATACTTTGATTTACAAATCCAAAATACCTTCATCCTCATCGACTTCATCAGATACGTTGACATTGCAGGTTGCGATATTTACCGAGAACATTATGCTAACAACACTAGCTTATCTCCAAAAAAATGAGGCCGAAAGTTCGCGTTAAAAAATTGGATGATTATTTGTTCGACAATTCATACAAGTTTGTAGAAGATTCGGGCGAAGATTATGATGACGTTATAACCGATGATGATTAGGCGTGACGTACTATTTTATTATGTTTTATTTTTTATGCCTTTTTTAGTATGTATTGGCGCGAGGGGAGGGGGGGTGTTGAGGAAAAAATAATATGATGCTGACGTGACAAGCCAAAAGTACCACTGTAACATCCCAAATTTCGAGACCAAAAATTTCATTTTTAAATTTTGTGAGTTATAAAATAACTTGCCAAAACATTGTTAAAATCATATCGTAATGTCATGTCTCAAAACCCATATCATCAGACTGTAATAAATATCAGAGTACAATCCCATAAAACTATGCGGAAACCATGTGTGTGTGATGCACTGCTACACCGCCGACTCCTTCCCCTTCGACGAAGAGGTACCTGAAACCAAACCAAAACTGTAAGCACAAAGCTTAGTGAGTTCCCCCATTATACCACATATCTTATAATATCGTCGGTATCTTTCAAACGGTAACTGCCTTCGGTGTCTTTCAACCGGTAACTATCATCGGTATCTTTCAACCGATATCGCCATCAATATCTTTCAACCGGTAACTGTCATCGGTATCTTTCAACCGGTAACTGTCGTCGGTATCTTTCAACCAGTAATTGGGGACTATTTCACCCCTACCACTAGCATATTGTAAACATACAATCAGGCATATCGACTACTGACCTACCCCTCGGTCCTAACGACCTATGCCAAGGAAGGACTATTCCCTGTCACTACCACTATACATATATCATATCATGCAGGCATATCTTATAACCAAATCACATAACCAAACCCATATAATTATCACAAAGACAACTATCTACTAACTACCCCTGTTGGTGGGTCGAAATTATGGCCTTAGACCCACCCCTACTGGAAGGTAACTCACCTCAATGTCGTGTAGTGTCTGAACCGTCCTCTGCGCGAAGATTGACCCTCCTCGACTCCTCAATCCCTACACGCCAATTCTCACGTCATCAACCAGAAGATGCAACCCTAACCAGGGTCAATACCATAACCAGTCAAAGTCAACATCCAGTTGACCTGACTCGCCGAGTTGGCCCGCCAACACGCCGAGTCCATACTCCACTAATCCAATACAATCTCGACACCACGCGTCGAGTCTAGCGAGAACTCGTCGAGTTTTCCTTCATCCAAACCATCGGGACCATCTCCATCCGACTCGCCGAGTTCATATCCCTCATAAAAACGTGTCCAGTCTATGACTCGTCGAGTTGTAGAACAACTCGTCGAGTCCATCTTCAAAGGTTGGGAGATTTCCTTGGACTCTCCGAGTCTGTTCATACAGTCGTCGAGTCCCATGATTACCAGGTCCCCTTTACAAGTCTAAACAATTACGGGACTTCCTTCCCGAGCCACTGGTCCAACCACAGAAAGGATTTAGTGGTCATTACACAATGACTCGCCGAGTTCCAAGAACAACTCGTCGAGTCCCTTCTTGACCCTTACTATATAGTCGATTTAAATGGGTCTTAACACGTCAAAATCATACATCTGGCCTCCTAGTGTCCATTTTATACGTAAAGTTCCAAACTTGGTGCACATGCATAGGGTTTTTAGCTCAAAAATCCATACAAGGTGCTATACAATGTGCATGGAGCTCTCATGGCCATAGAGTTGACACCTTTATGCCATGAGACCCATCCAATGACTCAGATCTGAAAGTAGAACTCCATAAATCACATCACAAATCCAGAAATGGCTTAGAAAGCCCTAAATGCACCCAAAATCTAAGCCCTAAAGATGAACAACCAAATGAAAGACCAAAACAGGGGGCATTTACCTTGGTTGAGCTGAAGATGGAATAAGATCTCTGGATCTATAAGCCCCAACTCGAATTTCCAAGCTTCTCCCTTCCTTCCAAGCTTCACAACCACCCCAAAGCACCAAAAATGACCTTAGATCACTCAAAGCGGCTAGGGTTTCGATAAGAGGTGTTCTGGGAGCATTAGGGACAATGGAGGCTGCAATAAGGCATTTAAATAGGGTGCAAACCCTCGAATTTAGGGTTTCCCTCAAACAACACCTACTCGTCGAGTCAGTCTCCCGACTCGTTGAGTAGGTCATTTAAAATGCCCGCGGATCACGACCCTACTCGACGAGTTGGGCCTTCAACTCGTCGAGTCCCAGAAAAAACATACATGCTTAAACTAAATGCGTACCTGGAATCAGGTGTTACAACCACACTTACCAGTCTAACAATACAAATTAATCAATTTATCGCACTTAACTTTCACACAAGTGAGTGATTCATTGGACCTAAATATATGAATCAATGAATATTAACTAAAATAATCATATTTTTAGTTAACTTTAATGAAAATAACTATATTTATTTTCTTTTAAAAAAACGATCAATTACTCTAGAAAGGGAAATTCTAGACCCGATGAAAATGGGTCAAGTCCAACTATATGACGTTGTCTTATATGAATAAGGCTCACATTTCATATCAGAATGTCATTCTGAAAAATCTAAAAAACTTATAACTCTAAATTTTAATTTTTTCTCCGAGTAAAAACATGGATTCTGTGAACCATATTAGTTTTATATGTTATCTATTTAGATCTTGTCTATATATGTAAAGTATGTGAAGAGCATCTCCACAATGCAAAGAACATGTCTTGAAGGTATATTGTTATAGGCCTAAATATCATTATTCTTTATAATTTATTTATTAGATTAGCCACTAGGGATGTTGGTAATGTGTTTGTATCCTAAACACTCTTGAAATACACATTGGAACACCAAGAAATGTTCAGAATAATATAATTTGTTTCAAAATGCGAATAATTTTCTGGAATGATAGGATATGTTTCAAAATGCGAAGAATCGTTTGAAATGGAATTTCCATTAACTTAGAAAAACACCTTGTTAATAGAGCGCATCGAGGTATTAGATTTTTAATAAGTAATACTGACTTTTATACAACCAATTTTGTCGAATCAAAAAACCCGAATAGTAGTTCAAATCAATATGAATATTCATTTGATCAATTTGTGTGGGTGTCGCTTAAAAATGAGTTTTACATATAAGGAGATTGCGACACATCTATAAAAACTTTCGGAATTAAACCCAATTAATGTAAGTCTAAACTTAATTTTTTTTTTTTTATATATTCTTGTTTTATAATACTAAAAGTACATTTTTAATTTTAGAGTTAAATACAATATTTGACAATAGGAAAAAACTAAAACCACACCCACCAAAGACAAAAATGAAAGTAAAAAGAAAATCGGAGATGATGTTAAAGCTTGATTGAAAGCATATAGAACCCCAAAACTATTATTTTAGACTAGTGTAGCATGTGTTTTAGATGTCGATAACTCTACGTGCTAGATATAATTTTATAATGTTTATTATATTTTAGTCATATCAATTCTTAAGAGAAATCAAATACCATCATACTTTTTATTCCCACTCATATTTCACTCACTAGATCAAGACAAGTCAAAATAAAAAGAAATGATTAAGAAAGAAAATTAGTGGATTCCACGTGTCATAATTTTATATGAATAAAAAAATAAATATAAACAAAAGGTAGGATGATATTTAATTTTTCATGCTTTAAAGAATTCTACTTTTTAACCACAATCTTCAACATCCACCAATTGAATATGAAATGTTATGTGTTGAGCTTAGACAACATTGTCTTGTTGATATTACCTTAGAAATGATTAATGATTTTCAGTATATGCAAAAGCGATCGTCAGTATTAGAAATCTCATTATGGTCTTCAGTAACCGTATAACGTATAATTTAACATTTTATAATATGCAAATGCTCTTGATTACAATGTTTGAAGATATACATTGAGTTTTTCAAACTCAATAGAAATAATTGAAGAATCACGTAAGGCAAATGCAATACTAGAGGTATCTATTTGAAATTCATATAAACCCTACTTTTACACAATATGCAAGTCCATAGTATTCATAAGAATCAAGTATAACGTAATTTTAAACATTAATATGTAAATTATTATGGTTTTTATAAACGACAATACGTTTATAAAATAATCTTATTACTCCAAATTTGAAGTTCCAAAAACATGATTAGCTTTCAAAGAAGAAAAATTAATTTTATTAATATTTTTTTATTTTATATTTATGATGGTTAGTTTAATTAATACTCCATGAATCATAGGAATATTTGTGATTTGAAAGTAGAATTTCAAAGGAGTTAGCTTTTGCTGAATTTGCATGATTGTCCACCTCTATCCATTATGAGGTCTAGCTCCTATACATTACAAAAGCTTACAGTGGTAGCAATTTGATGATGTTAGAGTTAGACCATCATTGAAATAGAAAATTACTCATGATTTCATATATAACACTGTTATATTTATAGGTAACATGAATAAAATAGTACTAAAGATGGTTAAAAATTTATTAAGCTAATAATCCAAATTTTGAATAAAACATTTTATGAATCAAAAGTTTTTAGGCAAACAAATCAATGCCAATTTTACTTATGGAAGTGCACGTAAGTTGGATTGAGATTACCCAATTTACCATTACCGTAATAATTTAATTGTATGAATGATAATTTTTTTATTTAAAATACACATAAATAGTTTAGTAGAAAAAGGTGCGCATATTAGCCCTTTTTAAACATGTCGTCCTTAAAGGGGACCTTTTGATGGTCATGTAACTTTTTAGAAGAAAAAGAAAGTGATTTTGGAGCACTTGCACGCCAAGCTTTTCTAGAGGTGTAATAATACTCAAGCATCCTATGGCAAGAGTCAATATTCACTAATCATTTATATAATATCATATCTTTGATATGATACAGTCTGATAATTAACATGCTGTATTACAGTTTAAGTCTTCTATGTCATGGTTGATTTTATAGACGTTGATTGTGTTATTATATTATAGGTTGTTTCATGTTTGGATGTGAATCATCAGAACTATTGTTACTTGATAGAAAAATGTGTCAACTTCTTTCACTACAGGCTTTTCATCATTTTTGATCCATAAAAATATTTTTTGTGTTTTTCTACCCATTTTGGCCCACCAATAGGCGACGCAACCGGTAAAAATGTCTTATTTTGCTTTGTTTGATGTCTATTTGGTATAAATGTTTATCTCAAGTTTTTAGCTTGATTTTTTTTTTCTAAAGACATTTGTAACACCTGAAATATAAGACTTTTAAGTAGTATACCAGTATTGGAAATACCTATACCGGTAGTATGGACACAAGTGTGTATGTGGGGAAGATGAGTAAATGAATTTGATGGAAGTACATTGTCTTTATGGGTAATGTAAGGCATGTGGGTTTTTATTGATGATAAATGTACGTGGTGATATGATATTTCGACTCTTGTATCTTTCTAACTGAAGTATGATTGTATAATATCATATTAAGATGTTATGAAATATTAGGAATTATTGATAAGATGATACTTGTTAAAGTTCATCCTTCATGTTCGTCTTTTGCTAGCTAAGACTTATCTAGAATCATCAACTCCTTATTTACTCTTTACTTTATACTTTTTACTCTATAACTCCTTAACCTCCTATATGTTCGGACCGTACACGTCATTTTACTCTTGAACCTGAAACATGTACATGATTACCATAATTATTTAACATCATTTAACATGCAATTTCACATAATAGACATTTACCATATAAACATGCAATCATCATAAACACTAGGGATGAGATTTCAAAATAGACCGGAACTGGAACCGGTTGAACCGGAATATGCTAAACTGGTCCAGATTTTGGATTTTAATAGTAATCTTATCTTGGTTTCGGGTATTCCAGGTATGAGTCTACAGGGTCTGGGTAAATCGAGTAAAAGAACCGGAATTGCTTAATTGGACCGGAACCGGGTTTATGCTAAGAATGAAATTTAAAGAGTTTTTTTTAATGGTGCGTCAAGTCAGTAGCCTCCTACATCACCCTCGACGAGCAAAAAAAAAGATTGTCTACATCGACAATGAAGATTTATACCAAATTGATTCCTTTTGTTTTATATCTTAGAATTTTGTTCAAGCTTACCGATTCTTGAAATTATATGTTATTTTAATATTTATGCAGTAATGTTGTTTGCATATGTACTCAAAAAAGCTTGACCCCTCATTTTGTTCTCACGACAATTTTTGTAAAAATATACTTCGAAGATTTTTTAGCCATACTTTTGGCTATTGTCAACGGGAAAGATGAATTTTTTGTTCCTAAAAACCAATACACTGCAAGCACAGGTCTTTTTAGGAAAAAAAGAAAGAACATGAAATGAAGTCAAATATAACAAATCCTAAGTCATTTATGAACAAACATACAAGGTTTGCATAATAGAAATAATAAAAAAGTACGGTAATAATTAGAGTTGTAAACGAACTGAACGCTCGGCAAACCGTTCGTGAACCGTTCAGCGGAAAGTTCGTTTATTTAATGAATGAACATGAACACGAATTCTCGTTCGTTTAGTTAAACGAACGAACATGAACAATGGTTTGCTCATTCGTTTATGTTCGTTCATTTAAGTTTATTTATGTTCATATATATGCAATTGTTTATTTTATTAAATTACTATATTATATGTTCGTTATGTTTATATATGTTCAATTGTGTTTGTTTATCTTTATTCGTTTATGTTCTTTCATTTATGTTCGTTTAGCATGTTCATTAACATAAACGAACGAACACGAACAAGGTAATTTGTTAAACGAATGAACGTGAACAAGATAATCATTCGTTTATCCGTTCGTTTGTTCGGTTAACTTAAACGAACGAACATAAACAAGCCATTGTTCGTGTTCATTCGGTTCATTTACAGCCCTATTAATAATTATGTAAATCATATTAAAAACTAGTAATATCTTTGCATATACCATACCAAAGCGAAAAAAAAATATTCAAAGGAATTAAAAATTTTCATGACTTAGTTTTGTTAAAAATGACTTGCAATTCAATTTCATTTTTCAGGTTTCCGAGTCCATCCGGGTCTAAAACCCGTAACTAGTTCCAATTACATATTTTCGGTTCCAACCCACTTTACCCGATTCGATACCCGAAACCGGTTCCTCTTTACCAGTCCGGTTTTCAGGTTTTCAAATACTTCAATTCCGGTTTCCGGGTTTCTAGGGTCCGGGTCCGATCGAGCTGTAACATCTGTTTTCCTGGATGAATCGTATTAGGGTTTCAAGGAGTCAAAAGTTTGGATTTTGGAAGAAAAGGAGCCTCACGACGTGAGACATTGAGGCTTACGACGTGAGATGGGTTTATATGAAAAGTTTTATTCGGGATCGGTCTCACAACGTGAGAACTGATGCAACCCAAGCCCATGATCTTTTAGGGTTTCCTTCATATTTAAGCACCTCTAAACCTATATTAGGGTTCATTATCAGCCACCAAACCCTTTTCACCTCAGAAAACCCTATCCGTCATCCCTTGCTTGATTCTTGGCCATTTTGGAGCATTTCTTGGTTTGAAGAAGAAAAAGAAGAAGAAGGTGAAGGTGATCTTTTGAAGAGGCTTGCAAGGAATCATCATCACCTCTTGTTGTTTCTAGACCCTTGTAAGTGTCAAAGCTCCCGCCTTTGTAGTTGATTGTGGCTAGATCTAAGTTTTATCCCACTTTTCTCCTTGGTTGAGCAAGTTTGAATGAATGGAAACCATAAATTTGGAAAATTTATGGGTTATAAGGGTCTTTAGAGTGTCATGAAGTTCAGATCTAGTAAATGGTTGGGTTTTGGAATCTTGAATGGAAGTTGGATGTCATTTTCTACAATTTTGGCCCCAAATGAGATCTAGACATGTATTGGACATACATGCTCATAAAGCATCAACTTTTAAGTGTGTTAGGGAGTAATAAGACCTTCTAAAAATTTAGAGTTCAAATCTTAATGGATTAAGGACTTAAATTGTTGGATTTTTTTGTTGGGTTATGAGCATGACATCATTCCTATGGTATACATGCAACCATAATTGCTTTGATCTAGGTTTTCTACTATGAACACAACAACAT
This sequence comes from Lactuca serriola, assembly GCF_051521515.1. Taxonomy (NCBI): domain Eukaryota; kingdom Viridiplantae; phylum Streptophyta; class Magnoliopsida; order Asterales; family Asteraceae; genus Lactuca; species Lactuca serriola. The sequence continues at coordinate 136,092,643 of NC_136415.1, forward strand.
TGAATACCAAAGCAATGATCCTATGACCTAGCATATAACAATCAAATTGACATATAAACTAGTGTTTAGATCTTACCTTTCTTGTTATGTAGTAATAACAAGTCTTCCTTGAATATCCTTGACCTTTGAAAGCTTAGTGCCTCAAATGTTGCACCTCAAATGGAGTCACAAACACCACTAGCAAGAAGATGACTTAGGAGATGGGAGGAAATCGGCCAGGGCAACACCAAGAAGCATAGGACCGAAATCCTTATGTTAGACGGTCTATTTATACTTGTGGCTACTAGGGTTTTCAGGTGGAAACCCTAATATGACTGCTTAAGCCTTAAGCAACCCATGGACTCTTTCTAGAATATCCCTTGGACGAATTCCTTATGGGCTTCTCATAGAATTCGTCCAACCTATATTCCAAGGTGATCCATCAGCCCAATTACAATTATCTTATAATTACAGTATCAGTCCTCTTGATTTAATTAATCTCTTTTGACCACAAAATTAATTCTAAATTAATTCTTTCATCAATATTAATTAAACAATATGATTTCTCTTTTAATATATTATTCATATAATATATTAATAAATCATAATTAATCCTCTTTCTCCTTAATTCATCCTATCAGTTGTTATGGAGAAGGCAACCCAAAATGACCATGCTCATAATCGGGTCAAGTACATACCAAAGTAGTTATGGGCTTAGACACCTAATCCAACATTTTTTACTTCAGACTATGCTCACGACATGAGACATAGGGTCTCATGACGTGAGGATTGAATGATCCCGTTTCTACCGAGCTTTTTATGGATCACGACGTGAGAGAAGGTTGCTCACGCTGTGAGGTCAGCTCAGGTGACTTTCCTTGACTGAGTTGGCTAGTTTGGGTCGAGACGAGTTGGAATCTAACCGAGTGGACTCTCACGACGTGACCAAGGTCTGGTCACGACGTGAGGCTGGATAGTTGACATTATGAGCTGTTGATTTTAACTTTGACCGTTGACTTTTGACGTGGGTTGACTTTTGGTTAATTTTTATTTTAAGAAGGTAGAATTAGGGTTTACCTTGTATGGATTGATAGGAGGTGTTAGGCACTCATCATTTGGAAAGAGTGCAGTTAGTTGTGGTCGGCGCGATATTGAGCTGAGTTTTAGCCAACATTGTGATTCAGGTGAGTCTCCTCATTGTACCCGTGGGTCAAAGACACCAATTCCGGCCCACTAGGTTATGTAATGTAGGAAGACCAGGTGGTGACACTTGGTAATTACCTAAAAGACCTGGATATGGTTCCTGGCTGTTATATGCAAAACGAGGGTCTAGACCTTGGCATTTATATGTAGTATGCTAGTAGTCGTGATGATACTTGCATGGAAGACCAGGAGGTGGCTATTGGCACTTGTTTGTATGAATCATGGTTTTGGCCCCCGACCTGGCAAGGAAAGCCCATGATATGGCTTGTGGCATAATGACAAGACTATGGTTGGCTCATAACAATCTCTATTGTGTAACATCCTAAAATTTAAGACCAGGTTCTTAAATTAATAAAGTAAATAAATGAAAAATGATTTATATAGTTAAAACATCAAGGGATAATCGTATCATTAGTTTATGTGATGTTTGGAAATTTAGAAGTGAAAATAATAACATTTTAGAAGTTAAAGAGGCAAAAGTGTCAAATTGGCAAAGTGAGTTGACCAAAAGGCTTGACTTAGTGGAAATGACTAAAAAAGTTATATGATGGATGGAGAAGGGCTTACTATGCCAAAACTTAAGTTAAAATCATAAATATTGAAGTTTGGTAGGTTTTATCCAAAGCAAGGAAAATTGGAGAACCAAATATGACAAATCCAAAAATAAGAATGCATCCTCTCTTTTTTAGCCAAATATGAACAATAGGAGGAGAATGGAGGAAGTGAGATGACGATTCAAGCTCAAGATAAACCCTAGGAATCGATCTCAAGCCTTCTTGGTTCATTTGGTGCAAGTTGTGAAGAAATCAAGTGGTTCAAGGTATACTTTCTTCCTCCCTTAATGTAGAATTCGAGTTTCATCTATGGATTGGGATTATGTACGATTTCCATCTTATTTGAGGATTAGGGTTTTGGTTTCTAACTTCCCTTGAGTTGTTTTGATGATCCTAAACTCAATCCAATCATCCCATTGATGGGTTTGAGGATTTGTGTGAAAACCTCATGAACCCTATAAATTCAAATTGGGGATTTCATGTTTATATGTTAGATTGGAATGGATTTAATGCCCTAGATGATGTTTAGAAGCAACAAATCCAAATGGAATGCTCAAACACATCTATGACGGTAGAATGTTGCATAAACATGGAATTTAGATGGTTTTGGGGAAATTGTGATGAAACAATGGAATCCTTTGAATATGAGAATTTAATGAGTATATGCTACTCATAAACATGTGTTTATACTAATAACATTATTTGAATGCAAAAACATGAGGAATTAAATGATGCTTAGTTGAATTTATGTAATATTTGGGTATAAGGGTATTTTAGGAAATCTATGCATAACTACATGGTGATTGACATCTAAGAAGTGAATGACATTCATGAACATGAATTGAAACTCTAGATATGATATTAGAGCACAAGCATTAATGGATACTAGTAAGGTTCTAGCTCTAGTGATTGTTTTGGCCAAAAGGGTAATTTGGGAACATTGAATAGAATTGAGGATTCCACAATCAAATTAGATATTTACAATGATTTTCGGTATGGTTTCATGTACTTGACAACATTCATTTGAGTGTTCAATAATTTGGGAACAAGCTTTTTACGTTTTAGAATACCCAATTGATCAATGGAAAAGTTAACCCTTCTCATGGAATTTGAGGATTTATGTGATCTTAAAGGTTTCAATGAGCACTTAATGGATTAAGTGGAGTGCTTTAAGATGATAAAACACCTCCTAAACATGTGTGAGAACCTAAACAAATGGTACATACTGAATGGGAAAAGGGTCTTCAAGAACTATGCAAAGTAGGATGTTATATTTAGAAAATTCGAGAGTTTTGTCTGTGCAAACCTCATTCCATGACTGTGGAATGGCAAGGCAAATCATTCCACGGGCGTGGAATGCCTTGATCAATGTCATGTAATTTTTCCATAACTTTCGCATACACACTCAGATTTACGCGCAATTTTCGCCTACATTTATATTTTTGCATAAGAAATGAAATGAAACAATAAAATTTAGTAATGGAACCTTTGAGGGGTATTTTGGTCATTTTATTGACTTATGTTCATGTTATATAGGTGTTGTTTGAGAGTGTTGCTCTAGGGAAATGAACTAGAAGAAGACTAGCTAGCCTACATGCTATTGAGGTGAGTACGTGTTGGCATTTTTCCCACTTTGGGGTACATGGCAAATTGATTTTATGATAATGAAATGAAATGCTTTGATATATGAAATGTTTTGAAATGAAAGCGTCAAATGTGTTTGGAAATGGTATTTTGAAAGAGTGCCTTGAAGGAAAGAATGTTTTTGAAAGAAAATAACGTTTTGGAAGATCGAATGTTTTGAAAATGTGTTTGAAATGTTTTGAAATATAGATGCTTTACTTTTGAAATGAGTTTATGATACTAATGTATGAAGTGTGTAAAGCATGGAACGTAATGACAAGAAATGTAAAGTAATGAAAATGAATGGAAAGTAATGAAAAGAATTGGAAAGTAATGAAATGAAAACTACCTGGGCCATGATACCTCGTAAGAGATACTAGAGGAATCTATCGGGGTGACGCCTCCCTTTCGCGAGACAGATGTCCTAATGGAAATTATGCCTTGGTGGATTGATTTTTTCTTTCCACCTTGGTTTAGACTTGGGAGTGGTTCCTTTATTGGAGGTAGACACTAAGTATAAAAATGGCATCGGTTTAATACCAGAATTAGCCATTAATGATAAAAGAAAATGAAATCTGGAAATATGTCTTTTCAAATGAAATGATAAGATATGATATGAAATGATATTATGACATGTATGAAATGATTTTTCCTTGAAAATCCTTGAAAATGTTTTATGGTCTAAAACTATGTTTTGCAAAGATAAAATGTTTTTGATAAAAATGTGATAAATATTTTGAGTCACAAGCTCACATAGATCAAGAGTCATTATTGTCTTACATATCTCTTTTTTATGTCATGTATCTCAAGTTACCTTTAAGGAGAGAGGATGATGGATGGAAGTTAGAAGTCAAGTTTTAAAGAATGGAGTGAAACTTGATAAGTTCCTTATTATTTTGTATGATGTGATTCTTATTTGTTTTCTATGGATTTATTAATGCTTAATAGTAACACCCAATGTTTTAATTTATAAAGGTTTTTGTGGGATCAGTGTTTTGTTAAATGTGGGTTAACACCCGAATGTTTTTAAAACCATAACATGAAAAAGTTTGAACTTTTTTGGGTGTTACAGTTTGGTATCAGAGCCATAATTGAAGCGAATTAGGATTGGATGTAACGCCTGTGTTTCTAGGCTAGGCATTAAGATTGATGTAATAGTCTAGATTAACCTTTATAACTCATTTTGAAATAATATAAATGTATTATTTGAGTATTATGTGTTTTATGCTTAATTGTGTGGCTTAAATGAATTAAGAACAACAAAATAAGCATAATAATAAAATATTAGATAAGCCCAATATCTATGAAGGAAGTTATAGTGGTCGTGACAAAGGTTCCGGATACATAAAGAATTCCGAAATCCGAGTTATAACGAAGGAGTTATGACTTGTCGAAATTTCGCGGCAGAACCGGTACGACACTGCATAACGTAAATAGTGAGTTTACGATAGAGCGATATTTAGTCTTAGTGATCTAAATGAAAGTCGTAGAATACGTTAAACCGAGAACGTGCAGAAGAAGAACGTCTAAATCTGACTTCGTATGAGGAAGTTATGATTTTTCAAAGTTTCGACTTAACAGTATGCAGTCCAAAGTTCGAATATGAGATCAAGTGATTTCTATCCAAAACAATCTAAACTAGGATCGAAGATCTCATTGATACTAGTCCAACAGTAAAAAGACAGACGAAAACGAACGTCAGATGAAGGAGTTGTGAATTCCTAATGGAGTTTTTTACCGTCCTGGCCTACTAAAAATAATATAATAAAAGTTAAAGTTAGAATTAGCCGACAGAGTCTAAACGAGAGTTGTAGAGCATAATCTCACCTACGCGTGCATATAAAGAACGTCGAAAACAGAGCTCGTATGTGAAAGATATGAATTTCTGAAGTTCGGGGCACGGACTTCCACCTGTGTCAGAGCTCCCGATGTGAGCACAGTGTTCACGAGGTGAGAAAGTGATGGACGCCTTCCATGGAAAGTGGCCATGATGAACGCAGTGACCTATAGAGCTCACGACGTGAGCATAGGATTTCAGCCCCCTATAAATAGAAAGCGAGGCCAGCCGTTTAGGGTTGCTAATTTCTTTCCTCTCACTCCATATTACCTCGATTTACGTGCAAGTTATACCCCCGAAGCCCCGGTATCATCCCGACACCTGAAGCAAGTCCTGAAGTTCCGAATATCCTGAGAAGAAAAGAGTTTCCAAGCCGAAGCTCAGCCCGCAAGAAGCCCGGTGTGTGAAGATATCCCAGATTCATCGAAGAGTTACTGCTTTTAGAGCCGTAGTGTTGTCCGATAATCATCTTATCAGGTGAGTGCATAGTCACTTTCATATACACGATTAGTTACAAGTATTGACGAATGTATTAGATATATGATATGAGTAAGTATGTAGTTGGTTTTTGATAATACACATATATGAATTATACTCTATGAAATACGTGTTATGTGATTATATACTATTTGTTATGTGGTATGAGTATTGAATGAATATGTTATACATATTTTAACCTGTATATAAACAAGTATATTTTATCTACAAATATGTTGGGTAGAACATGGGTAGATAGTGATGTGTGATGAAATAAAAATGATGAGAGACCTCGATGTGATTGTGATCTAGTTGTCCAGCAGAACATGGATGACGACCACAGACTTTTCAAGACAGTTCAGTGGAACGTTGGCAAGCTCATAACCTGTAGGTGTAGTGAACTTGGGTGTTCATGTGCTGTATTCTATCGCACTCATGGTTGCCTTAGGACATTCATTGCTGAGGAACCCCCTTTGCAGTAGAGTCCATCCCAATGAAAATCCTAGATTAGGTCTCTTGTAATAGTTGTTGTCATAGGGACGTAAAGTGAGGATAAAGGGAATGGGTAATCGGGTTATTGTTGGTTGGTGAAATTAAATATAACTATTTATTGTGGGTTGAAAACCCTATATGCTCACCAGACTCCCAAGCCTGACCCACTCAGTTTCTTTGTATTACAGGCAAGGTTGTAAAAATCGCTCGACGTTAGCTAGTCGCTGGACTGGGGTTAAGAGATTAATCGGCTAGGCTGAGATTAATCGGGAGATTAATCAGGGACCATTAATTGCTAATTTGTTAGATTTAAAAAATTAAATATGACTAATATCATATAAAAGTTCATAAATACCACTAATATCATAACAAAATAAGTTAATATGATAAATACAACACTAATCATACCTCAAATAGTTTCTATTGAGATATAATTTCTTCAAAGTGTTAAAATTTCTCGGGTTCTATTGTTTCAGTCATTTTGTATGCATGGATTAATCGCTAGGCGCTCTCTAATCGGTCGAGTAGCGCCTAGGGATTAATCGGGATTTTTACAACATTGATTACAGGTAATGGCGCGAGAGCATAAGTTGGAGAACTTGTGAAGATGTTTTTGTTTATAGACCAGTAGTTGTATATAACTGTGTAAGGTCTATGTTTTATTGTTTATGCTTTTGTGTCTGTATCGGATTATGACATCCCAAGTTTTGATATATAATGAAAATGCATTTTTTTTTAAGAAATGATTTGATAAACCTTATTTTATCATGTATTGTTTTGGGGACAAATTCCGCAACTCTTTTAAACCAATGGATTTACTCTGAAATTATTTTAAAAACATAAATGAAACCGGTCTTTTCTGGCCGTGAATTTGGGGATGTTACAATTGGTATCAGAGCATTAGTTTAAGCGAACTAGGAATTTGTAGGATTTCTAGACTTAAACTTAGAATGCTAAGTGAAATTGTGAGATGAGTGTCTGTTATATTTCAGACATGAGCACTAGTTTATTTTAGGAAAGTTTCCTAAAATGCTTTTATGTGCTAAATGTTATATGTTTGCCATATATGATATTATTTGTTCAGATCTACGGTTTGTTGCCAACCGGATCTGAAAGCTTATGTGTTTAGGATTCTAAGCGTATGACTACGATATTAGAACTAGCATGTAAATGCTTCAGAGTGATTAGGATGATTTAATTATCTATCGTGATTGAGGATCTAAATTCACCTTATTCGGTGTGTAGTTCAAAAATGGTAAGAACCATAAGTGGAGTTGGAAATGTGAACGAAGACATGAATCAACCACATGTGATTGAGCGAGTACCTGTTGTAGCAACAACACCTGAGCCAATAACAATGGCTGGTATACAATTGATGATTCAGACGTTATTGGATCGTCAAATGGATGAAACTAGACGTCTGCTTCGGCAGAATCATGAAGAACTTTCAATGCCGATTGAACAGCCCGAGTTGAATGAAGGGCATTCGGAAGGAGGTAACTTCAGTGGGATCATTGGCCAAGCCAACCCACCGATAGTTAGACAAAATAACCACGATGGAGGAAATGATGGACTTGGATGCAAGTACAAAGACTTTTTGACTTGCAAACCATCGACCTTCACTGGAAAGGAAGATTCGATCAGAGTCATGGATTGGATCTTGGAAATGGAGCTAGTCTTCATGACGTGTGGCTGCAGAGGCAAGTTGCAGACCACTTTCGCAGTACGTCAGTTCAGGGGTGAAGTTATTCGTTGATGGAACACTTTGGGGAAGACCCTAAGCCCTAATAAGCCACTGCAACTGACTTGGGCAGAGTTCTTTGTGTAATTCAAGCACAAGTTCTGCTCGGCCCAAAATCTACTGGAGTTGGAGAACAAGTTTCTGACATTGACTAAAGGCACCATGCCAATCGATGATTACACCAATGCCTTTACAAACAAAATGGAGTTTGCTTTGCGCATCGTCCCAGATGAGCTGACAAAAGTTGACCGGTACGCAAAAAGACTCGCATGGGAGTACGCGGTGCCAGTACGTCAGGCACATACTCTAGAAGCAACTATCTGGGCTACTAAGTCTGTTGAGGATATGATCAAGGGGAGAACCGCCAGCAAGGTTGAGGTTTGCAGAAAGAGAAAGTTTGAAGGAACTTCGGGTTCCAACAAGAAAAACAAATTTTCGAAGTCTAATTCGAAGAATTTTGGAGGCGAAGTGAAATGGTGCGAAAAATGCAAGAAAAAGCACTATGGGAAGTGTAGTGAGGAGGTGACCTGCTACAAATGTGGAAAAAATGGGCATTATGCCAATGAATGTTCGTCCAACAAGAGGATGTGCTTTGGATGTAACGAAGAGGAGCACATTTTGAAAGAATGTCATAAAAAGAAGGAGGCAGCAAAACCCAATATTCCGCCAAATCCAAAGGTGAGAGCCTTTGAGATGACACTTGAGGCTGCGAAAGATGAAGCTGATGTCGCTTCAGGTACCTTTCTCGTAAAAAAATTGTCTGCCTAAATTTTATTTGATTCTGGAGCCAACTACTCCTTTATTTCGCATGAATTTGGTAGAAAACTAGCTTTCCCTGTCGTTAGACTAGATGATGCTTTAATAGTCGAGGTTGCTAGTGGCAAGTTTGTACCAGTTAGCCATCGCATGAAAAACATCTTCATTGATTTGAATGGGAATAAGTTCCACAAGGAATTATTGCCTATTGAACTAAATGGTTTCGAAATCGTGCTGGGAATGGATTGGCTTAGCACCAATGATGCCGATATATTATGCAAGAAGAAGATAGTAAAAGTAAACCCACCAGGAAAGAGTCATTTATGGTGTATGGGGACAAACACAGAGTAAATTCTGGAATCATTTCGCTAATGAAAGCCAGAAAGTGTTTGGCTAAAGGATGTACATCATATTTGGCATTCGTAATTGATGCAAAGAAGGAGAAATAGGAGATGCAGAGCATTCACATGGTGTGTGATTATCCGGAAGTATTTCCTGAAGATCTTCCTGGATTATCGCCTGATAGACAAGTGGAGTTCAGAATAGACATGTTACTAGGAAGCACGCCGATAGCAAAAGCACCTTACAGACTAGCACCGAAAGAGATGAAGGAGCTGATGATGCAACTTCAGGAGTTGTTGTACAACGGTTTCATTAGACCTAGTTCATCACCCTGGGGAGCTCCAGTGTTATTTATGAAGAAGAAAGATGGAAGTATGAAAATGTGCATCGATTACAGAGAGCTGAAAAAGGAAATGATAAAGAATAGATATCCATTGCCAATGATTGATGACCTGTTCGATCAACTACAAGGTTCAAGTTATTTTTCAAAGATCGATCTTAGGTCAGGATACCATCAGCTGAAGGTGAGAGAGCAGGATATCGAAAAGACTACATTTAGAACACAATATGGACACTACGAGTTTTTGGTTATGTCGTTTGGACTAACCAATGCTCCAGCAGCATTCATGGATTTAATGAACATGGTTTGTAAACCGTTCCTTGATAAATTTGTGATAGTATTCATAGATGACATTCTGATTTACTCGAAAAGCCAAGAGGAGCATGGCAGGCACTTGCGAGAAGTGTTGGAGGTCTTGAGGAAGGAGAAGCTATATGCAAAGTTCTCCAAATGTGATTTTCGGATCCAAGAAGTCCAATTCTTGGGTCACGTGGTCAACCAAGAAGGGATAATGGTTGATCCAGCGAAAATTGAAGCTGTAATGAAGTGGGAACAACTGAAAAGTCCCACGGAGATCCGAAGTTTTCTGGGATTAGCCGGATATTACCGAAGGTTTATCCAAGGCTTTTCTTCGATCGCTACTCCACTAACAACTTTGACCCACAAAGGAGCTACTATACTTGGAGTGATAAGCACAAAGAAGCATTCGAGTTGCTAAAGAGGAAGCTATGCGAGGCACCGATTCTTTCTTTACCCGATGGAGTTGAAGACTTTGTTGTCTATAGCGATCCGTCTGGGGTTGGGTTGGTTTGTGTTTTGACCCAAAGAGAAAAGGTGATAGCATATGCGTCTCGACAGCTGAAGGAGCATGAAAAGAATTATCCCACTCACAATTTGGAGCTGGCAACAGTAGTTTATGCTCTGAAGATATGGAGGCATTACCTCTATGGCACGAAGTGCAAACTTTTAACTGATCATAAGAGTCTCCAATATCTCTTTAGTCAGAAAGAATTGAATATGAGGCAGTGACGCTGGCTAGAACTACTTAAGGACTACGACTGTGAGATACTTTACCATCCCGGTAAAGCAAATGTTGTCGCTGATGCTCTCAGTCGGAAAGTCAATCTTGAAAGAAAAAGTCCAAGAGCGTTGAGAATAGAAGTTGTCTCGACCATTGTGGAAAGTATAAAGAAAGCTCAAGAGGAAGCTTCTGAAAAGAATGACCGGAAGGAGGAATGTTTGGGCAAAACGTTGGTGTTTGGTACAAACACTCATGGACTGAAGGTATTCCAAGATCGTATTTGGGAACCTAAATCAGGAGGAATAAGAGGCTCACAAAACCATGTACTCAATTCATGTTGGCAGCACTAAAATATATAGGGAGCTGAAACCGTATTACTGGTGGCCGATGATGAAGCATGATATTGCAAAGTATGTGGCGGAGTGTAGGGATGAGCTATAGAATCGGAAAACCGGACCGGAACCGGAACCGGTATAACCGGAAAATTATTAAACGGTCCGGTTCCCGGTTCTAAAAATTGGCCTTGTCTGGGTTCTGGGTATGGGTTCAACGGGTACAGGTCCAACGGGTTTGAGAACCGGATTCGAAAAAAAGAACCAAACCCGAATTAAATACCAGACCCGGTTTATTAGACCATGAACCGGAATTTGAACGAGTACAAAAAAAAGAGACGTATCCTCCAGTCGATTTCGATCATTCATCCAGGTTGGGTTTGACATAGCGAACGAAGGGTTACTGCCATCGACATCGACTGTTAAGGCTAATCGTTATCGTTTTTTTTTTGTGATTAATCGGTATCGTTTTTCTTGTGTGATCGGCGACAAGAGCAAGACTTCAAGAATCAAGAGGGACACCAAGTAAAACATTAACATTCTATTCTTCTCTCTGTGATCGACAATTCGACATTGTGTATCACATTCTGTGATCGACAATTCCAATTAAACTTCAAATCAATCTCCTACTTTAAATTAAAGAGCAATGGTGAACAATTGGCTACCTAGGTGTTGAATTTCTCTATTGCTACGGTGTGTGTTTGATTTCTCCCTGGGATTTGGCTGCGCACATATGGGAATTTTTAGCAATAAAGAGCTCTGGTTTTTATTATTTCATGTCTCATTGGAATGGGATTGGGTCTTGGTGTGGACTCAATTCTTTTTGTGTGTGTATGTGTTACCACTAATGTTATACAAATGGATTTCTTGGTTTGGAATAAATTTGGAGTTGGTTGTTTGTATTCCATAATTATGTGTGCAAGTGATACAAGGCCATAAGCTACACGTTTGGTCTATGTGAGTTTTACACTTACAACCTATTGTTGGGTTTCTTTATGTCCAAGTCAGTTACATGCTAATTGCTGTGAAAGCAATTTATATCTGGTTGTGGAAGTTTGTAGGTGGAACAGAGTTGATCATATGGTATCGTTATTACCTTGATGGGCAGAGAATCCACTTGGTGAAATTTGTATATTGGTCATGGCTTGTTCTTTTGCCCAACTGTGATTACCCATTACAAGTTGTAGTTTCAAACTGGTTGTTGTGGGTGGAGACCTGGAGTATCAAGATAATTTCTTGGTTAGTTGGTTTAAAGATGTTTTTAAAAATGGAAATAAAAGCAAATAAAAGCATTAAACATAATTTAGCTTTCTCAAAGAAACAGATCCCAACAGGGGTATTTTTGGAACTTATGATACCTTTTATTTTAACTTTAAAGAACAAAGAGATTATTATGAATTATTCTTAATTTGAGGCCTTGGAATATAATATACTATTGAAGCCAAGAAACAAACAACAATTCCTTTAGAATTACTCTTCTTGTATCCACCATCGTGAATCTTATTAAAGATTCCCAATATTTATGTTTCTTGTTTTACTTTGATCTTGCATATTAACAAATTACAAGTTAATACATATTCAATACTCAATCAAGATTCTGAACGATTTTTAAGAAGTAATAATGTGACGTTGCAGAAACAGCAAATAAGAGCAAGGGTATTTTTGGAAGTTTTCTTATTCCGGTTCCAATCTTGGGTTTTCGGTTCCAATGTTCAAATTCCAGTTCCAACCGGTTCCATACCCACTTTACCCACTCCGATACCCGGAACCGAACCGGAACCAGTTTCCGTATACCGGTCCGGTTATCGAGTCTTATAATCCGTCAATTTCGGGTTCCGGGTTTGGACCCACTTTCATCCCTAGCAGAGTGTATGACATGTGCGCGGGTCAAGGCACAACATCAGAAACCATACGGGAGTTTAGAACATTTACATGTGTCTATGGGAAAATGGGAATAAATTGCTATGGATTTTGTCACTAAACTGCCCATAACAAAGAATGGTCACGACATGATTTGGGTGGTCGTTGATCGCAATGGTCACGACATGATTTGGGTGGTCGTTGATCGCTTCACTAAGAGTGCGCATTTCATAGCAGTCAAATGAGAAATGGTATATGGATAAGCTTGCGAATTCTTACATGAAGGAAATTGTGAGGCTTCACGGTGTTCCGTTAACGATTGTGTCAGATCGTGACAGCCGTTTCACCTCACGATTTTGGAGAAGTCTACAAGAGGAATTGGGTACTAAGTTGTGTTTGAGTACAGCTTACCATCCACAGACTGATGGTCAGAGCAAACGAACAATACAAACGCTTGAAGATATGCTCAGAGCATGTACCCTGGAATTCCAAGGTAACTGGGATGAACATTTACCTTTGGTAGAATTCTCCTATAATAATAGTTTCCACTCGAGCATAAAGATGACACCTTATCAAGCTATGTACGGACAAAAATGTTGCACGCCGTCTTGTTGGCTTGAGGCTGGGGAAAAGCAGTTTATGGGACCTGAGATAGTCCATCAAACTGCTGAAAAGTTGAAAATAATTAGGGAGAGAATGTTAGCAGCTTAGGATCGTCAAAAGAGTTATGCTGACAACAAGCGAAGACCGATGACTTTTGAAGTTGGAGATTATGTTTTGCTTAAAGTCTCACAGTGGAAGGGACTAATAAGATTTAGTAAAAGGGGAAAGTTAAGTCCAAGATTTATTGGACCGTTTAAAGTTCTTCATATGATTGGGAACCAACATTACAAACTCGAATTACCCGAAGAACTGAATGAAATTCATAACACTTTCCGTTGTGTTATCTGAGGAAGTTCACGGGAGAAGTTCCCGACATGATTCCACTTTCGGAATTAAGAATTGATGAAAATAAGAGGTTAATTGAAGAACCAGAGGCAATCGTTGACCGTAAGACTAAGAAGTTGCGATGCAAGATTATCGAATTAGTGTTTGTCAGTTGGAAACATACGAATGGGCCGAATCTCACCTGAGAGACGGAGAGTGAGATGATGAGTCGCTATCCGCATTTGTTTGTTGATGTGTTATTCCGAAGACGGAATCTAAGGGGGAGAGAATTGTAACACCCGTGTTTTTAGGCTAGGCATTAATATTGATGTAATATTCTAGGTTAACCTTTGTAACACATTTTGAAATAATAGAAATGTATTATTTGAGTATTATGTGTTTTATGCTTAATTGTGTGGCTTAAATGAATTAAGAATAAAAAAATAAGCGTAATAAAAAAATATTAGATAAGCCCAATATCTATGAAGGAAGTTGTAGTGGTCATGATAAGGGTTCCGGATACATAAAGAATGCCAAAATCCGAGTTATAACGAAGGAGTTATAACTTCGTATGAGGAAGTTATGATTTTTCGAAGTTTCGACTTAGCAGTATGCAGCCCAAAGTTCGAATATGAGATCAAGTGATTTCTAGCCGAAACAATCTAAACGAGGATCGAAGATCTCGTCGATAGTAGTCCAACGGTAAAAAGACAGACGAAAACGGGCGTTAGATGAAGGAATTGTGAATTCCTAACGGAGTTTTCCTGTCTCGGACTAATAAAAATAATATAATAAAAGTTAAATTCAAAATTAGCTAACAGAGTCTCATCGAGAGTTGTAGAGAATAATCTCACCTATGCGTGCATATAAAGAACGTCGAAAATGGAGCTCGTATGCGAAAAGTATGAATTTTTGAAGTTCGGGGCACGAACTTCCACCTGTGTCAGAGCTCACGACGTGAGTAGGTGATGGAAACCTTCCAGGGCAAGTGGCCATGACGAATGCAATGACCTATCTAGCCAACGACGTGAGTATTAGTGGCTCAGGACGTGAGCATAGGATTTCAGCCCCTATAAATAGAAAGCGAGGCCAGCCGTTTAGGGTTGCCAATTTCTTTCCTCCACTCCATATTACCTCGATTTACGTGCAAGTTATACCCACGAAGCCCCGATATCATCCCTACACCCGAAGCAAGTCCTGAAGCTCCGAAGATCCCAAGAAGTAAAGAGTTTCCGAGCCGAAGCTCTGCCCACGAGAAGCCCGTGTGTGAAGATATCCCGGATTCATCAAAGAGTTACTGCTTTTAGAGCCGTAGTGCTATCCGATAATCATCTTATCAGGTGAGTGCATAGTCCCTTTCATATACACGATTTTAATACAAGTATTGACGAATATATTAGATATATGATATGAGTAAGTGTGTAGTTGCTTTATGATAATACACATATATGAATTATACTCTATGAAATACGTGCTATGTGATTATATAATATTTGTTATGTGGTATGAGTATCGAATGAATATGTTATACAGGTTTTAAGCTGTATATAAACAAGTATATTTTATCTATAAATATGTTGGGTAGAACATGGGTAGATAGTGATGTATGATGAAATAAAAATGATGAGAGGCCTCGATGTGATTGTGATCTAGTCGTCCAGCAGAATATGGATGACAACCACAGACTTTTCTAGACAGTTCAGTGGAATGTTGGCAGGCGCATAACCTGTAGGTGTAGTGAACTTGGGTGTTCATTTGTTGTATTCTATCCCCCTCATGGTTGCCTTAGGACATTCATTGCTGAGGAAACCCCTTTGCAATAGTGTCCGTCCCGATGAAAATCCTAGATTAGGTCCTTTGTAATAGTTGTTGTCATAGGGACGTAAAGTGAGGATAACGGGAATGGGTAATCGGGTTATTGTTGGTTGGTGAAATTAAATATAACTATTTGTTGTGGGTTGAAAACCCTATATGCTCACCAGGTTCCCAAGCCTGAACCACTCAGTTTCTTTGTATTACAGGTAGTGGTGTGAGAGCATAAGTTGGAGAACTTGTGAAGATGTTTTTGTTTATAGATCAGTAGTTGTATATAACTATGTAAGTTTTATGTTTTATTGTTTATACTTTTGTGTCTGTATCGGAACATAACATCCAAAGTTTTGATATGTAATGAAAATACATTTCTTTAAGAAATTCTTTGATAAACCTTATTTTATCATGTATTGTTTTGGAGATAAATTCCGCAACTCTTTTAAATCGATGGATTTACTCTGAAATTATTTTAAAAGCATAAATGAAACCGGTTTTTTCTGGCCGTGAATTTGGGGATGTCACATTGGATCATTCCACTCCTAGGCTTAGACTTTGATTATGGAAAGTGGAATGAGTTATAGGATTTCTATGTCCTGTGTTAGGTAGAATCTTATGCAACAAGTGATAGAAAGGAATTGCCATGCTAAATGATATGAAGCTTTAGATAGGTTAGATGAACTTGTAGAATGCTAAATTGAGTTATTTTATAATGAGTAATGGAAATAAGTCTAGTGTATGGATGATCTAAACCAATGGATCAAACCTCCTAAGTGGTGAATTCAAGGTCAGTTATGTATGATGTGGATATAATAGTATAGGGCCTGTACTATTAAACACATTATACATTCTCGAACTCGGTGGAACCATGAAAGGATTTTGTGAAATGTGGTAAGGATTCGGGTGAGTTTGGGACTTAATGAACACATATCATGTGTCAAATAAGAGTCATGAAGGATCTTAAAGCATGTTGATGGATAAATCAAATTTTTTGACAAATTTGACTTTTCTGTCAAAGTCAAACAACTAGTATAAAATGAAAATTACTTGGTGTATATTTGATACATGTTGTAAATTGAGCTTGTATCCATTAAGTACTATTGCTAGTGATTTAGAAACACTAATGAACGAAACAAATTGAGCAATTAGAGTGTTAAAAGACAATTAGCTAAAAAGGTACATAGTTGAATTTTGGTAAAAGTCTAAAATGGGACAAGAATTAGAATTTCAAATTTATGATTAAGAAACTAGTTGAAGTTGGTGATTTGGAACAAGCTTATGTTATAACATAGGAGTGATAACTTCAAGTTACAAGCTAGTTCATTGAGAAAATAATGGAATGGAATCATGAATTCCAGCCTTAAAGGATAGAAATACTTTGATATGACTGACGACATTGGAAGTTCAGCCAATGATCTAATTGATGAATTGGTGATACGGTGATGGAAGTGAGACCGTACATGAAAGTGTGACCGAGATAGCTTAGGAAGGAGCTTGATGTTTTTAACTCAATGAGATCTTTTTGGATCCTAAGGAGTCGATGAAAAGATGACAACAATATAAGACATTGAGTGTGATTGTAGTTGTGGAAGTGGAAGTGGTGTCCTTATGAAACCAAGACATTAGGAAAAGGCAAGCAATAATGCGTTGACCTAACATACTAGGCTAGTGAGTGAAGTCATTACAATGAAAGAAGAGTGATGAGAGATAACTAAAGGTATTTCTTGATCCTAAAAGAATACAAACAATATGAAAACTGTCTAGAATCATGGAAATAATGGAAGCTAAGAACTAACGATGATAAGAACATTAGAGTACCTTACCCTATGGTACTAGACTATCGTGATGAACATGTTAACAGGGGAACTTTGTAACACCTTCTTACAAGTTCTATGATTATGATGAAAAGTTAATATTATATAGGGAACGTGATGAGGGTGACAAAAAGAAATAAGACTCCATGGTGTGATAGCTTGATGATGAAGGAGCAGTACCTGGAAAGTTTTATGTGATCGGTAAATTAGGAAGATGATTTCACATGATGGAATATAGAAGATTGCAAACTGAACATCAATGATTTTATAGTACTCACAAGGTGTGTTGGATTAATGTCTAAGTCCATAACTATAATTGGTATGTATTTGACCCGATTTGGCATGGTCCATTTGGGTTGCATGGCATCAGAACAATTAGATAGACAAAATGAGAAAAATGATACTTATGATTTATATTAATATATTATAAGTTCTAATATATTAATATGGAATCATATTATTTAATTAGTATTGATCAAGAATTAATTTAGTCATAAAAAAGGAACTAGTTAAATATGGACCCTTATATATAGGATTGGCCAAGTTCATTTAGGTTGGGCTAAGCTTTCATGGATAGTCCATGGAGTGTTTAACCCATGGATCCTATGGAAATGAAAGGTCATGGGTATTAGGGTGTACATGAATGTAACCCTAATCCTTCACACTATATAAAGAGATCTATGGTTCATGAAATGACACTAGTGTGCAATGTTTTAAAAACCGATTTTTTAGTTGAACCAGTATGGTGAGTGGTTTCCGGTTTAACCGGTTCAACCGTTGAGTAAACCGATTTCTATAATTTTCATATTTTTTCGTATTTCCGTACGCAGACCTACATACACAAATCAAGAATATGATGTCCACAAGTTCAAAGATTAAAATACACATGAAAACAAGTTGTAGATCATTCTAAATACTTTAAAATAACTCATAACCATAAGTTTTACATCAATCTACGTGCATTAAAAAGAAAATAAAGTCCTAGATGAATATAAATGCATCAAAAAACTTCATAACAGTTATCATGTGCTTTTATTCATAATTTTTTAATAAATGTGAAAAAACTACCAAAGTTTATTATGCAAAAGGTTTCAATTCCATATGTTTTTATTCAATTTAACCGGTCCAACCGGTTTAACCATATTTTTGTAAAAAGCGGACGGTTCTATCCAGTTCAGAAATAAACATAAAACCGTTGATAGTTGAACCGTTCCCTTTCTCGATTCCCGGTCCAACCGGCCGGTTCAAACCGGTTTTTAAAACATTGCTAGTGTGTGTACACAAGAGGGCAAAACTGATTTTGTTGCAAGTAACCTTATTCTCAAGTTATCCAAGGGTTCTTGGTGTCGTGTGAACCATTTGAGGTGCAACACTTGGGGCACTAAGCTCTTAAAGGTTCAAGAGTTCAAGCTCCATCAAAAGGTTTGTCATTCTACTAGATTCTTGTATTGTATATAGTTATTATTATGCTAGTTAGGATGAAACCTTGGAATATTGAATATTTGTATGTATAATAGAGAAAACATAGATCCAAGGTTTATAGGGTTGCATGTACACCATAGGAGTGTTAGAATGCTCAAAACCCATCAATGGTATCAGAGCCTAGGCTGGTTTTCAATTATACTTGATGCTACTTGCTTTTTAAGGCTGAAAATCGAAGTTTTTTGCTGTCTGGACAGCTGACTCGGCGAGTCCAGGGAGTGAATCGACGAGTCCATGCCTAAAAAGTGACTAAAATATCCAACTCGTCGAGTTGGTTCATGCACTCGACGAGTTGGACCCCCAGACAACATATTTTTGAGTTTTTTGGCTGGAATTGTACTAGGAACATTACCCTAAGCTGTTTTTGAACTTGTAAACCTGTTTTTGATGTGGTAATGTTCATGTCAATCCAATTTCAAAGATAATTTACAATAGATTCATGTTTTGTATTAGTTTAATGGTTAGGCTAATTTCATGAAAATTGTTTGATTTGAATTATCTTGTTCTTATGAGTTAGTTTAGATTAATAGAAAAATTATGTGATAATATGTTTTCAATCCAAATTGATCTAAATTTTGTTCATAATATGTGTTTTTGTAACTTGTCATCAAGTTATATGAAAAGTCACATTTATGATTTTTAAAACTCATAAGATTTCATAAGTTATGAAAATGAAGAGTCTCACTTTTTAAATGTTTTAAAGTCTTCCATAACTTGTCCTCAAGTTATGGAACTTGAAGATTTTTTCATTAAAACTACTTAAAACTCATAAGTTACGGAATTGAAAAGTTTTTGAATTGTTCAAAACTTGCCCTCAAGTTTTGTAATTTGTAAAGTTTCCCCTCATGAATACTTTAATTCCAAGTTAAACCCTTAGAATTTTAAAAGTTCAAATTCAACCATTATACTATTATAATATTAATAGTTAATATATATATATATATATATATATATATATATATATATATATATATATATATATATATATATATATATATATGAACAAAGTCAGTCTTACCGTTAGTAGACCTCATTCACGAAGCTGGTCTATACGGGGGGTATAAGGTTACTGCCTATAAAATGACAGTTTAATGGGTGTCCACTCTCACCCACCGCTTCCTTGACTGGTGGAGGGTCGTTAGCCGAACGGGTAGGACAAGACTATAATTCTCCCTTCATTAAAAGTATAATGATAGATACTAAGTAACTAAACACTTATAAATTCCCAATCTTAGTTACTTAGGAAAATGTGAATTTGGTGCTAATCCATGAAATTACACTTTGCACCTTGCTTAAGTCGTTAGTGGAGCGTGTGTGGTTAATCCACACACTAACTTGGATTTAACAAGGTTGGCAAAGGGTGGCTTACGGTTTATCATAGATCGGTGGAGCGTGTGTGGTTAATCGGCACATCGATTAGGTGATAAAAATTAAGAGTACACAAGTATATTTGCATGGTTATTCACACCTTGTTTGTGATGCTCTGCATCCCAGTCACAAACTTGAGAGGGCACAATCGAGATTGAAACATGTCATTGAAAAGTTCAATGAATCTCAAAAGATCTAGGAATTTCAAATCCGCTTAGTTAATAAACTTAATTATCTAGTGTTTGTGTATGATTTCATCCATGAAATCTCTTCATTTGATAGATATTCAAGTGTTCTTCATTTCACCAAGAACACACACTAGTGTTCTTGAGCCTTAAGCACCCTTACAAGCTTCTATATTGTAAGTACTCTTGTCTTAGCTTGTTCTATACTTGAATCAACTAGTTTACACCTAGAAATCATCAAGAAAACATAATCAAAAGGGAGTTTACGGCCAAGGAACCTCGTTGGGCGGTAGACTCTATTTAAAGGTCCAAATGAGCCCTAATCTCTTCCAAAGTCTTGGGATCAAGTCTAGAACACTTCTATCATAAGCTAGGGACCTTAAACTTTGATTTGGTACATGATACCATGAGTTTACGGCAGTAAACTCATGGAGAAATGGTCCTTAGGCCATAAACACTAGTTAGTGGTGCAATGGTGCCACCATTCCTTCCTAAGGCTTAGACTTGAACTTAGAACACTTCATATTGACTTGTAAGACCTTGAAACACAAAATGGTATTAGTTACCTTGAGTTTACGGCCTTAAACTCATGAGGAAATGGTCCTTGGGCCGTAAACTCATGTGGTTCTTACCATATGGGCCATAAACTCCCAAGTGAGGCCCTACACCCCTTATGTGCAACCCTATGTGGTTTAACACTTCAGTACAAGTGTTTCTTAGTCCCTAAGGTTGTTCCATTACCTAATTAGTTGTTATAAACACTAATTGTAAGCATATATGTGTCATTATATGTTAAATAGGACCCGTGTGTGCTCAAGTCCTCACTTGAGACTTAGCATCCTTTACCGATCTTACATTCGCATGACTCACTTCAGGTGAGTTCATACGCCTTAAACTTATATTTTAAATTATTTTAAATTCTTTTATGGGGGGAATACAAGTAGAAAACATGCTAGTTATATAATCAATCACATGTGATTTATAACTGTGTTTCAATCAAGGATTTCATATACTTCAAACTGTGTTTCAAAACAATCTACTTTTAAATCGTTTTATAAACTGACATCAAGTCATTATTTATTTATTGTTCAAAATTGTTTAAATGTATTACAAAACCTCTTTCTAACTTATATATATTGTCAAAAGCATGTATATATATGTATAGTTATATACATAATGTTTAAAGGACTTAGGACTGCTAGCTCGCTTTATTTCCTTTTCCTTGTTTGGATGTGGACTTAGGGTATCGGTCAGTTGTCCGAAGGTCATCTAAATATTAGATATATATTATTTATACATATGTAGACATAAAATTCCTATTCATAGTTCAGTACCTTTGGGTACCAAAGGTATACATCCATCTATTCATATACATAACTTACTAGTAAACTATAATAGGTATAGTTTAGGAGAATACTATCATATACAAGTACTATAACAGAGAATACTATAACAAATAATACTATAACAGAGAATACTAGACAAAGAATACTATAACAGAGAATACTTTACAATGGATATTATACAGAGAATACTATACATAGAATACTATTACTATAACAAGTATACTATAACAAGATTCAGAGATAACATAATGTGAAATACTACTTCATGACACATCGACCATTTCGATATGTCATGTTTTGTAACCAGAATCTCCTGGAGGGAGAGTGTGAGTTTGCGTATAGATCTATACTGGATTGACTATCCTACACCTTTGTTGTTCGCTACAGTGGGACTTGCAAGTCTACGGGTGCCAAATGTCATTTCTTCCGACGTCTTTCATCGTCGTGTTATAGTCAGATTAGCATGGTAACAATCATATCACATTTTTCCCTAATTAAACCATTGGTTTTAAGGTAGTTATTACTTCAATGATTGATACAAATAATATTGTAGTACAATACAGTCGGGTCTCGGTAGAAGACTACTTTTTATACTAGTAGAAAATATAGGATTTTCTAGGAGTTTTCAAACATATACAAACATTTACATTGTTCAATTACGAACATTTTCATCAAACTTATACAAACATTGACACTAAATACTTATGAACTCACTAGCTTAAATGTTGATCTACGCTTTCAAAATAACTTGTATTCTTAGGTCACTAGTAGACAGGTACTGATGATCAGGTTTTGAGAAGACGGAGCATCTTCAAGACTCGTCTTTTATTTTGATTATTCATTTTGGTGTCTTATTACTATTAAAGAACACGCTTGTATGAAATTATACTATTAATGTAATGGATGATGTTGTTGCTTATTCACTACTTTGCATTGTTATGATACTGTACATGACGTCCTCCGCCCCAGAACGTTTCCGCCGTTCTTGGTTTTGGGGTGTGACATCATACATGACCAAACTTAGAGCTTTATGACTCAAGAACCCAAGAGGGTCCATATCTGAAGTTACAACTTTAGATCTAGCTCATATCCCAGATTATCATTTCAACCAAACCATAAAAACCCTAAATCTCAACAAAAAGAGGTCTAGAAGGAAAAATGAAGTAAAGGTGATGACTTGATACCTCTAAATGATGCTAACTGATGTAGATTTCTGATTCCCACGCCTTCCTTGCCTCGAGTCTCTTGCCCTCCAAGCTATTCCTTTCCAAAAACCTCCTTTCTAAAGCTTAAGACACACAAGAATGAAGCACCACGTGAATTAGGGTTTTCTGAGTTCTCAAAGGACTACAAAGAGGCCAAGGGAGGCTTATGCTTCTTTAAATAGGGTGTAGAACCCCGAGATTTTAGGGTTTCATTTGGCAGCTCCTACTCGTCGAGTTCTTCATGAACTCGGCGAGTAGGCCACTAAATACGCGATCCATCCCACTGCTACTCGACGAGTAGGGAAACCAACTCATCGAGTAGGTCTTAAAACCAAATAAATTTTCGTTTAAATTAGTACCTGAGAATCGAGGCGTTACACTTAAAGCAACTAACTTGAATTTCTCCCATTGTAGATGTCAGGTTCAGACAACTATGATCTTCCCAAATCTCTTGAAACATGCTTTCCTAATGAAGATGATGTTCCATGGTTGGATCATGGAAATCATACTTCTTTTCCTCCACCTCCGCCAATTATTCTCTCTGACCCACAAGCTCGAAGACTTGAAAAGTTCAAGATCACTCAAGCCCTCCTTGCAATGAAACATGAAGATGGAAGGCATGTGTGTTCTCACGTCTTAGAGACGAAGTCACATATTGACAGGCTGAGAGTGTTGGTGTCGATGTCCCAAGGTAGTTAGCTATTAACTGGGTTCTTCAGTCACTTCCCGAGTCATATAGTGAGTTCATTAAAGAATGCTATGTGACAGATCACGACATGACCCTAATAGATCTTTCTTATTTGATTGTTGCTGCTGAACCAACAATGATTTGGCGCAATGGTCAAGCAAATTTGATTGTAAGGTCTAACTCTCAAGGTAACATTGGAATTCCAAAAAAGTTTTCTCTTCTTAATGGAAAGGGATTGGCCATGGTCAACCCGGTTGACCAAATGGTAAAGAGAAAGGCTAACTTTGTGATAGTCCCATGTACCATTCCCAAAGAATATGTGTGTCTTTATTGTCAACAGAAGGGACATTGGAAGCGAAACTGCCCGAACTACTTGAAATATCTGAAAGAAGGAAGAATCAAAAAGTTTGACTCTGCTTTAGGTAAGTCCACTATCTAACTCTGTTAAGTTTATAATTATTGATTCTTAATACATGATGTGACCAGGTTACATTTTGATGTATGGTAGGATCAAGCAAAGGGAAGGAAACTTAAAGGAAGAGTATGTTGACTCTGATCGCAAAGATGGATTTCAATCGCATGATTTGAAGATCGGATTTTTGAGCTGCTGTTTAGGAGTTATGATAGATTGCTAGGAAATATGTAATAGCAAAGTCTTCATTTAAAGTTGCATTGTAAGGAAAAAGTTTTTCCAGATTTTATAAATAAATAAAATTTTGTTTTATTTTATTATATCTCCTTGCAATGACATTCATGAAAAATTGATATTTGTATGTTTCTAGCAATATTGGAAAAATGAATTTGATTCTTTCTTTTGTGGGAGTGTTTAAATTTACCAAATAAGGAAAGATTCTCATCACCCAAGTTTTAGTTGGATAGAAAATTGGAATCATGCATTTGTATTGTATGATGAATGAGAATTTTCAGCTTTGGAAAATTAAGACTAGTTCCTTGTTCACATGTATATGTAGGACCAAGGAATCGAGTACACAATCTTGTGCAATGGTTAAGTCCACCACAAAAGATCGATAAAACTATTCGTCATGATTTACTAAATTTTTGTAAATATGGTTATACTTACAAGTTTAAGTATAATTCTGAAACATTGGAAAAGTTTCAGTGTATGGCAGAACGAATGAGAAGAATCAAATTAGGCAAAAAGATAAGAGTTTCTCAAATATGAAAAGATGGGAGGGTACTTTAGTATCATGTTTTGTGATCATCTTAATGATTAAGAAACCATATCACAATTGGTCCTCTAAGGACATCTTAGTGCATTTCTATGGCTAAGAAGAGGAATCATGAATTATTGTAATGGTTAAATCAAGAAGATGAGTCATACTTCGTTCCAAAACAATTCTTAGAGTCATACTCCAAGATTGTAGCTTGAGTGACACATCTTAAAAAAAGGGTTTATAACACTTGTCAAATGTAAGAGTAAAATGTTTTCTACTCTTGAAATTGGTAAGTTGTGATGTTTTGGATAAAACAAAGACCACCTAAGGCCAATTGTGTGAAGTGTTTGTCTTGATAAGAATTTCCACTATCTCTTGAATATTTGTTTGTCAAGGAGTGGTTCTTGGCAAGAGATTCTTATATGTCAAGAAGACAGTGGGAGTCTACAAGATCCTGAAAGAGTTTCAAGAACTAATCAAGAATAAAACATGTAGTTTATCACTAGCACACGACTTGAGTTTAGAAACCTATCGTGTTGACATATTCCTATTCCTGTGCCCATTCCGGTTAAAGTTAATTATGCATGTGAGCTCTAAGAGTTCTCGGTTGCTTGCGTAACAACTTGGAAGACATGGTAGGCCCTTGTGCTGCCAGGTGGCAAGAAATTAAGATTAAACAAGTTTAGTCCATATGAGTTTGGATTTCTCACTAACATTGTCTTGTGATTATGGTTTTGACAAATTCGCATGGATAGGAACACATACACCATAAAATCTAAGTGTCATAAGGCTTCTCTTCTATTCATGAAAATGGTGGTGAGGAAACGCTTTCACTAAGTAGATAGCAATTGTGATATTTGAATTCTCAAAGTCGTTAGTGGAGCGTGTGTGGTTAACTGGCACACTAACATGGACTTGTGAGAAATGACAAAGGTCTAAACAACTGAGACTATGATTATGACATCCATTTTCATAGTTCTAAAATTGTTTAGACACACATGTGAGCTATCTATGGAAAGGTGTATGATTCTGATAAAATTTTATCAAAGCATCTCATATCAGAAATCTGAACTTTGGTAAGAAAGTCAATAAAGTATTGATTTCTAGAAGTCCAGCTGATTTCTGAGTACATGTCAAAGCTAGTGGGAGCATAATTGTTATGTTAGTAATTATTATGCTAGTGGGAGCATAATTAGTTATGATAAGTGTTGCAAGTTAGCAATGTTATTATAGAAAACAAAAGTTTCAATTGAGAAAAAATTGTTTTGCTATAATTAAGAGAGAGGAAATTATACTTCATTTCAAATCTAAAAGCTTAGATTGTGAGATTTTAATCAAATTTAGTCAAGTATATATATGAACGTTATGTTGGAATGGTTCAACATAAGGAAATTCTATGTATGGGAACATTATTTGTGTTCTAAAATTCAATTGTCATTACGACATCCCTCTTCATAGTCGAATTATGAAAACATGGCAAATAAAAAAAATATTGTAGCAAAAGACTCATCTAGAATCATGTCTTTATGTGAGACATCATGAATTGCATCCCATATGCTTCGGATATAGGATCGATTGCATGTGTTATAATATTCATATGTTCTAAATTTTTCCAAATGCCTAGGGCATTAAGAGGGAAAAAGTACTAGAACTGGATATGACTAAAGTGATTAAGCAATTGTTGAGGACAATCTGAGGTGTTACATAAGATTGGTTGCTCATGGACAGTTGGAAGTATGGTGTAAATTCTTGGAAAGGACCTTATTGACATATTTTAAAAAGAGACAACTCTTGTTCAGAAGTGATAGTCCAAATGGGAATATGGAAATGTCTTCATAGGTGGAAGTATTCAATCTGTGTAAGATTAGAAAAAAAAAAAACTTAATGCAAGAAGGATGTTTAAAGGAATGTACTTTGAATGTGAGACTTCGTTTCCATGGAATTGATCTCCATTGGAGTACTCTGTAATGTATGTTGCCAAGTCTTTGTGACTTTGTGAATAGTCATTACGAGAGGGTCAATGCATATAAGTTTAGAATCTAACAGATTTCGGTAAATGACAGGAATTTGGAATTCTTACATTTACGATAAGGTTTTGGGATTGTGAAATGAGAATCATTGGAATCATGTTCAATTGATCTATTCCACAAAGTAAGGATCATAGAAAAACATGGTGTACATACTTGGTGTATGGCATAACTATAGTTTGGATAAACATAGTGTGCATGCTTAGAGCATGGCAAGACTACTGTTTTGATTCAAGTATAAAGTTGATGATTTGAAACATTATGCAATGAATAATGTGTAATCAATACGGTGATAAATAAAAGGTGTTCTATTTATATTCATAAGTTCTGAGACCATATTGTATTTGATTATTCTTGTGTTTTACTTTGCATATTTTGACTTCCAGAATAACTAGGTCATTCTTCCCGAATGACTGAGTTATTCAAACCATCCACAGTCGATAATACGTTGGAAGTAGGTATTAAGGCAAGACTGTCATGAATTAGGTTTGAAGATGTCTAAGGTGTTAGACATAGCAAGAGTTGCTACAACATTCATGAGTGCTCCTGGAATGAGATTCGAGTATTGGATTAAACTCACGCTCATTTTACTCACTTCATGGATTTTATCATAAGTGATCATGAGACGATAATATCTTATATTCTCCAAACCTAGAGATATGAGTTGTTGACTATGAGTTGGTTATACATTGATTGTACGAAAACGCATTGGTAACTCGATGTTATAAAACGTGCATTTGTGTATGATTCAACAAGTAGTAGAACAAGCATATGAGTCGAAGTTTATCCATTCCTTTTACCCTTGAAGGGATAAAAGCGATATTTGTGGGCCCCTCGATGATTTAGTGATGACACCCCTAAGTGCTTAGCCAAGCCTGGACTGATTTGATTTGTTCAATTAGTCGGTCGTCATAAATCAGAAATCGGGAAAAAACAAATGGACAGAGAGAATGATTATAATCCATGTCTCAGTCCATATGATATCTAGAATGGAGGAATATATGATCCCTTATCTAATGGACAAGTCATTGACTAGGTCAGAGTTCGACAGCGGCTTTAAGAGCTACGATTGCTAGTCGGGTTTTAGAGTCATACGCAATAATTTTAGACTTATCTAAGTGGGAGACTGTTGGATTAATGTCTAAGTCCATAACTATAATTAGTATATACTTGACTCGATTCGGCATGGTCCATATGGGTTGCATGACATCGGAACAGTTGGATAGACAAAATGAGAAAAAGCATACTTATGATTTATATTAATATATTATAAGTTCTAATATATTAATATGGAATCATATTATTTAATTAGTATTGATCAAGAATTAATTTAGTGATAAAAAAAAGGAACTAATTAAATATGGACCCTTATATATATATATATATATATATATATATATATATATATATATATATATATATATATATATATATATAGGATGGGCCAAGTTCATTTAGGTTGGGCTAAGCTTTCATGGATAGTCCATGGAGTGTTTAACCCATGGATCCTATGGAAATGAAAGGTCATTGGTATTAGTGTTTATATGAATGTAACCCTAATCCTTCACACTATACAAGAGGGCAAAACCGATTTTGGTGCAAGTATCTTTATTCTCAAGTTATTCCAAGGGTTTTTGGTGTTGTCATTCTACTAGATTCTTGTTTTGCATATATTTCTTATTATGCTAGTGAGGATAAAACCTTGAAATATTGAATATTTGCATGTATAATAGTGAAAATAGAATGAAAGGAAAATGATATGACACCAAAGTTGCACAAGAAAAGTGAAAGATGAAAGATAGGTACATCCTTGAATTTTAGTACTTCATTCAATTATGTATAAATATAGATTTTACTTTTTATTTATGTGATAAATGATAATCGGTAAAACTTAAAAACTTGTTATTGTACTCGATAAATTTTAAAAGAATTAAATCATTTTTGGTATAAATTATACATATGTATCTAGCACAAAGTACATAGATTCTTTTTTTTTCCGTTCATAAATATCTTGTTAAAAACAAGTATATAAATAAAAATTCTCAAATTTGTTCAATTGTGTACGAATGGGCCTCCTCAAAGCCCATTTGATTGGCATATTATTAGTTCATACTCTAATGCTCCAGCCTTCCATTCCCTAAAGGCCTAAAAAGGCTAACAAAATCATCATATTACGGACCCCAACCCCGTGTTGTGAAAATCTATATATTTCGTTGGCATTAACAATATCAGCTGAATTAAATATTAATCATAAAGCAAAATGCTTATTAGGGTGCTAATTAAATCATAGACCAAACACATCAAGACATTACTCACAGGAACATAATATGAAAAAGGAAAACGTAACATAAGCAAAAGAGATAACAAATGGCACAATTATTCTGAAAAACATTCTACAATCGAAGGTTAAAACTTCTCAAAAATGTTAACTAAAATGCATGATTGGAAGGGGATAACACCCAAATCTATTATCTATGCAAATCACAGGAAGCATACAAAAATAGTGGAAGGAGTTAATGAGTTATGATAAGACACACATGTAGCCTCTAGGATGAAAGTGAGGGAGTTTGAAGAAGCCACATAAAGATTGAGTTGGCTAATGAATGGAGATGGCCACATGAGTATGAGAAGGGTTGAGAAATAGATGCAATCTGTCACCGTAACACCAATCCTCTTCTAGGTTTTTCTATACCACTATTGAATTTTAATGGTCCAAAGGGTTTGTGTTGGCTCCGATGTTTTAAAAAACGGTTTTTTAGTTGAACCTGTATGGTGACCGGTTTCCGGTTCAGCCGTTGAGTAAACCGATTTCTATAATTTTCATCTTTTTCATATTTTCGTACACATACCTACATACACAAATCAAGAATTTGATTTCCACAAGTTCAAACATTAAAATACAGATGAAACAAGTTATAGATCATTTTAACTACATTAAAATAACTCATAACCATAAGTTTTATATCAATCCAGGTGCATTAAATAGAAAACAAAGTCCTAGATGAATATAAATGCATCAAAAAACTTCATAACATTTATCAAGTGCTTTTATTCAGAAAAAAATTTAATAAATGAAAAAACTACCAAAGTTTATTATGCAAAATGTTTCAATTCCATGTGTTTTTATTCAATTTAATCGGTTCAACCGGTTTAATTGAACCGGTTCAACCGGTTTAATTGACCCAGTTCAACTGGATTTTTGTAAAAACCGACCTGTTCAATCCGGTTCAGAAATAGACATAAAACCGGTGATAGTTGAACCGTTCCCATCCCCGATTTCCGGTCCAACCAGTTTGACCGGTCGATTCAAACCGGTTTTTAAAAAATTAGTTGACTCTAAGATGGTAAAGTAAAACATCTAATAAACTACCTAAAAAAATAGTTTATAAGCTAGTTTTTAGCTTCACAAACATTAAAACTTAAAAACTCAAAATTAAGTCGCATATGATGTGCCAAATAAACAATCCCAAATACCCCTTCCTACTCATAGCCTAATAGTAAACCCAAAGGATCTTTTTTTTTTTTTTTAATTTTTTTTGAAAAATGAAATCTTTCTCCATAATGCCCTTTCCGAATTGTTTTTCAATTTTTGGAGTTCTTCTTCTTCTTCTTCTTGCAATTTTTTTTAAAGAAATCTCTCTACTTATATCTGAAATGTCAAATGTATATTTCGAAATGTATAATATCATCGTTTTCAATAAAATGTTTGATTTTAAGCCATAATATCGTATATATTTTCTCTTTACTATGTTTCTTTGATTTTTTTTTGTTAGAATTTAGTAAAAAAAACATTTTTTTTCTCTAAATTCTGGAACTGCTAATTGAATTTCTGATTTGTTTTTGAAATTCCAAAGCTTTTTGTTAATCTCTGAAATCCGAAATATTGGGCTAAAATTCCAGAATGTCAATCCGAAATTTTTTTTGTTAGAATTTTTTTTTTCAATCTGGAATCCTCCATTCTGGACTTGGTGGTTATTTTTACAAAAGCAAAAAATAAGTTATTATTTTTTTCAAATGCACATTACATTATTAGATTACTCAATTTCACTTAAGTTAAACATGATAAAGTATTATCATTTAAACTTCTTTTTTCTTTCTTTTTTGATTATACAGGACTCACCTGACCATCATCGATGACTTAGCACGGATGAATCTAGCCTTAAGGGTTGTGGGAAAAGGAGCTCAACGGAATTTTCAGAACCACGAATCCTTTTGGTGATAATTAGGATTAAATAAATAAAAAAAAATAGTTAAAAAGCCCTCAACGGTTACTTGGCCAAATAACCAATCTTTTAAAAATTTGTTTTTTAGTTGAACTGGTATGGTGATCAATTTTCAGCTCAACTGCCTGTTCATTCAAGAATTTTCTTACGGCTGATAGTGGTGTGTGCCTGCCTTTGAGTTGTGTACATTCTGAAAATCTTTAATTTTTGGCAATGGGCATTTTTTTGAAAGGCTAAGGGAAATCAAACTATACAAGTCCAATAAACATGTTCAAACGATTTTTTACTAGTTCGATCACACCGGTTCAACCCGGTTTTTGAAGAAATCGTTCGGTTCCAATCTGATTTAAAAATTGACATAAAATATGTCATTGTTGAACCTCTCTCGTCTCCGGTTCCTAGTCCAACTGGTTTGATCGATCAGATCGAACTGTTTTTAAAACATTGCAAAGAACTAAACAACAACAAAGAAAACGGTAGCTGGTGTTAATAGCCTATATATATATATATATATATATATATATATATATATATATATATATATATATTCTTAGATCGTAAATTGTTTTAGTTATCATCATACAACGAATGAGAAGACAAACGGGCAACAAGTTGCGCCGCTAAACCCTTTTGTATGGTAAAACCAATTCTTTTGAAGACTACATCCATAAATCTAGGGGATATAACATGGCTGTGCATGATCCATTGTAGTCTACTAAGAAGCTCCACCGCATCCGGCGCAATGAAACCAAACGTATCAAATGCAAATGGTATGAACGCGTGTTGATTTTCCATGCACGATTTCTCATGTTTGGTGACCTTGCAAGTAGCAGCTTTTAATGCAGCATGTCCCTCCGTGAAACCCCCGGCCCTCAAACTTACGAGAGGAGATACCCCTATAAGGTCCATACATACGTGTTTCCCTCCAACCCATCCAAAAATCAAAACGTCAGCCGGTCTAAGGGTTGACCTTTCTTCTGGCGAGTCAGTCAGGAAATTCACAGGAGCCTCTTTCTTGGCGGAAACCCCGACACGCTTACAGATGTTGACCAAAACATCCCTAACCATATCGTGTCTGTATTTAAACCCCGTGAGTTCTTTGCAATGAACTGCATACTCGCCGAAAGAGTCTAAACATGCCTTACGGCACACCAGACATATCCCATCGGTTGGGAATATTGGAAGCATGAGGCGATATCTGAGGATGGTACGATACTCCACCGGAGACATATGTTGGCCAAGCCCATCTATAGGGATAGCTAGAAGAAAATTTTGAGAATGTGGTGCACGTAAACACTGGAAAATTGCTTTCTGCCGAGCCGTCATATTAAAATTCATTTCCATATCTTGGATAATTTTACTAAAAAGGGCACTCGCCAGTGTATTCTGGGATTTGGGGGGGTGTCCTTAGTAGTAAAGCTGCTAAGGTCAATGTCTGGAAGCTTGTTACGAAGAGAATCTAAGGTACAAGCATGAGAATCTAAGGTACAAGCATAATTAGAATCCATACCATAAATGTCGCTATCCCGTAAGATGTGGTCTTGCAATACCCAAGATTGGGCCCTTGAGGCAACAAAAGCATATGAGGTAGCCTCTACTTCTGAGTATAAACCCAAACCACCAAACCGAATGGGTGGGGAAGCAAGTCGCCACTGTAAGTCGCAAAAGAAGGGGCCACCACAAACCACAATGTCCTCAATCGCCCTGCGTAATCCATTATCGAAGAACAACTTCGCCTCCTCCATATGAACGGGTTGGCACGTCCTCAGCCCAAAGAAAAGTTTAGCAATACCCATACAAGACGGAAGTAGAAGGAGATCACTCTGCGGGTCAGACAATTGTGGAAGAAGGCGCATCAAATTCACAGCGCCTTCAGCTCTCTTTATGGCTAAGTTACTAATGAAACTAGCATCTCTGCTAACAGCTCTCCCGAGAAGTTTCACCCCCAATGGCGGCCTCCCGATGCCAACCAGGAGTAACCCCTCACGCAGCTTCCTTCCATCATACGAGGGCCAAAAGAGCTCGGTTTTCTTGATATTCAACTGAAGGCCCAATTGTGGGCCAATAGCCTTAATGATGTCTAAGGCTTTGGCCACCTCCTCAAAATCTCCAATAAGAGTGCCATCATCCAGGTACCATGCATGGAGAAGAAGCTTGCAATTTTCTCTAATATTATGCAAGAGTGGGTGCAACACAAGGGTAAAGAGAAGTGGTCCCAAGGGGTCTCCTTGTTGAACTCTAGTAGAAGACCAAATATGTGCGTTCCCTAGATATAACCTTGCTGCTTGACCATATAGGAATTCTACCCACAAGGATATAGAAGGGCACCACAATCTGACCTCATGAAGTAATGCGGATCTGTCAACAAGGTTAAAGGCATTAGAGAAGTCCACAATAAGCATGGAAAGAGACCCGTCATTGTGGCGTTCACTCAACACCATGTTGGCGCTATGTAATACGGCTTCAGTGCCACTCGACACCCCGACCCCGAACTGAAAATCATTGAGATACTTGGCCATTTCTTTACCAACACCTTTCATAGCCAGCTTGGAAACCAAACGTCTCCATATAGTTCCTACTGCAATAGGTTGTATTCCCTTGTCAGGTTTTAGAAGCAGGGAAAAAGGAGCAGAGGCAACAAATTCCGCCAAACTCGAAGGGCATCTCCCCCTAGCCATAAATTAATTACACATGTGATAGCACATAGGAGGTCTTTGGCGATTGTTGAACCTTCTCCACAAAGAGAATCTGAAATGTGTTGAGCTCTCAACCTATCTCTCCCACACAAGGTTCATTTAGGGAATGATTTAATTCCCCCAAGGACATTGTCAATATCAACCACAATGGGGTACTGAACATATGGAAGGTTTACATATCCAAAATAACTCAAGAAAAAAGATATTAAACATCTAAGACAACTCAAGAAAACATATTTTCTCTAATAAATGAAGGTTTTTTTTGTCATTTGTTACAGTCTCATTCAATTTGCCAAATGTCATTTTGTGGTTATTTTGAATTAATTTTTGTCCACATGTCATTTTATGAGTTTTTTTTTATTTTATTAAATTTCACATAATATTTTAATGTTGTAACTGTAATAAATGTAGTAATAAATAAATATTAATTTGATTAATAAACTTATGTTTTAATTTCAAATTTCCAAAAATTAAAGCACATTGGTTTCTTTTATTTATTTAAATTGTTTTTTTTAATTTAAAAGATAAAAAACATTTCATTATAATAATTTCATTATTTTTCTTATTTTCTTTGTAACAGCCCGGATTCCCATGTATTATTTATTCATATATCTTTGGTATTTTGTGAGGGTACTCGGCGAGTTGGAGCTCAAACTCGCCGAGTAGGATCGTGGTTTTGGACGCGGGTTCACGCCTGGACTCGGCGAGTCCAAGGAATGGGCTCGGCGAGTCCGCGCTGTTTAATGAAACCCTAATTTCCCGGTCCTGAGCCCTATTTAAAGGACCTTATGGCCCTTCATTGCGGCTACCTTCGACCTTGAGAGCACCAGAGCAGCTGAGAGTTCTTGTGAGTGAGATAAGAGGCCATTATTCACCAATTTTGTGTGTGTTTGCAAGAAAGGAAGAGGAAGGTCAAGCTAGGAGAGTTGGGGAGCTTGGATCTACTTCCATTTCGACAGAAGAAGCTACTTGAGGTATCATTCAGAGCTTATTCTCGTGTTTTTGTTGATATGGCCAAATATAGGGTTTCTTCATGCCTTGTTTGCCTTGTATTTGGAGTGTGAGAGGTCCCTTAGGGAAATGGTACCTAGATCTGGACCTTAGTGGGTCCAGAGAGTCCCAAATGCCCTGCTTTATGCCTTTCCTTTTGATTTGGGAACTTAGGTTACCACTTTAGATGTCATTTCATCAAAAGAAGCCTTGTAGGTGTTGCATGGTAGCCAAGGTGGTAACTTTACGTGATGAATGTGCTTGGGAGGGCTAGATTTATGAGTTGTTGTAGCGGATCTGACCTCAGAAGCGAGATTGAGTTGATGCATGGCATGGACTCGCCGAGTCCGAAGAACAGACTCGGCGAGTAGCATGAAGATTGTCCTTAACCACTCAGCAAGTGGTCTTACCGAGTTAAGGGTTGACTCAGTGAGTCAGGGAGAGTTAGAGAGGGTTGACAGGTGGACTGAGTCGAGCTGGAACTCGGCGAGTTGAGTCTTGTTGGCCCCGCGATTCATGCCAGGTGGAACTCGTTGAGTCAGGGAAGTACTCGACGTGTCAAAAGAGGATCCTAGGGAGTCAGTGAACACGTATAGACTCGCCGAGTCGCTCTAGTGCACTCGCCGAGTCCGGTCAGAGTTGACCGTTGACCATTGATCAGAGTTGACCAGTGTTGACTTGATTGGGGTAGTCAACCTTGGTTGAGAAAGTGTTAATTAGAGATATATTGTGTTATAGGAGGATTATAGCTCGGAGGATCGAGCGCGAGTGATTTCCGGGATTTGCGAGTCATCGAGATACGCGAGGTGAGTCTTCTCACTATACTTTACCTTGAGTAGGTAATCAGAGTTATGTGACAGAGTATTTGTATGCTATAGGTAGGTTATGTGTTGTGCTGCATTATTTCTATGTGATTTATGCTGTGCATGTTTATAGAGTTGGAACCGGAAGGTTCCCAGAGTTAGAACCAGTAGGTTCACAGAGTAGGGTCTACGGACCCACAGAGTTATAGCCTCGAGTGGCTAATATGTGTTATGTGTGGTATTTTGGGGAACTCACTAAGCTTTGTGCTTACAGTGTTAGTGTTGTTTGTTTCAGGTACTAGTGATGACCGTGGGAAGGCGCCGACTTGATCTGTACACACGCATGGGATTTTTATGATATGTGATCTTGGGATTTTTGTATGATATGGATTGGAGTCTTAAAACATTGATGCTTTTATGAAAATTAAATGAAAATGTTTTTATATTATGCGAAAAATTATTTTGAAATTCACGGTGTTACATTCTTCTAAATTCAAAGTTCTCAAATGTTTTGACAATTATATTTAACTTTTTTTTTAAATTAACTCGTGTAATACATGGGTCTTACAACTAGTCCAATAATATCTGAACATAAATTTTCCAAAATTAAGACTTTGTTTTACAAACCCATAAAAACAAATTATTAGGGACGAGCATTGGAACCCGCCCGAACCGGAACGAGAACTGAACTTGGCGGAAAATAGGAACCGAATCGGACCGTCGGTTTCGGTTCTACCGGTTCTGGTTCCCACCGGTTCTTGTCGTGTCTTCAATGTTGGAACCGAACCTCGAGAAATAGCAGCATATGATCCGATTTTTGCCGGTTCTACCGGTTCCCGATTCCAAAAATCCACAAGAATATCGTCCCGGTCCCGACCCGAATTGTTCTATCCGGTTCCGGTACCTTGATGATGAGACAGTCATTGGAGATTCAAAGGAGGTGGCCAGAGTATTAGACATCATTGGGGTGGCAGGCCCGGGCTTGAGCTAAATATCAAGAAAACTGAGCTATTTTGGCATTCATGCGATGGTAGGAAGCTTCGTTCAAGTTTAGTCCCTTCTGACATTGGGCGACCGTCAGTGGGGGTGAAGTTTCTTGGGGGAGCTGCTAGTAGAGATGCGAGTTTTATTAGTGGGTTAGCCATGAAGAGGGTTGTCAAGGTTGTTGACTTGATGTGCCTTCTACCACAGTTACATGACCCCCAGAGTGAGCTCATTTTGCTTCGATCTTGCATGGGCAGCGCCAAACTTTTCTTTGGCCTAAGAACATGGAAATGGCAACTGGCTTCGTTACCAATTAGGTTTGGTGGTTTGGGGTTGTACTTAGCAATAGAGGCTTCCTCCTATGCTTTTGCGGTCTCACGAGCTCAATCGTGGGTGTTACAAGACCACATCTTACGAAATAGCGGCATATATGGTATAGCTTTAGATTATGTTTGTGTTTTGGCTTGTCTTCGTGATAGGATTCCGGGCTTTGACTTCAGCGGTTTCACTAATAAGGACACCGCCCCTCCAAAAGCCCAACATTTATTGGCGAGTGCCCTTTTTAGTAAAATTGTCCAAGACATGGAAGTTCATTTCGACATGACGATTAGGCAGAAAGCAATTTTTGAGTGTCTAAGGGCCCCACATGCTCAGGATTTCTTATGACTATTCCTATTGACGGTCTTGGCCAACATATGTCGTCAGTGGAGTATCATATCATCCTCAAGTCTCGCCTTATGATCCCTTTATTTCCAGCTGACGAGACTTGTCCTGTTTGTCGCAAGGCATGCTTGGACTCCTTTGGGGAGCATGCAGTTCATTGTAAAGAGCTCCCGGGTTTCAAGTACCAACACGATCCGGTTAGGGTGTTATTTTCGACATATTTAGGTGTGCTGAGATTTTTGTCAAGAAAGAGGCCCCTGTGATCTTTCTGACTGATCCATTGGAAGGAAGATCAACACTTATACCAACTGATGTTTTAGTATATGGATGGGCTGGAGAAAAACATGTATGTGTGGATCTAACAGGGGTTTCCCCTCTTGTGGGCTTAGGGAGTGGAGTTTTCACTGTGGGGCAAGCTGCTTTAAAAGTTGCATAAAGCAAAGTGGCAAAACATGAGAGCGTGCATGGAACACGTTTTTATATCCTTTGCATTTGATACTTTCGGTTTCCTTGCGCCAGAAGTTGTGGAGCTACTCAATAGAGTCCAACGGGTCATGCATAGTAATGTTATGACTACAAGATCTATAAATATTGTTTTTAAAAGAATTAGTTTTGTCATCCAAAAAGGGGTTGCGGCACAGCTTATTGCTCGTTTACCCGCAACATCTATGTAAATCTTTCTTATGAATTTGGTAATGAAATTTGAGATATTTATTAAAAAAAAAATAATAATAAAATAATAATTGATAATCGTTAGCTAAAAAAAATGCAAAACATTAAAGTTTATTAGTATATCTTGGGAGTATAAACCACCAAGGTGATGAATGAATGTCGAGGTGATTTTTAGTAATCGATTCAATGAGTATGTTCAAGATTTTATTAGGTAGTTTGACGTCTGTAAATTATGTGACTTTTATTTTGTGGTCTCAAGTAAAATGTTTTTCTTACTGAGAAAGAATCCAATGAGACATTGACAAGTTTCTCTGAAAGCCAAAAAGATATTGGAATCTTAAAAAAATGGAAGCGTTCTTGCTTTGATATTCGCAGCTTTTCTGCATGCATGGCTGTATGCTAACTCTTAGTAAGCTTATAATTCATGCACCCTACCACTGTTACCTGACCTCACCATGCTGCTCAGGCTAAACATTGCCATTGGATACTGTACTACTCATAACATATTCACTAAATTACATAAATAGTCCCTATGGTATAGTGAAACTAGCAACTTTTGTCCAATATTTTTGTTACATAGCTCGCTTGTCTCCATGGTTTCATTTTCTTATATGTTTCATCCGAGCATGTGCAGGTGTTCATGGGAATTTCGTGATTTTAAAGTCGTATTTTTATGGGTATCACAGGTGTGTCTGAAGTGAAATATCTTAAATAGAACCTTGTTAATTGTTAAATCCTCTTTTGCTGTTGTAATTGGAATAGAACCTAATCAGATGATGCAGTGTGGATGTGGAAGTTGATAATATTAATTGAGAATTTCCAAAATTGGTCCCTATGTCATGTTTATATTTACTGGATTGGTCCAAAGGCAATATGATATTTTTTAAAATATTAATAGCAAAGTGTTAGATTTAATGGCTCAATGACCAAACATGAAAGAAAATGAAACCACAGCTAAATGTGAAAGAAGATGAATTCAAGGGACAAGACGTGTAAAAAGAAAAAACCTTGGACCAAAATTGCTAGTTTCAATACAGCAGAAAAAAATAAAACAGGAAAACAAAGCTAAAAAAAATACCCAACTTTAACCTCTCAAAGTCAAAGCTACTGAGTCGCTGTTCAAAATTGAAATTGGAACAATCACATGTGTGTGTGCATTATTTCTCCTCTTTTTAGGGTTTCAGTCTATGCTCATCAAGAGGAAAATACACTTGTTCACCATGTCAATTATTGCCAAAACAAGTTCAAGGGCACATAAAGTAAAAAGATCATAAAAGTTGAGACTAAAAAGTAAATCCATTTTGACATTAACTACCAATTTTGAACTTCACAATTAAAGCTAAATGAACACTAACCCTGGCAATTATTCATGAATTATTACTTGCAAATCTAGGGAAAGGTAAAAACAACATATTTTTCCTTCATTCCCATTCTACCCCTACATATGTTAGTGTGTAATACATCAGCTCTATTATCTTGACATCATTATAGATTACACAGCTCTTCTGTTTGCTCTTTACATTCCATTAATCCTCTACTTTCTTATCTTCAAACTATGATATCAATGTTATTAATTATTATTATTATTATTATTATTAATATCAACTTCCATTTATGGTTGGACTTTCACCCATTCATAACGCCCTTCAAGCGGCTTTTCATTCACAATATCAAAGTTGTACCTGCATTATTAACCCAAAATGATTAAATAAAACAAATGATTATTCAGGAACATTCGAATATATAAATACTATTAAAAAGTTAAAAATTAATTTACTTTTCAGAAAAACGTCGTTGCTGTTCATGTGCATGTCGAGCAAAAAACACCTCAATCTCCTGTGCTGAAGGCATAATCCCCTGGATTACCCTGTTAGAAGCATGTCGGTTTGTAGCAGATCCAGGGGTATTATTGGTATTTGACTCCCTTATAAAGCTACAAGGTGTGCTTTCTCTAGTGCTCCTACATATATATTTTAAAAAGAAATGGCAATTAGCATAACAAAGAAAACAAAAAATAAAGTCTGTTATAGTCCCAAGAAATTAACTTATGTAACTATGGTCCACTTAAAGGATGGATGGATAAAATGGTTAGAAAGATAACAAGAAAAAGAAATACTATATTTGTTTTATAAAATAATGATAGTGGGAGTGAAACTTATACGATATTCTATCCTTTTCCTGTTTAATTGTTTGTGTACTATCAACTGACACATGGTAAAAAACACCTTATGTAGGTGGGGCCAGTCCTTTCCCATGCATTCTAGTAATACACTGTTGATGAGAATCTAAACTAGGAAGTGGCAATGGTCAACATGTGATTGAAACAGATTTGGTTTTGTTTCTCTGTTCTACCAATAAATAAGCTACATAAATTTAACCCAAAAAAAAGGCCTGTTTAAAAAACAAGTCATGATATGGAAAAGATGCCGATTGATAATAAATGACACCGATGTTAAAAACAGTATCCATGTTGGATTTTATCTCAATCTCATTACCCATGTCTCATTATATGTTATGAACAATACTAAAACATGTGGGACAGAAATTACTCTAGATCTCTTGTATGGTTGTATGTACAAAGATTTGAATGCTCTTCCCACTTTTGCATGTTTAAAAGACATTAATGCCCTTTACACCCGTATGGCTCGTGGGATTACAAGAGAAATAATCTGTGTCATGTCATCTTGCATATAGGGAAAAAGGCAAACATTATGAAAAAAATATATTCACCATAAAATGTAAATACAAAAATAAGAACTTTGTTATCTAACGAGATGTGTTCATTCAATGTATTTTTATAGTTCTTTGAAAAAAAAGGATTTGGAAAGTTAATTGTTTAATTAAAGATGGTACCCACACGATGAAGCAATGAAAAAAGAAAAAGAAAGTGAGACACTTTTGCACATAAGAACAAGAAAGTCTCTCTCCAAAGAGCATTTTCAACCAATACAAAAGAATATTCACACCCACATAAGACAAGAAAGCGCCCTTTAAAAATTATAAAACAACTCAAAAGAACATATAATTGAAATACTCATATTTCTTTTAACATCAAATAATAACAAGTTGATGACGAACATAGATATTTTTATGCAGAATAGTTGATATTCTGTCCATGGTGTGTATTTAAGAAACGTAAAGCATCAAAAAATAATTTATGTAAAATTAACCCCCTTTTCCTCATATAATCAAACAAATATTAAAACAGGAATAGAAGCAGGAAGCAGAAAATTTCTGCAAAAGATGCTAAATTATTAAATAAATCAGAGAAATAAATAAATTATACCTCTCTCTGCCATCGAAATCAGTATTATTTTCGCCAAAAGAAGTTTCTTCAGTACCAAAATCACAATAAGCCTCTGTTTCTTCGTCTGCTTTGATTTTGGACTCACGCAAAACCCTATGGTTTTCATTACATGAACCGGACCCAACTGAAACCGAACCACCGGAACGAATTACCAACCTCGAAGTTCCCATGCTAGGGTTAGGGTTTTCTTGCCTGCAGCACGTCGATTGTTGCAGCGGTGGCTTTTCCAGCCTACGGCTTCGAAGCTGGAGATACGACAACTCATGGTTGTCCTCGAGCGGAGGTGTGTCAGTGGTTTTCGAAGCTTGAAGTTTCTGTAAGGCTAGGGTTTTGGCTCGCGTTCGGACGCCGAGAGAAGAAGAGACTTCCATAACTGCCACCGCATCGCCGGTCAATTTCGCTTTCCTCATGTACTTCCCCATGCGCCTAATTTGATGATGGACGAATCAGATTGTGAGAATTGAGTCTCATAAATTCTTGAAATTTCGTAGAGATATATGAAAACGAAGACGGTTGTTTTAGAGAGAGAAAGAGAAGAGGGAAAGAAGGGGGAAAGATTTGATTGTAAGAAGTTAGGGTTGGTGTAAAAGGAGAACGGCAGTTTTGGGGGCA
Organism: Lactuca serriola; assembly: GCF_051521515.1. Classification (NCBI taxonomy): domain Eukaryota; kingdom Viridiplantae; phylum Streptophyta; class Magnoliopsida; order Asterales; family Asteraceae; genus Lactuca; species Lactuca serriola. The sequence continues at coordinate 136,134,176 of NC_136415.1, forward strand.
TTTGTATTGCTTCCGGAATTTTTTATCTACCTAAAATGCCCTTGGTTAATAACAAATAAAATAATTAAAAAATGGCATCCAAAGTGGTATATGCTCCAAAATAATTATGTGATAAATATTAAACTTAAAAAATTAACCATGTTAAAACGGGTTGTAAAATACCTGCAACCACTTTTGACAAAAAAAAATCAATACGGCTATACACATTATTTATTAAAAGATTTAAATAATCAATTTTGATACAATTTCTAAGAAATTGATTATTTTAAACAATGAGTCAGCATTTAAATTCCAAACTCAATTATACAAATTAAAAAATGTCAAAAACTAAATATTAGGACTTAAATATAACTAATTTCAGGGGTGTTTGGATTGCTTTTAAACATCAAAAGTCTTTTTTATAGAAGGACTTTTTTGTAAAATGACTTTTTGTAAAATAAGCTCTTTAAAAAGTGTTTTGATTAGCAAAAGGACTTTTAGCTTAAATTTTACATGTAAAATCACAAAAAGTCAGGTTTTTGTGACTTTTTGAAACCCCTCATTTTACTCTATACAAAAAATCATTTTAAAAAGAATTTTTCTATTACCCAAACATATTTTTAACTTTTTGAGAAAGTTAAAGTCAAAAGTCAATCCCAAACACCCCCTTAGTATAAAGGTATAAATATCATCATAATCTGTTACAGCAAGTGATATAGAAAAGTTTATAAAAAGTATGTTAAAAATATCTTTGTTTTAAATTACTAAAAAACAAATATATAAATTTCAATTTAAATTTTAGGGTTAATATTATAAAAAAATCCTATATATTAAGAGATTTTTCACATTAAATTTTAACTAACTTTTTTGTTAAAAAGACTTTGTATTTTTTATATATTTTTTCATTTTAACAAGTTTACTATTAATCATTTAGTTGTAGACAATTTTTCAGAAAACCCTCAAAAAAAATTCCAAAAATACCTTGAACATTTTTTACCTCGAAAAAGCTTCATGACATTTTTTTTTTTGAAATCTAACTTTATTAGGTTTTTCCAATCAAAAATACATTTTCAATCCATAAAATTATATATATATATATATATATATATATATATATATATATATATATATATATATATATATATATATATATAAAAGGAATGGTTCAAATGAGAATCCAAAAATATTAAGAACCATTGTTTCAAAAATATTTATTAACTATGTATTGTAAATACTTATTAAATATGTTAACACCCGACCTTTTGGTATGAAAAGGTAAAATTATAATTTTTATAGTCTAATATTTTCATTTACACATTCATTTATATTCAAACACAAATTTTATATAGAATACACAACTTAATACAGTTCATTCATAGTTTTATACATAAAATTTACAATTTAATACAAATTCATTATACATTAATTCACATATTGAGAGAAGTCAAACATAAACTCCACCACCACCAACTATCACAAGTTGTCACTGATCATTTGTTTTATCGTTGCAACCATCATTCTTTCCAAATCAGATATGTAGAGATAAAATCATGTGTTGTCATCTTAAATTATATATTCACGGTTTAATAAACCTATTAATTTATTCACCCAAATTTTAATGCAAAATAATCATTAAAATTCATACAATTTTACATATTTATATAACACAAAAAATAAATATTCACAAAAAATGAATACAAACCTTCGTACATAAATAATTCATATTTTAACATAAAATTCACAAAAAAAAAATTATAGTCTATTAGAGTCAATTCACAGCCTAATACAATCAATTTATAATTTAATACACAAAATTCATAATTTAATACATAAAAATTATACATTCACAACCATGTTCTCAACTTACAACTTATATATATATATATATATATATATATATATATATATATATATATATATATATATTTATATATATATATATATATATATATATATATATATATATATATATACATTTAGGTCTGGAGGCTAATGTTTCTCTTGGATTTTAATTTGCATAATATTAACAATTTAAAGCTTACATACTTTATTCAAAGTTAGATAAAATCATATATGTGTATAATGTTTTCTTTCATCTCATATTTCATTAGCAAATACAAAATTCATTAAAAAAAATTACATTTTGATACAGTCGATTCACAGCATAATATAGTTAATTCACAGTTTAATACATAAAAATTATACATTTAGAGTCATATTCTCAACTTATTAGACTAGTTCAAACACTAATTTACAGCTTAAAACTTATAAAAATTTATGAATTCACAGCTTAAAACTTATATTTTTTTATTAATAATAGTTAACATTAACAAAACTAAACAATAACTGAAACATTTAATTTCTCTGGTTTCAAACCCCCAACCGGTAACCAAAAGAAGCAAGCTTCGGTAGTGGTAGTAGCTTCAAAGGCTAAAAAGTATGAGAATCTCCACTGTTCAATCAACAACAACAGGGAGGGATGCCCCCGAGGGCATCCCAATCGATTCAATCAACAAAGCAAGTGTTGTGAGCCCACGGGCGAGTGAGGGCTAAACGATATTTATAGATTGAAACTACAAAACCTTAATTTCTGAACCAGCCTCATGAACAAGCCAGTCACGATTCACACCTTATAAAGACCTAAAAAATCACAACTTAGTACAGTTAATTCTTAATACAATTAATTCGCAGCTTAATACAGTTAATTCACAGCTTACAAAGACCTAAAAGAAATCGCAATGTAATACAGTTGATTCATAGTTTAATACAGTCAATTCACAACTTAATACAACCAAATTACTGTTTAATACATAAAATCCACATCTTAATATAATAAATTTACAGTTTAATAAATAAAAGTTATACATTTACAACCATATTCTCAACTTAATAGGCTACTTCGTACACTAATTCACAGCTTAATACTATAAAAACTCATGAATTCACAGCTTAAAAACTTATATTTTCTTATTAATAATAGTTAAACTAACATTAACACAACTAAACAATAATTGCAACATTAAAACAACACAATTTACAACTTGAAAAGAGTTGAACTCATAGTATTTATAAAAACATTAACATAATAACACATTATAAATTCAATTCACGGCATAACAACAACAAAACATAATCAGTTTAAAACATTAAATTCACACCTTAACAAGTAAGATAATAAATTTGGATTCACAAATTAATAGCAGGTAAAACTAAGATTAACAAAAATTAAAAAACAAAAAACAAAGAGAGAGAGAGAGAGAGAGAGAGAGGGATTAAAACATTAAATTCACAGGTTAACAAAGGTAAAAACAAGTAAAATAAAAATTGCATACGTGAAAGAGATGGTTGTGAGTTAACGGTGGTTCACCAGAGCGGCGAGGTAGCAGCGGTGGTGGTGGTTGATGGCGATCTTTGTTGTGGTCCCTTAATCTCGTCGGAGATCGTTGATCTTGAAATATAAATAACAGATCTAGAGACAGGAATCGTTGATTTGTCACCAGAGAGCGTAGATCTATCATTAGAGATCGTAGATCTGGACTGAAACATTTCAGATCTTAGAGCCTCGTTGATGAAATCGTAAGTCTGATGTTCTACCCAGCGTTCTGGAACGAGAGGCATCAAAATGAACAATGTTCAGGTTCTTCTATGGTGAAGGTGAAGCTGCCAGAGAAGGTAAAAATGGTGGTAGATCACGACTACGATGGACAAGGAATACCAAGTTATTATAAAATGGTGGTATATCGTTGGTGATCGGAGGTGGTGGCGACGATGACTTGAAATCACAAGACCAACACTGGAGACGAGAGATTGGAGCTGTCAAAAGTCGATTTCTCTTAGATCTAACCAGATCTTGACTAGGAACACCATACGAGACAAGAAAAACCATCGGAATCCCTCAGATCTAACCAGGTATGAGCAAGAAGAACAAAGGAAAGTCGTCGGAATCAACATTTATCGGAGATCACATATGTCGAGTGGTGTTTGCTTCGAACAGAGCTTATAGATTTGATAGTAGAAGAAAATGATATGAGAGTTGAGACGGTGGCGGCGGTATTGGTGGCAGTCGATGGTGGTGGTGGCAATCGGCGGTAGTGGTGGTCGGAGAAAATGATGATATAGTTTTTGTGTTCTTGAAGATTGGTGGAGAGATAATGAGAGAATATATTATTTTGTTTTTGGAAAATTATGAGAGAATGTAATCGAGCCTAAACTAATAGCTATGAACTAATTGAATGAGTTTTTTTTAAAAGACCATTATGCCCTTTTTCGTTTTTGCAATTTATAAAAACATTTTAAAAATCAAAATATTTGAAAAGGCAAAATAAGTTTAAAATTAATAGTTCTTAGGGTTCTTAACATTTAGGGGTTTTTATTTGATTTCTCTATCTCTCTCTCTCTCTCTCTATATATATATATATATATATATATATATATATATATATATATATATATATATATAGAGAGAGAGAGAGAGAGAGCTAGGTTCAAGTATCCTAACTAATTATTGTACGGATATCATATGGTATGAGAATTATTAAGAGAATAAGTTGTTTAGCAATGCTAATACGTTCAACCTTATAAAAATATTGTCATTTTCATGCATTCTCACTAATTATTATTTATTTTTGTTCTCACACATCGTTTTTCACTCATTTTCATTCTAACAGAATATGACCCAATAAACATTCTGACAATAATGAGAATAATAATAATAATAATAAATATATAATAACCTTATAGACGATTTAATTAGTGAGAATGTGTGTTAATGACAATAGTTATGTAAGATTGAACGTATTTATATTATCAAACAACATATTTTCTTTATCATTCTCATAGCATACGATATACGCACAATAATTAGTTAGAATATAATAAACTAAGCATATATATATATATATATATATATATATATATATATATATATATATATATATATACACACATGCACGAGAGAGAGAGTTCAATACAGAACCACGTAAACTTATAAAATTATAAAACCACATAAAAATTATTTTTGAATATTTTATATGTTTGTAACTAAACATACGAATATTAATAAAGAAGCATGTATGTTTGGTCATAAACATCGGTTATTTTTCATGTGGTATGTATATATAACTTATGTCTTATAAATAGTAGCTTTAACAAAATTACTTTTCATGTTCTAAAAATTAATAACATTCACCAATGACTTATAATTTTCTCATATTCTACCAATACTAGTAGAATGTATATATAATTAAAGGTTTCTTCAAAAAAAAACATTCAATGTTTTCTTAAAAAAAAAGGCATTTATCTGTTTGAAGTGATTATTGATTTAAACAATAAGAGATGTTTGAAGGGGTTATTGATTCAAATTAAAAGATATGAGAAAATAAATTTTGCCGCATCAATGATAATTGCAATTAAATTTTTTTCTTGCAATAATAATGTTTGAGATGAGAGGTAATATGAAAAAAACTAATAACCTCAATTGTTAGGGAATAAAAATGAGAAGTAATGCGGATAAAAAGAAAAACTAAAAGCACACAAAGAAACATTATTTACATGGTTCGGTTAAGGTGACCTGCATCTACGGGCAATAAGTGAGTACTCTTTATTTTAGAGCTCTCAAACAAATGTTACATGTATAATTTTCACAGAGATTTGCCTAACACTCTTGAATTCAAGAGACAAAATGACCTAGCATGCATCCTTATTTATACTTAAGGGATCAGACCTAAAACCCTAATGGGCCAATGGAAGATACCTTCCTTTTTTATTTAGGAAGATACTTGAGGGATCAGACCGATGAGACATGTTCTAATGACATCTCGTCGTATGATGCAACGCTTAGACTTATGTCTTTTTGAGTTCGGTTCCAAAATGGAAGATACCTTCCTTCATGTTCTAATGTGGTATAATCACATTCTAGCATGTAACACTTATAGCTGTTGGATTTCGTGTCTAAGCCCCTAACTAAAACTGGGATGTACTTGACCCGATTGTAGCATAGTCCTTTTGGGTTGCCTTCATTAGTGCAATTTGATAGAATAGACTTTTGAGAATAAGGTTATTTATGATTTATTAATATATTACAAATATAAAATATTAATATGAAATCATATTATTTAATTAGTATTGATCAAGAATTAATTTGGAAGTAATTTTGTGATCAAAAGAGACTAATTAAATATATGGGGATTGATTATGTAAATCAATTATTCTTATAGTATAGGCTAATGATCCATGGTTATTTAGGATGTGCTAAACCAATGTGATAGTCCATGGATAGTCCATGGAGGTTTTAACCCATGGACTCTAAGTAATATGAAAGGTCATTAGGGTTTGCAAAGATGTAACCCTAGCACTATAAAAGGAACCCCTCATGACCAAAATCCGTTACACCATCATTCTAAGAGTTTGATATTGATTTTGTGCTAAGTAACTTATTCTCTCAAGCCTCCTTCTTGCATTTGGTGTTTGTGACACATTAGAGGCATCACACTTGTGGTGCTCACGCTTTCAAAGGTCAATAACTACACCCTACATATAAGAGGTAATCATCTAGACTAGTTTTTATGTTGTATAGCCTCAATTGTATGCTAGTTAGGATGTATGCTTTGGAAAATTGAAAAATACATGTATAATTAGAGAAAACATAGATCCAAAGCATCTAGTGTTGCATGTGCACCATAGGAGTGTTATAGTGCTCAAAACCAAACAGTGGTATCAGAGATATGGTTGTTTTATGTTATATTTGATGCTTGTTAATTTTCAGAATTGAAAAAAAATCGATTTTCTAGCCTCTGACTAATGAACTCGTCGAGTCCACTGGCTGACTCGACGAGTCCACTCAGTAACAAGGGCAACTCGACGAGTCAGTTCATGCACTCGTCGAGTCCATGGCTTTGGTTGCAGAATTTCGAGTTTTTTTTTTATATTGGATTGGAATTACTACTACAAACTGTTTTACATCATTAAATCTGTTTTTATGATATGGTAGTGATTATGCTCATCTAATCACAAGATAATTGTCAAAGTTTTAAGATAATTGTTGATTTATATGATAAACAAAGTTGCTTGCAAATTGTTGACTTGATATTATCTTGTTTATGAGTTTAGCTAGATCAATCTTGAATTATATACTAATTTTAGTTGTTGAAAAATGATCTAAATGAATTTTAATGACCTCCATAACTTGCCCTCAAGTTATGGAAAGTGAAAAGTTTCATCCATTAAAAATAACATTAAACTCATAAGTTATGAATTCCAAGAGTCATCAAAAGATAGTTGTTAATTTATATGTTAAGCTAATTACTTGTATCATTTGATTTGAAACTATTTGGCCTTATGAGTTAGTTTAGATCATGATTAAAAAAATTATATTGATAATTTTTCATGTAAGAATTCATCTAAATGTTCTTTAATGAGTTCCATAACTTATCCTCAAGTTATGGAACATGAAAAGTCTTATCATAAATGTTTTAATGAACTCCATAACTTGTCCTCAAGTTATGGAAAATCAAGAGTCTTTTCATAAAACCAACATTAACTCATAAGTTATGGAAACCAATAGTTTTGAAAAGTTTCAAAACTTGTCCTCAAGTTTTGGAATTTGTAAAGTCTCACAACTGAAACATTTAATTCCAATCCATAGAGTTTTAAAAGTTAAAATTCAACCCTTATACTATTATTATATTAAAAGTTAATATTAATATATATATATATATATATATATATATATATATATATATATATGTATGTATGTATAAAAGACAAGTCAGTCTTACCATTAGTAGACCTCATTCACGAAGTCGGTCTATAAGGGGGGTATAAGGTTACTGCCTATAAAATGGCGGTTTAATGGGTGTCTACTCTCACCCACCGCTTCCTTGACTAGTGGAGGGTCGTTAGCTGAACGGGTAGGATAGGACACTAATTCCCATTATAAGTATAATGATAATTATAAAGTAACTAAACTTTTATTAAATTCCCAATCTTAGTTACTTTAGGAAAAATGTGAAAATGGTACTACTCCATGAAATACACTTTGCACCTTGTTAAGTCGTTAGTGAAGCGTGTGTGGTTAACCTACACACTAATCTGGGACTGACAATGTGTGGCAAAGGGTAGCTTGACGTTAATCATAGATCAATGGAGCGTGTGTGGTTAACCAACACATTGCTTATGTGATTTGTAACGTTGAGTGTACCAAGCTAATTTGCATGGTTATTCGCACCTTGTTTGTGATTCTCGGCATCCCAGTCACAAACTTGAAGGGCACAATCGAGAATTAAACATGTCATTAAAAAGTTCAATGAATCTCAAAGAATCTAGGAATTTCAATCCATTTAAAACTTAATAATTTGTTTTGTTTTTCATGGTGGAAATTGGTAAATCGTCATTTACCTACCTTCAAATATTTTACAATTGGATTACGACATCCCTCATCGCAATTGTAAAATATTATGTTGGGTCCTAGCATTAATATTTTTTTGGGTGTTATATCAAGAACTTAAATCAACTAACTTGAATTTCTCCCTTTATAGATGTCTAGGTTAGACAAATATGGTCTTCTCGAATCTATTGGAAAAAGGCTTTCCACATGAAGATGATATTCCACAATATCATACTTAACTTCCTCCACCTGCTCCAATTATTCTCCCTGACCCACATGTTCGAAGACTTGAAAAGTTCAAGGTCACTCAGGCCCTATTGGCGAGCAAACATGAAGATGGAAGTTCTGTGTGTGCACATGTCTTGGAGATGAAGTCACACATTGACAGGCTGGGATTGTTAGGAGTCGATGTATCAAGGAAGTTGGTTTTTGACTTGGTTCTTTAGTCACTACCCAATTCATATAGTCAATTTGTTAAAGACTACTATATGACAGACCGCGACGTCTGTAACACCCATAGATTTGGGCTAGTCAATTTAGAGACAGTGAGCATCAAAAATGAGTTTTTGATGGAATATTATTTAGAAGGAATAATCTTAATTAAGTGGTAGTATATGTTACAAGGGTACCGTACATATAAAGAACGCCGAAATCCGAGTTATAACGAAGAAGTTATGGCCCGTCGAAGTTTTTCGGCAAAACAGGCACGACACCGGGAGACGTAAATAGTGAATTTATGATAGAGGAGTTTTTAGCCTTAGTAATCTAAACAAAAGTTGTAGTATACATTAAACCGAGAACATACAAAAAAAAAAGAACGCCCAAATCTGACTTCGTATGAGGAAGTTATGAATTTTCTAAGATTTGGCATAACAATGCACGACCCGAAACTCGAATTTTAGTTCGAGCGTGTTTTGGCCTACGCGACCTGAATGAGAGTTGAAGATCTCATTAATAGGAACTCAACGATAAAAAGACAGACGAAAACGGAGTCCGTATGAAGGAGTTACGAATTCTTCGCAGTCATTTAACAGTCTAATCTCCTCCTACTGTTAAATTTAAAATCGGTCGAGAACTAGCCTATGGAGTCAAAAGGAAAGTTGTAGATCTTGTTTTTAGCTATGTGTGGATATAAAGAACGTCGAAAACGTAGCTCGTATGCGAAAGTTACGGGGTTTAGAAGTCGGCAGGGTGCTGCTGCAAAAGGGGTGACGTGGCACAATATAGGCCACCCACATTTTGCCACCAGAATGGTGACACCTAGCATGGACTCGACGAGTTGGAGGCCAACCCGAAGAGTTGAGCAGGAATCCAACCTATAAATAGAGGTGTCGGGTGAAACTCTTTTCTCACACCTTCAAACCCTTCTTTCTCTCTCTAGAAACTCTCTCTAAACCTCCCAAACCCCTCAAAGGCTAGGGTAACTCCCTAGCACGGGGTGGAAGCCTTGGATCCCCCGACGACTCCGAAAAGAAGAGCCTTTGGCTCAGAAAATCTGCTTCGGCGGAGCCCAGTTTTGCGAAAAACCCGATGTAAGTGAGATACGCCTACCCTATCTTAAGTATATCTTATGTTTAAATATAGTAATGTTATTAGGACCTTATAATGAGTATTTGGGATATTATTATAAGTTATATAAGTGTCGTTATACTATCTTTTAACCACTCGCGGTACGGGGAATCTAGTTTGGAGGGCCGCTTGGGTTGCTGGATTTCAGAAGTGCTATATGCCAAAATGATCATGCTCTCCAGTGTTCCATGTCTAGCCCCTGTCTGTACATAGTGGGTGAAGAGTATTGTTTAACGCTTATATAATAGTATTAATAGCTAGACTATTAATTAGTCTCGTCGAACATTAGACTAAACTCTAGTTGTAATGATACTAGGTTCTGTCAAAGGATTTGTTTTAAAGTAAACGAAGCGTTGTCCGAGTACCGAGTCACCAGCTTATCAAGTGAGTGCATAGTCCTTTTCATGAAAATGATTTTAATACAAGTATTGATTGAAGTATTAATTATATGTTTATGTTCGGGTTAATTGATGTTGCATGAAATATGTGTTAAAGAACATACCTGATTATATATGATGATTTAGGATAAAGAGTAAACCTAAATTAATTGTGAGGAATATTGGGAAGTATTTTCTTACGAGTACGAGTGAGTTATACTCAAAGAATAGAACTTTAGTATATCTCATTGATCCAGGAGCATGAATTAGAAACAGTCATTGTTCGTATTCCGAGAGTATGGATTGGACATAGTCAATTGTCATTAATCTAGGAGTATGGATTAAGACATAGTCAGTTGTCCTTAGTCCGGGAGTATGGATTAAGACATAGTCAGTTGTCCTTAGTCCGGGAGTATGGATTAAGACATAGTCAGTCGTCCTCAGTCTGGGAGTATGGATAGGACATAGTCATTCGTCGTTAATTCAGGAGAATGGATTTACACATAAACACTTGTACCTAATCCGAGAGTATGGAATAGGCACAATTATTGATCTGAGAGAATGAATTAGATATGAGAGTACGGGTTAAGTAAGAGGTAAAATTTAAGGTCCAAGAGTATGGATAGTCTCGTTGCAAGGACTAACGGGGCGAGGTAATAGTTGCTTATATATATATGTGGTGAAATTGTATATTTTGTGAGTTCTAAATTATATATATGATATAACACTATGAGATTGAGATCCCTATGTACTCACTAGGTTTCGCAACCTGACCCACTCAATTTATTTATATCACAGGTGTTGATAAGAAGTCACATTACACTGAGAGATTAAGGAGATATAAATCACTAGTGATAATGAATGTAAGTTTTGTTTATGCTTATGTTCCTGTATTAACGATGACATCCCAAATGTTTTAAAATGAATAAAAATACTTTTCTTTGGAAATTCCTTGATAATGTATTTATCATGTTTTACTGGGAACAAATTCCGAAACACTTTAATTTAAAATGTTACTCTGATATCTAAACAAAGCATAAACAAAATCGGTCTTTTCTGGACGTGAAAATGGGGATGTCACAACGGCACCCTTATTGATCTTACATATTTGCTTATTGTTGTTGGGTCTGCAATGATTTGGCGCACTTGTAAAGCAAATTTGATTAGAAGATCTACTTCCCAAACTTCCATGGATATTGACAATGGAAGCATTGGAAGTCCAGAAAAGATTTATCTTTCCAAGGGAAAGGGAAAGACGAAGTCTGAAGATTGTCCCGTGTACCATTCCCAAAGAGTCCACATGTTTCTATTGCCAAAATAAGTGGCATTTGGTTGCAAAGGTGTCGTATCTACCTGAAGGATCATAAGAATGGTAAGGTCAAAAAGTTTGACTCTGATTTAGGTTAGTCCACTATCTAACTCTATTAAGTTCTTATCTGTAGATTCTTAATACATGATGTGATAAGATTACATTTTAATGTTTTGTAGGATCAAAGGATGCTTAAAGGAAAGGCATGCAAAGTCTGATCGCAAAGAGATGGATTTCGATCGCATGGTTCGATGATCGAATTTTTGGGCTGCTACTTAAGAGTTATGATAGATTGCTTAGAAATTTGTAATAACATAGTTTTCATTTGAAATTGCATTGTAACGAAAAGTGTTTCCGCAATTATATAGATAAAGAAAAAAAATTATTTCCTTGCAATAGCATATGTGAAAATTGATGTTTGTATTTTTTAGCATTATGGATTTGATTCTTTCGTTTGTGGTAGTGTCTAAATTTATCAAATAAGGAAAGATTCTCATCACCCAAGTTTCAATTGGGCAGAAACTTGGGATCATGAAACTTGTATTGTACAATGAATGAGAATCTTCATCTTTGGGAAATTAGGACTAATTCTATGTTCACATACAAAGGTGAGTTAAGTGAGGGACTAGGGTATCGGGTACACTTGGTTGTGCGCTGATCAGGTCCACCACAAAGAATGATAAGACTATTTGTTATGGTTTAATAAAGTTAGTAAATATGGTTATGCTTACAAGATTAAGTATAATTCTAAGTCATTGAAAAGTCTCAATGTATAGCATAATGAATAAGAACAATCAAAGTCGACAGAAAGATAAAAGTTTCTCTAGTCTAAAAAGATGGGAGAGTACTTGAGTATCATATTTTATGATCATCTTAATGATTATGAAAATCATATCACAATTGATCCTCTAAAGTGCACTTGTATGGCCAATAAGAGGAATCGGGGATTGTTGAAATGGTTAAATCAAAAGGTGAATCATACTTCGTTCCAAAATCAAGTCTTAGAGTCATACTCCAAGATTGTACATCGAGTGACATAATATTAAGACAGATTTATAACACTTATCAAATGTAGAGTAAAATGTTTCTTACTCTTGTACATTTGAAATTGGTAAGTTATGTTGTCTCGGATAAGACAAAGACCAACTAAGACCAATTGTGTGAAGTGTTTTGTCTTGATAAGAAATCACACTAACTCTTGAATATTTGTTTGTCAAGTGATGTTTCTTGATAGGAGAATCTTATATGTCAAGAGGTCAGTAGGAGTCTTAAAGATCTTGAAAAATTTCAAGAACTAATCAAGAATAAAACCTATTGTTTAACGCTAGCATACAACTTGGGGTTCATTACCTATCGTGTTGACACATTCTTGTATCTGTGTCCATTCTAGTTAAAGTTGACTATGCATGTGAGTTCTCAATTGTTTTCATAGGGCAAAACACCTTAGTTAGTGAAAGTTCATTGATCAGTAAGGGTGATCTGCTGAACAACTTGGAAGACATGGTAGGCCCTTGTGCTGTCAAGTGGCAAGAAATTAAAATTGAAAAAGTTCAGTCCATATGAGTTTGAATTTGTCATAGATCTTGTCTTAAGATTATGGTTATGACATTTCACATGGATAGGAACACATACACCATAAAAAATCTAAGTGTCATAAGGTTTCTCTGTAATTCATGAAAATGATTGTGAGGAAACGCTTTCACTAAGTAGATTCTAAAGAGTTGGCAATTGTGATGTTTGCATTCTCAAATTCGATTATGACTACGACATCCCTCTTTATAGTTCGAATTGTGAGAAATAGGAAAAGGTCTAAACATTTGAGACTTATTGTTGTAAGTTCTAAAATTGTTTGGACACACATGTGAGCTATCTAAGGAAAGGTGTATGAGTTTGAGGAGCTTAGATAAAGGCTTATCGAAGCATCTCATGTCAGAAATCAGAACTTTGGTAAAAGTCAATAAAGTATTGATTTCTAGAAGTCCAACTGATTTCTGGATTTATGTCACAGCTAGTGGTAGCATAAAAGTTATGCAAGTAACAAAATAATTGTTATGCTAGTGAGAGCATAGTTATTATGGTAAGCGTTGCAAGTTAGCAATGTTGATTATAGAAAACAAAGGTTTCAATTCGCAAAGTTGCAGGGTTGAAAAGTTGTTTTGCTATAATTAAGGGAGAGGAACTTATACTTCATTTTAATTCTAAAAGTTTAGATTGAGATTTTAATCAAATTTAGTCAATGATTTATATGAATACCATGTTGAAATGCTTCAACATTGGAAATTCTATATATGGAAATATTATAGCAAAAGACTGGTCAAGTATCATGTCTTTATGTAAGACATTATGAGTCGTATCCCATATGCTTCGGTAATAGGATCGATTGCATATGCTATAATATTCATGTGTTCTAATTTTCCAAATGCCTAGGGCGTTAAGAGGGAAAAAGGACTAGAACTAGATATGACTAAAGTTATTAAACAACTACTAAGAACAATCCAAGGTTCACCAAAGATTGGTTGCTTATGGATAGTTGGAAATATAGTAATGGATGGACCATATTGACATTATTATGAATAAACAGGATTCTATTAATAATAAGTTGTCATATGGAAAATATGGAAATGTTTCCATAATGGGAGTTAGATATCAAGAATCTATGAGAAAGTTAGAAACTTTTATGCAAGAAGGATGGTCAAAGAAATGTGCTTTGAATATTAGACTTCAGATCTTTGGAATTGTCTTGCAACAATCTCCAACGGAAAGTTTTGTAATTGACAAAGTCTCTGTGACTTGTGTACATAGTCATTACAAAAGAATCACTTCATATAAGTTTAGAATCTAACAAATTACAATAAGTGGCAAGAACTTGGTATTCTTACACTTACAATAAGGATTTGGAATTGTGAAATGAGTATCGTTGGAAATGTTTACAATTGATCTATTTCACAAAGTAAGGACCGTAGGTAAACATAGTGTGCATGCTTGGGCATAGGATAACTATTGTTTTAATTCTAAGTATTAGTTGATAAATCGAAACAATATACAATGAATAATGTGTAATCAATATGGTGATTAAATAAAAGGTGTTTTATTTATACTCAAAAGTTTTGGGGGCATATAGGATTAGTATTATTCTTGTATTTCACTTTGCATGTTTTGACTTCCCGAATAACAAGATTATTCAAACCATCCACAGTCGATCATACTTTGGAAGTAGGTAATGAGGCTAGAATGTCATAAGTTGGCTTGTAGATTGTCTAAGGTGTTAGACATAGCAAGAGTTTGCTACACCATTCATGAGTGCTCCTAAAATAGGATTTGAGTATTGGATATTTGGATTCAACCCGCGCTCACCTGAATCACTTCATGGAATTTATCACGAGTGATTGTGAGATGATAATATCATATAATCTTCAAACTAAGATATACGAGTTGTTGACTACGAGTTGGTTATGCATTCATTATACGAAAACGCATCAGTAAATTGATGTTATAAAACGTATCGTTGTGCATGACTTAATGAGTAGTTACTACAAGCATATAATGTCGAAGTTTATCTGTTCCTTTTATCCTAAGAGGATTAAAAGCGATATCTTGGGCCCCTCAATGATTCTGTTTTGAATATGTGTCGGGCTCGGTCAGAACTAAATTGATGTTTTCAGTTATGTTCTATGTCAGACGAATCGGAAATCTGGAAACAAATTGCAGGGCAATAAGTACGACTATGTTCCATGTATTTGTTCGCATAGATATCATGAGAATAGAGGAATATATGATCCCTTATCTAAAGGACGTGTCATTGACTAGGTCAGAGTAGACAAAGGCTTTTGAAAACCACGATTGCTAAGTCGGATCTTGAGGTCGCATTGGTAGTTATAGTTATTAGACTTATCCAAGTGGGAGACTATTGGATTTGGTGTCTAAGCCCATAACTATAACTGGGATGTACTTTACCCGATTTGTAGCATGGTCCTTTTGGGTTGTCTTCACCAGTGCAATTTGATAGGATGGACTTTTGAGAATAAGGTTATTTATGATTTATTAATATAATACAAGTATAATATATTAATATGAAATCATATCATTTAATTAGTATTGATCAAGAATTAATTTGAAATTAATTTTGTGGTCAAAAGAGATTAATTAAATATGTGGGGATTGATTATGTAAATCAATAATTCTAATAGTGTGGGCTAATGATCCATGGTTATTTAGGATGGGCTAAACCAATGAGATAATCCATGGAGGTTTTAACCCGTGGAGCCTAAGTAATATGAAAGGTCATTAGGGTTTGCAAAGATGTAACCCTAGCACTATAAAAGGAACCCCTTGTGACCAAAATCGGTTACACCATCATTCTAAGAGTTTGATATTGATTTTGTGCTAAGTAACTTATTCTCTTAAGCCTCCTTCTTGCATTTGGTGTTTGTGACACATTAGAGGCATCACACTTGAGGTGCTCACGCTTTCAAAGGTCAAGAACTACACCCTATATATAAGAAGTAATCATCTAAACTAGTTTTTATGTTGTATAGCTTCAATTGGATGCTAGTTAGGATGTATGCTTTGGAAAATTAAAAAATGCATGTATAATTAAAGAAAACATAGATCCAAAGCTTCTTACTTTCACGACGATCGCGATACTTCTATTGATTGTTTTGATTATCTTTTACTTCAATCTTCTGGCTTAAGTCAGATGCTACATCGAACTTGGTTCTCTGAACCAGGTAGAATACATATCTTAGTCAGAATCGATATCATATGACCACTAGGGATGGAATAAAAATCATCTTCTTGTTCATTACCGAATCGATGGTAACGAAAGACCAGAACAAAACAGAATCAATTACTAGCACCTTGGTAACCTTGTGACTTTCCCTTATCCAAGTGTGAGTCCTGTGCTTCTGCTAGTATAGGCCTCTACTACCTTTCACGCCTACTCATACTTGTCCTAAGTATTGTCTCGCATTCCCCAAGTTCTTATTTCCTAAAATGAAAAAATGATTTATCACATACGAATGTGTTCAAATAATCATAAAATTTTCCCTAAACTCTACTAGGACTTCTTCCGTGCGTATATTTAATCATCAATTCTACTTTAACTCGGTTAGTAGTGGAAATTCCAGACCATGGGATAACTTTATGGATTATACCAAAAATTCTTTCTTTCTGCTAATCGAAAGTGTACTTCTCCCGTACCAGACATATTATCTATTTAGACATATTCTAAAGGAAAGATACCTCTCTTACGATATATTTTGATAGGTATCATTCACTATCATAAGTCTTCTCTTTTCCTCCATTTACTCAATTCGCTACGAGTCTTCACCATGAGATTATATTCACGAAAACATGCATTTAGTGTATCGGGCGAGAATATATAGAGAGAAGGTTTAGACATGCAATCCTCCTTATTACTCCAAAAGTTACATGCTAGTTCTAATATCGTAATTAAACTTTTAGAAAACAAAACACATAAAATTTACAAATCCGATCGGCAACAGACCATAGATCCGATCAAATAATGACATCATAAAGCATCATAAATCATTTAGCACATACAATCAATTTAGGCATCTTTCCTTAAATAAGCTAGTACTTGTGTCTATTTAGGCATACTTCCTAAATATAGAAGGCACTCATATCATAATCTTCGCTTAACATTTATAAGTTTAAGTATAGAAATTACCTACAAATTCCTAGTTCGCTTAAACAAAACTCTGATACCAAATGTAACATCCTCAAATTCACGGCCATTTTAAAATTTTTATTCATGCTTATTTGAAAATCAGAGTACTCATTTTTTAAGAATAATATTGTGGAATTTGTTCCCAGAAAACATGATAAATATATTATCAAATCATTTCTGAAGAAATGTATTTTGTTTATATTAAAACTTTGGGATGCCATCATCAATACAGAAACATAAGCATAAACAAAACTTACATACATTACATTAGTGATTTACATCTCCTTTAATCTCTCAGTGTAATGTAGCTTCATATAGACACTTATGATACAAATAAACTGAGTGAGTCAGGTTCGGAAACCTGGTGAGTACATGGGGTTTTCAACCCACAATAATATAGTTAATTTGTTTCTTCACATAATTCTTGTCAAACAATTAACCTGATTAACCATCCCCATTTTCTTCATTTAATCTTCCCTAATGGTTTATTCTAAGGGTCATCTCTTACATCGTATTCACCTCTCATATCCTTACATCGCATTTCCTTATATGTTTGTTCCTAAGGACTTTTCCTAAGGATCATTGCATAGACAGGACTGATTCGGGGATTACCCCCCTAATACATTTCCAATAAGGGTTAGGGTATCATCACATGAATACGTAGTTACAACATCGTCTGAATGCATAATTCAAAGTAAGGGTTAGAGTATCATCACATGAATACGTAGTTACAAAATCGCCTAAACTTGTAATTCATCACCTACAGGTTATCAGTCTGCTGGTGTTTCCACATGACCATCTAGAATAGTCCGTGGTCACCACATATACTCTAGTAAATGACTACATCGCCACATAGAAACATCGCAGGTCAAGGTTATGGCATCTCCTCACATCACCTATTTATCATCACCTATCTATCATCACATTTCTATCATCACCTATCTCTCATCACCCATTGCTACCCAATACATATTTATAAGTACAAAATACATATACAGTTTAAATCAAGTAAAACATGTATATTTTGTTCATCCAACATAGATACCAAGAACATAGATAATATGAACACATAGCAAGTAATTTATATCAAATACTTCATATCTATGTGTAAGATGAAAGTTATTATGCACTCACTTGTTAAAGTGATGATTCCAAACTCGGGCAGCACTTCGCTTCTAACAATTCTATTTTCCTTTGGCGAAACCTAGTATCATTACCGCTAGATTTTAGTCTAATATTTATTATGACTATTTATGAGCGGTATTGTTTTATAAGTGTTAAACAATAATTTTCAACGACCATGTACAAATAGGGGCCATACATGAAACACCAGAGGGCAGGACCATTTTGGCATTTAAGCACTTCTGAAATCCAACAACCCTATGCGGCCCTTCAAACTCGATTCCCCGTACCGTGAGTAGTTAGAAGATATTATAATAACACTCTGTATATTATATTTTATAATACATATATTGTTTATAAGTTTATAATAAGGATATTGAACTTAAACATAAGTTATACTTAAAGTACGGTAAGCATAACTCTACTTACAGGTGGTTTAGTGATAGTTTCATTTTATTTACTTCTTAGTTTATTTTAGCATATTTCATTCGCATTTTAGTTAATTTCCATGCGTATTTTCTTTTTGTTATTCTATGACCACTTGCGGGTACTTTCTAGTTTCGTGAGTATAATTGTAGATTTTAAGAAGACTAGTGGAGCGGGATCTTTGGGAAGCAATTGGACTTGGAGGACAACGTGGATTTTAGGCTTGATATCTATGGAGGTGATGCATGGAGTGAGCTTCTCAATTACTTGAAGGCTTGGAAGATTTTCAAGATGCGGGGGAGAATTTTCTAGCAAGCGATAATTGATGATTGGGCGACTAGGGGAGCTATGGATCGTTTAGCAAAGGCTAATTGGGTTTAAAATGAAAAAATCTTGACGAAAAATGGGCTAGAAACTGGTTGGACTCGGACTGGGCCAATGGATTAAGTTGTGCAGGCCCAACAATTGAAGAAGCCAAATATCCGTCACTTTCACGCGGCCCGCGTGGTATCCTGTTGGGGCATTTTCGGAATTTCACTTGGAGCTCTATATTAGGAAGGTTGGTGTGCCACTTTAGCAAACTTTTGCACATCTAAACTTGGGAGCATGCTCTGGAGAATTTGGAGCATTTTGAAGACCAAAAACCTTGAAGAATGTTGTAAAATGTTGATGGGTTTTGGTCCTAAGAACATCCTATGTGCTCATACAAACCCTAATGCTTGGATCTAGGTTTCTCTATTGTACATGCAAGTTATCCAAGACTATAAACCCTAATTCTAGCATTCAAGTAATCATATTAACATGAGAATAGGTTTAAGATGTTACCTTGATTGTTATGTAGCAATAACAATCCCAAATCTCCTTGTATTGACTTTAGAAAGCTTATAGTCACAATTGTCACTCCTCTAATGGTTCACAAACACCATAAGCAAGAGGATGAAGAGTAGAGAGGATGGAGGCTGCCCAAAAACGTCTACAAACCCTAGAGGAGTCTTGTCCACGTTTTTGGTCCTTTAGGGATCTATATATAGTGAGGCTATTAAGGTTATCTAACAAGGAAACCCTAATTTGGATGCTTAAGCCCTAAGCAACCCATGGATCCCATTCCTTAAGGCCTTGGACGATTTCCATATGGGCTTCCCCATAGAATTCGTCCATTCCTTATTTAAAAGCAATCCATGGCCCAAATTGCAATTATCTTATAATTACAATTCCAGTCCCTTAAGTTTAATTAATCTCTTTTAGTCACAAAACTAATTACCAATTAATTATTGACTAATATTGATTAAACAATATGATTTCTCCTTTAATATATTATTCCCATAATATATTAATAAATCATATTTAATCCTTTCTCTCCATAATTCATCCTATCAAGTTGCTTTGGTGAAGGCAACCCAAAAGGACCATGCACCATCGGGTCAAGTACATACCAAAATAGTTATGGACTTAGACACTAATCCAACAAATGTTTAGTACAATCTTTACTAACTTTTTTTTCCTGAGTTTAGCCATGTTAGGCTAAACCAAAATTAGTTGACTTTGGTGAAATCCTTTGACTAGTTGTTGAATGTTGAAGACTCCATAAACCTGTTCTTGAATCTTTATAGAATGTTTTGTGTTTTAACATATTATCACTACTTATATGTTTTTATTCATGAGTTTAAATTTGTTTGTGGTGCTTAGCTGGCTAATTTCTTGATTTAGTAAAGGATCCTCAAATTAGCCAGCAACAAATGATTTTTGTGTTAGTTTTGCTTCACACAATCATAAAAACATTTTCTCCAACATGCTAGTGAAAGCATTTGACTCTCCTTGGATTTGGTGACTTTTTGGTTCTTAATGCTAGTTGACTTTCACTAATTACATGCTTAATGAAAATTGTGACTTTGACTAAGGAAATTGTTATGAGCTTCTCTACCATTTTAAAAAAATAAGAAAAGTCTTGGTAATCTCATGCTTTTTGGATTACTATAGCCAAATAAAGGATTTAAAATAAGTATTTCACCATTGGGTTCTAATGATATGTTCATCAAAAAGTCAAAGTGAGGAAACCTTAAGTCAACCATCTTTCTCTTATTTATTATACATCGAATTCTTATTTTGTTGAATTGTTCATTTAAGTTTTAGTTTAATTCTAGTTTTAATTTAAGTGTTTCAAAAAGATCAAACCACCATTTTTATTTTTATTTTCATTTTACAAGTCCTTTTACAAAGAGATTTTTCGTTGAGTAACAAATTGAACCAATCTCTGTGGATTCGACCCCTTTACCACTATACACTATTTTAATGTAAAAGATTTAGGGTTATTAATTTTGTTGGCCTCGACAACCATAAAATTTTGGTGTCGTTTTCGGGGATTGGTTTTCATTTCATCAGTTTGTTTCTCTATGCCTAGATCTAATTGTGTTGGTACTCTAATTTAAAACCCCAAAATAAAAGAAAAAGTATGGTTTGGAAATGAACACTCCTTGCATTGAAGACCAACTTTCTAAGCTAGCTCAGTTAGTTATGATGATTAGAAGTGACCAAAGTGTGCAACCCATAACTCTTCCTTGTAATAATTGCGCCCAAAATGTACATCATTCCGATATTATCAATTTCAACATGATCAATGGTGGTACAACAACCAAGCTTAGGGATACAACGAATACCAAAGCCCATGCCATGCTTGGAGAAGTGACCAATACCAACCAACTCCACAATTCCAACATCCATATCCTCCACCTCTTCAACAACCTGAAATGCCAAGCATGTCCTTAGAGGATATTGTGAAGAGCATTGCCACTCCTACGCAAAATTTCCAGGAAACAACCCAAGCTAGCCTTAAAAGCTTAGAGCAACAAATAACACTACTTGCTCAGACAATAAGTATGGAAGCTCAATACAAACTACCATCTGAAGAGAGACCATGGCATAGAGCATGTGTCATTCCTTTGAAGGATGAGAAAAGTTTTGATGGCCTAAGAGTGTTATATGAAGAGGTGCAAGAAGGAGTAGAATTGGAAGAGGCTAACAAGTAGGAAGAAGAAGAAATTAAGAGAGATTGAATGAAACTATAGAGGACGTGTTGGGGGTTAAAGAAAGAGAGTTTGAGCCACCAACTACCATTGAGAAACTAACTCTAATGGTAGACCATCCACAAGAGTCAAAAATGATAAATATGTCGGATCCTTTAAAGCATACACATCTCGAGAAAAAAGACACCCAACCGGTCATCAACTTGACCGCCATGTCAAATATAGAAGAGTTAGTCACCTTACTGAACAAGTACAAGAAAGAATAAGGTTGGTGATTGCTATTATCAATGGTCTAAGTTCGTTATGGTTCTCCCGCAAAAAAAAAGTCAAATACAAGAAAAGAGTCCCAATGGAGGTGTGGAAACTAAAAAATGTCTACACGGGGCATGTTTTCAAGGTTAATGGACATCGGTTGAAGCCTTTCGATGGAGGTTTTGATGCAAATGTCCAATTCATCACCCGTTTGGACACCCCAAAATATTGAAGAAAATATTGGAGGAAGTCTCGCCAAAGACGTTAAAAAAGGGCCTTTTTGGGAAGTATTGTGCTTTCATCTTTTATAAACCGAATAAAATGATTTTGAAAATGTTTTTTGTTTTGAAAGTGTTCAAGTTTGAAAAATTTCAAGCTTTATTCTCACCTTTGGTCCAAAATTTTGTTGTGTTTTTGAAATCGGGACTTTACGAGAATCATTTTGGCTAAAAATCAAGTTTTTAGAAAAAATTCAAAATTTGAAGTGCAGGAAGTCAAGCGGCCAGCGTGTGGGTTCTACACGGCCTGTGTAAGGTCCTGTGCGGCTCATTCCTTGCCCGCGTAGAAGAATTACCTCCAACCTTGTTCAGCACATGCAGCCAGCGTGCGGGTTCCATGCGGCCCGCATGGCTAGTTTCAACACTTAGTATGTTTTTAAGCTTCAGTTCATGTAACGCCTGTGTTTCCGGGCTTGCCATTTTTAGCAATGTAATAGTCTAGGTTAACCTTTGTAACCCGTTTTGAAATAATAAGAATGTATTGTTCGAGTATTATGTGTTTTGTGCTTAATTGCTTAATTATGTGGTCTGATTAATTAAGAATAAAAATAAGCGTCAAAATTTAAGTGTAAAATGAACTTAATATCTTTGGTTAATGTTGTAGTAGTTGAAACGAGGTTTCCGAATATATATAGAACGCCCAAATCTGACTTCGTATGAGAAAGTTATGATTTATCGAAGTTTCGGCTTAGCGGTGTGCAGCCTGAAATACTCGATTTGAGATCGAGCGGTTTTTAGCCGAAGCATTCTAAACGAGGATCGAAGGTCTCATTGTTGGTATCGAAGCGATAAAAAGTTAGGCGAGAACGGACGTCAAACGAAGAAGTTATGAATTTATAACAAAAGTTTCTGTCGCGGCCTATTAAAAATATATAATAAAAATAAAGTCAAAATTAGCCGACAGAGTCTAAACGAAAGTTATAGAGCGTAGTCTCACCTTCGCGTGGATATAAAGAACGTCGAAAACGGAGTTCGTATGAAGAAGATATGAATTTCCAAAGTTTGATAAATAAATTGTATTTATTTTTAATTGAAAAATCCGGCATTATCCGAAGGGGGAGTCACCAGTCCGATCCGACGTACGCGCCGCGTACGCGAGTATGCCCCGTGTACTCCGAAGAGTGTCGACACTTCGGATGACGCATGTAGTGACGACTTCGGAGGCCAGTACGCCCCGCGTACTCCGAGGCTCCAGCCTCCTATAAATAGGATGCGAGGGCAACCGGTTATTTTGCCAATTTCTTTTCTTCTCTCTCCCGTTTTGCATCGTTTTGCATGCCAGAAATACCCCGAAGCCCTGGTATCATACTCTAGCCCCGAGGCAAGTCTCGAGATCCCGAAGATCCCGAGAAGTGCGGTTCCCGAGCCGAAGCTCTGCCCGCGAGAAGTTCGATTTTGTGGAGATCTTCCAGATCTGCTGTGGATTACTACTTCTGCAAGTCGTAGTGCTGTCCGATCATCTTCTGATCAAGTGAGTGTATACTACCTTTCATAAACACGATAATAATACAAGTATGGTTCAAGTGTATTAAGTAAATTGTGGTTTATATGTGTAAGGGTGCAGTTACTTTCTTCTAACAAGTAACTATGAAGTATTTTATGCGATATACTTGTTATGTGTATATTTTGTGATTGTATGCGTGAATGGATATTCACTTTATTCCATCTAATAGATCTGAATTGCTTTCTATGAAATACGTGTTATGTGGTATGCCTCATCTGTTAGGTGAAATATATATTGAATGAAAATGATATACAGGTTTTAAACTATGTATGAGAATATATATTTTATCTACTAATATGTTGGGTAGAACATGGGTAGATAGTTGGTGTGTAATAAACAGATGAGAGGCCTCGATGTTGTTGTTGTTGTTGTTGATCTAGTTATTCAGCGGAGTATGGATAACGACCACAGACTCTTTCTAGACTATCCAGTGGAACGCTGGCAGGTTCATAACCTGTAGGTGTTGTGAACGATGTGTTCACCGGTGTACTCTATCCCCCTCATGGTTGCCTTTAGGATATCTATTGTTGAGGAAACCCCTTAGCAGTGATGTCCGTCTCGATGAAAATCCTAGATTAGGTCCCTTGAGATAGATGTTATTTTAGGGACGTAAAGTGAGGATAACGGGAATGGGTAATCGGGATAGTGATTGGTTGGTGAAATTAAATATAAATTATTTATTGTGGGTTGAAAACCCTATATGCTCACCAGGCTCCCAAGCCTGACCCACTCAGTTTTATTTGTATTACAGGTAGTGGCGCGAGGGCATAAGATGGTTGAATCATCAAGTTGTTTTGTTTACAAGTCTGTATATGTATATATTTGTTGAATGACTTGTAATATTATCGTTTATGCTTTATGGTCTGTATCGGAACATGACATCTCGAGTTTTGAATTATATAATGAAAATGCATCTCTTGATGAAATGCTTTGATAAATATTATTTTATCATGTTTTGTTTTGGGAACAAATTCCACAACTCTTTCAAATCAAAAGGATTTACTCTGAAATTATTTAAAAAGCATAAATGAAAATCGGTCTTTTCTGGCTGTGATTTTGGGGGCGTCATAGTTCACGCAGCCTTTACGCGACCATTGTGCGGCCCGCGTGGTTCGACCCAAAATAATTATGAATCTTCTATGGACTCATGAGAAAAGAAGGAAGGCTAGACGTGGCCTTTGTGCGGCCCGCGCCCCACCCGCATGTAAGACCTCGACCAAAGGTTTTTATGTTGACCAATCTTTGACTTTTGTTGACCAGAGGGTTTAATGAGTTGACTAACATTGACCTGGTATTGACCACAAATGACTTTGGATTAAAAACTTCCAGCAACTCATCTTCTTCATTTAACCCTATCAAACTCCCACCATTTTCTCTTAAACACTTAAGAACACCAACCCCCACTTCTCACAAAAACTCGATTTCTCGGAGTTCTACCAGTCGGAATCCCACGAGTCCACCGCCACAATCACTTTCCGCCACCCGACCCTCCGATTTAGTTCATTTCTACCCTTTCCTTAAGCATTGAGGAAAATGCTTGTTTTTAAGCTTGGGGTGGGGCATTTCCCATTTCCTTTTATTTATTTATTTTTTCATGCAGTTATAGTTAGGTTGTATATCATTTTAGTTTTAGGCTAATTTGCATTCATTATTTATTTTTTTATAAAATTCCAAAAAGATTTTATTTTCTTCTTTGTCGCTTTTTATTTTTGCATAACATTTAGCTTATGGCATTTGCATTCATGCATTTTTGTTGTCTGTTTATTCTCACCCCCCTTGGATGTCATGGAATAGGTTCATTGTTATTGTATCATTTTTGGTCCATGATCTTCTTGTTATCTCACACATCGAATCGGGACCATTAGCTGCAGTTTGGGACTTCATACTTCGGATCAACTACTCGAGCTTAAAGGGGTAAGTGATCATGGACAGGTAGTTTCAAGAAGAATTATGTATACAATACTAACAGTTGTAGGATATACTATAGCAATGGATGTTTTTAGCCTTGTGGTCCATATCGCTGAGAGGATTACACTTGATCATGTTTGAACCGTTAGGATGAATCACTGGTGCTTGTCCCCGAGTAGAATCCATATCCGGTCTCTTTACATCACCATTTTTTTGCGATTTTCTTAGGATTCAAGAGAGTCTTTTATTCCACATTTGGACATTTTTATTATTTTTGAAAAAACACAAGTTTGAAAAGGAGCTTACATCTTTATGCTCCACACATGGTCATTTTCACACTTAGACCATTCAAATTATTACTATTACCCTTTTGGTTCCACTTACATACTTTTGGGAACCAAATTTCGAGTCAAAAAGTTTTCTTGAATATTTTTTGATATGTTAACATTTTAAAAAATAATCAAGCAAATTCCAAGCGGCGATTATCTTAGATGGGTCACTGGTTCAATTATTGAACAAATTTTCCTACATCTTGGTCACCTGGTGTTTGATACTCATTTATTTAGGTATGTTTTATTATATACTAGGTGTGAGACCCGTGTATTACACGAGTTTATTAAAAATAAAATTTTAATATCAATAATTAAAGATTAAATATCTTATAAAATAATATTTTTACATAACATAATGTAATCTTTTTGAACATTTATAAAAGAAAACAAATATTCTTTAGAACATTTATGAGACTTTATTATCAAGTTAATAGAAGGATTCTCTTTCCTTATAAAACTCATTAGAATTTTGTATAATTTTATTTTAAAAAATGGAAATTCCCAAAAAATGACAAGTAGAAAATAATAGTTCTAAAACCCCCACAAAATTACATGTGGCAAAACTCTTGAGAATTTGACAAGTGGCAAAAAAACCTTCATTGATTATAGAGGATAGATCGAGTTGTTTTTTTCGTAAATTGGTGATGTTAGGGAGTTTGTCGAGTCGGATACTACGGGAGGTTTGGGCCAACACTAGGTGAAGTGATTGCTACAACGGTGCCCGAGCGATGAAACCCAATCACACTTGAGAGTGGCCGATAGACGTGAGAGCACACAACTTTCGTGATAAGAATGTGCACTTAAAAAAGAGCTCCACATGAGCCTTCCCATTTGCTTTCTCCCTACCACAGATGTTCTTCATTGTATGCATGTTTCATTGGGGTTGCGACTGACCATCCCTCCTTACTCTCCTATAAGAGTTGTTCTGGCTGTGGTTTATGGTTCCATTGTCATCGGATAAAAAATTTGTGAGATAATAGCAAGATCAATTATGGCCATATTGACTAACGGTGATCAGGTTCCACGGTTCTATCCATTCTTTTTATTTTTCTTAGGATAGTTCATCCCGAGTTCATTTTAGTCTTGTCTTACTTGAGGACAATTAAGGTTTAAGCTTGGGGTGATTTGATAGTTTCATTTTATTTACTTCTTTTTATAGTCTATTTTAGCATATTTCATTCACATTTTAGTTAATTTTCATTCATATTATCTTTTTGTTATTTTATGAACACTTTCGGGTACTTTCTAGTTTCGTGAGTATAATTGTAGATTTTAAGGAGACTAGTGGAGCGGGATATTTGGGAAGCAATTGGACATGGAGAACAACGAGGATTTTAGGATTGATAGCTATGGAGGTGATGTTGGATTAATGTCTAAGTCCATAACTATATTTGGTATGTACTTGACCCGACCCGGCATGGTCCATTTGGATTGCACTTCACCGGCACAATTTATATGGATAGTATTTTGAGAATAGTATATTTATGATTTATATTAATATATTATAAGTTCTAATATATTAATATAATCATATTATTTAATTAGTATTGATCAAGAATTAATTTATAATTAATTAAGTGATCAAAATGAACTAATTAAATATGGGCTCTTAGATATATATATATATATATATATATATGTGTGTGTGTGTGTGTGTGTGTGTGTGTGTGTGTAGTGGGCCAAGTTCATTTAGGTTGGGCTAAGTCTTCATGGATAGTCCATGGAGCTTTAACCCATGGATCCTAGGAAATGAAAGGTCATGGGTATTAGGGTTTAACCCTAATCCTCCACACTATATAAAGATGTCCTTGGTTGGTGAAATGGGCACTAGTGTGGGTACACTAAGAGGGCTAGCCAATTTCACTAGAGAGAACCAAGTATCCATATTCTCTAAAGTCTTCCAAGGTGTTTTGGTGATTTGTGATTCCATTTGAGGCTTCCACACTATTGGGGCTAAGCTCTTAAATCTTGAAGACATCAAGCTACACCAAAATGTATGTCATCTAACTAGTCTTTGTAGTATAGTTACCTCATAGTATGCTAGTTAGGATTAAAGCCTTGGAAAGTTCTTATTTTCATGTATAATAGAGAAAACATAGATCCAAGGTTTATAGGGTTGCATGTACACCATAGGAGTGTTAGAATGCTTAAAACCCAACAGTGGTATCAGAGCCATGGGTTGTTTTCTGTTATATTAATGCAAATGTTTTATTTTCAAAGTTGGAAAAAAAAAACATGACGTTTGTCAAATTTTAAGATAATTACTTGTTTTTGTGAAAAACTAATTATTTGTAAAATTTGAATAATTTTCTATATGAGTTGGATTAGGTCAAATTTAGTAAAAGATAAAATTATATGATTATTTTATTAGTTTTAAAAGTTTGATTTAAAGAGTTTTTTGAAACCTCCATAAGTTATGGATATGAAAAGGTTTTAAAAAAAATGATTCAAAGTTTTTTATGGAGTTACAAAACTTGGTCTTAATGTTTTAAAGAATTCCATAACTTGTTCTTAAGTTATGGAGCATGAAAAGTTTCATCATAAAAGAAACATTAAACTCCATAAGTTATGGAATCCAAAAGTTTTTTTTGTGTTACCTTGTTTTATGAGTTATTTTTTAGATTAATGAAAAATATGTGTTAATAGTTTTCAATCCAAATTAATCTAAAAGTTGTTCATAAAATGTGTTTTTGTAACTTGTCCTCAAGTTATATGAAAAGTCACATTTATGAATCTTAAGAACTCATAAAAAATGTCTTATGTTACAAAAAAAAATGAAGAGTCTTTCCTTATTAAATGGTTTTATGACTCCATAACTTGTCCTCAAGTTATGGAGAACCAAGAGTCTCTTCATTAAATAAGAAATAAATAAAAAAAGTGTAACCTTAATTAATTCCATAAGTTATAAAATAAAGAAAAGTTAATTCTTTTATTAGTTTAAAGTCTTCCATAACTTGTCCTCAAGTTATGGAACTTGAAGAGTTTTTTAATTAAAACTACTTTAAACACATAAGTTATGGAATAGAAAAGTTTTGAAAGTTACAAAACTTGCCCTCAAGTTTTGGAATTTGAAAAGTTTTCACTTATGAATACTTTAATTCCAAGTTAGCCCTTAGAATTTTAAAAGTTAAAATTCAACCCTTATACTTTATAATATTATAAGTTAATAATATATATATGTATAAGAGTAAAATCTGTCTTACCGCTAGTACGCCTCATTTACGAAACCGGTCTATAAGGTGGGTATAAGGTTGTTGCCTATAAAATGGCAACTTAATGGGTGTCCACTCTCACCCACCGCTTGCTTGACTGGTGGAGGGTCATTAGCCGAACGGGTTTGACAGGACTATAATTCCCCCTTCATTAAAAGTATTAATGATAAATACTAAGTAACTAAACTCTTACTAATACCCAATCTTAGTTACTTAGGAAAATGTGAATAAGGTGCTAATCCATGAAATTACACTTTGCACTTTGTTTAAGTCGGTTAGTGGAGCGTGTGTGGTTAACCGGCACACTAACTCGTATTTAACAAGGTAGGCAAAGGGTAACTTAATGTTGATCATAGTATCGATGGAGCGTGTGTGGTTAACTGACACATCGATTGAGGGGTAAACACTTAAGGGTACCAAGTAATTTGCATGGTTACTTCACACCTTGTTTTGTGATCCTCGGCATCCCAGTCACAAAACCTGAAGGGCACACTCGATATTGAAACATGCCATTGAAAGTTCAATGAATCTCAAAGATCTAGGAATTTCAAATCCAATTAAAACCTAATTAATTATTTCGTTTTTCATGGTGGAAATTGGTGAATCGTCATTCACCTACCTTCAAATATTTTATAGCTTGGATTACGGCATCCCTCTTCTAAGTTATAAAATAGTTTGTTGGGTCCTAGCCTTAATATTTCATATTGGGTGTTATATTAAGGACTTTAAATCAACTATCTTGAATATCTCCCAAAAGATGTCAAGTTCAGACATCTATGATCTTCCCAAATATCTTGGAACTTCACTTTCTCCACCTCCTCCAATTATTCTCCCTAACCCACAAGTTCAAGGTCACTCAAGCCCTATTGGCAAGGCAAGGTCTAGGTGTGATCACATCTTGGAGATGAAGTCACATATTGACAACCCGGGAGAGTTGGGTGTCAAAGTCTTGAGAAAGTTAGTGGTTCAATCACTTTCTAAGACACATAGTGAGTTCCTTTGGGACTCCTATGAGATAGACTATGACAAGACCCTTAATGATCTTATCTATTTGCTTGGTTCTGCTAAATCAGAAATGATTTAGTGTACTAGTAAAGCCAATTTGATTAGGAGATCAACTTCCCAAAACTTTATGGACAGGGACAATAGTGACACAGGAAATCCAGAAATGCATTCTCTTCCCAATGGAAAGGGATTGGCCATAGTCAACTTGGTTGACCAAATGGTAAAGAGAAAGGCTAAGTCTGAGATAGTCCCATGTACTATTACCTAAGGATCCATATATTTCTATTGCCAAAGGAAGAGGCTTTGGTTATGAATCTGCCAAACCTACCTAAGGATGATAAAGTCAATAAGTTTGACTTGATTTCAGGTAAAGTCCATGGTCTAACTCTATTAAGTTCCTACTTGGAGATTCTTATTACATGATGTGGCTGGGTCACATGTTGATGTTTTAAGAATCCAAGAAAAGTAAAGAAACTTAAAGGAAGTATATGCTGATTCTGATCGCGAAGATGGATTTCGATTGCATGGTTCGGTGATCAGAATTTTGAGCACGTGCTTAAGAGTTATGATAGATTGCTTAGGAATAGATGACAACAAGTTTTCATATACATCTGCATTGTAAGGATTAGCTTTTCCGCAAAGTTTTAAAATAAAAGAAAAGTTTTTAATTTTATTTATTTTAAAAAAATATCCTTACAATGGCATTTGGGAAAAAAGATGTTGTTTATATGATTCCATTGATAGCAATATTGAAAATATGAATTTGAGTCTTTCATTTGTGGTAGTGTCTAAATTTACCAAATAAGGAAAGATTCTCATCATCCAAGTTTCATTTGGATAGAAACTTGGAATCATGCAAGTTGTATAGTATGATGAATGAGAACTTTTGAGCATTGGAAAATTAAGACTAACTGCTGGTTCACATGGATGTGTGAGTCAAGAGAAGGACTAAGGGATCAAGTACACTTTCTTGTGCACTTGTCAAACTCCACCACAAAAGATGGATACGACTATTCATCATGATTTACTAAGGTTTAGTAAATATGATTATACTTACAAGCTTAAGTATAATTCTGAAGCATTGAAATTTTTTTCAATGTATGACAGAACGAATAAGAAGAATCAAATTAGGCAGAAGGATAAAAGTTTCTCAAATATGAAAATATGGGAGAGTCCTTTAGTATCATGTTTTAAGATCATCTTAATGATTTTGAGACCTTATCACAATTCATCCTCTAAGTACATTCTGAGAGTTAAGAAGAGGAGTTATGAATTGTTGAAGTGGTTAAATCAAGAAGATGATTCATACTTCATTCGAAAACAGTTCATAGAGTTATACTCTAAGATTGTAACTTGAGTGACATGTCTTAAAGAAGGTTTAAAACACTTGTCAAATGTAAGAGTACAAGTTTTCTACTCTTGTACATTTGAAATTGGTAAGTTGTGATGTTTTGGATAAAACAAAGATCAACTAAGGCTAATTGTGTTAAGTGTCTGTCTTGATTAGAATCCACACACTATCTCTTGGATATTTGGCAAGAAAGTCTTATAGGTCAAGGAGACAGTGGGAGTCTAAAAGATCCTGAAAGGGTTTCAAGAAGTAATCAAGAACAAAAATCTGTATTTCATCACTAGCACACAACTAGAGGTTTATAACCTATCGTGTTGACATTTCTGTGCCCATTCTAGTTAAATTGGCTATACATTTGAGTTCTACATGTTCTCAATTTTTTGGATAACTACTTGGAAGCAATGGTAGGCCCTTGAGCTGCCAGGTGGCAAGAAGTTAAGATTGCACAAGTTTAATCCATATGAGTTAGGATTTGTCACTAACCTAGTCATGTGGTTATGGTTTTGACAAATTCACATGGATAGGAACGCTTACACCATAAAATCTAAGTGTCATAAGGTTTCTCTTCGATTCATGAAAATGATGGTAAGGAAACTCTTTCACTAAGTAGATTTTAAGTAGATAGCAATTGTGATATTTGTAGTTCTCAAAGTCGTTAGTGGAGCGTGCGTGGTTAACCGACACACTAACATTGACTTATGAGAAATGGCAAAAGGTCTAAACAATTTAGACTATGATTACGACATCCCTTTTCATAGTTCTGAAATTGTTTAGACACACATGTGAGCTATCTAAGAGAGGTGTATGATATTGATAAAGTCTTATCAAGGCAATCTAGTTTCAGAAATCTGAACTTTGGTAAGAAAGTCAATAAAGTATTGATTTCTAGAAGTCCACTTGATTTTTGGGTACATGTCAAAGCTAGTAGGAGCATAAGTCTTATGCTATTAATCATCATTTTAGTGGGAGCATGATAAAGGTTGCAAGTTAGCAATGTTAATTATAGAAAACAAAAGGTCTCAATTGGGAAAAGTTGTTTTGCTATATTTAAGGGAGAGGAAATTATACTTCATCTCAAATCTAAAAGCTTAGATTGAGGTCTTAATCGTATTTAGTCAAGAATATATATATGAATTTCATGTTGGAATGGCACAACAAAAGGAAATTCTATGTATAGGTTCATTATTTGTGTTCTAAAATTCGATTATGATTACGGCATCCCTTTTCATAATCTGAATTATGAGAACTTGGCAAATAGAAATGGAAATATTATAGCAAAAGACTGGTTTAGTCTTTATGTGAGACATCATGAATCGTGTCCCATATGCTTCGGATATAGGATCGATTACATGTGCTATATTCATCCTTTCTAAAATTTTCCAAATGCCTGGGGCATTAAGAAGGGAAAAGGTCTAGAATTGGATATGACTAAAATGATTAAGCAATTGTTGAGGACAATCTAAGGTTTACCAAGGATTGGTTGCTCAAGGACAGTTGGAAGTATAGTGTTGACTTTGGAAGGACCATATTGACATAGTCTGAAAAGAGGCAACTCTTGTTCGGAAGTGATAGTCAAAATGGAATATGGAAATGGTTCAAAGTTAGAAAGTATTCAATCTGTAAGATTAGGAAACTTAATGCAAGAAGGATGTTTCCAAGGAGTTGATCTTTGTTGGAATACTCTGTAATGATTGTTGCCAAGTCTGGTTGAATTTGTGCATAGTCATTACAAGAGGATCAATGCATATAAGTTTAGAATCTAACAGATTTCAGTAAATAGCATGAATTTGGAATTCTTGCATTTGCAGTAAGGGTTTGGGAGTGTGAAAAGATGATCATTGGAGTTATGCTCAATTGATCTATTTCACAAAGTAAAGATCATAGACAAACATAGTATGCATACTTTATGTATGTCATGACTAGTGTTTAGAAAACATAGTGTACATGCTTGGAGCATGTGACAACTATTGTTTTAAATTCAAGTATAAAGTTGATAAAATCGAAACAATGAATAATGAGTAATCAGTATGGTGATAAATAAAAGTGTTTATTTATATTCATAGGGTTTGATACCATATTTGATTCATTTATTCTTGTGTTTTACTTTGCATGTTTTGACTTCCAGAATAAACTAGGTTATTCTTCTGGAATGACTAAGTTATTCAAACCATCCACAGTCGGTCATATGTTGGAAGTAGATATGAATTAAGACTGTCATGGGTTGGCTTGTAGAGGTCTAAGATGTTGGACAAAGGGCTACAACACTCATGAGTGCTCATAAGTTCTGAGTATTGGATTCAACCCGCGCTCATTGGAATCACTTCATGGATTTTATCACGAGTGATCATGAGACGATAATATCTTATATTCTTCAAACCTAGAGATATGAGTTGTTACTATGAGTTGGTTGTACATTGATTGCACGAAAACGCATTCGGTAACTCGGTGTTATAAAACGTGCCTTTGTGTATGATTCAACAAGTAGTAGAACAATCCATATGAGTCGAAGTTTATCCATTCCTTTTACCTTCGGGATAAAAGCGATATATGTGGGCCCCTTGATGATTTAATGATGATACATATGAGTGCTTGGCCAAGCCAGGACTGATTTGATTTGTTCAATCAGTCAGTCATCATGAATCGGAAATCGGGAAACAACAAATGGACAGAGAGAATGATTATAATCCATGTCTCAGTCCATATGATATCTAGAATGGAGGAATATATGATCCCTTATCTAATGGACAAGTTCGTTGACAAGATCAGAGTTCGACAGCGGCTTTAAGAGCTACGATTGCCAGTTAGGTTTTGAAGTCATACTCAATAATAGTTTTAGACTTATCCAAGTGGGAGACTGTTGGATTAATGTCTAAGTCCATAACTATATTTGGTATGTAATTGACCCGACCCGACATGGTCCATTTGGGTTGCACTTCACCAGCACAATTTATATGGATAGTATTTTGAGAATAGTATATTTATGATTTATATTAATATATTATAAGTTCTAATATATTAATATAATCATATTATTTAATTAGTATTGATCAAGAATTAATTTATAATTAATTAAGTGATCAAAATGAACTAATTAAATATGGACTCTTAGATATATATATATATATATATATATATATGTGTGTGTGTGTGTGTGTGTGTGTGTGTGTAGTGGGCCAAGTTCATTTAGGTTGGGCTAAGTCTTCATGGATAGTCCATGGAGCTTTAACCCATGGATCCTAGGAAATGAAAGGTCATGGGTATTAGGGTTTAACCCTAATCCTCCACACTACATAAAGATGTCCTTGGTTGATGAAATGGGCACTAGTGTGGGTACACTAAGAGGGCTAGCCAATTTCACTAGAGAGAACCAAGTATCCATATTCTCTAAAGTCTTCCAAGGTGTTTTGGTGATTTGTGATTCCATTTGAGGCTTCCACACTATTGGGGCTAAGCTCTTAAAGCTTGAAGACATTAAGCTACACCAAAAGGTATGTCATCTAACTAGTTTTTGTAGTATAGTTACCTCATAGTATGCTAGTTAGGATTAAAGCCTTGGAAAGTTCTTATTTGCATGTATAATAGAGAATACATAGATCCAAGGTTTATAGGGTTGCATGTACACCATAGGAGTGTTAGAATGCTCAAAACCCAACAGGTGATGCATGGAGTGGGCTTGTCAAATGTCAATTACTTGAAGTCTTGGAAGATTTGCAAGATGCGGGAGAATTTTCTAGCATGAGATAATTGATGATTTGGCGACTACGGGAGCTATGGATTGTTTAGAAAAGGCTAACTGGGTTTAAAATGAAGAAATCTTGAATAAAATGGGCTAGAAACTGGTTGGACTCGGACTGGGCCAATGGATTAAGCTGTGCAGGCCCAAAAATTGAAGAAGCCAAATCTCCGTCACTTTCACGCGGCCCACGTAAGAATCTTACGCGGCCTATGTGGGTTCTTGCTGGGGAATTTTCCGAATTTCACTTGGAGCTCTATATTGGGAAGGTTGGTGTGCCACTTTAGCAAACTTTTGCACATCCGAACTTAGGAGCATTCTCTGGAGAATTTGGAGCATTTTGAAGACCAAAAACGTTGAAGAACTTCATCATTTTGCCCTTGAATCTTGTAAAATGTTTGGCACAATCTTTACTAACTTTGTTTTCTTGAGTTTAGCCATGTTAGGCTAAACCAAAGTTAGTTAACTTTGGTGAAATCCTTTGACTAGTTGTTGAATGTTGAAGACTTCATAAACTTGCTCTTGAATCTTTATGGAATGTTTTGTGTTTTAACATATTATCACTACTTATATGTTTTTATTCATGAGTCTAAATGTGTTTGTGGTGATTAGTTGACTAATTTCTTGATTAAGTAAAGGATCCTCAAATTAGCAAGCAACAAATGATTTTTGTGTTAGTTTTGCTTCACACAATCATAAAAATATTTTCTAAACATGGTAATGAAAGCATTTGACTCCACTTGGATTTGGTGACTTTTTGGTTCTTAATCCTAGTTGACTTTCACTAATTACATGCTTAATGGAAATTGCGACTTTGACTAAGGAAAATGTTATGAGCTTTTCTAACCATTTTAAAAACTAAGAAAAGTCTAGGTAATCTCAAGCTTCTTGGATTACTATAGCCAAATTAAGTATTTAAAACAAGTATTGCACCATTGGGTTCTAATGATATGTTCATCAAAAAGTCAAAGTAAGGAAACCTTAAGTTAACCATCTTTCTCTCATTGATTATACATGAAATTCTTATTTTGTTGAATTGTTCATTTAAGTTTTAGTTTAATTCTAGTTTTAATTTAAGTGTTTCAAAAAGATCAAAACCCCCATTTTTATTTTTATTGTCATTTTACAAGTACTTTTACAAGGAGATTTTTCGTTGAGTAACAACTTGAACCAATCTTCATGGATTCGACCCCTTTACCACTTTACACTGTTTTAGTGTAAAAGATTTAGGGTTATTAATTTTGTTGGCCTCGACAACCATCATTTACCGAGAAACCGGACTTTGCGCGGGCAGAACTTCGTTGCTGAATCTATCTAAAACGATTCTTGTAGCACTTTAGCCCTCACCTTACTGTACTAAAACTACAAAAAGAGAAGTCGAATCATGAGGGACCGAAATGGTTGGGGACAAGAAGAGAAAGATTCTTGAATCAAGAGAATGGTGAAAGAAATATGAGAGCCTAGAGCCTCTTATTTATAGTAACTGAATTTTAAGAAACTACTCTCTATAGTTACTTAATGACCTTATAGTTATTTAAACGAATAAACATCCCTTTAGACTACTATTTTAAATAGATTTAACGATATTTGTACTAAACTAATGTCAAAAGTACTCAACACTAGTCTTAACGTTCTTTATATCCACAAGTGGCTATCGACGAGATCTACAACTTTCTTTTAGACTTCGTCGGCTAATTTTGACTTTATTTTGGTGCATATTTTTATAAAATTAAATGATTTTGCTAAAATCATAACCCTCTCGTGTAGACTCCGTTTTTGACATTCGTTTCTCAAAATTCTTATTTTAAAGAGTACTACGATTTTCTTTTTGGTGTTTTTAGCTAAAAGTTAATTGTTCTCGTCGTAGCTTTTTACGTCATATATTCTTTGTGCGCGTCTGACTTGTATATTTTATAAAAATCATATCTAATTCATATGGAGTCAGATTTCTATGAAATTTATACTATCGGGATCGGGAAGACGTGTACTTATATATATATATATATATATATATATATATATATATATATATATATATATATTGATGCACTTATTTTAACGATTTACGGACGATTCGACTGATTTTCCTATTTTATTATATTATAATAATCATGAAACATATAATATTAATATAATTCTTCTTTATTACGTCAAATACGCTATCACCCATCCTCTCTGCATGAGGATTGCTCCCAATTTGGTGATCGATACATTGTACAACACCACGAAATCCATAACTCCCTCTGGGAGTGTCAAAACTGGTGCCTCACAGAGTCACTGTTGTAGAGTCTCAAATGCAGTTTGTTGCTCAGGGCTCCACCAGAAATCCACCCACTTCCTTGCCAGACGAGTGAGGGGTACTGCAATCTTGGAGAAATCCTGTATAAATCTCCGATAATACCCTGCCAATTCTAAGAAGCTCCTGATATCCGATGGAGATTTCGGAACCTCCCACTGCATAACCGCCTCGATCATGGCCAAATCGACCAAAATTCCCTCCTGGTTAACGAGATGTTCAAGGAACTAAACCTATCGCAACCAAAACTCGCATTTCGAGAACTTGGCATATAACCGTTCTCACCTCAAAACTCCCAAATGCTCTCGAAGATGCTCCTCATGCTGCTCTCTGGTCTTGGAATACACCAAGATATCGTCTTTGACACGATGACTGAGCGATCGAGCATCGGCATGCATACCCGATTCATCAGATCTATGAATACTTTCGGCGCATTGGTGAGCCCAAACGACATCACCACGAACTCGTAATGCCTGTAACGATTCCGGAACGAGGTCTTCTCCATGTTATCCTCCCTCACCCTGACCTGATGGTACCCGGACCTCAGATCTATCTTGGAGAACCAAGATGCTCCCTGCAACTGATCGAAAAGATCATCTATCCGTGGAGGTGGATAATGGTTCTTCACCGTCAAACCCACTACCATGCAAACATCCCCCATGGGAATCAAAATCAAGTCAATCGGGAAGGATACCCTGAAGATTTCCAGAACGCAACCCCAATAGACTGAAGAAGCAGAAATCTCGTGTTCGTTGGCAATGGAGACTCGTAACGAACACCCTAGCTCTTCTAGGGGAAAACCGAACTCCTTCCTAAAAGATCGTGAGACAAAAGAGTGACTCACCCCCGAGTCAAACAATCCCAGCGCAGGTAAGGAGCTCACTAAGAACGTACCTAACATAGGTACAAACACATAAGCATAAAACATATATAATCAATAAAATAAAGGATAGAAACATACGAGCCACTACATCCGGTGCTGTCCTGGCCTCTTTGGTTGTAAGCCGAAAAACACATCCCCGAGCCCTCGGGGGATTTGCTCTACCCTAGATCCCGTCAGTAATCCTCAGTGTAGCTGGGGATGGAGCCTACGCCGGCATGGCAACGAGCAACGTACAGTTGGTCTTCATGTGACCAACCTGATCGCAATGGTAACAAATCCTCATATCCTATACTGGGGAAAACTGGCGGCAATCCCTCACAAAGTGCCCCTCCTTGACGCACTTGCGGCACACGCCACTGGATCGACAAACTCCAAAATGACCCTTCTCGCACTTCCCACAAGTGCGGCGATGTTGGCCACCAGACCTAGAATCAACGATCTTGGACCGCTTCGGAACAGGCTGTGACTGCCAGGTCCTGCCTCTACTCTCTCAACTGCGACACAATCTCAATCTCATGCCGCCTAGCGGCCTCCTGTAACTCCACTAATGTATCACAACGCCGGGTAGCAACAAACTGTCTGATGTCAGTCTTGAGCATGGTCAGATAACGAGCCATCTGAGCATGCTCGGAAGCAAACTCTGAGCAAAACATCTCCCTCTCAGTAAACATACGGGTGATCTCTGTCATTGACTTTAATCCCTGTCTCAAATACAAAAACTCATGTGCCAGCCGCTCTCACTCAACCCGCAGAATGTAGCGAGTGTTGAACTTCTCCCTGAACTGATCCCAAGTAACCGCAACTCTCTGCTCATCAGAATATGACCCGTCATCAGTCTCCTGCAGTCCTTTGCTCTGGACCTTAATAGGTTCAGAGCACACTTGACCTTCTGGTCAGTTTTACATGAGCATGTGAAAAAGCATCCTTCAACTTTAGATAGCCACCTCATAGCTATGATCGAGTCCTGAATCCCATCAAAAGTCGGGGGCTTCATTTTATCGAAGTGCAGGTACTGAAAAGCCTAACCTGTCCCCATACTTGTAGCTGCTACAACTGCGGAGGATGCAGCGGCAACCATCTCAACAATGGTTGCATAGCGCTCATCAAAGTACTCAACCATAGCGGTCTTAATAGACCCAAACAGACAACTGTGCCCGAAATAATGCAGCGACCTCATCGTGTAGGATCTCCCGAATCCTAGCATCCAACTCCTCCAGTCTCATCTAACCAGTGGTCCCTGTCACTGATCCTGGCTCGCCCTGGCTGCCAGCTCCTGATCTTGATCCGGATCTGTTCTCAAACCGCCTCATCTTCACCATTCTTAAAATACACCAGAAAGATATCAGATACTCCATATAATAATGGGTAACCAACTCCCAACAAATCCCTAGGGGTTGTGACTTCCTTGCTACGTGTATGAGTCCTGTGCTTTCAGTAGTACGGGCCCATACTACCTTCCACACCTATCCATATTTGTCTCAAGGATCATCACAACACCCTAATAGTGTACATAAACATAGACGAGCACTCAATCCTCATTCCTAGAGGAAGGCTAGATATCTCACAACTGGCCGC
This sequence comes from Lactuca serriola, assembly GCF_051521515.1. Classification (NCBI taxonomy): domain Eukaryota; kingdom Viridiplantae; phylum Streptophyta; class Magnoliopsida; order Asterales; family Asteraceae; genus Lactuca; species Lactuca serriola. The sequence goes on from NC_136415.1 coordinate 136,174,379, forward strand.
CACACCACACACGACTCATTAATGAAACGTCCACCAACCCTACAGCATTCATGTATTCTATCCATACATAACGTTGGACCCTATAGACATCCGAATATCTGATCCTACCCTAATCCCTTCATCAGACAAGAACAGGAAATAAGGTCAAACCAAACATTCTCAGGCTATAAGATCTTAATTATGTGCAACTATGATGCATACACTAAGAAACTACAATAATGATGTCAATTTCATATAAGGAAAACCCTAGGCTACCAGGCATCATATAATCAGGCAATTCTATCATGTAATTCCTGAAGATCCCTAGCCTATCACTAGCATGTTGTTCTAACATATCACAATATCAAATAACAATATGATATTTTGGGGTTTACTTACTGGATCCAGTTGATCGTTCACTTCATATCCTCCTTTAGTATTTTGAAAACCATTTGAAAATCATTTTGACAATCTTTTCCTTAGTTTGAGATTGAATTCGCACGAGTGTTCCTCCAATTCACTCAAACCAAGGCTCTGATACCAACTTGTAACATCCATAAAATTCATAAAAATTTAAAACTTTTTCAAACATCCAAAAGCCATTAGTTATTACAAAATGTTTTCAAAATAGTTTCATATCAGAGAATCCCATAAATCAAAATCATAAAATGTGAGGAGGTGCACAATCAAGCCTTCGCCTTCCCGTGATCATCTGAAGTACCTGAAACAAAATCCAAAATTGTAAGCCCGAAGCTTAGTGAGTTCCCCCAAAATACCAATGCCATACAAACCAGAACAATATCATAACTGTAACGCTTGTGTTTCTGGGCTTGTCATTAATGTTAATGTAATAGTCTAGGTTAACCTTTGTAACCCAATTTGTAATAATAAAAATGTATTATTTGTGAGTTATGTGAATTATGTGTGTATTTTCTTAATTACTATAATTTAATTAATTAAGAATAAAATGAGCATCAAAATTTAAGTGTAAAATAAACTCGATATCTTTGCATAAAGTTGTAGTGGCCGAAACGAGGTTTCCGAATATATATAGAACGCCAAAATCTGACTTCGTATGAGGAAGTTATGATTTTCCAAAGTTTCGACTTGGCAGTATGCAGCCCGAATACTCGATTTAAGATCGAGCGGTTTTTAGCCGAAACAATCTAAACGAGAATCGAAGATCTCGTTGTTAGTAGCAAAACGATGAAAAGTTAGGTGAGAACGGACGTCGGACGAAGAAGTTATGAATTTATAACGCAGTTTTTCTGTCCCGGCCTTCTAAAAATAAATAATGAAAATAAAAGTCAAAATTAGCCGACAGAGTCTAAATGAAAGTTGTAGAGTATGGTCTGACCTACGCGTGGATATAAAGAACGTCGAAAACGGAGCTCGTATGCGAAAGTTACGCAATTTAGAAGTTTGACGAGTCAAATTACGCCGAGCGTAATTTGAGTACGCCCAGCGTACTCAGAGGGATGCAACTTGTCTGACCAATACTCGAGTGCCACGAATTGACGCATGCCGCGACGTCAAAGTACACCCAGCGTAACCAAGTTACGCCCAACGTAAATTGAAATTACGCCCAGCTTAATCCCAAACCCAGCAGCCTATAAATAGAAACCGAGATCAGCCATTTTCTCTTGTTTAAACTCTTTCTTCTCTCTATTTTTTGCCTCGATTTGCATGCCAATCATATCCCGAAGCCCCGATATCATTCCCGAGCCCCGAAGCAAGATCCGAAGCCCCGAGGATCCCGAGAAATTAGATTTCCAAGCCGAAGCCTTGCCCGCGAGGAGCCCGATTTTTGTGAAGATCTTCCAGATCTACGGAGAAACACTACTTCTGCAAGTCGTAGTGCTGCCCGATCATCTTCTGATCAAGTGAGTGTGTATTCATTTTCTTCTAACACATTATTATGAAGTATTTTATACGAAATACGTGTTACGTGTATACTTTGTTGATTATATGTGTGAATGTATATTCACTTTCTTCTATCTCATAGATCTGATTTATTCTCTATGAAATATGTGTTATGTGTGTGTGCCTCATCTGTTATGTGGAAAAATGTATTGATCGAGCATGCTATACAGGTTTTAAACTATGTATAAAAATGTATATTTTTATCTACTAATATGTTGGGTAGAACATGGGTAGATAGTTGGTGTGTAATAAACAGATGAGAGGCCTCGATGTTGTTGGTGTTATTCTAGTCATTCAGCAGAGTATGGATGATGACCACGGACTATTCTAGACATTCCTATGGAACACTAGCATGCTCATAACCTGTAGGTGTTGTGAACAATGTGTTCACCGGTGTACTTTATCACCCACATGGTTGCCTTTAGGATATTTATTGCTAAGGAAGCCCCTTTGCAGTAATGTCCGTCCCGATGAAAATCCTAAATTAAGTTCCTTATAATAGATGTTGTTTTAGGGACGTAAAGTGAGGATAACGGGAATGGGTAATCGGGTTATTATGGATTGTTGAATTAATATAATTATTTATTGTGGGTTGAAAACCCTACATGCTCACCAGGCTCGCAAGCCTGACCCACTCAGTTTATTTGTATTACAGGAAGTGGTGCAAGAGCATAAAGATGGATGAATCGTCAAATTGTTTTGTTTACAAATCTGTATATGTATATATTTGTTGAATGACTTGTAATGATATCGTTTATGCTTTATGGTCTTTATCGGAACATGACATCCCGATTTTGATTATGAAATGAAATTATATTTCTTTATGAAATGTTTTGATAAAAGATCTATTTTATCATGTTTTGTTTTTGGGAACAAATTCCACATCTCTTTTAAAATCAAAAGGATTTACTCTGAAAATGTTAAAAAAAAGCATAAATGAAACCGGTCTTTTTTGGCCGAGATTTTGGGGATGTCACAATAACGAACAACATACATATAGAGTCTTCAGTATGACTGGACTGTAACATATAGAGTCTTCAGTATGTTAAAAAAAAGCATAAATGAAACCAGATCTAAAACTGTTCCCAATCCATACTCCCGGACTAGGGACAATTTACTATACCTAAATCCTATTCTGATCCACACTCCCGGATCTAAATTGTGCCCAATCCATACTCCCGGACTAGGGACAATTTACTATGTCTTAATCCATACTCCCGGATTAATAACAAGTTTATCTCTTTTCCTATTCCATATTCTCGGATCTAAATCCAATCTCTTGATCTAATCCATACTCACAGATCTAAAACTAACCTCTTGATCTGATCCATACTCACGGATCTCATCTACCCATGTCCTACCCAACATATTCGTAGATACAAAATATATATACAGTTTAACTCATTAAAGCCTATATAGTTCATCCATTCCATACTTATCTCAAATAAAAAAACAATATATAAACACATAGCACATATGTCATAACAAATACTTAATATTTATGTGTTAGAAGAAAGTGAGCAAACACTTACACATATAAACATCTTTATATTATACACATAGCACGTATTTCATAGCAAATACTTAATATTTATGTGTTAGAAGAAAGTGACCACACTTGATTAGAAGATGATCGGACAGCACTACGGCTCTTCAAGTAGATATTCTTCGATGAAACCGGGATCACTTCACACACCGGGTTTCTCGCGGGCAGAGCTTCGGCTCGAAAACTCTTTTCTTCTCGGGATCTTTGGACTTCGGGGCTTGCTTCGGGTCTTGGGGTGATACCGGGGCTTCAGGGGGTTAAAATTGCACGTAAAACGATGTAATATGGGAGAGAGATGAGAGAATAAGCAACCAAACTCGGTTGGCCCTTCAAATCTATATATAGGGAAAAATCTACCTTTGCCACGTCGTGGCACCTTTTTCCATGTCGTGGGCTTGGTCATCACTGCATGCGTCATCGCAAGTTGCATCTGTGTGACAACCCGATATTTCGAGACAATGAAATGTAACACCAGTTAAATTTAGATCAAAATTTAAATTTCCTAAAATCTAATTTGGGTTAAATAAAGTAGTAGGAATCGTATCACGGTTTTCATACATATAAAGAACCCTAGAATCCGAGTTATAACGAAGAAGTTATGACCAACCGAAGATTCTCGGCAAAACCGACAACACTGATAGACGTAAAACGCGAAGTTTCAATACAATAATTTTTAGCCTTAGGTATCTAAATGAAGGTTTTAAATATCATTAAACCGTAAACATACATGAAAAGAAAGTCCAAATCTGACTTCGTATGAGGAAGTTATGATTTTTCTAAGTTACGGATATAACAGTAGACAACTAAAAACTCGAAATAGAGATCGAGAGACTTTTAGCCGACACAAACTAAATGAGAATCGAAGGTCTCAACAATAGAAGCGCAACGGTAAAAAGTCTGACGGAAACGGACGTCGGATGAAGAAGTTATCGAACTTTAACGGACTTTCCTGTCCCGAACTATTAAAATATAATATTAAAAATAAAGTCAAGATTTGCCGACAGAGTCTAAACGAAAGTTGTAGATCGTAGTCTCAAATTTGCGTGGATATAAAGAACGTCGAAAACGGAGTTCGTATGAGAAAGATATGAATTTTTGAAGTTTACTAAATAATTAAAATATAAATTAAATTCAAAATCCGGTATTATCCGAAGGAGGAGTCAACGGACCAATCCAGGTTACACCCAGCGTACTCAGATGCTAGGCTCCGGCTCGTCCACGCCGCTCCGATGCTTCAACCGAGGATGCGGTCATGCCTGACGTTGCGTACGCCCAGCGTACCCTCGTTAGTACGCCCCGCGTACGATAACATCATATCTTTTGAAATGAAAAATGTTGTTATATATGTATAAATCAAACACTCTGCTTATATTGTATGTATATGTGTCCATCTTAGACACTATAAAAATTATACTTTTCATAACAAGTGAACATTTTACTAGAGATTACTATACAAACGAGACACACTTAAAGAAAACTATAATAGGTATGGTTTTACGAGAACATCACGAAGTTTTACATACTAGAAATACTATTTGAAGGAGATACATTCATATATAAGAACAAACGAACATTTTCATATGTACTTCAAATAGTTTTCTCAAACGTTTTTACATGTTGAAATACTTTTAGAAACCGTCTTACAAACTGTAGGTTTCCTTTTTGAATCTGTTATAGTTGTGCTTCAAACAAAGGGTTTCTCACACTTAAACAGTTTTGTCAAACGATTTTCGATTTGATTTATAAACTGACATCAAGTCATAAATTCTTATCTATTAAACTTTTCAAAGGTTTTACAAAACTTCTTTTATGCTTTTATATTATAAATTGCATGCCTCTATATGTATAGTTATATAAGAAATGTTTAAAAGACTTAGGAAGGCTATCCACGTTGTTTCCTTTTCCTCGATTTGGATGTGGTCTGATGGGATATTGGGTACTCGTCCGAAAGTCGTTTAAATATTAGTTATATATCATATGTACATATATAGTCATAAATGTTCCATCAGTTAATTTAGTTCCGACACTCTTGGGTAGCAAGGGTGTATAAACCTACTTGGACACTCATCAATTACATTCTAGTAAACTATTATAGGAATAGTTTAGGGGACACAAAACATTATCCCTATTACAAGAAATTACACCAGAGTCAGTTCATTCATGAGTCTAGACTACATGCTATATGAAGGGTTACTCTTACAGAGATTCCGCTTACATGGATACATTTATATGGATACTCTTACAGAGATTCCTCTTACATGGATACACTTATAGGGATACTTTTACCTAGATACTATGTGGTAAGAAACAATAAGGGACTAACCATTCCTAAACCCGGCTGTTAGCAACATAGGTAAATGGACATCTACGGATGTCTACGGTTGGTACCATTATAGGTATACTTACAGGACTAACCATTTCGGAACCCACCTGTTAGCAATAGAGGTAATGAACATCTACGGATGTCTACGGTTAATACTTATACTAGGAAGACATTTAAGGAACTAACCATTCCTTCCACCTGCTGTTAGCTACAGAGGAAAATGAACATCTACGGATATTCACGGTGAGAACGTTTTGGCAGTCGCGATGTCGTGTTTATCCTAATACCAAAGGATAATACTTATATGGATATATTTTCCCTATTACTTTTATTTTGTGATACATTCACGTAAACGATGAAGTAGACTATATATATTGTTAATAGTAGTCATAAAGGGGAAAACCATCTTTGTTACAACAAAACATACAAGTCTTGGTAGAAGACTACTTTCAAAACAGTCAGGTCTTGGTTAAAGACTACTTTCAAAACATTCAGGTCTTGGTAGAAGACTACTTTTTATACTAGTAGAAAATATGGGACTTTATAGGAGTTTTCAAAACATATACAAACGATTACATTGAAAGATTTCAAATGTTATCATCAAACTTATACGAACAATGACATTAAATACATATGAACTCACCAGCTTAAATGCTGACCTACACTTTCAAAATAACTTGTATTCTCAGGTCACCAGTAGACAGGTACGATGACCAGGTTTTGCGAAGATGGAGCAGTCAAGACTCGTCTTTTATTTTGATTACTTGTTGTAATGTCTTATTTCTATGAAAGAACACACATGTATTAAACTATTACTATTAATGAAATGGACGATGTTGTTGCTTGTTTACTACTTTACATTGTTGTGATACATACATGACGTCCTCCGCCCCAGAACGTTTCCGCCGTTCTCGGTTTTAGGGTGTGACAATATGGAGGACTCCCGGAGGTGTCAGACGACTTGCCACGTCGTGGCACTGCTTGTCACTATGCTGAAACCCTTTCGTATGTTGATAACTCCGAACCCAAGGTTGAGAACCTACCCCAGGCAGCTCCCGTTCCAATTCCTAACCCTCGTCTGACTTTTCATGGCCCGATGTCCCCTTGGGTAGAATGTTTGGAGATAGGGAGTGAAGAGCAAGATCAACCTATGTCATTTGATGGAGACCGAAGCTTCTACAACACAAGTGAAGGAAGCTCAGCAGACATAATTCTTCCAATTCTAGCCCGCAGAGTTGCCCGAAACGAAATTCAGGGCAGGACGGCTCTTCAACGTATCTAAGAGGTTAATGCCAATGCCAGAATGCATACCATTCGCACCAATCGCCTTGATCAGAAGTGAGAGATCCGAGAGAAACCATGAGACCCTGCTGCAAGCACTAGCTAAAACCCGAGCCGAAGTCATAGAGCTCCATGTACGCCAGAAGGTGTACGGAAGATACCTGCTTGATATAGAACGTCAACTAGCCGAATTAAGGGTTCACCATAAGGGTGATCGTCGCCAGTAGTAAATGCTTTACTTTATTTTCCTTGTAAAAAGGAATCATTTTCTGTCTATGCCCGATGTGGCATTTTCTATGAAACTATCTTGTACTGTAAGTACGTTTGGTTAGGTCATTTTCCCGAACTTTTACGTCATGAATATCAAAGATATTGACAGTCGGCTAACTTTTGTGTCATTCTTTATTCAAGTACTCTTATCATACTTTCATTGGAGTCTATCTGAAACATGCTTTAGTCAAGTCATTTGAGCATAGTAATTTAGCTCCGAAAACATTTCCATGTCTCTTTTAGTGGTTGGATCATGTTATTCACCAACCAACGATACCTCGGCTTGAACGACAAGCGTCTTGAGACCATTCTACGAACTTACTTCCACTCATTACTAGGACTGCATCATAGGGATGTAGGTCAACCCTTCATAAACACACTTCCACACAGTAGGTAGGGATGGCAAAAAGCTCCATACCCGATGGGGAACCCAAAACCCGCACCCGTTTTGACCGGGGAATCCCCAAGTTGACCGGGGATGGGGACGGGGATGGGGAATCCCCGAATAAAAAAGTGGGGAAGGGGATGGGGATGGGGATACCCCTAATCCCCGGCCCTGGACCCGCCCCCGATATATATTAATATATAAAAGTAATACAAAATATATATTTATAGTACAATTACAATACATAGAATTTTATCCAAGTAACCTAACTCATTAGTAATTACTTAGTTGAAATTGTACTTTGTTTTTCTTTTTATCTTATTTAAACTCATGTATAATTTTTTTGTATTTTGTTCATCTATTTTACCTCAAATATCACTCTGATAATTTTTTCTACTTGGTTTCTCATGTATGTATTTAAATATGGTATAAAATTTATTTATATTTTTTTATGCAATATATATATATATATATATATATATATATATATATATATTTATATTTTGTAAAATCTTTAAACTTATGCTGGTGAAATTGAAATTTAGATGTTTTCTTTACATAGAATTTTTCATATTAAAAGAGGAAAAAAATCCCCGATTCCCCGTTGGGGATCCCCAATCCCCGTTGGGGGTGGGGATGGGGGTTTATCTATATTCCCCGGTGGGGATGGGGATTGGAATGAGGATTCGGAGATGGGTATGGGGATTGGGGTCCCCTGTATAACCCGCCCCCGTTGTCATCTCTAGTGCTAGGACTGCATCATAGGGATGTAGGTCAAACTTTCGAGAACATAGTCTTACTCTTTACTTGAACAATCGAAGTACATCTAGAGTCAACCAGATGCGCTCACAAAATCTTTATCTTTCGTGTTACAGAATCATGTCGTCATCCGGAAACAATCAGCCGAGCAATGAAACCCCTATCCTCCATATCGATGCCGCTACATTACAAGCTGCAGTAGCAGCTGCTGTGACAACTTTCCTTATACACATCAACTCAAGCAACACAAGCAAGACCGACAAAGGAGTCGAGAGTTCTGATGGTAGTACCAAACCGGGAAACCAACAAATGGCAACAGTCATAGACTTGCGAATCCATAAGACCGAAGGGAAGAGACGATATCGTCAAGCCCTAAAGGAGCGCAAGAGATCCCAAAGACTTGCCATGCCACAACAACAAATGGCAACTCCTGCAGAACACTTTAGGAAGCAATTTCCAAGGTGGTGTAATGAGGAAGACACTTGTGTCCACATAACACTGGCTAAACACCTCACTCCCGCCACCAAGGCTAGCACTAGCCAGTCATGCCACCAATGCGGGGAGATAGGGCACCTCAAGAAGGATTTCCCTATAACAAAGAACTCTGGCGCAGACGGTAGGATTCTCAGGATCACAGTTGCAGGAGAACCTACTCCAAACCCACGTTAATGTAATTTAGGCGTTTCGTTGTAAAAAACTTATAAACCATCCAAAACTAGTGCAACCACAGTCTTATCTTTTTCGGGATCCCGTCGGTATAGGGATGCTCGTGCTGCGTATACTTGCCTTTTGTAGTATACCTTATTCGCAACAATAGTCTTGTAGTAGTCTAAAGTACTGTAACACTGTTGATGGTTGTACGGTTGTGTTTTGTCTGTAAACGTCTTATGTCCAAATCTAATGTCTTTAAGTTTCCTTATGATTCCGACATTATCATACAACTTGATTCAATTTGATTCTCACAAAAACAGCTTCATACATACATCTCTTTCTTCGAAATCGCCTTTCCAGCAAAGTCGTCATATCAGAACACCAAGTACTCATGAATGGAGTACTTCATAGTTCTTTTCCTTTCCGAAGGAATCCCTGAAGTGCCACTCGTACAGTACGTCAAGTTCAAATCCAAAGATCCATACGGTTGATCTGTCGTATGAGGAAGTTATGATTTTTCTAAGTTACGGATATAACAGTAGACAACTAAAAACTCGAAATAGAGATCGAGAGACTTTTAGCCGACACAAACTAAATGAGAATCGAAGGTCTCAACAATAGAAGCGCAACGGTAAAAAGTCTGACGGAAACGGACGTCGGATGAAGAAGTTATCGAACTTTAACGGACTTTCCTGTCCCGAACTATTAAAATATAATATTAAAAATAAAGTCAATATTTGCCGACAGAGTCTAAACGAAAGTTGTAGATCGTAGTCTCAAATTTGCGTGGATATAAAGAACGTCGAAAACGGAGTTCGTATGAGAAAGATATGAATTTTTGAAGTTTACTAAATAATTAAAATATAAATTAAATTCAAAATCCGGTATTATCCGAAGGAGGAGTCAACGGACCAATCCAGGTTACACCCAGCGTACTCAGATGCTAGGCTCCGGCTCGTCCACGCCGCTCCGATGCTTCAACCGAGGATGCGGTCATGCCTGACGTTGCGTACGCCCAACGTACCCTCGTTAGTACGCCCCGCGTACGATAACATCATATCTTTTGAAATGAAAAATGTTGTTATATATGTATAAATCAAACACTCTGCTCATATTGTATGTATATGTGTCCATCTTAGACACATGCTCTCGAATCTAAACTTTTCCTCTTTATCTGATCCCTACTCACGGATCTAACTAATCTCTCCACCTGATCCATGCTCTCGAACCTAAAAATAACCTCTTGGTCTAATCCATACTCCCGGATCTAAAACTGTGCCCAATCCATACTCCCAGACTAGGGACAATTAACTATGTCTTAATCCATACTCCTGGATTAATAACAAGTTTACCTGTTGGTCTGATCCATACTCCCGGATCTAAAACTGTTCCCAATCCATACTCCCGGACTAGGGACAATTTACTATACCTAAATCCTATTCTGATCCACACTCCCGGATCTAAATTGTGCCCAATCCATACTCCCGGACTAGGGACAATTTACTATGTCTTAATCCATACTCCCGGATTAATAACAAGTTTATCTCTTTTCCTATTCCATATTCTCGGATCTAAATCCAATCTCTTGATCTAATCCATACTCACAGATCTAAAACTAACCTCTTGATCTGATCCATACTCACGGATCTCATCTACCCATGTCCTACCCAACATATTCGTAGATACAAAATATATATACAGTTTAACTCATTAAAGCCTATATAGTTCATCCATTCCATACTTATCTCAAATAAAAAAACAATATATAAACACATAGCACATATTTCATAACAAATACTTAATATTTATGTGTTAGAAGAAAGTGAGCACACACTTACACATATAAACATCTTTATATTATACACATAGCACGTATTTCATAGCAAATACTTAATATTTATGTGTTAGAAGAAAGTGACCACACTTGATTAGAAGATGATCGGACAGCACTACGGCTCTTCAAGTAGATATTCTTCGGTGAAACCGGGATCACTTCACACACCGGGTTTCTCGCGGGCAGAGCTTCGGCTCGAAAACTCTTTTCTTCTCGGGATCTTTGGACTTCGGGGCTTGCTTCGGGTCTTGGGGTGATACCGGGGCTTCGGGGGGTTAAAATTGCACGTAAAACGATGTAATATGGGAGAGAGATGAGAGAATAAGCAACCAAACTCGGTTGGCCCTTCAAATCTATATATAGGGAAAAATCTACCTTTGCCACGTCGTGGCACCTTTTTCCATGTCGTGGGCTTGGTCATCACTGCATGCGTCATCGCAAGTTGCATCTGTGTGACAACCCGATATTTCGAGACAATGAAATGTAACACCAGTTAAATTTAGATCAAAATTTAAATTTCCTAAAATCTAATTTGGGTTAAATAAAGTAGTAGGAATCGTATCACGGTTTTCATACATATAAAGAACCCTAGAATCCGAGTTATAACGAAGAAGTTATGACCAACCGAAGATTCTCGGCAAAACCGACAACACTGATAGACGTAAAACGCGAAGTTTCAATACAATAATTTTTAGCCTTAGGTATCTAAATGAAGGTTTTAAATATCATTAAACCGTAAACATACATGAAAAGAAAGTCCAAATCTGACTTCGTATGAGGAAGTTATGATTTTTCTAAGTTACGGATATAACAGTAGACAACTAAAAACTCGAAATAGAGATCGAGAGACTTTTAGCCGACACAAACTAAATGAGAATCGAAGGTCTCAACAATAGAAGCGCAACGGTAAAATGTCTGACGGAAACGGACGTCGGATGAAGAAGTTATCGAACTTTAACGGACTTTCCTGTCCCGAACTATTAAAATATAATATTAAAAATAAAGTCAAGATTTGCCGACAGAGTCTAAACGAAAGTTGTAGATCGTAGTCTCAAATTTGCGTGGATATAAAGAACGTCGAAAACGGAGTTCGTATGAGAAAGATATGAATTTTTGAAGTTTACTAAATAATTAAAATATAAATTAAATTCAAAATCCGGTATTATCCGAAGGAGGAGTCAACGGACCAATCCAGGTTACACCCAGCGTACTCAGATGCTAGGCTCCGGCTCGTCCACGCCGCTCCGATGCTTCAACCGAGGATGCGGTCATGCCTGACGTTGCGTACGCCCAGCGTACCCTCGTTAGTACGCCCCGCGTACGATAACATCATATCTTTTGAAATGAAAAATGTTGTTATATATGTATAAATCAAACACTCTGCTTATATTGTATGTATATGTGTCCATCTTAGACACTATAAAAATTATACTTTTCATAACAAGTGAACATTTTACTAGAGATTACTATACAAACGAGACACACTTAAAGAAAACTATAATAGGTATGGTTTTACGAGAACATCACGAAGTTTTACATACTAAGGAGATACATTCATATATAAGAACAAACGAACATTTTCATATGTACTTCAAATAGTTTTCTCAAACGTTTTTACATGTTGAAATACTTTTAGAAACCGTCTTACAAACTGTAGGTTTCCTTTTTGAATCTGTTATAGTTGTGCTTCAAACAAAGGTTTTCTCACACTTAAACAGTTTTGTCAAACGATTTTCGATTTGATTTATAAACTGACATCAAGTCATAAATTCTTATCTATTAAACTTTTCAAAGGTTTTACAAAACTTCTTTTATGCTTTTATATTATAAATTGCATGCCTCTATATGTATAGTTATATAAGAAATGTTTAAAAGACTTAGGAAGGCTATCCACGTTGTTTCCTTTTCCTCGATTTGGATGTGGTCTGATGGGATATTGGGTACTCGTCCGAAAGTCGTTTAAATATTAGTTATATATCATATGTACATATATAGTCATAAATGTTCCATCAGTTAATTTAGTTCCGACACTCTTGGGTAGCAAGGGTGTATAAACCTACTTGGACACTCATCAATTACATTCTAGTAAACTATTATAGGAATAGTTTAGGGGACACAAAACATTATCCCTATTACAAGAAATTACACCAGAGTCAGTTCATTCATGAGTCTAGACTACATGCTATATGAAGGGTTACTCTTACAGAGATTCCGCTTACATGGATACATTTATATGGATACTCTTACAGAGATTCCTCTTACATGGATACACTTATAGGGATACTTTTACCTAGATACTATGTGGTAAGAAACAATAAGGGACTAACCATTCCTAAACCCGGCTGTTAGCAACATAGGTAAATGGACATCTACGGATGTCTACGGTTGGTACCATTATAGGTATACTTACAGGACTAACCATTTCGGAACCCACCTGTTAGCAATAGAGGTAATGAACATCTACGGATGTCTACGGTTAATACTTATACTAGGAAGACATTTAAGGAACTAACCATTCCTTCCACCTGCTGTTAGCTACAGAGGAAAATGAACATCTACGGATATTCACGGTGAGAACGTTTTGGCAGTCGCGATGTCGTGTTTATCCTAATACCAAAGGATAATACTTATATGGATATATTTTCCCTATTACTTTTATTTTGTGATACATTCACGTAAACGATGAAGTAGACTATATATATTGTTAATAGTAGTCATAAAGGGGAAAACCATCTTTGTTACAACAAAACATACAAGTCTTGGTAGAAGACTACTTTCAAAACAGTCAGGTCTTGGTTAAAGACTACTTTCAAAACATTCAGGTCTTGGTAGAAGACTACTTTTTATACTAGTAGAAAATATGGGACTTTATAGGAGTTTTCAAAACATATACAAACGATTACATTGAAAGATTTCAAATGTTATCATCAAACTTATACGAACAATGACATTAAATACATATGAACTCACCAGCTTAAATGCTGACCTACACTTTCAAAATAACTTGTATTCTCAGGTCACCAGTAGACAGGTACGATGACCAGGTTTTGCGAAGATGGAGCAGTCAAGACTCGTCTTTTATTTTGATTACTTGTTGTAATGTCTTATTTCTATGAAAGAACACACATGTATTAAGCTATTACTATTAATGAAATGGACAATGTTGTTGCTTGTTTACTACTTCACATTGTTGTGATACATACATGACGTCCTCTGCCCCAGAACATTTCTGCCGTTCTCGGTTTTGGGATGTGACAATATGGAGGACTCCCGGAGGTGTCAGACGACTTGCCACGTCGTGGCACTGCTTGTCACGTCGTGGTATCTGACAGTTTTGGGGTTTCGCGACCCGAACTTCAGAAATTCATAACTTTCGCATATGAACTCCGTTTTTGACGTTCTTTATATCGACGCGTTGGTGAGATTATGCTCTATAACTCTCGTTTAGACTCCATTGGCTAATTTTGACTTTATTTTTAATATATTATAAATATATTACTTATGTATTATCTTTAGTAGGCCGGGACAGGAAAACTCCGTTCGAAATTTATAACTCCTTCATCTGAACTCCGTTTTCGTCTGTCTTTTTATCGTTGGACTACTATCGAAGACATCTTAAAATCTAGTTTAGATCACTAAGGATAGATATCTATCTACCTTAAATTCACTATTTACGTCGCGCTGGGTCGTGCCGGTTCTGTCGCGAAACTTCGACAGGTCATAACTTCTTCGTTATAACTCGGATGTTGGAGTTCTTTATATGCACAGAAACCTTGTGACATTTACTAAAACTTGGTTAAGATTAATCCTTCTAAATAATATTCTATTAAAAATTCATTTTTGATGTTTATCGTCTTTAAATTGACTAGCCCGGATGTACGGGCGTTACATGGACCGCGTTACCGGCCTTCAGTCTTTATGGCCCACTCTCAGAACCTTCAACATGTATGGACCACCCTACTTGGACTTCATCCTATCTGGACCGTTATCCGGGCCTTCGGCTTAACTGGTACGCCCCATTGGCCATCAGTCTATCCGGGCCGCCCTGGCTCTGTTGGCCTAGGACACAATGCAGGGTCTCCTCAACCCACCCGCCACTGCAAAATCACATATAGAAATCAAAGGCTAGCTAGCATGTATAAACATTCATACAGATCTAACAGATCACTAATTAAAGTATCATCCTATATACGAGGATATCGATCTAACAGATCACTAAACATAGCACCATCCTATATACCAGGATACATATCTAACAAATCACTAAGCATATCATCATACGATAACCAGGATAACAATCCAAAAAGGGCCGGCATTGGTGCCTTCGACCCTGTTGGCATAATGAGGAAAACTTACCTCACAAGTAGTGCTGAACCGGTAAAATCGAATCCCAGCTCGCAACTCCGAACTCAACTGCCTGTAATCACCATATGTAACCCCTGTGTTTCGAGGCTAAGCATTGATACACTGATGTAATAGTTATGGTCAACAAATATAACTCATTTTGAATTAATAAAAAGGAATTATTCGAGTATTATGTGAATTATGTGAATTTATGTGCTTTATGTTTGTTTATTATGATATAATAAAACAAGAATGAAAATAAGCGCCAGAAATAAAAATATAGATAGACTTGATATCTATGAAGAAAGTTGTAGTGGTTATGACAAGGATTTTGGGGATATAAAGAACGCCAAAATACGAGTTATAACGAAGAAGTTATGCCCTGTCAAAGTTTCTCGATAGAACCGACACGACACGGTGTGACGTAAATAGTGAATTTATGATAGAGGACACTTTAGCCTTAGCGCTCTAAACGAAAGTCATAGCATACGTTAAATCGAGATCGTGCATGAAAAGAACGCCCAAATCTGACTTTGTATGAGGGAGTTATGATTTTTCTAAGTTTCTGCTTAGCAGTATGCAACCCGAAGTTCGAATCTTAGACCGAGCGATTTCTAGCCGACCCAGCCTAAACGATAATCAAAGATCTCGTTAATAGTAGCGCAACAGTAAAAAGATAGACGAAAACGGACGTCGAATGAAGAAGTTACAAATTTTTAGCGGACTTTACTATCTCGGCCTGTTAAAAATATAACTTTAAAAATAGAGTCAAAATTATCCTATAGAGTCTAAACTAAAGTTGTAGAGTACGTCTCTACCTACTTGTGGATATAACGAACTTCGAAAATGGGTCTCGTATGCAGAAGTTACGAATTTTAGAAGTGTAAGTTGTCATTTGCGAGGCTGCTCATTTACGCCCCGCTTAGGAGAGGAGTACGCCTCGCGTACTTGTATTGCATGGCCTCAGATTGATCACGTAGCCCCAGTACCTTTCGTACACGTTTCCTCGGAACGCTCAGTGTATGCAGGTACGCCCCGTGCACAGAAGTACGCCCAACATACCTCTGAAGTACGCGCAACGTAGACCGCACACTCAGCTCTTTAAATAAGATCCAAAGCTTTCCATTTTTCTCACACCTTTTGCCATCCTTTTCTATCTCTACTCTCTCTAAACTTCCCAAACACCCTGAAGCCTAGGAAACCTCCCTAGCATTAGAAGAAAGACCTGGAGCACCTGAAGGCTCCAAGAAAAAGAGATTTTCGGTTTGGAAGCTCTGCTCCCGCAGAGCCCAGTTTTCAAGCAAACATCCTGGTTTCATCAAAGAAGATTATTTTAAGAAGATAAGTGTTGTCCGATCACCACCTTATCAAGTGAGTGCATAGTTACTTTCATCTTACACGTAGATATGAAGTATTTTATATAAATTACGTGCTATGTGTGCATATTTACTTGAGATTTGTGCTAGATGAAAGATTTAAACTTCTTTGCTTTTCCGATCTAACGCTTGTATGTATTT
Source organism: Lactuca serriola (assembly GCF_051521515.1). Taxonomy (NCBI): domain Eukaryota; kingdom Viridiplantae; phylum Streptophyta; class Magnoliopsida; order Asterales; family Asteraceae; genus Lactuca; species Lactuca serriola. The sequence goes on from NC_136415.1 coordinate 136,191,191, forward strand.
TGTTTTCAGATCCGAACCTTTCCTTCAGATATAGACTATATATGTATTTTATTTTTAGATCTGAACCTTTTTCTTCAGATCTAGGCTGTAGATGTATTTTGTTTTCAGATCTGAACCTTTTTCTTAAGATCTAGGCTGTAGATGTACTTTGTTTACGGATATGAACCTTTTTCTTCAGATCTGGACAGTAGATGTATTTTGTTTTTAGATATGAACTTTTTTTTTCTTCAAATCTAAAGCTATAGATGTATTTTATATCTAAAAAGATGTGGGGTAGAACATGTGTAGATAAATGATGAGGTACGAAAGGTGATATAGATGAATATTGGTAGATGCATCACAACCTGTAGATGATTTTGAAACGCGATGTACTCTAAACATCCTAGCAGATGCGCCTATAAGATAATATCGACAACTGCACCAAATAGAGAACATCATAATCTTGGCAGCTGTGCCTAATAGATGATATTGGCAGTTATGCCTAGTTGAGAACAACACAATCTTAGGAGTTGCTCCTAAAGGATAATATTAGCAGTTGTGCCTAATAAATGACATTAGTTGTAATGGACTTCGCGCGTATTCCCTAGGATAAACCTTAGAATGAATGAATAAAGGATAGTTGATTCTTAGGGTAGATCCTTAAGAATGAAGAAGATAATAGGGATGGGTAATCGGGTTAATTGTTTGATGTTTAAACATAATAACTATATTGTTGTGGGTTGAAAACCTTATGTACTCACCGAGTTTCCCAACCTGACCCACTCAGTTTATTTGTATCACATGTGTCGATATAAAGTTTCACTACACTGAGAGATTAAAGTGATGTAGATCACTAGTGTAAATGAATGTAAGTTCTGTTTATGCTTATGTTTCTGTATTGACGTTGATATCTTGTAACACCCCGAGTTCAGAGGTGCAAGTTCAGGGTTCTTAGTGTAAATGAGGAAGGCCGACTCAGCGAGTCGATGGTAGACTCGACAAGTCGAGTCGTGATTATGGTCATGCATTAAGTGACCAACTCGGCGAGTCGGAGGCTGGACTCGGCGAGTTGGTGCTGGAATGAGAAAAACCCTAATCCGGAGTTTGTGCCATATATAAAGAACATAATACCCTCTCTTCAGCCTCTCTACATTCCCTTTGAGTCCTAGAAACCCTAATAGTTGTGAGTGAGAGCCTGGAGAGTGTTTGGAGCTTTGAGAAGTGAATTTGGTGGAGGAGACTTGAAGAGCAAGAGGCAACCATCAAGGATTTCGTGTAGATCCAGAACCCACTCCAGTTTGGGACACATTTGTGAGGTATTAAGTTGTTACCTTGACCTTTTCTTCTAGAATCATTCATATGTGGAGGCTAGGGTTTTCCTTGGTTAAGGGAAATGTTAAAGAAGCTAGATCTGAAGCTGAAACTTCAAATCTGAACCTCTTTTGAGTCCTAAGTTCATAAAGTTTCAGTCCTTGGATGATTGGTGAAGCCCCTTTTGTCTAAAACCCAAGCCCCAGTGTGTTTTGATTTTATATCTCCTTGATATCACGTAAAGTTTGCAACCTTATGTGAGGGATAGCTTGAAGAAGGATAGATCTATGGATTTGAGCCCCATCATGGCTTAGAAAGCCACTGCACGGGTTAAAAGATGGAGATACTCGACGAGTCGCATGGGTGGACTCGACGAGTTAGATGAAGATAGGCAGGAACTCGATGAGTTGGAAGAACAACTCGGCGAGTATGTTGAATGTTGCCTTGGACTCGGCGAGTCTGTTCTTGGACTCGGCGAGTATGGTCGTGAAGTCCTAACCTTTTGGTTGAGCTATGAATCAGTGAGTCGAGGGACGACTCGGTAAGTTGAGCGAGAAAGGACTCAGAGTTTGTTGGACTCGGTGAGTCTTGGGGCGACTTGGCGAGTTGAGTTGTGGATTGGGAGTTTCTGAGTATAGGGACTCGACGAGTCAGCGGGTTGACTCGGCGAGTAGAGTCAGTCAGGAAGGTTGAATTTGACTGAGAACTTTGACCAAGAGTTGACCAGTTGACTTCCAGGGGAATTTTCGTAATTATTGGTATTTATTGAGTTCAGTCTTTTGGTATTGATCAGTGGTGGAGTTCGTGTCGGAGGTTGGAGCAGTGTGATCTTATCTTTTCAGTTAGCAGTTGTGAGGTGAGTTATCCTCACTATATCGACAGGGTCTACGGCACCAAGGCCGGCCCTTTATCGGATGGAAATCCGGGTAGTTGCTATGTTATTGCTTCACTATATGTTTGCATCGTGGTAGTTAGGATGGTATATGTTAGAGACATAGTTAAGGTCGGAATCCTGAAAAATAGGATGATGCTATATTAGTGACCGGTTAGGTCGGTATCCTGGTTAGAGTATGCTATGTATGTGATCTGCTAGATCGGTTGATTGGTGATTAATTGTTATATGATTATATGTTTATGTGCACATGGTTGGTTGACTGGGGTTGGGTTGAGGCGGGTCCTACTTTGTGCTGTAGGCCAACATACCCAGGGCGGATCGGATATTCCGAAGGCCCAGCGAGCGGTATGGATAGGCTGTAGGCACCACGAGGGTGGACCAGACGTGCCAAGGCTCGGAGAGTGGACCAGGCCGAATGAATGCCCGGTGCGGGTGTACCAGTCATACTATAGACTCAGAGAGTGGACCAGGTGGGTTGAAGGCCCGGTGCAGGTGGACCAACCCCACTGCAGACTCGATGTATATGGCTAGACTCGGAGGGTGGACGAGATGGACTATAGGCCCGGTGCGGCGGACCAGTCACACAGTAGACCCGAAGTGCATGGTTGTTTTGTTCTGTTCTGTTATGATATGTTATGTGTATGGTATATGTGGTTGGTATTTTGGGGGTATCTCACTAAGCTTTCGGGCTTACAGTTGTGGTTTAACGTTTCAGGTACTTCAGGAGACCGTGGCAAGGCAAAGGCGTGATCGTACCGCTCCTCGTGTGTCCGTTTTATGATATGTTCTGGGAATACTCTGATAATAAATGTATTTAAAACCTTTTTGTAATAACTTAATGAAATTGGGTTGTTTTTGAAAAGCTTAAATTGGTTGGAATTTTTAGAGCGTTACACATCCCAAAGTTTTAAAATGAATAAAATACATTTCTTCGTAAATGCTTTGATAACATATTTATCATGTTTTTCTGGGAACAAAAATTCTGCAACACTTTTCTTTAAAATTATACTCTGATTTTGAAAAGGGAAAATGACTCTTGAGGGTAATTAACTTTTGTGTTTGTACTCATTTGGTCCCTTTTTTTGTATTCAATATACCATCGAACTTGTTGTTGGTGTTTACCATAGCCCTTTTGACCGGCTTTTGACCTGTGATAGTCGGTCAAAGGGTTATGGTGAACACAAACAACAAGTTCGATGGTATATTGAGTACAAAAAAAAGGAAAGGGACCAAATGAGAACAAACGCAACAGTTGGTTACCCTCCTAATTCATTTTCCCTTTACTCATTTACAACAAATCCCACATCATCTCCTACTGATATTAATGACTTTATGAGATTCATTCTTGCTTATCTTCAAAACATAACCTACGAAAGGACATTATTCATGCATGTACAACTTTGTAATGCACTTGAATATTTATTAGGGGAATCTTGACTAAGCAGGCGTATTTCATGACTACATTTACATTTCCAATCAAATGATTTATCGTATCATGGATTCTAGACAAGTCTACAAACGAGTGGATTCACAAGTGTTGTGATTTTTGAGTTTACTTAGCTTTAAGATCGAACTCATGGGATAAGATACAACATCAATATATACAATATTATGGTGATGTGTCTATAAAAGTAGCATGATATTGTACATATTGATGTTGTATCTTATCCCATGAGTTCGATCTTAAAGCTAAGTAAACTCAAAAATCACAGCACTTGTGATTCCACTCGTTTGTAGACTTGTCTAGAATCCATGATACGATAAAGCATTTGATTGCAAATGTAAATGTAGTCATGAAATGCGCCTACTTAGTCAAGATTCCCCTAATAAATATTCAAGTGCATTACAATGTTGTACATGCATGAATAATGTCCTTTCGTGAGTTATGTTTTGAAGAGAAGCAATAATGAATCTCATAGTCATTAATTTCATTAGGAGATGACGTGGGATTTGCTGTAAATGAGTAAAGAGAAAATGAATCAGGAGGGTAACCAACTGTTGCGTTTGTTCTCATTTGGTCCCTTTCCTTTTTTTGTACTCAATATACCATCGAACTTGTTGTTTGTGTTCACCATAACCCTTTGACCGGCTATCACAGGTCAAAAGCCGGTCAAAAGGGCTATGGTAAACACCAACAACAAGTTCGATGGTATATTGAATACAAAAAAGGACCAAATGAGTACAAACGCAAAAGTTAATTACCCTCAAGAGTCATTTTCCCTTTTGAAAATGAAGCATAAACAAATCGGTCTTTTTTGGCCATTAAAATGGGGATTTCACACCGTATAACTAGTTCCATCAAAATCCCAAATTACCGAAATACCCTCAGAAGTCAAACTTGGTCAACCATGGTCAAAGTCAAAGTCAACAATCAAGGTCAACTGTCCATGTTGACCCAACTCGTCGAGTGCATCTACTGACTCATCGAGTTCTTTCATATCCAAGAAGATCGTGAAAAGCTTGAGACAACTCGCCGAGTTACCAGAGCAACTCGTCGAGTTCTTCAGTGTTCAGAAAACCGGGAAAACCCTAGCCAACTCGTTGAGTTGGTTAAGCAACGCGTCGAGTTTTCCTGTCTTAACGTATTCAACACTTTCCAGTCGAATCCAAGTCCCCGAACTACAGATCTAACCCCTTAGGACTGAGATACCATGTACAGTTGCTAAGTTTACATGCATGCAAGGCATGAAAGGGATTAAAACTCTCATATGAAGCTTAATAAGGGGTTTAGGGCATGGAGGATGGCAAAAGCTTGATAAAGCTTGAATCTTTAGGCCCAATGAGGCCTAGAGGTGTCCAGATATGAAGTCACAACTTGAAATCATGCTCAACTCAAAAAAAAATGGTTCCAAAATGGGCTAAAAAGCACTAAACTTCCATAAAGAATATTTAGGAAACAAGAGGTAAAGGTAAAGACTTTTTACCTCTAAATGGTTGCAAAAATGGTGAAGCTCCAAGATCTAAGGCCTTCTACGTAATCGAACCTCTTCAAGCTTCTAGTTTCCTCCAAAAGAACATAAGATTTACTCTCTAAAGCTCACACACACTCAAGAAAGTAATAAATCACAACTAGGGTTTCTCTCTGGACAATAAGGTGGTAAGGGAGGCCGGTGAGGGGGCTTAAGGTCCTTTAATAAGGTGCAAACCCTAAAAATTAGGGTTTTCATGTACAACCTCAACTCGTCGAGTTGGGATCCTTCAACTTGTCGAATAGGTTCCATAATCCACGCGTCCTTATTAGTTTCTACACGACGAGTTGGGGCCCCCAACTCATAGAGTAGGTCTTATGTGATGTATAAAATTCCTTAAAATTTCATACCTAGGAGTCGGGATGTTACAAGAAACTTAAGTTGTGTTGGGAAATTTAGGGTTTGTGGTGGAGATATGGATACTAACTTGGATCGTGATATCACTTTCCGAACTGATATTTCTACCATATGTCTGGGTTACAAGAAATTCAACCTAGGATAATCCAAGTGGACACTTACATTTCTAGGCATAGAAGATTTAAGCCAATATGCTAGAGGATTCTGTGAAAGTCTGATGAAAACGAGAGCTTAAGATTGTAACCCTCTTCTGGAGAGGAAGAGTTGTTTATATATTAAACACGATTAGAGTTTCATTAGGGTTGGGCCGTCATTAGTTGCTTTGGAAGCAAGTAATGTTAATCCGAATTTAATGAGAATTTAGGGTTACCAAAAACTAACGAGTTTCGTTAGTTTTACCATAATCACTCTCAAGAAATTGAATTTTCCATTATGTTCCCATACCCCAGTCAGGGGCTCTGCCCCTTGGACCTCGCTAGGGGCGCTGCCCCTAGACCTCGCCAAAGGGGCGCCGCCCCATTGGAAACCCCGGACCCGGGGGCACTGCCCTCGGACCCCCGACTAGTCGTCGAACCGGCTTCTGATTCGATCTTATACATGCGTGCACTCCGCACAACCCCGTACATATATTAGAATACAAATCATGAAGCCCCTTAGCTCAGATGTTGGTTCCAGTTACTTAAAATGACATGTTGACACTAAAATCACCAACAAAGTTGTACTTTAAGTACGAGCTAATATGCATATATATTATTAGCAATGTTAGGAACTTGTTATGTCTTGTAAGTATACAGGGGTGACACTCAAGTCGATTCAGGCTCCCCATAAAATAAAAAAAATGAGGTCTTTTTTGCCTTTACCTGTGACTACTTAATACCAAAAGTTTTTATATTTCTAAAATAATATAAGTAGATATATAAAATTTGGCCCCAAAACTTTAAAGGTTCTTAGTTATCGCTCATGCTGTCGTACCCTTTGATACGGCCATGTAAGTATATTTCATCATACACATATATCACACAAATATACGATATTTGTAGCGAGTAATTCTTAATATTATCCATTTATCCCTTTATGTCGATGAAGTTGGATTACCGTGTAAGGGACTATACATATACATGACATGTTCAGTTAGTCCATGTTTAGGGTAAATAGTAGGACCTCAAATATAAATGACATGTTTAGGTAGTCCATGGGGTCTAATATTGTAGGGTAAATACTATATTAGCGGCTCTAATTCATTCTTTTTATTCCCTAATTTCCGGCTTTTTCCGTACTTGATTATTCCCTTTGGCCTTACGTGCACAAAAAACAATGATTTATTTTTATTTATATATTTTGCCTTTACTCCAAGTAAATAAAAAATTTCAATCAAATAAATATAAATAAGTTTTTGTAAAATTGTAGTCGGTGTTAATCTGCATAAGAATTAAGACATCTCTTTTCGACTTCATCTTACAAATTCTTCAATTTTATGATTATATTAGATTTTTCAATAATATTTAGTGTCGTTTATTCTTTTTCTATTATACATGGATTGGACGACTAATTTAAAAATGACATTTGATAATTAATAAATGTTTCAAGCATTATAGCAGATGATAAAAAAAAATTAGAAAATATATGTGATATGTATACGAAAACCACTAAAGTTGATATTGAGTAGTGAGTACAATATGTTTTCTTGATTGAGGAGAAAATAAAATCATAATAAGAGATAACATGTATTGTCCATTTGTCTAAATGTTTCCTTTTTATAAGAAATGATTATGATTTTTATTAGAACTATGAATGTGAATCAATACCACCATGAAGTATGCTATATTATTTCGGCTCCCAATGCTTACTCTACTGTTAAAGAAGTAAAATTCATAAGTGATGTTTCATATTCAAAGTTTGTAATTTTTTTTAGAACATTATAATTTAATTAGAAACTTGATAAGATAATTATTTATGGTCTACAATATTGTAATGTATAAAGTTTAATGTTGACATTGAACAAAGTTTAATGTAAACTTATAATTTTGGCAAGACTTAACATTGTTATAGTGCTATTGTTAATATTGAACTTGTTACAATGGTTACAATTAACAAGATCTTTAAGATATTGTTCACTTAATAAAAACAAACCAGTCAACAGATTTTGAAAGTGATAGCTCTATCTCATTCAATCTTATTCATTACCTAACAGAGAACAATCAAAGGACTGTAGTTACACGGCCCACTAATGTCATGACAAAATGAATTTGATAATATAAGGAAATACAATATGATATATTCGAATACATGTGAAAAAGAAAGGCAAATATGTTACACGGCCTATAAACATATATTTTTTTTAGGGAAAAGTTCAATAAAAAACCATAATTATTGGTTCTTTAATGAACCATTTTTTTTAAGTTCTAGAGTTTATTCCTTATCGAAAAAAAAAACTAAAAATATCTAAATTCATAACATAACATTGTGGATGTTAAATATATTTTTTGGATTCATCGTGTGAATTTAGATTCACATTGTGATTTTTCAAAGATTCACATCGTGAATTTGATGATTTTATTTTTTCAAATTTGATATTATTTGAAAAAGGATAAAAAGTTATTAATTTCTGTATTTTTAGTTTTTTTTTTTGATAAAAAATAAGTTATCAAAGTTGAAAAAAAGTTTGGTTCCTTGGTTAATTATGGTTCTTTATTCAACCTCACCCTATTTTTCTATCCCTGCTAGTTAACATTTTCTTTCATAATGTTAGTTATGATTTCCACAAAAGTAAACATGGTTGAAAGTGTTGGAAAGTTGCAAACAGTTTCAAATGAATGCTCAATTCGAATTAAAAATGTACAATGTATGTTATTTCTTTTTTAACACAATTATGGTATAAATTGATATTCCAAGGATTGATAATTTTACGATACATCTTGGACATGATTTAGTGCATATACTTCATAGAGGATATAACGATGAGAAATGTCTACCTGGTCTCGAGGTTGTTGGTACTTCCGAAAAAGGAGATGGGGGTTGCTACTGATGATTCCCCACCCCACCTATTGGGTTTTACACCGACAACAACTACAAGTAGCCCCAATGAAACTGCTAAAACACCGAGATGGTAGCGGGGCAACAAATGATTATTTTTCTCATGATCGATGGGATACGAACAAGGATGGGTCATTTTTTGCTTCTTCTTCTCACCAGGTGAGAAGTTTTTTCAAAAAGTTTGAAAATGCGTCAATATTAATAGATATGGGACACTTGATGGGTACGAAACGGAAGCATGTCAAAGTGACATGGGAAGCTTATGCAATAGGATGTGAACCTCATAAATTCACAAATGAATTGTCTACTTATAAATCTTCAAGGTGCACAGAGTGGAGATAAGCGTTGGTGGTATTTAAGAGACAAAGATGACGACTATCGACATTCTTTTTGTTAGGGATTTTTGGGGCACCATTCGCTTTCACTTTGCATGATCGAATGCGAGAGATTTATATAGTGGTATTTTAGTTATCTGGGATCCAAAGTCTTTTGAAAATAAAACAATTATGATCCATGATAATTTTGTAGCAATGGAAGGGAGATAGGTGACTAGTAAGATCTCAACTAGTATGGTTACTATTTATTTTTCTTATGATATTGGAAGCATGATGATGGTATGGAATTCTCTTTTTGCTCTCTTTTTCCATGTTGATTGTAAGGTGGTGGCTTTTGGTGATTTCAATGAAGTTAAGGATGCTTCAGAGCGGATTTGCCAGTCAATAATGTCTTTATTACTCATTTTAACCAGTTTATTTTGGATTCAGCTCTGGTAGACCTTCCTCTTTGTGGGGCCACATATACTTAGTCTAAACTTTGGAGGTCTAAAATGAGCAAACTTGATAGGTTGTTAGGTTCTAATGGGATTATTGATGCTTTTCCATGTCTTTTTGTATTGTTGTTGGAAAAAACGTATGTCTGATTATAGGCCCATTCTTTTGATGGAGCAGGTCATTGAATATAACATATACCCTTTTGCTGGTTTCATTCATGGTTCCAAATTGAAGTTTTTAATGATGTGGTGAAATATTCATGAGCCATTCAAATAGATAGGGGGCTCATTTCATCAATGTTTTTAAAAAGAAGTTACAAATTCTTTAAGTAAACCCTAAGGCTTGAAATAAGGAATGGAGAAGATCTTTAGATAAAAGAAAAAATGGCCTTTTGGAAATTGTTTCTAATATGGATAGTAAGATTGAGGCCTCTGTTGTTATCCCTGCAGACGTGGAGAGTTGGGTTAATGATATTAAGGATATAAGGTGGATCGTAAGCGGCTCCATATTTCCATCCGTGGTATAACAGTGGATGGGGAGCGAGTTGTGGATCCAAATATAGTAAAAATGTAATTCAAGTGTAACACCCTGATTTAGATTGTGTGTTTATTCCAAATTAGTTGTTTTAAATACCATGGAAGATGGATGTGAGGAGGGGAATTGAAATCAAGAAGGAAGAATTAGAATTGATAAAATTTGCATGGGTGCAACGCTCCTAATTAGAGACACGCCACGTCTTAGTTAGCAGGCCTAAACCCTAATTTGTGGCTTTGAGCCCTATTTAACAACTCTTACTTCTAGGGTTTCCCCATTTGTTCAACCCCCATCCTCATAAACCCCTCACCTTGAAACCCAACCTCATTTGTTGGTGTTTTTATGCTTTAGACTGTTTCTTGAAGAAGAATAATAAGAGATTGTGTGGTGCGAGGAAGTAATCCACTATCAAGATCCAACCTTCTTAGCTCGGTTTGGACCCTTATAAGTGATAAATTTCTTGAATTTATGAGTCTTATGCATAGATATAGGTGTTTGATGGTTCCATGGTAATTATTTTGTCATCTATGGCCCCTTTGATGAGTTATACTTGGAGTTTGGAAGACTCCAGAGTTTAGACTTGTATTTTGATCAGATCCATGAGGATAATGGTAAATGGATCGAATCTTTTCAAAAATACTTGTTAATTGAGTATAAAAGTAAAAATGAGGGTTTTAATCTTTTGGTTTCTTTAAAAGAAACTATGTATACTAAAACTTAAAGATTGTAATTAAATAAGAAAAAGTTTGATTCAAATGAATAAGGATGGAATGGTTGACATTGGTCCTCACCACATGGATGTCTAGTTAACTTATCATTAGATGTTATGGTGCAATAATTTTGATTTAGTTTAACTTGCATATAATAACTTAAAGTCTCAAGTAACTTAAACTCTTCTTAATTGGTATAATGGCTAGAGAAACGCATAACATATTTTCTTAGTCAAAGTCACAAATCAATGAAGCATATAATTTATGAAAATCCAACTAGCATTAAGATTTAAGAGCCACCAAGTAAAAAACGAAATCAATATGCTTTCATTACCATTAATGAACACAAACACATAAACCATATGTTGCTTGCTAATTTGAAGATTTATTACTTAACCAAGAAATTAGCCAACTAATTAAACATTAATTCATCTAAAATCGTGATTAAAGGAAAATAAACATAAAAAGATGTTTAACTAAAAAACACTTCCATAAACTTCAATCACATGTTCATAAACAAATCTTTTAAATAAATAATCATCCATGGGTCAAACCAATATCAACCAAATATAAACTTAGCCTAGCATGGCTAAGATTAAGGAAAACAAAGTTAGTTGAGAAATACCAAACATAATTTAAGAGAAATGAGGTGAAAATTGGTTTTCTTCATGCTTTAAAATTCCAGAGAAAACTTATGCTTCATGATTTTCAATCTTAGAAAAGATAGCCAACAACTATCCACAAGTAACAACAAATAATGATAATGATTTTGTTGAATATAGTGTCTGAGGTCATTAACTATTGGTAATATTTCTAAATATTAACATGGTCATTTTGGTTTGCCCTCGTGATATAAGAAACAATAAGGAATTTGAGAAATAGTTGTTAATTTATTATGAATTAATAAATTAATTAGAAATTATTTTGGTAATTAACTAAATAGTTTTAATTAAAAGGCTTGAATATTAATTAATTCCTTGAGATTAATTGGAAAATTCTAGAAGCCTCTTGAAAGATAGATAGGGATGAAAATTAAGATAGATATCCTAAGATAAGGCAAGTTTTGAAAATAATAAGGATTATCCTTGAGAATATGATCAACTTAAGGATTCTAGCTACTGGCTATATATTGGGTGTTAGTGTAACGACTCGAATTTCCATCCGTCATTGGAGGTTAGCATTCTATTAAGTTTATTCTTAAGACTAACCTTTTCCCTGGTTTTGAGTGAAGCTATGAGGGCCAAAGTGTAATATAATGAATCTTGATCATGTATGTGTCTATGGGTTATTTTGACATATTGTAACATTTCAATGATGAGGTATTTCCAATTTTAACCCTAAGTATGAATATTGATTGCATTTTAGCACTTTTGTATGAGAAAGCTTGCAAAATGGCCCATACTGGCATTTTTGTAAGTTTTGGCCCGAGGTCACAGACGTTGGGCATACCTAGCATACGCGGGACATACGTGCATGATCCTCAAACCCAAATTTTTAGGGTTTGGACCCTTTATATTCATCATTATCTCCCCAATGATCATTCCCTCATCAGCCCCGATCCCTATTTCGACTCTTTAATAAACCCTGGTACCTTTGAATCCGTTTTTGAGCATTGTGTGTTTGTTTTGGTGTTCTTGACGAAGGAAGAAAGAAGAGGATATCACCTTTGAAGTGTAGAGCACTTCGGATCCAAAATAATCAACTTTGGGTAATCTTTGAAGGTAAAAAGCTCTAAACTTGATGAAGTTATGCTTTAATCTAGTTTAGCCATGAAGTTTGCACTCTTTTGGTCCCATTAGTTGGTATTACGAGTATGAGTTACTCCAATCAATTTAGGTTGTCCTTTAAGATGGTTTGAGAGGTTTAAAAGCATAAACATGTGATTTTGTCTCTTAGTTCTTCCCCATGCATGTTCTAGGATGTCCTAATGGATTAAGAAGTTAGGATGTTTGTTGGTATTTAGCACTTCTAGCCATGAAAAGTCATAAAGTTGGAAACTTTATGACTTATAATATTATTTTGGGCATAGATCTAGTTTTAGACGAAAAGTATTGACGCATTAAGCTCTTATTTAGAAGGGTTGCTGACCAGGTGTGTACGCTGGTGTAGTGAGAATTATATGCTCTGATACCAATTGAAGTGGTGTTGATTATGATGAAAAATGCGGAATATGAAAGATCTAGTGAATTGTCATACAAATTATGAGCACATGGAGTAAATAAATATGGGTTTAAGCTCTGATTATTTTTTGATAGAAAGAGTACAAATGGTTTTGCTATTTCTCTCTCTAAAACTAACACTCCAAAATGATCATTACAAGATCTTACATAATGGGAGTCACTCACTTCTTATTTATAGGAAAGACTCAACCCATTTACACATACAAGAGGACAAGCCACATCTAAGCATGACTTTGCACCCTAACATTCTCCCCCTCAAAGTTAGGATTGGATGTCCCAGATTCAATATCCAACGAGCTCGTGGGATTAAGACTAAATCCCCTCGAAATGTATCAGTCTTCAAATCTGCAAATGAATACCTGAAGCTTCGAATACCCACTCTTCATTCTCCTCCTTTTTATAATAAAAAATGATTATAAAACCCATTAAGGGTGAGAAGCGCCCGATGAATTATCTTCACATAACTCCCCCTTGATGTGCGCCAAAAATGAAATATCGCAAAAACTTTCATGGAAAAACAATCATGAAAAAATATTGAAAATTTTCCAATTTTTGTGAAAATTTTCGACTTTTGGGTGAGAGTTGCAAGAATTTCCAAATACCAGGTAGAAACTATCACTTTTTGAAATCTGCAGGGACCCATTGTGCCAAAAACAACTTAAGATGTGAAACACTCCCCCATTTGCGAAACTGGGCATAAATAGTAACTTCGTATTAACTGCAGGGACTGAACTCGTAAAACTCTCCATTTCTCAGAATTGTTAGCCCAATTTCGAAGTTGGATAATTTTTGCCAACATTTCAAAATTGCAGGGGCTAAATAAGAAACTTCAGCTTTCTTAAGCTTCACAAAATATTTTCATTGTGTTGAAATTGGACCATTTGTGCCATTTCGTGAAAAGATTAGGGACCCAATTCTAAATTTTCATGTTCTTCTTCACTTCGTTATTACAGTAGACGATTCACTTTTCACTTACAATACTTTTCACTTACAAGAATTTGCTTTTAGTACATAGCCATCAACATTGAAAAATCAACGCCAACCCCTTTGCTTTTAGTCTCAAAGACTTCGTCAACGAAGTCCATTGCTTCACTTTTAGGTAATAGCAACTCGACATCAATGACTCCAAACAAATTCCCAAACACATCCATCATTTTTCAGTAACCCTAAACATCACCCTTCTCTTTTGTTACTAACCCAACACATATTCGATTATCACACAACCTTCCCATTCGTTATCAAAAAACACGGATTCAATTTTAGGAGAATCAAATTCCCAGTTGCTTTTTTAACAGTGAACTGAGCTTGACCACCGACTCCAAACCATCTTCCCAATTGAATTAACCCATTTTGAAGTCTACAAAAATGATTTAGACCCCAAAGCCATCGACAATCGTTTCAGGCCTTTGAAATTAAATCTTTCCCAATCAATTTCCATTCAATTAGGCACCTAATACTTCGTTCCTCGACATCTAGACCTGATAAAGACCCTGACTTCGTTGCGAGGTTAGTGGCGGAGCTAGATGGGGCGTTGGGAGTACTACAATACCCCCAAAAAATTGTTTTATATATATAAAAAATATTATTTGTAAACATGATTCATGTTATTTTACCCCTAACTAAATAGATTATAACATGTTTTTTAATGTCCAATATTGGATAACTACATATAATATATTGCCAATGTGTAACATCCGGATTTCCAGGTATATTATTTTATTTAATTATTTTTGGAGTTTGTGGAGGAACTCGGCGAGTTAGAGCCAAGACTCGCCGAGTAGGGTCGCGAATGTTCATCCGGGTTCACGTCCGGACTCGGTGAGTCCACGCTGTTTAATGAAACCCTAATCCCCCGGGTTTGGAGCCTATTTAAGGGCACTTATAGCCTCCCATTGCGGCTACCAGTCCCTAGAGAGAACCCTAAGTGAGCCAAATCGTTGTGAGGAAGAAGAAGTCACTTTTGATCTTTGTACCTTTAGTTTCGCAAGAAGAAGGCGACCAAGAGCAAGAGGAGGTGCGATTCTAGCAGTTCTAGAGTTCAGAGACATCATTTTTGAGGTATTAGTTCGAACCTCCTTCAGTTTTGGTGTTGATCATTAGAGTTAGGGTTTTCTAACCCCTTTGGAGAGTGATTATGTGGAGCAAATGGTCCTTCTTCGAGTTTGTGCCTTGGATCTGGACTAAAAGAGGTCCAGAGACCTTAACCCTTAGAGCTTTATGGATCAGTTTGGGGTCATTGGACTTAGGTTGCCATTTTTGGGACTAAATCTCCTTTTGATGCCTTGTTGTTGTTATACAAGCATCAAGTTTCAGACTTTACGTGACAT
Source organism: Lactuca serriola (assembly GCF_051521515.1). Classification (NCBI taxonomy): domain Eukaryota; kingdom Viridiplantae; phylum Streptophyta; class Magnoliopsida; order Asterales; family Asteraceae; genus Lactuca; species Lactuca serriola. The sequence continues at coordinate 136,206,256 of NC_136415.1, forward strand.
TCATGCTTGGGAAGGCCATATCTAGGGTTTAGGGAAACAGATCTAACCTCAGGAGGCCAGTAGAGTTTGTGCATGGCATGAACTCGCCGAGTTGTTCTTGGGACTCGGCAAGTAGGGCTAGGGTTTCACGTAAATTGCTTAGTGAGTAGACTTGTCGAGTTGGGGAATGACTCAGTGAGTTAGAAGGGGGTTAGAGGACTAGAGTTCAAGGCGGTACTTGCCGAGTTGTTCTTGAGACTCGACGAGTTGAGTTGGGGTGGCCCCGCGATTCATGCCTGGTATGACTCGTCGAGCATAGGGAGGGACTCGACGTGCCAAACGGGACAAGTGTTAGAGAACATGTGTGAACTCGCCGAGTCACCAAGGTGCACTTGGCGAGTAGGGTCAAAGTGTGACCTTTGACTTTTATTGACTTTAGGGGTTTGGTCAACAATGGAGTACTTGTGTCAAGAGGGGGGTAAAATAGTCTTTTACCCTTCTAAGAGTGCCAATGGCGGGTTGATTCTAGTTTCGAGAGTTATATTGATAAGAGTATTTACTTTATGTGAATAGGCGGAGACTAGGCAATATTTCTTCCGAGTCAGAGATTTACCGAGACGCCTGAGGTGAGTCTTCTCACTATACTTTACCTAGTGTGGTAACAGAGTTATGTGATAGTGTATTTTAGAGTTATGTGCTAGTGTATTTGCATGTTATTTATGTGTTGTGATTTATTGTATGTGATATGCATGATTCAGAGTTTACAGAGTAGGACCAGTGGGTCCAGAGTTAGGACCTCCGGGTCCATAGAGTTAGGGCCAGAGGGCCCACAGAGAGGAGGGGCTGTAGGGTCCCACTAAGACACATTGACCAGAGGGTCAACAGAGTTATAGCCTCGAGTGGCTAATATATGTTAGAGTGGTATTTTGGGGAACTCACTAAGCTTATGCTTACAGTGTTACGTGTTATGTGTTTCAGGTACCAGTGATGACCGAGGGAAGGCGCCGGCTTGATTCATACACACACATGGGATTTTATGTATTTCGATCTTGGGAGGTGTTTTGTGAAACAAAGACATGATACTATGACATTTTATGAATGAATGAGTTTGTAAAAATGTGTTTGAAAATGCGAAAAATTGTTTTAAATTTTTATGGCGTTACACAATGTTTGTACCCCCATATCAAAATTCCTGGTTCTGCCACAGTGTCAGGTAAATCACATCGACCACAAATCCAAGTAATAAGTTTCGAACTCTATACCAGATATGAAATGTCGACATAACCATCGATACCAAATCTTTGACCGTCAACATAATCATTCATCAGCAAAGTCGACTCCAATTCGAACACATTCGATTCCTAGTTCAAAGCACGACTTTCGATGATAAAACTTTGACCGTCAATTCTTGAGTGTTTGATTCCAAATTCAATTAACCCAAAGAGAACCATCTCCTTCGAATTCATTCACAAATCGTCCAAACTGCAAAATCATTGTTTGACATCAAACCTATTGACCACTAACAAAACTTGATCGTCCCAAATGCAACGATTTTGACTTTTCTTTTTGACTTTCAGTTCATTTGTCATCAAACAACAAATTGACAATTTTTCATCCTTTCATCCCAGCGTAGTGCCCAAGACCTTCAAACCCTAATTTTGTACTATTTAAGCAACTTACACCCAAGGCGCTTCATCCTTTCAGCCTCCACTGTACCTTAAGCCTTTTTCGAAACCCTAACCCATATAGGTGTGTTCTTGTGAGTTGGTAACCCTTTTGAGAGCATTTTGGTGTTGCTTTAGTGTTTTGGAAGAGGAAGAAGTTTGAAGAAGGAGCAAGGATTCAAAGGGAGCTTGTAGATCCAGGAGATTAGCTCCATTTCCGACTTATTTGAGGTATTAAGCTTCAAACTTGACCATGGCATGATTAGTTAGAATGTTGGGGTGTTTTATGGGTTATTTTGACTCCATTGTTGGGGTTTCTTGCATCTTGTTAATTTCAGAGTAAAAGAGTCGTCCTTTTGAGCTCTTAGAAGCACTTAGAGCCATAAAAATGCAATCTTTATGGATCAAATGGACTCATGCAATTGTTAAGACCTTTCATTAAGATCTTTTGAGCTCTAGAGTCCAATTTAGTCATTATGTAAGTAAAGTTTCCAACTTTACGTTTTAAGTCATCCATGGGAATCAGATTTGGGGATTTGGACCATTGACTTGAAGCATTAAGTGCTTAATAGAAGAAAGAGGTTAGCAGGGGAGTACGCTAGGCGTACAAGCTGGTATGCGCAGCATACAGGTCACAAGCCCAGTACGCCCCGCGTACTCAGTTAGAGTGGGTTTCACACTAATGGGCCTCGGTTTGGGCCATTCTTTGGACTTGACTACTTTGGGCCTTAGTGGGCCATCTGGAATTGAACATTTGGTCCAAAGAAGCATTATTGAGCTTTTGGCTAAGGCCATGAGATGGGATTGGGCCTAATTGGAAATTGGGACACTAATGGGCTTCTATGGATTTTATGGTGTGGGACTTTTTATATTATGATTTTGGGCCTTAGAGCTGGACCAGGTTGGACTACGGAGGGGGTAAAATGGTCATTTTACCCTAAGGAGGATGATCGATTCGGTCTGAGTGTTATTTTGGTATTGATAGTTCGGGGAGCTGAAGGATCAGCAATCAGGGAATTTCCGGTAGCAGTCAGAAGTTTATCAACCAACTTGTGAGGTGATTCTCCTTACTGCTTGTATGGGTCTAAAGAACCAATGTCGGCCCATTTAGTTTATGTATGATAGGAAGACCCGGGGTTTAGCCCTAGGCATTATGCATGAAAGACCAGGAGGCGCGTCCTGGCATACAATATGTTATTATGTATGGTAGGAAGACCTGAGGGTTAGCCCTAGGCAATATGTATGAAAGAACAGGAGGTGGCTCCTGGCACACTGTATGCTATTATGTATGAAAGACCAGGAGGTGGCTCCTGGCATACTGTATGCTGATTAGCTAAGTAGAGCAGTATGTATGCTAGTTGTCTTTATGATGCTTGCAAGGAAGACTAGGAGGTGGCTCTTGGCACTTGTCTGTAAGACCGAGGGGGTGGCCCCAGGCTTGGCAAGAAAGACCATGTACGGCCCGTGGCATAATGGAAAGACTACGTTTGGCACATAACACCTTACTTGATTATGGATATGTTTGGTATGTATAGCTCACATTATGTATGGCATGTATGGCCTAGTTGATGTGTATGATATGTGGTATTTGGGGAACTCACTAAGCTTTGTGCTTACGATTTATAGTTTTGGTTTCAGGTATCTTTAGTTTTCAAGAATTAGGAGCTCGGGATGATCGTAGCGCATTCACCCATGTTATTCGGAATTATGTGATCTTTGGGATTAGACTCTGATATTTGTTTTAATAGAAATGTTTTCAATGTCTAGAACAAAGATATTAAAGGTTTTCTTATATTAAAAATGAAATTTTTGGCCTTAAATTTTAGGATGTTACAAGTTGGTATCAGAGCCTTGGATTGAGGGATTCGGGCACACTCTCGGGTGTTTCTGGACTCAAACTGAGGACTTGGTATGAAAATTTTCAAAAGAAAAATCATTTTTACAAAAGAATTTTGAAAAGATTGGAAAAGAGAAAAGAACTTTGAAAAGAAGGGGTTGTAATGCGTGCAATTGGCCGAGCTCAAGTAAGTGGTTCCTAAAATACCAATACATGGTTGTTATATGACATGATATGATTATGTAATTCGCATGCTAGATTAGAGCTAAGGATCTAGGAGAGATGTCTTTGTATGATTGTATGAGATTATATATCTGCATGCTAGAACTGATTAGCCAGTAGTAGGATGGCCTGTTAGGATTATGCCTGATTATATGAGTTGTTTATTGTATGCTAGTACAGATTACTGAGTAGAGGATAGCTTGATTGGAGTATTTTGGTTAGATTTTCCATTATCTGAATGTTGCTTGCTTTTTATTTTTTGGGATTTCGAGTGATGGGAGTTAATTACTAGATGAATACATTAAGTCACATGTGACCAGGGTTGAATAATCTCAAAGTGTTGGATTTGACACTATTATGTAGCTCTTGTCTGAGTCTAACAGTTATAGGGATGAGTCTTTTACTCGAAGGATTATCTGAGTCTCGCCACATGTGATGGTATTCATGTAGTGGTTAATTGGCATCATGAAGAGTCTTTCAGCAGCTGAGGACTGGGTGGGTTCGGGAACCTAGGAAAGCCTAGGAGGAGAGTAGCAGAGTGAAACAGAAGTAGAAGGGACTTGGTGAAGTCGAAGCAATCCTTGAGGAAGTACAGATAGATGTGAAAGGTAGTATGGGCCTGTACTACTAAAAGCAGAGGATCCGTACTCAAGCCAAGGAGGGCCGAGATAGAACCAGGGAAATTGTAGTATGTGAGACCTTCTGAGGTTATGTATGACCCTGACAATTATGTGTTTCGTTTCAGAATGGTGATGGTTATGCGACACGGAGCAGGAGGATCAAGATCAGGATCAGGATCGGGATCAAGTTCAGGTTCGGGATCCGGACTAGTGGATGAGAGTCTGCACGAGTTCATCTAGTTAGAGATCACGAGAGGCATCCTTGAGGCGACCCCTGTGATTTTCAGGTCGATCAAGGAGGGGATTGTCGAGTCGATGGAGGGTCATCTTAGGGCGTTCAGGAGTGATATGAAATCTGGCCAGACGGGGACATGCACACTTTCCTTCAAGGACTTCAGGGGATGTGGTGCACCAGACTTCCACGGAGTGAAAGACCCCGTTGTTGCTAGGAGATGAATTGCAGACATGGAGTCTGCTCAGTTGATTAGCTTCTGCCCTGAGGGGCCGAAGGTCCGATACGCTGAGGGATGTTTGAGAGACAGAGCCAGAGATTGGTGGGAGTCAGTTGGTAACTCTCTGGGAGCCTCAACCATTGAGGCTATGACTTGGTCAGACTTTGTAGCCCGGTTTAGGGCAAAGTTTGCGCTGGCTGTGAAGCTTCAGTAGTTGGCTAGGGAGTTCCTCGACATGAGGCAGATGACAGAGACTGTGGCGGAGATTACCGACAAGTTCCAGGAGAGGGCCTTGTTGGTGCCTCAGTATGTGGGAGATGAGGAGATGAGGAAGACCTGCTATCATGAAATGTTGAGAGCTGATATTTGGGAGCATGTCAGCTACTCGGCATGCTCAAACTTGGATTCTATGATTGTCAGGGTGCGGGAGAGGGATATTGATTTGGAGCACATTGCGAAGAGGAGGTCAGATCAGATGTATACTTTAGAGGGTCCTGGGAAGAAACCCAAGACTTCAGATCAGCGATTGGTAGGTCGACAGGGCTAAAGTCAGTGCAGCACGTACGGGAAACTGCACAAGGGAGTTTTTCATTCCAGGGGTTCGGGCAGCTACAAGTATGGCAGGGATGGTCATGTCAGTAGGTACTGCCGTCACACCCCCGAACCAGACGGCGGAAACGTCCGAGGGCTCGCGTGACTTTAATTGAATACCATCACAATGAATATACATGAATCATAACATAAACGTCACCATGCATCAAGATATTACAACTGGAATTGTTTTACATCAGGTACATTGTTTTAACATTACACATTCATAACATAAATAGTTTGAGTGTTTTTAACAACATAACATCTAACATTACTTCATAATACTCTTCCGCTTACCTGTTACCTGAGAATACAAGTTATTTTGGAAAAAATTCAACATATGAAATGTTGGTGAGTTCATAAGAAATGTTGTGATAAAATGGTTTGTGCAGTTTTGTAAAAACCCAGAAAATCCGATATTTTCTAAAAAGACTTTTGTTTATCAAAGCGTGAGATCCATAAGTTGATGCATGAATGATTTTAAACACACACACACACACACATATATATATATATATATATATATATATATATATATATATATATATATATATATATATACGAAGGGTATTTTGTAATATTGTTATAAAGTTTCGAACAAGTAGTATTAAATTCCCCAGAAAACCCGATGTTTTCCGATGTTGACATGTATTCGTAATTACTGATTTTTGTATTGTCTTAACGAATGAGTATTGATTTATCCATATTGTATATTGTCCTAATTATTGTCTAATTTGATTTCCCGTAAGCCTTAACAAATGAAGAGAAGGGGAGTATTATGTCCCACTACTATCGTAAGAACCTTAGGCTGTCGTGGATGCGAAAGACACAATGGTCCAACTCACACTTGATTACTATGACCTTACTAGCTTTTCTAACGGGACACTTTGGCCCACTAGCACATAAAACTATTGAAAGTCCTTTTATAAAATATTGGGTCATTGAAGGCCCAATAACATATAAGCGTTATCCCTTTGGGCCCAAAGATCATGTTGGTGGGCTTGCAAGGCCCAACAAGCATGATTTGAAACTCATAAGCCCAAAGTTGGTAGGTTTATTCCTTTTAGTCATCACATATCTATTGGAGAGTTTTTGTTTTAGCGATTGTTGTTTTGTATTGATTCGAGACCGAATCAATTCGTTTATAACGATATTTGGTATTGAAGGTGTATTTGTTTTTCGTTTTGTTGCTAGTCGAATATCTTGTATTTTATCTTAATGAATTAATTTGTTTAGAAGTATGACTTTGACCCGTTTCACTACCTTTCTTTTATAAAAATAACACTTTTAGTCCTTTATATAAAAGAATTTCATTTTTAGTCCTTAAAAACATTTCCTTGACACTTTTGTATCATAAACTTGTTGAAAAGACATTTTTAACCCAAATTATATTTAGTAAACAATTTTAGCCCTTCCAGAATGGCATTTCTCGGTTAGAACCCTAAATTTTGCAATTTTTACAATTTTGGCCCAAAATACAAAAAGTTTACATTTTGACCCTTTTTGGAGTTTAAAAGCATTTTTGACCTTAGAAATAGTTTTATTACACTTCATTTCCCCTGTTTTACAGAATATTACAATTCAGCCCTTTAAAAACTTTAATTTTCGCAATTTTGGGCTTGTTGGGCTGAAAAGCCCATATTTAGCCCAATAACTCAAAATTTTGCATTTTAAGTCCTTTGAAAATTTTAATATTCAGAAAAGGGATTATAAAAACTGTTTTGACTCATTTGAACCTCAAGAAACCGTGACTTGGCAGTTTTTACCCCAAGTTTTGTATTTTTAACATTTTAAGCCCTAAAATGAGTTTTATGTTAAAGTTTGTTCCTTATAACCTTATAAACTATTTTTCTTGACTTGATTAGTGTAAAATAACTTAGATTATGTTTGTTTCCTTTCTCATGTCATAGATCTCGAATTATCACCCTTTTTGTTACATATTTATCTCAAAAACACATAACATCACACACATACATGCATAAAATCACACATAGCATACACATACACATAGATCTACACATTTTCTTGTATTCTCCCCCATAAATCATATGAAAACCGAAAATAGAAGGGTATGAAACTCACCTTGAGTTGTAGTTTTGGTTTTGAAGAAGACTAGAAGAAGAAATTTCGATCCTAGCAAGTCCTCTTGGTAGATCTCAAGTTTAGATGATTTGTAAGAGAGTGATCATGATTTTGTATGGATTAGGAAGAGGTTTTTGATAAAACAAAGAGTCTAGGTCATAGATCCAAGCATGAACTTACCTTAGATGATGATTTTATGGAAGAATCTCTTTGAAAGCCTCTTAGATCTCGAAAATATGGAGAGGAGTGGAGAGAGTTTCCTTGAGAGAATTTTGAGTGAAGTGTGTGTGTGTGTGTTTGGGTTCGGCCGAGAGCAAAAGAGAGAGGAAGAGAAGAGAGAGTGAGTGAGAGATGGTGCATGGAGATATGAGTTATGTGCATGGAAAACCTCCATGTAAAAATGTGGTGGCAAGCATAAGTCAACTTCTTCCATCTTGGTGGGCTTGGGCCGGGAATGAAGGGGGGAAAAAGAAAGAATTGGGCCTTGAATGCTTAAATCTATTTTATGGTTAAGTTAGGTGATTTTTAGCCCAATAAAAATCAAAGAATGATTTTTATGACCTATTAGGGATAATATAAATTTGTTTTGGTCCAATAAGTCCCATTAAAGTTAATCTAGTTTATTTTGGGTTCATAAGGCCCAAAAATGTTAAGTTTCGTGTATATAGGTCCAATTAGGGACCATATGAGAGTTCTAGGTTCAAGATGGATAATTTGGAAGTTTATTGGTCCATTAGGTCCAATAAGGAAGTCCTACTTCAGAGTGAACTCAAATTAGAATTTCAAAGGTTTCCAATTCATTGTTGACCACTTGTAGGGCTACAATATAGTATTTGATGGAGTTTGTTGTTATAGAATGAGCATCATGAATGCTTTCATGTTATTGATTCATAATTATTATATGTGTTGTGGTTACAAGGCACCAAAATTTCTAGTTGTGACATCATCCCCCCGTTAGAGGGAATTTCGTCCCGAAATTCTTTTAAAAGCTAGATTTGAGAATGTGAGAATAGATGAGGGTACTTCTGCTTCATTTGATCTTCGCATTCCCATGTTAATTCTGGTCCGTGCCTTGCATTCCATCGAACTTTCACGATCGGAATGCGACTCTGCTTGGTACGCTTTACCTCTCGGTCCATGATTTCAACGTTTACTTTAGCGCAAGTGAGGCACTTGCTCACGTAAGTGGCAATCTCTGCCTTCATATTTGGCCACCAATAATGTTGCTTAACAACCAAGTACATCTTGTCTGAACCTGGATGGATGGAGTATCGCGTCTTGTGAGCCTCGTTCATGACCACCTCTATGAATCCCCCAAGTTTAGGGACCCATATGCGGTTCATGAAGTAGTATGCTCCATCTTCCTTCACCTCCAAGTTCTTCTCCATTCCACGTAGTGCTTCACTTGTTTTGTTTTCCGCCTTCATGGCATCTGACTAAGCCGTTATGATTTGCGAGGTCAGGTGGGATTGGATGGTTATCGAGAGAGTTTTCACACGACGACTTGAGTATTCTTTCCGACTCAAGGCATCGGCTACCACGTTAGCCTTGCCTGGTTGGTACTTGATGTCGCACTCGTAGTTGTTCAACAGTTCGACCCATCTTCGTTGCCTCATGTTTAGCTCCTTTTGATTCAAGATGTGCTGAAGACTCTTGTGGTCAGTGAAGATAGTGCACTTGGTACCGTATAGGTAGTGTCTCCAGATCTTCAGGGCGAAGACCACTGCTCCCAGGTGATAGTATGTATGAGTTATCTCCCTGCTTGTATTTGGATTGTATTGAGAAAAAGTCATATGCCAATTGCATATAGGGAATTATTAGTAGCTAGTGTAAGGTAATTTCCCTTTTCTGTTTCAAAGGGATCAATGTTATCTCGGTTACGGCCGAGATCAGTTCGGGAGCATCATGATAAATCTGCGTTCATGATTCAATAGGATGGTTATCCACCATCGTCAAGATTCGGCGAAGATCAGTCTCTGTGCTAGGGATAGCTTTTGGATGCATCAAGAGAAGCAGTCTATCGCTAAAGAAGTTGCTTTGAGCACTGGTTAATTGGACTTTAAGGTTGAGAGGGGCATCAGGTTAAGCTTTTGGGGTCATCAGTGTTGGGATTTCAGAAGGTGATAATCTAGTCTTAAGTGATTGTGCGATCTTTGGAGTGGGCAAGTGATGGGTCGCTAGCAAGATTAGGCATTGGTAGTTAGCGTGTCTATCGTGTAGGGGAGGAAGGAATGGAAATCCTTTGATTTCCGCGCACCGTGAAGACTTAGTCGAAGCTAAGTGGGGGATAAACGATCATGTACTTAGAAGCAGGAGCAGTTTTGAAGATGGGATAAGTTTTGCATCCTTTTCAGGAAGAAAGACGGTCCAAACGGCTGTATGGATTGAGGATAGTGTGAGTTGGAGTTCGAAAAACTTGCCAATAGTGAGACCGCATTCTCGAGATGCCTGGTAGCAGGTTTCAGAAAAATTAGGTTGGGAATTTCAGTCAGGTCATGAGTATAGCTTGGAGTACTAGATAGTGCTTGTATGCTCGATTATGGGTGTGCTCGGATTAGTAGTCAGCGTGGAAAGTGTTGTAAGACTACGAGTTAGCCGTAACATTCACCAATAGCCAGATAGCATGAAAGGTGTGGCGAGACTACGGGGTGGATCGTAGCATTGGTTAGCAGATAGAGAAGAAGTGTTGTAAGAGTATGGGGTGGCCCGTAGCGTTCACTAGTTGACAGATAGAGTAGGAATGTTGTAAGACTGCAGTGTGGCCCATAGCCTTCCACATGAGGGTGGATGGTTTTGGGGTGTTTCTAGGGTTCTAGAATATCACTTGGAGATAATTACCTGATTTAATATATTATTATTTTAAACAAGTAAGGGTTATCTAGGGTCCCTTAGTCAACTATAAATAGGGTCGTCCACCCTCTAAATTTCGGTCAACACATAAGCTAAGAAGCCTGCAAAAGTTTTGTCTCTCCCCTCACATTCATTCAAGTTTCCTAGTTACTAGGGTTGGGTGTGAACCATTAGTAACACAAGATTTCGGGTGTGAATCAATAGATTTATGACTACGTCTAATATGTTGCATGTACCCTTAAGAGTATAATGATATATTCGCGTTATTGCATGTAAAAACCTTCAATTTCCTCCATTTTTTCTTCACATTTTTGGTCTTAAAATTAACTTATGAAAAATTAAGTTGGTTGGTGTTGGGGTGGTCATTCGACAAGCAGATGATGTGACAGAAAACTACAGTTGTTCAGCCTTGTGTATTCCTTTTATGTATTATATTATGTATTTGGGGATTCAGTTAGTGTTGGGTTTTCAGCATTCTAACACTCCTAAGTGTACATGCAACCCTAAATACCTTGGATCTATGTTTTCTCTATTATACATGCAATTATGAACATCCAAGGTATTATCCTAATCTAGCATACAAAATAATGAATATAACAAGATAGAATACATACCTCTTTTATGTAGAATGTCTTCATGAAGCTTGAGTGCCAAGTGCCTCAAGTGTGACACTTCAAATGGTTCAGACAACACCAAATACACTTGGAATAACTTGAGAGAAACTTGAACACTCCTTGAAATCGGATAGCCCTTCTCTAGATGATACTAGTGCCGATTTTGGTCAAGAATAAGATGCATATATAGTTAGGGTTACACCATGTAAACCCTAATTGACATGGCCTTTCATTTCCATTATCCATGGGTACAAAAACACCATGGAGCATCCATGGAGCATCATATGGGTTTTAGCCCAACTAGATAATCCATGGAGCATTAGCCCACTATATAAGTATGGATGATTTACATAATCAACCCATATATTTAATTAGTCTTCTTTTGATCACTTAATTAATCCTAGATTAATTATTGATCAATACTAATTAAATAATCTTATTATTCTTATTATTAATATACTAGAACTTATAATATATTAATAACCATAAGTGTCTTATTTCTCTCATTTAGTCTATCCAAGTGCATGATGCCATGACACCCAAATGGACCATGCCGGGTCGGGTCAAGTCTTACCAATTATAGTTCTGGACTTAGACATTAATTCAACAGTCTCCCACTTGGATAAGTCTAAAACTATTATTTCGTATGACTTCAAGAACCGACTGGCAATCGTAGCTCTCAAAAGCTTCTATCGAACTCTGACCTTGTCGATAAACTCTAACCTTTTGTCAATGACTTTCCCATTAGATAAGAGATCATATATTCCTCCATTCTAGATATCATATGGACTGAGACATGGATTATAATCATTCTCTCTATCCATTTGTTGTTTCCCGATTTCCGATTTATGACGAATGACTAATTGAACAAATCAAATCAGTCCTGGCCCGGCCGAGCACTTCCATTTGTCATCATCAAATCATCAAGGGGCCCACAAATATCGCTTTTATCCCGAAGGTAAAAGGAATGGATAAATTTCGACTCATATGGCTTGTTCTACTACTTGTTGAATCATACACAAAGGCACGTTTTATAACATCGAGTTACCAATGCGTTTTCGTGCAATCAATGTACTATCAACTCATAGTAACAACTCATATCTCTAGGTTTGAAGAATATAAGATATTATCGTCTCATGATCACTTGTGATAAAATCCATGAAGTGATTCCAATGAGCGCGGGTTGAATCCAATACTCAGAACTTATGAGCACTCATGAGTGTTGTAGCCCTTTGTCCAACATCTTAGACCTCTACAAGCCAACCCATGACAGTCTTGATTCATATCTACTTCCAACATATGAGCGAATGTGGATGGTTTGAATAACTTAGTCATTCCGGAAGAATAACCTAGTTTATTCTGGAAGTCAAAACATGCAAAATGAAACATAAGAATAATTGAATCTAATATGGTATCAAAACCTATGAACATAAATAAAACACCTTTTATTTATCACCATATGATTACACATTATTCATTGTATACTGTTTCAGCTATCAACTTTATTTTTGAATTTAAAACAATAGTAGTCCTATGCTCCAAGCATGTACACTATGTTTTCTAAACACTAGTCATGCCACACACCAAGTATGCATACTATGTCTGTCTATGATCTTTACTTTGTGAAATAGATCAATTGAACATAACTCCAATGATCCTCTTTTCACAGTCCCAAATCCTTACTGAAAATGCAAAAATTCCAAATTCATGCGATTTACTAAAATCTGTTAGATTCTAAACTTATATGCATTGATCCTCTTGTAATGATTATGCACAAATTCACAAAGACTTGGCAACAATCATTACATAGTATTCCAAAGGAGATCAGCTCCTTGGAAACATCCTTCTTGCATTAAGTTTCCTAATCTTACACAGATTGAAAATTCTAACTTTGAAACATTTCCCGATTCATTTTGACTATCACTTCTGAACAAGAGTTGCCTCCTTACAGATTATGTCAATATGGTCCTTCCAGAATTATCACTATACTTCCAACTGTCCTTGAGCACCCAATCTTTTTTAAACCTTAGATTGTCCTCGACAATTAATTAATTCTTTTAGTCATATCCAATTCTAGACCTTTTCCCTTCTTAATGCCCCAGACATTTGGAAAATTTTAAAAAGGATGAATATAGCACATGTAATCGATCCTATATCCGAAGCATGTGGGACACGATTCATGATGTCTCACATAAAGACTAAACCAGTCTTTTGCTATAACATTTCCATTTCTATTTGCCAAGTTCTCATAATTCAGATTATGAAAAGGGATGCCGTAATCATAATTGAATTTTAGAACGCAAATAATGGACCCATATATAGAATTTCCTTATGTTGAGCCATTCCAACATGAAATTCATATATATATATATATATATATATATATATATATATATATATATATATATATATATATATATATATATATATATCTTTGACTAAATACGATTAAAACCTCAATCTAAGTTTTTAGATTTGAGATGAAGTATAATTTCCTCTCCCTTAATTATAGCAAAACAACTTTTTCCCAATTGAAACCTTTTTGTTTTCTATAATTAACATTGCTAACTTGCAATACTTATCATAATTATCATGCTCCCACTAACATGATGATTATTAGCATAACACTTATGCTCCCACTAGCTTTGACATGTACTCAGAAATCAGCTGACTTTCTTACCAAAGTTCAGATTTCTGATACTAGATTGTTTTGATAAAACTTTATCAAAATCATACACCTTCCCTTCGATATCACACTTATGTGTCTAAAAAATTATGAAGAGGGATGCCGTAATCATAATGGTTAGACCTTTTTGCCACTTCTCACAAGTCTAGGTTAGTGTGCCGGTAAACCACACACGCTCCACTAACAACTTTGAGAATGCAAATATCACAATTGCTATCTAGCTAAAATCTACTTAGTGAAAGTGTTTCCTCACCATCATTTTCATGAATCAGAGAGAAACCTTATGACACTTAGATTTAATGGTGTATGTGTTCTTATCCATGTGAATTGTCAAAACCATAGTCATAAGACAAGGATAATGACAAATCCAAACTCATATGGACTGAACTCAATCTTAATTTCTTGTCACCTGGCAACTTAAGGGCCTGCCATTGCTTCCAAGTTGTTGTGCAACCAATTGAGAACTGTAAGAACTCATATGCAAAGCCAACTTTAACTGGAATGGGCACAGAATATGTCAACACGATAGGTTATAAACCTCAAGTCGTGTGCTAGTGAAGAACTTCAGGTTTTATTCTTGATTAGTTCTTAAGACTTTCAAGACCTTTATGACTCCCACTGTCCTCTTGACATATAAGACTTTCTTGTCAGATATTCAAGAGATAGTGTGGATTCTAATCAAGACAAACACTTCACACAATTGGCCTAAGTTGGTCTTTGTTTTATCCAAAACATCACAACTTACCAATTTCAAATGTAGAAGAGTAGAAAACTTTTACTCTTACATTTGACAAGTGTTTTAAACCTTCTTTAAAGAAATGTCACTCAAATTACAATCTTGGAGTATGACTCTAAGACTTGTATTGGAACGAAGTATGACTCATCTTCTTGATTTAACCATTTCAACAATTCAAGTTCCTCTTCTTAGTCATAAGAATGCACTAAGATTTCCTTAGAGAACTAATTGTGCTATGGTTTCTTAATCATTAAGATGATCACAAAACTGATACTAAAGTACTCTCCCATCTTTTCAGATTTGAGAAACTTTTATCTTTCTGCCTAAGTTGATTCTTCTTATTCGCTCTGCCTTACATTGGAACCTTTTCCAATGTCTCAGAATTACACTTAAGCTTGTAAGTATAACCATAATTACTGAGCTTTAGTAAATTATGACGAGTAATCTTATCGATCTTTTGTGGTGGACTTGACCAGTGCACAAGAATGTGTAATCGATCCCTTAGTCCTTCACTTGACTCACACATCAATGTGAACAAGTAATTAGTCTTAATTTTTCCAATACTTGAAAGTTCTCATTCATCATGCTATACAACTTGCATGATTCCAAGTTCCGGTCCAATTGAAACTTGGGTGATGAGAATCTTTCCTTATTTGGTAAATTTAGACATTACCACAAATGAAAGAATCAATTTAATATTTCCACTCTTGCTATTAATGGAATCATATAAGCAACATTTTTTTCCTCAAATGCCATTGTAAGGATATTTTTAAAATAAATAAAATCATCATTTTTCCTTTTATTTTAAAACTTTACGGAAAAACTATCCTTACGATGCAAAAGAGCATGAAAACTTTGTTGTTATCTATTCCTAAGCAATATATCATAACTCCTAAGAAGGAGCTCAAGAATCCGATCTTCAAACTATGCGATAGACATCCATCTACGTGATCAGATTCAGCATATTCTTTCTTTAAGTTTCTTTACTTTTCTTTGATTCTTAAAACATCAACATGTGACCCAATCACATCATGTATCAAGAATCTCATAGTAGAAACTTAGCAGAGTTAGATAGTGGACTTTACCTGAAGTAGAGTCAAACTTATTGACTTTAACACCCTTAGGTAAATTGGCAGCTTCGCAACCAATGCCCCTTCCTTTGGCAATATAAACATCTGGACCCTTTGGTAATGGTACACGGGACTATCACAGACTTAGCTTTTCTCTTTACCATTTGGTCAACCCAGTTGACTATGGCCAATCCCTTTCCATTGGGAAGAGAGAGCTTTACTGGATATCCAATGTCATCATTGTCAATATCCATAAAGTTTTAGGAAGTTGATCTTAGCAAATAGATAAGATCATTAAGGGTCTTGTCATAGTATGGTTCATAGGAGTCCCAAAGGAGCTCACTATGTGACTTAGAAAGTGATTGAACCACCAACTTTCTCAAGACTTTGACACCCAACTCTCCCGGCTTGTCAATATGTGACTACATCTCCAAGATGTGACCACACATTGACCTTTACTTGCCAATAGGGCTTGAGTGACCTTAAACTTTCCAAGAACTTGTGGGTTAGGGAGAATAATTGGAGGAGGTGAAAGAAGTATGATTTCCATGGGACATCATCTTCATTTAGTAAAGCTTGTTTCAAGAGATTTGGGAAGATCATAAATGTCTAAACCAGACATCTTTTGGGAGATATTCAAGATAGTTGATCTAAAGTCCTTAATATGACACCCAATATGAAATATTAAGGCTAGGACCCAACAAACTATTTTATAACTTAGAAGAGGGATGCCGTAATCCAAGCCATAAAATATTTGAAGGTAGGCGAATGAAGATTCACCAATTTCCACCAAGATATACGAAATGTATTATTAGGTTTTAATTGGATTTGAAACTCCTAGATCTTTTGAGATTCATTGAACTGTTCAATGGCATGTTTCAATCTCGAGTGTGCCCTTCAGGTTTGGTGACTGGGATGTCGAGGATCACAAAACAAGGTGTGAAGTAACCATGCAAATTACTTGGTACCCTTAAGTGTTTACCCCTCAATCGATGTGTTGGTTAACCACACACGCTCCATCGATACTATGATAAACATTAAGTTACACTTTGCCTACCTTGTTAAATACGAGTTAGTGTGCCGGTTAACCACACACGCTCCACTAACCGACTTAAACAAAGTGCAAAGTGTAATTTCATGGATTAGCACCTTATTCACATTTTCCTAAGTAACTAGGATTGGGTATTATTAAGAGTTTAGTTACTTAGTATTTATCATTAATACTTTTAATGAAGGGAGAATTATAGTCCTGTCAAATCCGTTCGGCTAACGACCCTCCACCAGTCAAGAAAGCGGTGGGTGAGAGTGGACACCCATTAAACTGCCATTTTATAGGCAGTAACGTTATACCCCCCTTATAGACCGACTTCGTGAATGAGGCCTAGTAACGGTAAGACTGTCTTTACTCTTATACATATATATAAATATTATTATCTTATAATATTATAAAGTATAAGGGTTGAATTTTAACTTTTAAAATTCTAAGGGCTAACTTGGAATTAAAGTATTCATAAGTGAAAACTTTTCAAATTCCAAAACTTGAGGGCAAGTTTTGAAACTATTCAAAAACAATTAATTCCATAACTTATGTGTTTAAAGTAGTTTTAATCCAAAAACTCTTCAAGTTCCATAACTTGAGGACAAGTTATGGAAGACTTTAAACTAATAAAAGAATTAACTTTTCTTTATTTTATAACTTATGGAATTAATTAAGGTTACACTTTTTATTTATTTATTATTTAATGAAGAGACTCTTGGTCCCTCCATAACTTGAGGACAAGTTATGGAGTCATAAAACCATTTAATTAGAACTAGACTCTTTATTTTGTAACCTTTGCCAACTTTTATGAGTTTTATGAAACTTAAATGTGACTTTTCATATAACTTGAGGACAAGTTACAAAAACACATTTTAGAATCAACTCTTAGATTAATTTGGATTGAAAACAACTATTTCACTCAACTTTTCTATTAATCTAAGCAACTCATAAGAACAAGATAATTCAAATCAAACTTTTTCATGTAATTAGTCTAAACCTTAAACTAATACAAAACATGAATCTATTGACAATTATCTTTGAAATTGAATTAGCATGAACATTACCACATCAAAAACAAGTTTATAAGTCAAAAAAAACATCTTAGGGTAATGTTCCTAGTCCAATTCCAGCCAAAAAATTCGAATATATGCTGTCTAGGGGTCCAACTCGTCGAGTGCATGAACCAACTCGGCGAGTTGGATGCATTTTGCCTTGGACTCGGCGAGTCCATTCATGAACTCGGTGAGTCTGCTGGGCAGACAACATCAAAACTCGATTTTTCAGCTACTTTTGCAAGTATAACAAGAAAACAAGCATAGGCTCTGATACCACTACCGGGTTTTCAGCATTCTAACACTCCTAAGTGTACATGCAACCCTAAATACCTTGGATCTATGTTTTCTCTATTATACATGCAATTATGAACATCCAAGGTATTATCCTAATCTAGCATACAAAATAATGAATATAACAAGATAGAATACATACCTCTTTGATGTAGAATGTCTTCATGAAGCTTGAGTGCCAAGTGCCTCAAGTGTGACACCTCAAATGGTTCACACAACACCAAATACACTTGGAATAACTTGAGAGAAACTTGAACACTCCTTGAAATCGGCTAGCCCTTCTCTAGATGATACTAGTGCCGATTTTGGTCAAGAATAAGATGCATATATATTTCGGGTTACACCATGTAAACCCTAATTGACATGGCCTTTCATTTCCATGATCCATGGGTACAAAACCACCATGGAGCATCATATGTATTTTAGCCCAACTAGATAATCCATGGAGCATTAGCCCACTATATAAGTATTGATGATTTACATAATCAACCCATATATTTAATTAGTCTTCTTTTGATCACTTAATTAATCCTAGATTAATTCTTGATCAATACTAATTAAATAATCTTATTATTCTTATTATTAATATACTAGAACTTATAATATATTAATAGCCATAAGTGTCTTATTTCTCTCATTTAGTCTATCCAAGTGCATGATGCCATGCAACCCAAATGGACCATGCCGGGTTGGGTCAAGTCTTACCAATTATAGTTATGGACTTAGACGTTAATCCAACAGTTAGGAGATAATATGAATCATCTTTATCCTTAGAGATTATTGGCGGATAAGTTTTCAGCAAAACCTTCTACTTGAAAGGCTAAGACTCTTTTTATCGGTAGAATATTATCATGTATATATTTGTAGAGTTCTTATGGATCTTGGCCCTTTAAGGCTCAACCCATTCCTCTATTTGTACTCTATATATTTGGGTATAATAAATGAAGATCATCATGGTAAAATATACGAATTTTATGGTATCAGAGCCCTACCTTCTATAACCCCTCTAATTTCTCTCTTTTTCCCTCTCTTTTCTTCATCGTCTTGCTCTCTATTCTCTTTTGGTAGCCCTAACCATGGCGGGGGGATAACAACAACCACAACAAAGAAGCTTCTAACAAGCCATTTGGCATCACAAACATCCGTACCTATGTGCCAATCAATCTTAACCTCGACGACCTGAACTATGATACATGGCACAAGCTTTTCAATGGTTGTTGTGTCAATTTTGGTGTTGACAAACACCTCACCGTCCCTACTCCTAACAACCCGTCTGATGAATGGAACAAACTTGATCATCTAGTGAAGCTGTGGATTTATGGCTCTATACATCCATCTCTTGTTACAATGGGTTTGAAGCCCGGAATGACTGCAAGTGATCTCTAAAAATCCCTTGAAAATCTTTTTCATGACAATAAAGATGCCTGGGGTATTAAATTGGATAACGAGTTGCTATCCATTAAAGTTGGTGATTTGACTGTCACTGCCTATTGTCAAAAGATCAAGACTCTTGTCGACCTCCTTGCCAACATCGATCAACCGGTCCCCGTAAAGGACTTAGTTACATATATGATTAATGGCTTGGGAAAAAAGTTCGATCAAGTGGCTGACATCATCTGTCACCAATGTACGCTCCCGTATTTTAACAAAGTTCGTTACATTCTTAATCTCAAAGAAACTCGTCTCAACTGAATGCAGTCTCATGCTGCTCACCGGGATAATGCCTCCACTCCTTTTGTGCTCGTTTCTAAATCAGGTGCAAACTCCCACTCGTTTCCTACAAACCATGATGACCGGCAGCCTTAACAGTTGACTGGTCTTCAGGGATGTGAATGATGACAACCTCGCCGTGGGAATGATCGACGAAAAAATGAACGTTGCCAACAACATTAGGTTGTTGGTTCTCCTCTTCCTTGGGCTTCATGGGGAAACTATTACCCACCTCCTTGGGCCACCCCAACTTAGCAGTAGGCCTAGTCATTTGTCCTCACCAACGACATCCTACTCAAAACTGGACCCCCACTACAGTTGGACCCTCTCAATAACAACTCTAACAAACCCAACAACCTGCTGTCTTTTTCTCAGCATGGCCCAATTATGATTATGGTCCAACAGATCAACCCATAGTGCTTTCGCAAGCTTTTCAAGCTATGAGCCTTCAAGATCCAAACAATTCATTTTGGTTCATAGATAAGGGAGCCACCAACCACCTCATGTTGGATATGGGTAAACTAAATAATCTTTTTAATTCGCACCCTATTTCTTAGGACCAGCTGAATGTATTAAGCTCGGTAAAACTCAGTGAGTTTTCAAGCCAACTCGACATGTTCGATGGGATTTTCTCGACCTTCTGATTACGGTAGGAACTCAACGAGTTTATTGGTGTACTCGATGAGTTGGGTCACCATGGACTGTTGACCTTGACCGTTGACTTTGACTTTGACCATGGTTGACCAAGTTTGACTTCTAAGAGTATTTTGGGTATATTTGGGTTTTGATGGAATTGGTCACATGGTGGTAGTAGGCATTTGATTTGGGAGATGAGATTCGGAGTAAGACCTTATCAATTCTGCACTACTTGAGAGGTGAGTGTTCCTCACTATACTTGTTAGGTCAAAGGCACCAAGGCCGACCTTTTTGGAATGATTATCCTGATTATTGCATGATTGAGTATTATAGTGATCTGTTAGATTTGTATCCTGGTAGATAGGATAATGTTATGCTTATTGATCTATAATATTCGTGTTTGTCTGTTGATTGACTATATGTTTATGAGTTATGTATATGTCAACATGTGTGTGTGTGTGGTTGGGTTGAGGCAGTCCTGCTTTGTGCTGAAGACCAACAGACCCAGGGTGGCCTGGATAGACTGAAGGCATGTGAGGTGGACCAGTCAGGTCGAAGGCCCGGAGAACGGTCCAGACAGGCTGAAGGCCCAGTGCAGCGGTCCAGACATGCTAAAGGTTCTGCATGCATGTTGTTGATGTGATATGTATGATTATGTGTTGTGGTGGTATTTTGGGGGAACTCACTAAGCTTTGGTCTTACAGTTTTGGATTATGTTTCAGGTACTTCAAAGGATCACAGGAAGGTGAAGGAGTGATCGTGCACCTCCTCATTTTTGTTTCATGATTTTGGGATTACTCTGATATTGAACTCGTTTTTGTAAACTATTTGTAAAAAATAGTGGTTTTTGACTTTATTTTAAAGTTAAAAATTTTCAAGTATTTTATAGATGTCACAAGTTGGTATCATATAGTCTTGGTTTGGGTGAATTGGAGGAACACTCATGTGAATCCAATCTCAAACTAAGGAAAAGGATTTCTAAAAGAATTTTCAAATGGTTTTTAAAATAATCAAGGAGGATGCAATGTGTAAGATCAGTCGGAGCCAGTAAGTGACCCCAAATTACCACACAGTTATGTGAGATTATGTTATGCTATGTTTGAACAACATGCTAGTAATAGGATAAGGATCTTCAGGAATTGTATGATAGAATTGCCTGATATATGATGTGTTATCTCTTATAGAATGCTTGATTGATTGTTGTATGACTCTTTCGCTTGTGAACTGACTATTGAATGAATACGCTAAGTCACATGCTACACGGGCTTAACGATATTAGAGTAAGGGATTTGGTCTTGCTGTGCAGCTCTTGTTTGTGTCCAACCGTTGTAGGATTGAATCTTTTAGTCTAAGATTGTTTAATTTGTGCCGCATGATATTGTATTCATGTGATAGTTATCTGGCGCCAATGGAGAGTCGTGTGGTAGTTACAGGTAGGGTAAGTTATGTAGGGTCATTCGGCCAATTGTGTTATGTTTAACCTTCCTCTAGGAAGTAAGAATAGAGTGTATGAGTATGCTAGTGTGCGGGTTTTGGTAAGGTTGTTGTGATGATCCTTTGAGAGAAATACAAGTAGGTGTAGAAGATAGTATGGTCTCGTGCTACTGAAATCACAGTACCCGTACGCGTAGCATGGAAGTCACAAACCCTATAGTTTTGCTGGGAGTTCGATCCCCTGGTATGTTATGCGTTTCATCTGATATCTCCCTGGTTTATGTTCAGTATGGTGATGACGAGACAATTGGAGGCGGGATCCAGACCAGGATCGGGAGCTAGTGGCTAGGATAGGGCGGTGATGTCTGTTGATATGATGCGGAAGATGATTACCGTGGAGGTTTCTCAAATTTTGCGAGAAGAATTGTCCGGTGTCGTAGATCGGATCACTGGCAGGGTAATTTCCAGACTCGAGGAGCAAACTATAGCTTTGCAGTTTGTGAGAGGTGCTACTAATGAGATGGCTACAGGGGGAGATCTGGTTGTGGGGACAAAATTGTTGGATTACTGTCTAAGCCCGTAACTATATTTGGTATGTACTTGACCCGGTTGTGCATGGTCCTTTTGGGTTGCCTTCACCAAAGCAACTTGATAGGATGATTTATGGAGAAAAAGGAATAATTATGATTTATTAATATATTATATGAATAATATATTAAAGGAGAAATCATATTGTTTAATTAATATTATTCAAGATTTTATTAAGAAATAGTTTTGTGACTAAAAGACATTAATTAAACTTAGGGGACTGGAATTGTAATTATAAGATAATTGCAATTGGGCTATGGATCACCTTGGAGCATAGGTTGGACGAATTCTATGGGAAACCCATAAAGAAATCGTCTAAGGGGTGTTCTAAAGGGAGTCAATGGGCTGCTTAGGGCCTTAGCAGTCAAATTAGGGTTTCCTAGTTGAAAACTCTAAAACGTGGCTAACACTTCTAAGAGAACCCTAGACGTTTTTGGTGCCTCCTCCTCCTTCTCATAAGTCATTCTCTTGCTTATGGTATTTGTAAGACATTAGAGGAGTGACATTTGTGACTCTAAGCTCCAAGACAAGAAGATTCAAGCCATTATCAAAGAGGTAATCATCTAGATCTGTTCTTATATGATATTTTCGAAAGTTCACATGCTAGATTAGGGTTCTTGAGTCTTGGATGAATTACATGTACAATAGAGAAACTTAGATCCAAGCTTTAGGGTTTGCATGAGCACATAGGATGTTCTTATGGCCAAAATCCATCAGTGGTATCAGAACCATGATTGGTTTCTGCTGTATGTGATGCAATTTTGTTTATATGCTAATATCGAGTTTCTGGCCTCTGCCCGACCCGACTCGATGAGTCAGTATCTGGACTAGGCGAGTCCAGGGAGTGACTCGGTGAGTCTGACTGTCAGACGGACGAATTTTTGGATTTTTTTGCCTATTTTGACTTAGGATAATTTCCATAATTGTTTCAAATTAATAAAATACGAATTTTATTGATTCCTTATGATTATCTTTGTCAAAATAAAAGATTTTGGTCCTCTAATTAGATAAATGTTACTTTATTTGATAAATGTTAACTTATTTGTAATTATTTGATCATTATCTTGCATGAAATTGGATTAGGTCAAAACTAGATAATCACAAATTAATTGTTTAATTACCTTATTTGTATTTTGATCTAATAGTTTTGAAAGGTTTCAAAACTTGCCCTCAAGTTTTGGAATTTAAATTTTGATTAAAAAGTTTAATTTTGAAATATTTAAATTGTAAACCCTAATGATTTGAAATGTTTCAAAGCTTGCCCTCAAGTTTTGGAATTTAAATTTTAATTAAAAGATTAATTTTAAAATGTTAAATTTTAAAAACCCTAAGTTTTGAAAAAGTGCAAATTGCACCCTTATGGTTGTATTAAATTAATTAAGTGAATAATTAAAAGAGAGTTAATAAATCCATAGTGATATGGTTTACATTTAATTAAATTAAAATTTTAATTTATTAAATTAGACCACCTAGTATTTTAAAAGTGTACAATACACCCTTATACTATATATAACTTTAAAAGTCTAATATTATATACGTATAACTTAAACTGCTAGTCTTACCGTTAGTAGGCCTCATTCATGAAGCCGATCTATAAGGGGGGTATAAGGTTATGGCCTATAAAATGGCCGTTTAATGGGTGTCCTTTCTCACCCACCGCTTCCTTGATTGGTGGAGGGTCGTTATCCGAACAGGTAGGATAGGGCAAACCCTCTCCTCATTAAAAGTATAATGAATATTAAAGTAACTAAATATTTTACAAAATTCCCAATCTTAGTTACTTTAGACAAAAGTGAATTGATGCAATTCCATGAAATTACACTTTGTACCCGTGCGAAGACGTTAGTGGAGCGTGTGTGGTTAACTGACACACTAAATGGTTCTAAGCAAAGGTAGCAAAGGGTGACTCAATGTTTGTTATAGTTCGGTGGAGCGTGTGTGGTTAACCGGCACATCGAATAGGTAACTGTAACATTGGGGGAACCATGTAAGTTTGCATGGTTATTCAAACCATGTTTTGTGATCCTCGGCATCCCAACCACAAATCGAGGGGCATATCGAGATTTAAACAGGCCATTGAAAGGTTCAATGAATCTCAAAGGATCTAGGAGTTTTCAATACATTTAAAACTTAATCTCCTTTTTGTTTTTCATGGTGGAAAATTAGTGAATCGTCATTCACTTACCTTCAAATGTTCTGCAATTTGGGTTACATCATCCCTCTCCTAAGTTGTGGAATATTGTGTTGGGTCCTAGCCTTAATATCTCATTTTGCTGATTTATTAAGGACTCAATCAACTAACTTGAATTTTTTATCCCATTTTGTAGATGTCAAAGTATGACAACTATGGTCTTCCCAAATCCCGTGGAACAAGCTTTCCACATGAAGATGATATTCCATGATTCTATCGAGGAACACGAGATCATGCTTCACTTCCTCCACCTCCTCCTATTGTTCTCCCTAACCCACAAGTTCAAAGTCTTGAAAAGTTCAAACTCACTCAAGCCCTTTTGGCAAGTAAACATGAAGAAGGAAAGTAAGTGTGTGCACACGTCTTAGAGATAAAGTCACACATTGATAGGTTAAGAATGTTAGGATTCGTTGTCTGTGAGGAGCTGGTTGTTGACTGGGTTCTTTAGTCGCTTCTTGACTCATATAGTGAGTTCATAAGAGAGTACTATATGATGGACCACGGCGTGACCCCCATCGATCTCACCTATTTGCTTATTGCTGCTGAATTAGCGATGATTTGGCGCACTCAAAAAGCAAAGTTGATTGGTGGATCTGCCTTCCAGACCTCTATGGACATAGGCAATGGCAACGAAAGGCATGCCATGGTCGAAAAGTTTGATCATAAGAAAAGGGCAAAGTCTGAAGTAGTTCTGTGTGCTATTCCAAAAGAGTCAATTTGCTTTTATTGCCAAGAGAAAGGGAATTGGAGACGAAGCTGCCCAATCTACCTGAGAGATCTAAGAGATGGGAGAGTCAAGACGTATGGCTCTACTTCAGGTAAAATCCACTATCTAACTCCATTAAGTTCCTATTCATTGATTCTTAATAAATAATGTGATAAGATTGCATTTGAATGTTTTGCAGGATCAGTGAAAAGAGAGGAAGCTTGATGAAAGAGCAAAATGAGTCTGATCGCAAAAGAAATGGATCACGATCGCATGGATTCGAAGATCATATTTTGAGCTTAGAAAGTTATGATAGATTTGTTAGGAATATTTGGTTACATAGTTTTTTAGTTGATTTTGCATTTTAAGGACATGTTTTCCGCTGCTTTTATGAATAAAATAAAATTTTGTCTTATTTATATATATCCTTGCAATGAAATCGTTGTGAAAAATTGATGTTTGTGTATTTCTATAAATGGATGCGATTCTTAGTTATGTTATTTATGGTAGTGTCAAAGTTTTCTAAGTAAGGAAAGATTCCCATCACCCAAGTTTTAATTGGACAAAAACTTGGAATCATATGATTTGAATCATGTGATGTATGGAAATCTTAGTACTTAGGAAATTAAGACTAATTCCTTGATCACACAAGTATGTGAGTTAAGTGCAGGACTAAAGGAATAGAACACAATGTTGTGCACTAGTCAAGTCCACCACAAATAACAATAATACTATTCTTCATAATTTACCAAAAGGTCTAGTAAATGTGGTTATACTTACAAGATTAAGTGTAATTCTGAATCATTGAAAAGTTTCAATGAATGGAAGAACGAATAAGAAGAATCTATTAGGCAGAAAGATAAAAGTTTTTCCAATCTAAGAAGAAGGGAGAGTACTTTTATATCAGTTTTATGATCGTCTTAATGTTTAAGAACCATATCACAATTGATCCTCTAAAGGACATCTTAGTGCACTAGTATGGCTAAGAGGAGGAATCGGAAATTGTTGAAATGGTTAAATCAAAAGGATAAGTCTTACTTTGTTCCAAAATCAAGTCTTAGAATCGTATTCCAAGATTGTGAATTGAGTGACACACATCATCAAATGTGAAGTAGAAAATTGTTTTTCTTACTCTTGCACGTTTGAAATGGTAAGTTGTGATGTCTTGGAGAAGACAAGGACCAACTAAGACCAAATGTGTGTAATGTTTTGTCTTGATATAGACGCACACTAACTCTTGGATATTTGTTTATCAAGAAATGTTTTTTAATAAGAGAATCTAATATGTCAAGAGGTCAGTGGGAGTCTGAAGATCTTGAAAAGATTCAAGAACTAATCAAGAGTAAAACTATTAAACACTAGTACACGACTTAAGGATTGTAACCTATCGTGTTGACAAAATTCTATTTCTGTGCCAATCCTGTTGAGTGATTATGCATATGAGTTCTACGAGTTCTCCATAGACTGCATAAGGCAAGCACCTTGTTTAATGAAAGTACATTGACTGGCATAGGTGAGCTGCTAAATAACTTGGAAGTAATGGTGGGACCCTTGATGGCAAGAAATTAAGAATGAACAAGTTATGTCCATAAGAGTTTGAATTTGCCACAAACATTATCATTTGATTATGGTTATGGAAAATTCACATGGATAGGAATACATACACCACAAAATCTAAGTGTCATAAGGTTTCTCTCCTTCATGAAAATGATTGTGAGGAAACGCTTTCACTAAGAGAGATTTTAAGAAGATAGCGATTATGTAAATTGCATTCTCAAATTCGATTATGATTACGACATCCCTCTTCATAGTTCGAATTGTGAGATTTGGCAATTAATCTGAACATTTTGGACTTAGTAAAATAAGTTATGAATTAGTTTAGACACACATATGAGCTGTCTAAGGAAAGATGTGTGATTTTGAGAAACTTATATAAAGTCTTATCGAAGCATATCATTTTAGAAACAATGAACTTTGGAAGTCAATAAGTATTGTTTTCTAGAAGTTTGGTTGGTTTCTAAATACGTGTGAAAGCTAGTGGGAGCATAAATGTTATGCTGGAATGGATATAATCATCATGTTAGTGAGAGCATGATTATTATCTAAATATTGCAAGTTGGCAATATTAATTATAGAAAAACAAAAGTTTCACTTTGCAAAGTTGCAGGGGTAGAAAAGTGTTTTTTTGCTATAACTAAGGGAGAAAATGTTATACTTCGGTTCCAATCTAAAAGCTTGGATCGAGAAATTTTAATTTTATTTAGTCAAGGGTATATTTATTATTTGCATTCTCAAAATATGATTATGATTACGACATCCCTCTTCATACTTCGAAGTTTGAGAACACGGCAAATATAAATATTATGACGATTTTATAGTAAGAAACTGGTAAAGTATCACGTTTTTCATTATGAATTGTATCCCATACGCTTCAGGTATAGGATCGATTACATATGCTATAATATTCGACCGTTCTAAAATTTACCAAATGCCTAGGGCATTTAGAGGGAAAAGGAAATAGAACCGGTTTTGACTAAAAATAATTAAACAACTGCCAAGGACAATATAAGGTTCGCCAAGGATTGGCCGCTTGTGGACAGTTGGAAGTATAGTCATGGATGGATCATATTGACATTATTATGAATAGATAATATTCTATTTAGATTGAGTTGTCATATGGAAAATCTGGAAATGTTTCCATATTAGGAGTTGGATATCGAGAACCAATGTCTAAGATTGGAAACTTTTATGCAAGAAGGATGTTTTAAGGAATGTACTTTGAATGTGAGACTTCATGACTATGGAATTGAATCGTAACAATCTCCAATAGAGCATTTTGTAATTTCGTTGGCCGAGTCTTGGTGACTTTTGTGTCGTGACATTACGAAAGGACTGTTGCATAAAATGTTAGAATCTAACATATTCTAGTAGTGGCGAGAATTTTGTATTCTTACACTAATGGATTAGGAATTGTGAAATGAGTGTGATTGAAAATGTTATTCAATTATACTATTTCACAAAGTAAGGACCATAGGTAAACATAGTGTGCATGCTAAGAGCATGGGACAATTGTTGTTATAATTCAAGTAAGAAGTTGATTACCCGAAACTACAAATAAAGAGTAATCAATATGGTGATTAAATAAAAGGTGTTTTATTTATACTCAAAAGTTTGGTGCCATATAGGATTAGTATTATTCTTGTGTTTCACTTTGCATGTTTTGACTTCCCAAATAATAAGATTATTCAAACCCTCCATAGTCGCTCATTCTTTGGAAGTAGAAATGAAAGAAGACTGTCATGAATCTGACTGTAGATTGTCTAAAGTGTTTTAGACATGGCAGAAGTTTGTTGTAGGGTTCATGAGTGCTACTATAAGATTAGAGTATTGGTATAAACCCACGCTCACTTGGATCACTTCATAGATTTTATCACGAGTGATTGGTGAGATGATAATATCTTATATTCTTGAAACCGAGATGTGTAAGTTGTATCTTGCGAGTCGGTTACACATTGATAATATGTAAACGCACCAGTAACTTGGTGTTATAAAATGTACTGTTGTGTGTGATTCGGTGAGTGAGTGCAAGCGAGCATTGAGTCGAAGTTTATCCGTTCCTTTTACCCAAAGTGGGATAAAAGCGATATTTGTGGGCCCCTCGATGATTTAGTGATGACACCTAAGCGCTTGGCCAAGCCGAGACTAAGTTGATGTGTTTAACTGTAGTCTATTGTCAGTCATCGTAAATCGGAAATCGTGAAACAAAACATAGACTGAGAGAATGATTTCAATCCATGTCTCATGTCTGTATGATATCCAGAATGGAGGAAGATATGATCCCTTATCTAAAGGACAGGTTGTTGATAAGATCAGAGTTCGACATCGTCTTTGAGAGCTACGATTGCTAATCGGATTGTACTTACATTATAGTTACTAGACTTATCCAAGTGGGAGACTGTTGGATTAGTGTCTAAGCCCATAACTACATTTGGTATGTACTTGACCCGGTTGTGCATGGTCCTTTTGGGGTTGCCTTCACCAAAGCAACTTGATAGGATGATTTATGGAGAAAAAACAATAATTATGATTTATTAATATATTATATGAATAATATATTAAAGTAGAAATCATATTGTTTAATTAATATTAGTCAAGAATTTATTAAGAAATAGTTTTGTGACTAAAAGACATTAATTAAACTTAGGGAACTGGAATTGTAATTATAAGATAATTGCAATTGGCCTATGGATCACCTTGGAACATAGGTTGGACGAATTCTATTGGAAGCCCATATAGAAATTGTCCAAGGGGTGTTCTAAAGGGAGTCAATGGGCTGCTTAGGGCCTAAGCAGTCAAATTAGGGTTTCCTAGTTGAAAACCCTAATATCCTACCTATATAAGGAACCCCTAAGGCCCCAAAAACGTGGCTAACACTTCTAAGAGAACCCTAGACGTTTTTGGTGCCTCCTTCTCCTTCTCATAAGTCATTCTCTTGCTTATGGTGTTTGTAAGCCATTAGAGAAGTGACATTTGCGACTCTAAGCTCCAAGACAAGACGATTCAAGCCATTATCAAAGAGGTAATCATCTAGATATGTTCTTATATGATATTTTCGAAAGTTCACATTCTAGATTAGGGTTCTTGAGTCTTGGATGAATTGCATGTACAATAGAGAAACCTAGATCCAAGCTTTAGGGTTTCCATGAGCACATGGGATGTTCTTATGGCCAAAACCCATCAAAAACTGGGAAAGAGGAGAACGGATCTTTCAGTAGAGGACAAGGAGACTAAGGCTGCTGACCTGGGTACTGGAAGTCAGGAGAATCATGAGGTGTGTGGCAATTGCGGGAGAAATCATAGATTTGCTTGTCACAAGTTTAGGTTTTTCAAGTGTGGGGAAAGAGGGTATGTGCAACGAGATTGTAATAAGGATCAGAAATGCTTTCACTGTCACCAGCCATGTCATTTCAGGTCCAGCTGTCTTGCTTTGGAGGCGGAGGGAGTTCTGGTCCCAATGTTCATCGTTCCTCAGGAGGTCAAGGTCAAGCCGCAAGAAATCTCTGGTATGTAATTTGAACCCTAACACTGTAATGATGTTATGGTGAAATTGTTCTTATTCGGTATTGTATCTGCCTTGGAATCCTGCTAGGTATGGGTAAGTAGTATCTTTGGGATTAGTTCTCTATTTTTCCTGATTTATGTAATGTGAATCTTCGTATGCCATTTTGCATGACAAGAGTCATCGACGGGTCATATCTTGTTGGGCGGGATTCAGTTGTTTAGTGGATTGTTCATGTTCCTTTGATGGATCCAATTCAAGGTAGGGGTTCGGAGACCTATGTTCAAAGTAGCAGGAATAGTTCATCAACGAAGTCGGAGTTCGGACGTGATAACATTCTTTCCGATAGGACCAGCGGCTGTCAAGGGGAGGACCTTTGGGGTCGTGCACTATTGTTGCGAAGGAAGGATCGATAGCAAGGAGAGGGTGGTGTCGGTTGCATGAGTAGTTAGGTCATTGGAAGTGCCATGGATTGTAGGTGGTTAGAATTCAGAGATTTACTTGAGGAAGAAAAATTAGGGTAACGATTCGCCAGTCCTGAGCAAGGGTTGTGGTTTTAGTCACCAACATAAATGACTTAAGGATTTTGTGTGGTATTATGAGAAGTAATTGAGATCATCAGACTTGGTAGGATTTTGGGGAGTATTCTTCGGGAATTCATGAGTTGGACAATCATCGAGATCAACTAGTATTGGAGCACAATTATGGGCAAGCGCATGTCATAGTCGGTTTGGGAGGATAAGATGGATTGGGAATCCAACAAATTTCCTGGGATGGGAGAACTTCGGTGAATCCAAGTGGGGGAGAATCGATCGAAATCTTCGGGAGCTAACTTGGGTAAGTTTCACATCCCAATCAAGAGGGAAGCGACACAAGTGGTTGTCTGGATTGAAGTTGTGTAAGTTGGGAGCTTAGGAAACTTCCAATAGTGGTTCAAACGTTTCCAGTATGATGTATAACATGGTTATGGATGGATCCAAGTTGAGGGTTGTGTTGGAACCTCGCTGTCTGTTGTCGTTTAATGAAGGATTTGGGGGTCCGAAGCATGACCCGAACGTCTGATCGGATGCAGTTGGATACGGGTTTGACTCAGAGTGAGTAGGGTATGATGGTTTGGGTGTAGTAAGACCATGGGTGGTAACCTTGGGTGATTGGAAGCGTTGTAAGACTGCAATGGGATCGTAGCATTCACCAGTTTGAGTTAGAAAATTACTAAGGTGGTCGTGAGTATAAAGAGGGATCATTTCGTGCCTTAGGCACCTCGGTCAGGATTGTGGGATATCATTTCTCTATTTCACGTTGAGGACCCTTGGGGTCTAAGGAAGATATGTGCCTGTGTAGCTCTAGTTTGGGGAGGACACGTGGGCGAGGCCCGTATGTATATGACAATACAAGTGGGACCTGGTGGAGACTGTTGGGTCGAAGTAATGGATATTGGTTTAGTAGGAATGGTTATGTAGGAAGTGAGTGGCACAGAAGGATGTTTAGGCTATGGTAGCCTTGTCTTTGGGACTCTTAGGAACCGGATGGGTGGGCCAGGGGTGAGGCTGGCTGTATCAGCGATGGCTAGGGATCTTTAAATCTAGGTTTAGTGAAGGTTTGCCGCAAATCAGAAGATTTCGGGAAGAATACAAGCGTAGATCCTTGGATCTCCGGTTGTGAATCATATACCGAGCTGGTTCATGGGGAAAACTCACGTTGGTAATCGCGAGTGTGGTGTGCAAGGTCTTTGCTTCTGTAAATGTAGCACCTGGTTCCTGGTACGTAAAATCTATCTAAGTATTTTTCATTCTTAGCCTTAGACTCGGCGAGTTGTAGGCCCGACTCGATGAGTAGAGACGGGTCTGGGGGCACGTTTAAGTTTGCGACTCGGCGAGTCCACATTCTGGACTCGGCGAGTCCCCGCTATCTGATGAAACCCTAAATATCAAGGGTTTGCACCCTATTTAAACCTTCTTATCCGCCCCCAAGCTCGCCCCCTTCACCCTCAGAGCTCTCTACTTCGTTCAAGCCTTGTTCCTTGTGAGTTGAAGCATTTTGGTGTGTTTTCTTTAAGATTTGGATAGGGAAGGAGAGTAGATCAAGAAGAGAAGAAGGAGGCCAGGCATCCTTGTGTTATCTCAGTGATTTCCTTGAGGTATAGCTTAGTTTCCCTCTGTTTTCATGCCTTTTGTCCCTTGTAGCTCCATGAAAGTCCTTCTTGAGCCTTTCCCCAAGCTTGTTTGTGTATTAGGGTTTGTAATAAGTTGTTTAGCCTCTAGATCTAGGCATGATTGAGCTCCAGGAGCTTGGATCTACTGCCTTTATGGAGCCATATTGCATGAAAGCCCTAGATCTACTCTTTTAGTGCATTTTGAGCCCTAAAACCTTCATTGGTGTTTATTTACACGTAAAGTTGAAAACTTTACGTGTTAACCAGGCCCTAGAAACCCAGATCTATGTATGGTAGGAGCTGGATTCAAGCAGAATCGCGCATATAGTATTTGCATGTGGCAGACTCGGCGAGTCGTTCATCTGACTCGGCGAGTCGAGTCGCGAGTCCCCGAATTTTCCCCCTTTTCGTGTTGCGGGTTAGAGTAGTGAGTCATGGGGTGTGACTTAGTGGGTCGGAAGCCAGACTCACTCATGAAGTAACTCGGCGAGTCAATGCCATGACTCGGCGAGTTCAAGGCAATCTTCTTGCCTCAAGAACAGACTCGGCGAGTTGTTCATATAGCTCGGCGAGTCTCAGCATAGATTGTTCTTCGGATGAAGATGAACTCGGCGAGTTGTTCATACAACTCGGCGGGTAGGATGAAGGACTATTGTCCTTGGGTTTAGAAGGAAAACTCGTCGAGTCAACGCTTAACTCGACGAGTAGAGACGGGTTTATGGCCAGACAAAGGGATAGGGACTCGGCGAGTTGGCAAGCCAACTCGGCGAGGCAGGTCATCTGGCAGTGACTTTGACTTTGACTCTTGGTTTGGTTGGGGGAAATGGTCATTTTACCCTGAGGACGGTTAGCAGTATTTGACTAAGGGTTTTGTGGGAATTATAGCCGGAGGATTTCCGGAGCAGCAACAGTAGAAGACAGTCAGTTCCCACGCAGATCAGCAGCTACTTTGAGGTGAGTTACCTTCCAGTAGCGGTGGGTCTATGGCCACAATGTCGGCCCACCAGTAGGGTTGTATGATAGATGTTTGTCTCTGTGATATTCATCTTGGGTTGCTACTACCTGTGATATGTTATTGTGATAGTATGATATGATGCTATGTGCTAGTGACAGTAAGGGGAGAGAGTCCCCAGTATACCGGTCGATAGGGCCAAAGGGGCGGTCATGCCCAGCCATGCTAGATAGATTATGAGATATATGTGTTATGTGGTAGTAGTAGGGGGTGAAATAGTCCCCAGTATCCGGTCGAGAGGACCGAAGGGGAGACCAACACCCAGATATGCTAGTCAGTATCCGGTTGAGAGGACCAAAGGGGAGGCAAGCTCCCAGACATACTGGTCAGTATCCAGTCGAGAGGACCGAAGGGGAGACCAGCACCCAGATATGCTAGTCAGTGTCCGGTCAAGAGGACCGAAGGGGAGGCAAGCTCCCATATATACTGGTTAGTATCCGGTCGAGAGGATCGAAGGGGTAGGTTGGGCACCCATATATGCCTGAAAATATTTCTATGTTATGTGATTGTATGGTATGTGGTATTTGGGGGAACTCACTAAGCTTCATGCTTACAATTTTCAGTTTTGATTTCAGGTACCTCTTCTTCGAAGGGGAAGGAGCTGGCGCGGTAGCAGCCCATCACACACACGCCTTGTATTCCGCACTATGAGACCCTCCTGGGAATTTGTACTCTGACTTTATTATGTTTTTATGAAATGTTTTTCAAGACATGCGATGACTTTTATGAAATGATATGATCAGTGAACATTTTATTCTTAAGGTTCGCTAAGAATATGTTTTAAAAATTAAATTTTTGGCTCGTATTTTTGGGATGTTAGAAGTTGGTATCAGAGCCCTGGTTTGAGGGATTCAGACACACCTTCGGGGGTTTTTGAACTCAAATCGAGGGATTAAAAGATTTTGAAAAAGAAAAGTATTCCCCAAAGTACCCATACAAGCTTATGTTATGTTTATCAGTTTCAGTAGAACAACATGCTAGAATAGGACTAAGGATCTAGGAGTGATGCCTTATGTGCTTGCTTTATGTGCTTCAGTGTATGAAAAGATGCATGCTAGAATTGAGTAGATAGCAATAGGATAGCCTGTTTAGGTTATTCCTGATAGTACGAGTTTAGCATTGTATGCTGGTTCAATTTTTCTCTACGAGGATAGAGTTGCTTGAGATTGTTTCCTTTTGTCCAAAAGCTGTTTGCTTTGTGCTATGTGGGCTTTGAGTGATGGGAGTTAGCTGTTAGGTGAATATGTTAAAGTCACATGTGATCAGGGTTGAATAATTTCAGAGTCTTGGATTTGACTCTATTGCGTAGCTCTTGTTTGAGTCCTAACCGTTGTAGGGATGAGTCCCTTACTCGAAGGATTATCTGAGCCTCGTCGCATGTGATTGTATTCAAGTAATAGCTAATTGGCATCACAAAGAGACCTTCAGCAGCTGAGGACTGGGTTGGGTGGAGTCAGAGGTTTCCTAGGGTAAGCCTAGGATAAGAGTAGCAGAGATCAGCGGTAGTGAAAGGGATCTGGTGGAGTCAAGGCAGTCCTTGGAGAAGGTACGGATAGATGTGGAAGGTAGTATGGGCCCGTACTACTGAAAGCAGAGGATCCGTACCCGAACCGAGGAAGGCCAAGATAAGACTAGGGAACTTGTAGTAGGTGTGATCCCTCCGGTGGTATCAGTATTGCTAACAGTTATTATTTTTGTATTTTAGAATGGTAGTACTACGCTCGAGGCCAACAGTCGGCAGTACAAGAGAGGGATCAGGTTCGGGATCAGGTTCTGAGCCAGTGGATGAGGGGTTGCGCGAGTTCATCACGTCAGAGATCACCAGAGGTATCCTTGAGTCGACCCCCATTATCTTCGGGTCGATCAAGGAAGGGATATTGGAGATGATGGAGGATCACCTCTGAGCATTCAGGAGCGACATGGAATCTGGCCAGTCGGGATCTCGCACACTATCCTTCAAGGACTTCCAAGGCAGTGGTGCGCCAGATTTTCACAGGGCGAAGGACCCCATAGCTACCAGACGATGGATTGCAGACATTGAGTTTACACAGTTGACTAGCTTCTGCCCTGAGGGGTCGAAGGTGAGATATGCAGCAGGATGTTTGAGAGATCGAGCTAGGGATTGGTGGGAGTCCGTTGGTGACTCGTTGGGAGCCTCGGCTGTCGAGGCTATGACCTGGTCGGACTTCGTGACCAGGTTCAGGGCAGAGTTTGCGCCGGCTGTCGAGCTTCAGCAGCTGGCCAAGGAGTTCCTAGATATGAGACAGACGACGGAGACTGTGGCGGAGATCACCGCCAAGTTCCGGGAGAGGGCGTTGCTGGTGCCCCAGTATGCGGGTGATGAGGATATGAGGAGGACCCGATATCATGACATGCTAAGAACTGATATTCGGGAGCATGTTAGTTTTTCAGCTTGCCCTACCCTGGACTTTATGATTGCCAGGGCAAGGGAGAGGGAGATAGATCTGGAGCACATCTGGAAGAGGAAGGCGGAGGAGGGACATGTTATGGGGGCTTCAGGGAAGAAGCCCAAGGGATCAGATGTGGGGCCGAAAGGCCAACAGGGGAGGGGTCGCTGCAGGAAATTCGGCAAGGCGCACGAGGGAGCGTGCAAGTTGGGATCGTCAGGCTGCTACAAGTGCAGCAAGTTAGGGCACTTCAGCAGGGATTGTACCGCCTCTGCACCTGTGATTCAGACATCGGCGTTGCTGTGTTTCCACTGCAACCAGAGGGGCCACAAGAAGGCCAATTGCCCCCAGTTGACAGCATCAACGCCGATTAAGGCACCAGCTCCAGTTACCCTACGGATTACAGATGGCCGGCAGGGCAAGGCAGAGGCTCCAGTGGTGAGGAGCCGGGCGTTTCAGCTGACTACAGAAGAGGCTCGCGCCTCACCCGATGTGGTGACGGGTATGATTCTTTCCCTCTATCTTATTTTTATGATGTTATGATATTGATATGTGCTCTGTGTATATGCAATAGGATCGTTCCATGTGAACGGTATTCCTGTTCAGGTGTTGTTTGACTCGGGTGCCACCCGATCATTTGTTTCCCTTGCGCTTAGCAAGAGGTTTACTGAGTCTTCGGGCATGTTGGATTGCCCTTTAGAGGTAGAGATTGCCGATGATCGATCGGTGCGAGCGTCAGCAGTATTCAGAGATTGTGTCCTAAGGTTATTTGAGGAGCGCTATTTGGTGGATTTGGTTCCCATCCCTTTGCGGGGGAACAAGGTGATTATAGGCATGGATTGGATGATCCCTAATGGGGCGGTGATAGATTGCGCATGGTAGTTAGTGCAGATCAGGACCCCAAGTGGGGGAGAGTTGGTGATCCACGGCGAGAGGTCACAGCGTGGACCTACAGTATGTTCAGCAGCGAGAGCTAGGCGCTACCTTCAGTAGGGTTGCGCGGGATATGTCGCGTATGTTATGGATACCCGGGAGACGGGTAAGGCGATGGTGAGCGAGGTTCCAGTGGTGCGAGACTACGCTGATGTGTTCCCGGAGGAGCTTCCTGGAATACCTCCGGAGCGTCAGGTAGAGTTTAGGATCAACCTAGTTCCTGGTGCGGCTCCGATAGCCAAGGCACCCTATCGTTTGGCTCCTTCCGAGATGCAGGAGTTGTCCGAGGATTGATGACCTCTTTGATCAGTTGCAGGGAGCATCTTGGTTCTCCAAGATAGATTTGCATTCAGGTTATCATCAGATGTGGGTTAGAGAGGAGGATGTGCAGAAGACCGCTTTTTGGACGCGTTATGGCCATTATGAGTTTGTGGTGATGCCGTTTGGGCTCACCAATGCTCCTGCCGCATTCATGGACCTCATGAACCGCGTGTGTAGACCGATGCTGGATCGGTCTGTGATAGTTTTCATAGATGACATCTTGGTTAATTCCAAGACGCAGGAGGAGAACGAGGAGCATCTGAGAGAGGTTTTGGAGACCTTGAGGAGGGATATCTTGTACGCCAAGTTCTCCAAATGTGAGTTTTGGTTGCGCGAGGTGCAGTTTCTTGGGCACCTCGTCAACCAGAATGAGATTTCAGTAGACCCGGCCAAGGTTGAGGCCGTGATGAGATGGGAGGTTCCAAAGTCTCCATCCGAGATTCAGAGTTTCCTAGGATTAGCAGGCTACTATCGAAGATTCATTCAGGATTTCTCCAAGATAGATGTACCCCTGATATGGTTGACTAGGAAAGCTGTGGTCTTTTGATGGGGGCCTGAGCAGCAGGCAGCGTTCGAGATTCTGAGGCAGAGATTGTGTGAGGCCCCAATCTTAGCCATGCCTGAGGGCGTAGAGGATTTTGTGGTATACTGTGATGCGTCTATCTCAGGCTTAGGCGCAGTATTGATGCAGAGGGGTCATGTCATTGCTTATGCCTCGAGGCAGCTGAAGCCTCACGAGGCGAACTACCTGACGCATGATTTAGAGTTGGGGCAGTGGTCTTCACCCTCAAGATTTGGCGGCATTACCTCTACGGGGTTCGGTGTACCATTTACACGGACCATAAGAGTTTGAGGTACCTCATGGATCAGCCGAATCTGAACATGAGGCAGCATCGGTGGTTGGACGTGGTGAAGGATTATGATTGTGAGATCCTTTACCACCCGGGGAAGGCCAATGTAGTGGCCAATATGCTTAGCCGTAAGGCGGCACCGATCAGGATGTGTGTATGAGGATGACGGTGGTGACTCCACTGTTAGAGCAGATTCGGGAAGCCCGGCAGGAGGCTATAAAGGAGGAACATCGGAAGAGTGAGCGAATAGTGGGCCAAGTCACCTCCTTTGATTATGATAGCCGAGGATTATTGACACTACACCGTAGGGTGTGGGTTCCGTATCACGGAGGCGTGCACCAGATCTTGATGGAGGAGGCGCACAAATCTCGATTCTCTATTCATCCAGGGGGGATGAAGATGTATAGGGATCTTCTTCTAGACTATTGGTGGCCCTGCATGAAGCAGGATGTAGCATGGTACGTCGAGCGGTGTTTGACCTGCAGGAAGGTCAAGGCCGAGCATCAGAGACCGCACAGAAAGATGAAGCCGTTGGACATCCCGTTATGGAAATGGGAAGATATTACGATGGATTTTATCACAAAGCTTCCCAGGACGGCGCGAGGAGTAGATTCGATCTGGGTCATCGTGGATCGATTGACCAAGAGCGCCCATTTTATTTCGATTCAGGAGAGTATCTCGGCCGAAAATTTGGCCGATATCTATATCAGGGAGATAGTGGCGCGGCACGGGGTGCCAGTGTCAGTGATATCAGATCGAGATGTGCGGTTCACTTCCAGGTTTTGGAAGAAGTTTCATGATGAGTTGGGCACTCGTCTGCAATTTAGCACCGCCTTTCACCCGCAGACGGATGTTCAGAGTGAGAAGACCATCTAGACTTTGGAGGATATGTTGCGGGCATGCATGCTAGACTTCGGTGGTAGCTGGGATACCTATCTTCCCTTGGCCGAGTTCTTGTACAACAACAGCTACCACGCGAGTATTGACCGTCCTCCATTCGAGATGTTGTACGGTCGGAGGTGCAGGACCCCGATATGTTGGGGTGAAGTTGGTCAGAGGGTCATGGGGAGCACTGAGGTGGTGCTCAAGATGACCGAGAGGATCCAGCAGGTTCGAAACAGGCTTTAGACTGCGCAGAGTCGGCAGAAAAGTTACGCCGACAAGCGTCGATCAGACCTGGAGTTCCAGGTCGGGGATATGGTTCTCCTGAAGGTGTCGCCTTGGAAAGGCGTCATTCAATTCAGAAAGCGGGGAAAGTTGGGCCCGAGATACATTGGTCCATTCAGGGTTATAGCCCGGGTGGGCAAGGTGGCATATAGGCTGGATCTGCCAGTCGAGCTCAGTCAGATCCACAACACCTTCCATGTCTCCCAGCTGTGGAAGTGGCTAGTTGATGATTCAGCGGTGGTGCCGTTAGAGGTTATACAGGTTGATGACAGCCTGAATTACATTGAGCGCCCAGTCGCAATCCTCGACCGGAAGTCGAAGGATCTGAGGAACAAGAGGGTGGAATTAGTAAAGGTGTAATGGCTGCACCGAAAGGGTTCGGAATGGACTTGGGAGCCGGTGGAAGAAATGATGGAACATTATCCCGAGCTATTTCAGGATCGAGCAGCAGACTTCGAGGACGAAGTTTAAAATAAGTGGGGGAGATTTGTAGCACCCGGTTCCTGGTACGTAAAATCTATCTAAGAATTTTTCATTCTTAGCCATAGACTCGGCGAGTTGTAGGCCCGACTCGCCGAGTAGAGACGGGTTTGGGGGCACGTTTAAGTTGGCGACTCGGCGAGTCCACATCCTGGACTCGGCGAGTCCCCGCTATCTGATGAAACCCTAAATTTCAAGGGTTTGCACCCTATTTAAACCTTCTTATCCGCCCCCAAGCTCGCCCCCTTCACCCTCAGAGCTCTCTACTTCGTTCAAGCCTTGTTCCTTGTGAGTTGAAGCATTTTGGTGTGTTTTCTTTAAGATTTGGATAGGGAAGGAGAGTAGATCAAGAAGAGAAGAAGGAGGCCAGGCATCCTTGTGTTATCTCAGTGATTTCCTTGAGGTATAGCTTAGTTTCCCTCTGTTTTCATGCTTTTTGTCCCTTGTAGCTCCATGAAAGTCCTTCTTGAGCCTTTCCCCAAGCTTGTTTGTGTATTAGGGTTTGTAATAAGTTGTTTAGCCTCTAGATCTAGGCATGATTGAGCTCCAGGAGCTTGGATCTGTTGCCTTTATGGAGCCATATTGCATGAAAGCCCTAGATCTACTTTTTTAGTGCATTTTGAGCCCTAAAACCTTCATTGGTGTTTATTTACACGTAAAGTTGAAAACTTTACGTGTTAACCAGGCCCTAGAAACCCAGATCTATGTATGGTAGGAGCTGGATTCAAGCAGAATCGCGTATATAGTATTTGCATGTGGCAGACTCGGCGAGTCGTTCATCTGACTCGACGAGTCGATTCGTGAGTCCCCGAATTTTCCCCCTTTTCGTGTTGCGGGTTGGAGTAGTGAGTCA
The DNA here is from genome assembly GCF_051521515.1 of Lactuca serriola. Taxonomy (NCBI): domain Eukaryota; kingdom Viridiplantae; phylum Streptophyta; class Magnoliopsida; order Asterales; family Asteraceae; genus Lactuca; species Lactuca serriola. The sequence continues at coordinate 136,246,545 of NC_136415.1, forward strand.
TGGGGTGTGACTTAGTGGGTCGGAATCCAGACTCACTCATGAAGTAACTCGGCGAGTCAATGCCATGACTCGACGAGTTCAAGGCAACCTCCTTGCCTCAAGAACAAACTCGGCGAGTTGTTCATATAGCTCGGCGAGTCTCAGCATAGATTGTTCTTCGGATGAAGATGAACTCGGCGAGTTGTTCATACAACTCGGCGGGTAGGATGAAGGACTATTGGCCTTGGATTTAGAAGGAAAACTCGTCGAGTCAACGCTTAACTCGACGAGTAGAGACGGGTTTATGGCCAGACAAAGGGATAGGGACTCGGCGAGTTGGCAAGCCAACTCGGCGAGTCAGGTCATCTGGCAGTGACTTTGACTTTGACTCTTAGTTTGGTTGGGGGAAATGGTCATTTTACCCTGAGGACGGTTAGCAGTATTTGACTAAGGGTTTTGTGGGAATTATAGCCGGAGGATTTCCGGAGCAGCAGCAGCAGAAGACAGTAAGTTCCCATGCAGATCAGCAGCTACTTTGAGGTGAGTTACCTTCCAGTAGCGGTGGGTCTACAGCCACAATGCCGGCCCACCAGTAGGGTTGTATGATAGATGTTTGTCTCTGTGATATTCATCTAGGGTTGCTACTACCTGTGATATGTTATTGTGCTAGTATGATATGATGCTATGTGCTAGTGACAGTAGGGGGAGATAGTCCCCAGTATACCGGTCGATAGGGCCAAAGGGGCGGTCATGCCCAGCCATGCTAGATAGATTATGAGATATATGTGTTATGTGGTAGTAGTAGGGGGTGAAATAGTCCCCAGTATCCGGTCGAGAGGACCGAAGGGGAGACCAGCACCCAGATATGCTAGTCAGTATCCGGTCGAGAGGACCGAAGGGGAGGCAAGCTCCCAGACATACTAGTCAGTATCCGTCGAGAGGACCAAAGGGGAGACCAGCACCCAGATATGCTAGTCAGTGTCCGGTCGAGAGGACCGAAGGGGAGGCAAGCTCCCATATATACTGGTCAGTATCCGGTCGAGAGGACCGAAGGGGTAGGTCAGGCACCCAAATATGCCTGACAATATTTGTATGTTATGTGATTGTATGGTATGTGGTGTTTGGGGGAACTCACTAAGCTTCGTGCTTACAGTTTTCAGTTTTGATTTCAGGTACCTCTTCTTCGAAGGGGAAGGAGCTGGCGCGGTAGCAGCCCATCACACACACGCCTTGTATTCCGCACTATGAGACCCTCATGGGAATTTGTACTCTGACATTATTATGTTTTTATGAAATGTTTTTCAAGACATGCGATGACTTTTATGAAATGATATGATCAGTGAACATTTTGTTCTTAAGGTTCGCTAAGAATATGTTTTAAAAATGAAATTTTTGGCTCGTATTTTTGGGATGTTACAGTAAAATTGAGTTAAGGAATACATATGCCAAAGGCATCAGTGGAGGGGTTCAGGGTTGAAGGATGGTTTCCGTTTTTATGATAGATCAGGTTCTTGTGATTGTATTTTGGTTGGTTCTATCTGTGTGGGCCTCGGAATTTTCTACAGCAATATGTTGGTTCGGTAGATAAAGGAAACAGTGTCTTATTCAACACTAGAAGGTTTATCTCACAACTTGTCTCGCATTGTTCATTATATCCATAGGATTTGTTATCATCAGGATGAGCCTTTTCTCGAGGGCATATCTGTTCCTTCAGTCAAGTGAAAAGTTTCTAACATCAACATGTGGTTTGCAATTCTATTTTCTAGTGGGATCCTCAGGTAATCAGAAGTGGAGTAGTAAATTTATAAGACAAGTGGAATGGAATTAGCAATGGTTCAGTATGGGCGGTCTGCTAGGGAATCATACCGATTTGAGACATCATATTTCTGGTTAAGTAGATGTGATTATTCTAAGTGGTGATGAGTTTGGGCCTTTTTGGGTGATTTCCATGGTTGGCAAGGTTGCTTGCAAATTGGATTTTCCTGAAGATCTAGGTTAGATTCACAACACTTTCCATGTTTCACAGCTTCGAAGTGTGCATTGGATAAGGATGCGGTGATTTCATTGGATGATATTAAGGTTGATGAGCGTCTGAATTATGTTGAGAGGTCGGTAGCTATTCTGGAAAAGAAGGTAAAGGTTTTGCATAGCAAGGAAGTACCTTCGGTAAAGGTACGATGGTAGCACTGGAGAGGCTCCAAGTGGACATGGGAGCCCGAGGTCGAGATGCAGGAGTATTATCTAGATTTGTTCACCACAACAGACTTCGAGGACGAAGTCTAATTCAAGTGGGGGAGAGTTGTAACATCTTGATTACCATTTATGAGATTTATTTCCTTAAGCATGTTTTTTCCATTTGAACTCGGTGTGTTGGTAGCCTCAACACGGCGTGTTGAAGGAATTTTGGGCCGCGTATTTTCATGGACCAACATGGCGAGTTGGTGAGGGGAACTCGACGAGTTGGTGGCTAGATGAGAAACGCTAAATTTTAGGGTTTTGCACCCTATATAACCCCCCTTAAGTCCCTAGGGCTGATCTTTTATCAACCTCTAAACCCCCATATCGGCCCTTATGAACCCTAATCATCCTTCCCCCTCATTTGTGAGCTAGTATGGTATTTTGGAGAAAAAAAGAAGAAAACTGGAAGAAGGAAACAAGGATCTAGCAAGCAAAGCCCTCATCTTCAGTTTAGCAATTTGTTGGACCTTTGTAAGTGTCCAAGATCCGATTTTTATTCCTATATGTAGCTAGATCTTGAGTTTTGTCCCTTTTTTCTCCTTATTCTTGGATGTTGAAATGGATGGATCTCATAAAGTTTGCAACTTTATGAATCTCCAGGTCAGAGTGACCTTGTAGTGGCTTGGATCTAGTCTTTAGCCTAGTTTTGATGCCATGCATGGAGCTTAGGTCATATTTCCCCTTTTTACCCATGTTGGGTTCAATACATGCATTGGACATGCATGTATATAAAGCACCAACCTATGGGTTGATTTTGAGGATAAAACCTCTTTTGGAAAGGTTGTGTTCCATATTTCAAGGATTTTGTGCTTATTGGTTAAGCCCTTGAATCTTCAAGCCTTGTAGATGGGGTTTTGAGCACTTGGAGTAGCCGTAAAGGATAAAGTTGGAAACTTTATCCTTTTTGATAGCATTTGAGGTTAGATCTAAGTCTTTGAGCCCCTGAAATCGTAGGACCAGCTGAATGTATTAAGCTCGGTAAAACTCAGTGAGTTTTCAAGCCAACTCGGCGTGTTCGATGGGATTTTCCCGACCTTCTGATTACGGTAGGAACTCGACGAGTTTATTGGTGTACTCGACGAGTTGGGTCAACATGGACTGTTGACCTTGACCGTTGACTTTGACTTTGACTATGGTTGACCAAGTTTGACTTCTAAGAGTATTTTGGGTATATTTGGGTTTTGATGGAATTGGTCACATGGTGGTTGTAGGCATTTGATTCGGGAGATGAGATTCGGAGTCAGACCTTATCAATTCTGCACTACTTGAGAGGTAAGTGTTCCTCACTATACTTGTTAGGTCGAGGGCACCAAGGCCGACCCTTTTGGAATCATTATCCTGATTATTGTATGATTGAGTATGTGATATGTTAGATCTGTATCCTGGTAGATAGGATAATGTTATGCTTATCCGTGTTTGTCTGTTGATTGACTATATGTTTATGATTTATGTATATATCGATGTGTGTGTGTGGTTGGGTTCAGGAGGTCCTGATTTGTGCTGAAGACCAACAGACCCAGGGTGGCCTAGATAGACTGAAGGCATGTGAGGTGGACCAATCAGGTCGAAGGCCCGGAGAACGGTCCAGATTGGCTGAAGGCCCGGTGCGGCAGTCCAAACATGTTGAAGGTTTTGCATGCATGTTGTTGATGTGATATTTATGATTATATGTTGTGGTGGTATTTTGAGGGAATTTACTAAGCTTTGGGCTTACAAATTTGGATTATGTTTCAGGTACTTTAGAGGATCGCGAGAAGGCAAATGCGTGATCGTTCACCTCCTCATGTTTTGTTTCATGATTTTGGGATCACTCTGATATTGAACTCGTTTTGCAAATTATTTGTAAACAATAGTGGTTTTTGACTTTATTTAAAATTTTAAAACTTTCACGAATTTTATGGATGTCACACCGATGAGCACCGTGGTTTCCGTTGCTTTGATCTCAACACCAAAAATATAATTATTTCAATACATGTAACCTTTGATGAACCTTTCTGTCCATATGCATCCATGACTCCTATCAATCCTCATGCATATGATTTCCTTGACAACTATACTGAACCAAATCATATTGCCATTCGTATTCACACCTCCCCCAACTCACCACCTTGCCCCACTCCTTCTCCAGTCACATCGACCATGGATGATCTTTTGGCCGCTCCTTCAGTTTACTCGTCAGTTGAACCTCATCAGTCTCCCATAACCACTTGCAATACTCCTTAACCACCCTTCCCCACCATTCCTCAGCCTTCAACGCCCTCCACCACTCCCCATCCCATGCTCACCCGATCTCAACTAGGTATAGTTAAACCAATCCAACAACTAAACCTTCACACTGTTACCCTTTCTCCTATTCCAGAAAAATCCTGCTCAAGCTCTTCGTGATCCAAATTTGAAATATGCCATGCATGATGAATTTAAGGCGCTTATTAAAAATAATACGTGGAATCTCGTACCCCAACCAAATGGGGTTAATATTGTTCATGTTATGTGGTTATATAAACTTAAGTTTAATGCCGATGACACTCTTAACAGGGAAAGAACATGGCTCTTTGCAAACGAAAAGAGCCAATAACCAGGAATCGATTGCGACGAAACTTTCAGCCTGGTTGTAAAGCCCGCTACCATCCGTACGGTTCTCAACCTTGACATATCCAAACATTGTCCTTTTCAGCAGTTGATGTTGAAAATGCGTTTCTGAATGGCTACCTATTTGCGACTGTCTATATGTATCAGCTGTCGGGGTATGCCGACCCACAGAAACCACATCATGTATGTCAACTCCAAAAATCTCTCTACGACCTCAAACAGACCCCCTGCTCTTGGTTTCAACGTTTTTCCAACCACACCATTACCCTTGGGTTCGTTTGTAGCAAAATAGATTCCTCCTTATTTATTCTCAAATAGGGCAATGACACGACATATTTACTTTTGTACTTTGACAACATCATTCTGACAGCTTCATCCACAACCCCTTACACAATATCATTCACAAACTCAACCTTGAGATTGCAATGACTGATTTGGGCTTACTCAATTGTTTTCTAGGAATCTCTGTCTCTCCTACAGACAAATGAATGTTTCTCTCCCAGAAAAAGTATGCCACCGACCTTCTTGAGCGTGACAATATGTAATCTTTGTCTTTTAGCTAATGGTAATAGTTTCAAAGATAGACGTGTCACATAATCACATAAATAAGGAAATAAAGTGAGTGAAGGAGTGACTCTCGGGGAGTGAGTAGGGCCTCTTTCTCTTTGATTAGTTCGCCTCCGCTCTATTGAAAGGTCTCCATTCCTACGGCGGTTTTGTCAATGTACCCGTGGATAAGTAGGCCTTTCTTGCAGACCGATCTTCTGCCGAGTTCCTTCATTCGTAGTCAAATCTGATGATATGCTTTGGCGATGTTACCTACCAAAGAAAAGGTCTGCTAGGTGATCGAAATCGCTCAGGTCAACGAGGACTCACTCACATACTCCTTATCTAATACTTTCTTCTATGTACTAAATTAAAAAGGCGACCCGCTGATGCAACCCCTGTCGTACACCGGTTGATACTGCTTCCAAGCTTAGTGTTGACGGTCCTGCAGTTTCTGATCCATCCATGTACCGTAGTCTTGCGGAGGTATTGCATTATCTGATATTTACACGTCTTGACATTTCTTTTGCAGTTCAGCAGATTTGACTATTTATGCATGACCCACGCGAACCACATCTCCAGGCTCTCAAGCGTATTTCTACGCTATCTACGTGGTACTCTTGATCATGGACTTCAGCTGTATGTATCTCCAGTGTCGAAGCTTATAGCGTATTCTGATGCCGACTGGGGGATGCTCCACCACTCGACGTTCTACTTTCGAGTACTGTGTTTTTCTTGGCGACAATCTTATCTCATGGTCATCTAAACGTCAGCACACTGTATCACGTTCTAGTGTCGATGCTAAGTATCGTGGTCTAGGCAACGTCGTTGCCGAAACAACATGGCTTCGTAATCTCCCACGAGAACTCCACGCGACTCTTTGATTTGCCACTCTTGTATATTGTAACAACATCAATTTCATCTATATGTCTGCAAATCCAGTTGAACACCAACAGACCAAACACGTTGAACTTGACATTCATTTTGTTCGTGACAAAGTGGTCATTGGCCACATCCGGGTTCTTCATGTTCCTTCTCGACACCAGTATGCAAACATCTTCACCAAAGGTCTTCCATTTTCCTTATTTTCCGAGTTTCGATCCAGTCTGAGTATACAAGAACCTCCCCTTCAAACTGCAGGGACATATTTGCCCTTTAGGGCTCAGCCCATTCTTGTATTTGTATTCTATATATTTGTGTATAATGAATAAAGAGAATCATGGGAAAATATACGACTTTTATAGAAAGACTCACCCTTCTCAAGGTTGTGTTGAGAAAGTCTGGAAATTTACTTCATGTCTTTGTTTCGGTTCCGGTCACTCTTTTGCATGCCCTTTAGTCTCTAGGTGCATTAACTAAAGTTTATTAGATTTATAAGTCAATAATTTAAAAATAAACAAAAATAATGGATGCTCTAAAAGGCAAAGGTTAACCTCATTCTTAATTTACTATTTTTTGTTTGCAACACACCAAGTTTTGCAATTTTGGTTTTCAAACAACACCTACGAATTTTTCGTTCACGTTCTAAGAAACTTCAATTTGAATTCAGTTGTGAATAATGAATATCTCACGACACATATTTAACTTTTGTTATGCTTACGATGTCAAAAAGTTCCCAATATAATGTTCTTTTATATCATATTAAACCTTTAAACAAACAGTTATTTCAACTGTTAAAATATTTGATAAATATTTATGCATCAAGGGCAACAACGTCATTTACAATGGCATTACTCGTGGCTACCGCCAAGGTTTCATTGGTAGGAGCATCTCCTAAAAACCGATGAAAATTTCAGGAAACGAATCTTTTAGAGACCTTTCCCGCTAAAACTCTATCTCTCTCTCTCTCATATCATTAGCCCATATTATTTGTATTGTCATTTTAAAGAAAAAACGTATATATTTTATTTTAAAATAACCAGCAGCATATATATATATATATATATATATATATATATATATATATATATATATATATATATATATATATATATATGAGTTTGATTCCGCTAATAACTTAAAAAATGGTGAAGACTGTGATTATAATTTTATACCACCGACTTCATCAAGGACACAAACTTAGAATCTCAAAGATTAGGTTATTGTGGCTCGTTTGCGACCCATGCCCGTGGTAACAAATACGGACTCGAAGATTTAATCACGTGCGACGAACGTTCATGAAACGTCATTTAAATGGGTTTTATTATTTATTTTTATTCATTTATTTATTTTTTTAAAATTTTCGTTAAAGAAAATATCGAAAGAAAATTTAAAATAGATATATGCTCAGTTATAACGTTTTTAATTTTTTTTTCATCTTTTTATTCGTTTTTTTATAACTTTTTTTTTTCGTTTTTTTTTTAAATATATTTGCTACATATTTGAAGGTACTAGTGTTTTTCTTTAATTTTGATTTTTTTTTGTTTTTTATTTTTATTTTTTAAACCATCGGTTTCAATTTTAATGTTTAACAATTATAAAACTTTAAATAAGAAGAATATTAACAATCATATATATTTTCCATTCATACTTTTTTTTAATCATATTATTTTTGGATCATAAAATTTTGAATCTAATCATTTTTAAATCATATGATTTTGGATCAATAATATATTCAATTAAATATAGCTTTTGTTCAAAAAACAGTTATGGATCATTAAATATTTTCAATCATTTAGTATTGAATCATAAAAGATATTATTAAGGATTATGAAATATTTGAGTCTAAATATTTTTAAATCTTAACAAATTAAAGAGCATAAACAAGTTGAATCAAAAGTTTTTTGAATCATCACATTTTAGATCATATTATGTGTTTTGGTCAAAAATCGATTTAGTGAATATCAACCAAAGTGTATGAGAGGTTGTGGTGTTGTTGGTGAAGTGATTAATAAAATTAGAACAAGATTGCACAAGTGGTTTACAAGGAAAGCCCTTGATCCTTGCTAGGATCTTTGGCATAAAACCTAGGGAGGTGATAATAATCATCTGCCTTGATGATTTTATTGATTGAAATGAATGATTATAGAGAAAAATATAATGAGTACAAGTACAAGTTTTATAGTCGTAATGAGTACAAATACAAGTGATTTATATAGAGAAAAATGTAATGAGTACAAATACAAGTGATTTATATAGTCAAAGCCTAATAACTAGAACTTCGAAAATTCTAGGATCCTCCAAGATCAACTTATAGTCGTTGCTTGACTTGGTCCTCCAGGTCTTTTTCATGGTTACGACGACTATATGTTGAGAGTGTGACTTTGACTGGTTATTTCTGCGCATGTGAGAAAAACAAAAGAATATATAGCCGTTACAAATAAATAAGTAAAAATATTAGTCAGGATCCTGAGGTTTGAGGATCTTGAGCCTTTGAGGATCTTTAGACTTGAGGATCTCAAAGTAGTTCCGAGATCCTAACCCTAACAATTTCCTCCAAGTTATTCCTGAAAATAAGTGAGTTAGTTTCGAGAATATTAAAGGGATAACTTAAAGTAAATAAAAAGATATAAATATGATAAAGAGTTTTGAATTTTAAACCCTAACGGATATGATTTATCTGTTCAAGAGTCATCATAGCTGGTCTAATCAATTTTCTCTTTCTTCTGTCGTTAACATAAACAGAGGCAATCGATTGGAGAAACTTTTATCTTTCTGCCTAATTGGTTCTTCTTATTCGTTCTGCCATACATTGAAACTTTTCAATTCAAAATTACACTTAATCTTTTAAGCATAACCACATTTACTAGACTTTTTAGTAAATCATGACGAATAATCTTATTGTTCTTTGTGGTGGACTTGAATAGTGCACAACATTGTGTACCAGTTCTACTAGTCCTTTACTTGACTCTTTGTCAAGAAATTAGTCTTAATTTTCCAAATATGAAGGTTCTCATACAATTCAAGTTGTATGATTCCAAGTTTCTGTCCAATTGAAACTCAGGCGACAAGAATCTTTCCCTATTTGGTAAATTCTCGACATAACTAAGAATCACATCCATTTCAACATTGCTAAAACTGGAAATACACAAATGTCAATTTTCATTCATGCCATTGCAAGGAAATTTATAAATAAGACAAAACCAAAATTTATTTTATTTATAAAAAGTGCGGAATACTTGTCCTTACAATGCAAATTAAATGAAAACTACGCTATTACATATTCCGAAGCAATGTATCATAACTCTAAAAGAAGCAGCTCCAAAAAATCCAATCATTGAATCATGCGATCGAAATCCATTTCTTCGTGATCAGACTTAGCTCACTTCTTCCTTTAAGCTTCCTCTCTTTTCATCGATCCTAAAAAACATCGAAATGCAATCTTATCACATCATGTATTAAGAATCAAAAATAGGAACTTATAGAGTTAGTTAATGGATTTTACCTGAAGTGGAGCCATACGTCTAAACTCTCCCATCTCTTAGATCTCTTAGGTAGACAGGACAGCTTCGTCTCCAATGCCCCTTCTCTTGGCAATAAAAGCAAATTGACTCTTTTGGAGCAGCACATGGAACTACCTCGAACTTTGCCTTTCTCTTATGGTCAAACTTTTTGACCATGTCATGCCTTTCGTTGCCATTGCCTATGTCCATGGAGGTTTGGAAGACAGATCTACCAATCAACTTTGCTTCTCTAGTGTGCCAAATCATTGTTGATTCAGCTGCAACAAGAAAATAGGAGAGATCGATGATGGTCATGTCGTGGTTTATCGTATAGTACTCTCTTACGAACTCACTATATGAGTCAGGAAGCGATTGAAGAACCCAATCAATAGCCAGCTTCTCACAGACAATGACTCCCAACATTCTTAACCTGTCAATGTGCGACTCCATCTTTAAGACGTGTGTACACACTGACTTTCCATCTTCATGTTTACTTGCCAAAAGGGCTTGAGTGAGCTTGAACTTTTCAAGCCTTCGAGCTTGTGGTGTGGGTCAGGGAGAACAATAGGAGGAGGTGGAGGAAGTGAAGAATGATCTCTTGTTCCTCGATCAAATCGTGGAATATCATCTTCGTGTGGAAAGCTTGTTCCAAGAGATTTAGGAAGACCATAATTAGAACCAGACATCTACAAAATGGGATAAAATTCAAGTTAGTTGATTGAGTCCTTAAAAAAACACCCAAATGAGATATTAAGGCTAGGACCCAACACAATATTCTTCAATACGGAAGAGGGATGCCATAATCCGGTCGCAAAATATTTGAAAGTAAGTGAATGACGATTCACTAATTTTCCACCATGAAAATGAAAAAGAGATTAAGTTTTAAATGTATTGAAAACTCCTAGATCTTTTGAGATTCATTGAACTTTTCAATGACATGTTTAAATCTCGATTGTGCCCTTCATTTGTGACTGGGATGCTGAGAATCACAAACAAATTATGGATAACCATGCACATTAGTTTGGTACTCTCGATGTTATGAATCACCTAATCAATGTGCCGGTTAACCACACACGCTCCATTGATCTATGATAAACATCAAGCTACCTATTGCCATACTTCGTTGGTCCCATATTAGTGTGCCGGTTAACCACACACGCTCCACTAATCGACCAATAAGGGTGCAATGTGCAATTTCATGGATATTCACCAATTCCATATTTTCCTAAAGTGACTAAGATTTGGGAATTTTGTAAAACAACAGTTAGTTACTTTATAATTCATTATAATTTTAATGGAAAGAGTTTTCCCTATCGTACCCGTTCGGCTAACGACCCTCCACCAATCAAGGAAGTGGTGGGTGAGAATGGACACCCATTAAATGACCATTTTATAGGCTATAACCTTATACCCCCTTATAGATCGGCTTCGTGAATGAGGCCTACTAACGGTAAGACTAGCATCTTTACTCATACATATATAATGTTTGACTTTTAATTTTATATATAGTATAAGGGTGTATTTTACACTTTTAAAATACTAGGTGGTCTAGTTTAATAGAATTATACTTTTAATTTAAATAAATATAACCCATATTATTTTGGATTTATTAACTCTTGTAACGACCCAATTTTTATCAAGAAAATTTTCATTTTTAATTACTCAAACAATTCCCATAATTTATAATTTCCAAACCATTTGTTTCCCAAATCACAATTATTACAATTTCAATGTACTTTTGAAAACATCAGACAGTCCTATCACACAAAAAGAGAGGTAGAGTGCACGCCACGTCATCACGCCTTGCCTTTTCCCTTCGGCTCTGAAGTACCTGAAACAATCAACAACCTGTAAGCAAAATGCTTAGTGAGTTTCCCAGAGCATACCACACACACACAAACCACACATCATATATCTTGTTAGCTATAAAAGCTACACATATATCACGTAAGCCATGCATACATGAAACCTGTGAGAGTGTCATGGGCTACCCCACATGGTCTTTGCCTAGGACTGCCATGGGCTCCCCCACATGTCCTTACATCCAATGCCATGGGCTACGCCACATGGTCTTCACCTAGGACTGCCATGGGCTACCCCACATGGTCTTACATCCAATGCCACGGGCTCCCCCCAGGGTCTTCATACATAACATGCAATCACATAACAGCTCACATAATATCTACCATATATGTCATAAACACATAATGGGCCGACCTTGGTGCCTTAGACCCATGGGTAGGGTGAGAAGACTCACCTGTCATGAATGCTGAACTGACACTTTGCGACCAAATGTACCCCACAGGCTGCTCCACGCAACTGCCTAAAAAGTGTCATACAATATCCAGTCATTTCCCCAAAGTCCATCCTAGTCAACTACAGCCAAGGTCAAGTCAACGGTCCATGTTGAACCTAACTCGCCAAGTACAACTAGTGACTCGCCGAGTTTCCCAGAATAACATCTACTCGCCGAGTCATCGAGGCGACTCGTCGAGTTCATACGGTCTTGATTGATAATCTAAGGTCATTCGTCGAGTTCCCCTGCTTGACACTCGACACGTCTACGAACATCCAACCATCGGGAAATCTTACTCGACTCGCCGAGTTGTTCCTTCAACTCGCCGAGTTCTAGGTAACCTTCATCCGACTCGCCGAGTTGTTCATCCAACTCGCCGAGTTCAAGGCAAAATTCATCAGGCTCGCCGAGTTGTTCATCCAACTCGTCGAGTCCATGCCTGCCTTCAAATGACTCGCCGAGTCACCCCCTGTGACTCGTCGATTCCTTTCAGATCCCAAGCCATACAGACCCTTTTTGAGCCATGAAAAGCTTCCAAACTACAGATCTAGGCTCCTGAGGCATGCTTTCCACGTAAAGTTGCAAACTTTACGTGCATGAAAGGCTTTAAGGCCCTAAAATAGCAAATCTAAGCTTGGAATGGGGTCATACACTTGAGGGAAGGTACATGCTAAGCTCAACTGATAACTTTATGCACTTAAGGCCAAAAGGAGTTCATATCTGAAGTTACAACTTCAGATCTTGGCTTAAACACAAAAGCCCTTTCTTAGAATCCATGCATAAGAGGGTTTTGGGTGGAAATGAGCCAAGAGACAGCTTAATACCTTCAGAAAGTGCTCCACAGAAGTAGATCTAGAATCCCCACGAGTCCTTGCTTCTTCTAGCTTGATTCCTCAAGTGATTCCTTCACCAAATCCCTACTTTAAGCTTCAAAATCACCAAGAACACACTCACACTCGAATCAAGGTTTTAAGGAGGTATAGAGCTGTAAAGGGGAGGCCAAGGGAGGCTAATGACCCTTTAACTAGGGTGCAAGTCCCTGGAATCTAGGTTTTCATCTGCCAGCATCTACTTGTTGAGTACCATAATGGACTCGGCGAGTAGATCATTAAACCCCCGCGTCCAAACCCGCTACTACTCGACGAGTAGGGAAGCCAACTCGCTGAGTAGGTCCTCCAAAAATATAAACCGAAATGTCATTATCAATACCTGAGGATGAGGGTGTTACAACTCTCCCCCAATTGAATTAGGCTTCGTCCTCGAAGCCTGCTGGTCCAAACAACTCCAAATAGAAGCCTCGCATCTCACTTTCCGGTTCCCAGGTCCAATCGGAACCCTTTCGGTGCTGCCATTGCACCTTTACCAACTTCACTTCTTTATTACGGAGCTTTTTCGTCTTCTTGTCTAGAATCGCAACTGGCCTCTCGACATAATTTAGGCTCCCATCCAACTGAATGTCGTCCAAGGATATGACTGAAGACTCGTCGGCAACACACTTCCGGAGCAGAGACACATGGAAGGTGTTGTGAATCCGACTAAGCTCCTTTGGGAGCTCTAAATGATATGCCACCTTGCCCACCCGGGCGATGATCCTGAACGGGCCTATGAATCGAGGCCCCAATTTGCCCCTCTTGCGGAACCAGATAATCCCTTTCCAGGGTGACACCTTCAGTAAGAAAAAGTCTGCTTCCTGAAATTCGAGGTCTGATCGACGCCGGTCCGCATAGCTTTTCTGACGACTCTCCGCGACTCGCAATCTATCGCGCACCTGCTGAATCAGTCTGGTGGTCTCGAGTACGACCTCCGTGCTCCCAAAAACCTGATGTCCAACCTCATCCCAGCATATTCGGGTCCTGCACCTCCGTCCATATAACATCTCAAATGGTGCTCGGTCAATACTGGCATGATAGCTGTTATTGTATGAAAACTCTGCCAGTGGGAGGTACGTATCCCAACTCCCTCTAAAATCCAGCACACATGCCCGTAGCATATCCTCCAGTGTCTGGATCGTCCTCTCACTTTGGCCGTCGGTCTGGGGGTGATATGTCGTACTAAAATGCAGCTGGGTACCTAGTTCCTCATGGAACTTCCTCCAAAACCTGGATGTAAACCGAACATCCCTATCTGAAACCACTGATATCGGCACTCCGTGCCTGGCCACCACCTCTCGAATATAAATGTACGCCAACTTCTCTGCAGATATACTCTCGAAGATCTGAATGAAGTGAGCACTCTTCGTCAGTCTATCCACAATCACCCATATGGCATCGACTCCCCTCGCTGTCCGCGGTAGCTTCATGATGAAATCCATAGTGATCTCTTCCCACTTCCACATAGGAATGGGTAATGGCTGAACCTTACCATGAGGTTGCTGGTGCTTGGCCTTGACCTTCCTACAGGTCAAGCATCTCTCCACATACCCGACGATCTCCCGCTTCATGCAGGGCCACCAATAGCTCATTCTCAGATCCCGATACATTTTTGTCGCACCTGGGTGTATAGAAAATTTGGACTTATGCGCCTCCTCTAACAATCTCTGCCTCACTCCCCCCGACATCGGCACCCATACTCGGCCACACTACGTCAACAAGCCACGACTATCCTTAACAAACAAAGGATATTGTCCCCGAATTCTTTCCAATTTCCAGTTCTCCTTCTTCACCCCCTCGACCTGAGCCTCTCGAATCATGTCTATCAAGGGTGGGCTTACCGTCACCCTCAAACAAATATCCCTGATCGGCGACCCCGTCGCTTTGCGAATCAAGGCATCGGCCACCATGTTGGCCTTCCCTGGATGGTATAGGATCTTGCATTCATAGTCTTTTAGCACGTCCAACCATCTCCTCTGACGCATATTCAGGTTTTGCTGGTCCATCAAATACTTCAGACTCTTGTGATCGGTATACACAACGAATTTCACCCGATATAAATAGTGCCTCCAAATCTTGAGGGCAAACACCACTGCCCCCAACTCCAGGTCATGCCTGGGGTAATTTGCCTCGTGAGGCTTCAACTGCCTCGAGGCATATGCGATCACACGTCC
The DNA here is from genome assembly GCF_051521515.1 of Lactuca serriola. Taxonomy (NCBI): domain Eukaryota; kingdom Viridiplantae; phylum Streptophyta; class Magnoliopsida; order Asterales; family Asteraceae; genus Lactuca; species Lactuca serriola. The sequence continues at coordinate 136,261,618 of NC_136415.1, forward strand.
CCTCTGCATCAGTACCGCACCCAGACCTGAAATCGATGCATCATAATATACCACAAAATCGTCCAATCCCTCGGGCAATACTAGGATCGGAGCCTCACATAATTTCTTCCCCAGAGTCTCAAAAGCCCTCTGCTGATCCTCACCCCATCGAAAAGCCACATTCTTCTTGGTCAAATGGGTCAATGGCACCGCAGTCTTGGCGAAATCCTGGATAAATCTCCGATAATAACCCGCTAAGCCCAGGAAGCTATGAATCTCCGAGGCATTCCTCGGTACCTCCCATCGCATCACAGATTCTACCTTCGCTGGGTCAACCGAAATACCTCTTGATTAACAACATGACCCAAAAACTGCACTTCCCGCAACCAAAAGTCACACTTGGAGAACTTCGCATACAGTTTCTCCGCCCTTAAGGTCTCCAATACCTCTCTCAAATGCTGTTCATGTTGTTCCCTGGTCTTGGAGTAGACCAGGATATCATCAATAAAAACAATCACCGACTGATCCAACATCGGCATGCACACCCGATTCATGAGATCCATGAACGCGGCCGGAGCATTGGTGAGCCCGAATGGCATCACCACGAACTCGTAATGCAGATAACGAGTCCTGAAAGCTGTCTTCGGTATATCCTCATCCCGAATCCTCATTTGATGGTACCCTGACCGAAGATCAATCTTAGAGAACCACGATGCTCCCTGAAGGTGATCAAACAGGTCGTCAATCCTAGGCAAAGGATAACAGTTCTTCACTGTCAGCTTATTCAGCTCCCTGTAATCGATGCACATCCGGTGCGACCCGTCCTCCTTTTTCACGAAAAGGATCGGAGCTCCCCACGGAGAACTACTCGGACGGATAAACCCTCGGTCTAGTAGCTCTTGAAGCTGTGCAGATAGTTCCTGCATCTCGGGTGGCGCCAACCGATATGGTGCCTTTGCTATCGGGGCGGCACCGGGTACTAGATCAATTCGAAACTCCACCTGCCTCTTCGGAGGCACCCCAGGTAACTCCTCGGGAAAACGTCCCGAAAATCCCGCACCACTGGTACACCATCGATATTTGTCACTACCTCCACTCGTGTATCTGAAACATAGGCCAAAAATCCCATGCAACCCTGCTGCAAAAACCTCCTCGCCCTCGCGGCTGAACAGAGGGTCGGGTCCTGCGTAGTCCTCTCGCCGTGGATAACTAGTTCTCCCCCCCTTGGGGTTCGAACCCGGACTAGCTACCGCTCACAATTGATCATGGCCCCATTGGCCCCCAGCCAGTCCATCCCAATAATCACCTTCAATCCTCGCAATGGTATGGGAACCAAATCAACGCGAAACCTTTCGCCGTGCACATTCAGGACGCAATCCCGACACACCCTCGCAGCACTCACAGTGCGATCATCTGCAATCTCCACCTCTAGCGGGGTATCCAGAGTCTCCGATGCGTCTCGGAATTTCTTGCTAAGCGCAAGAGATACAAAAGATCAGGTAGCCCCTGAATCAAATAAGACATGGGCCGTCATACCATTGACCAGAAAGGTCCCTATACAAAGCATAATAAGCATGCATACAAACATTTAACATAAAAGAGACAGAGGATAATGAACACATACCAGCCACAACGTCTGGTGAGGCCCGAGCCTCCTCGGTAGTCAGCTGGAATGCGCGGCTCTTCACCGCTAGAACCTCCGCCTTAGGGAGGCCATCAGTAATCCTCATAGTGGCGGGCGCGGGCGCTGCCACAGATCCTCCTCCTCCTTGCAACCTCGGACAATCGGCCTTTTTATGGCCTGTCTGGTTGCAGTGAAAACGTATCAAGCACTTCTTGGGGCAATCCTTACTCAAGTGACCCTGCTGGCCACATGAGTAGCATCCTGACATCCCAGCTGTCCGACAAGTCCCACTATGAAATCTACCACACTTAGCACACCGGCCCCGGCCTTGCTGGCCCTTACTCGAAGAACCGGAGGTCTTAGGCTTCTTAGCCTGGGCCCCCGCTGCCTGAACCTGTTCAGTCTTCTGCTTCGTGCGGGACTCCAACTCCATCTCCCTCTCACGGGCCTTATCAACCATCTCGTTTAGGGTTTTGCACCCTGTAAAGCTCACAAATTCCCGTATGTCCTCTCTCAACTTAGAGTGGTATCGGGTCCTCCTCAAGTCCTCATCTTCCGAATACTGAGGGATCAACAAATCTCGCTCTCGAAACTTGGCGGTGATCTCCGTCACAGTCTCAGTGGTCTGCTGTAAATCATGAAACTCCCTCACCATCCGTTTCACCTCAATATATGGTGCAAACTCCTGATCGAACCGTCGTACAAACTCGGCCCACGACATGTCAGCCACACCGGCTGCTCCCACCTGACTAGTAATCTCGCCCCACCAATCTCGGGCCCTGTCCTTCAGCATACAGGAAGCAAATCCAACCTTTGCCTCCTCCGGGCAAGAACTCGTGCGCTGGGCATTCTCATTGTCCGCCACCCAGCGTCTGCTCACAATGGGGTCCCTGACCCCTAAAAACTCCGGAGCTCTACATGCCTTGAACTCCCTAAACGAGGGGGTTCGAGCTCCACCCTGGCCCGCAGAAACATCGACCCTGAATGTTCTAAGCCTCTCTTCCATGATCTCCATCATACCCTCTGTGTCCGTCCCAAAGATGACTGGGGTAGCGTCAAGGATGCCCCTCGTAACCTCGGCCGCAATCAGCTCACGCAGCCTCTCATCGATACCATCAGTAGGGCCGCCTGACCCAGCCCCGGATCCCGATCCTGATCCCGGTCCTGATCCCAATCGCGTAACCACCATGTTGGACTGTCATTTCACAAAACATAATGATCATGATACCCATAACGAGGTTACTTCCATACTATTTCCTTTGGAATTCTCAGGTAGAACATAGGTTTGGGTACGGGTCCTATGCTTCCAGTAGTACGGGCCCAATACTACCTTCCACACCTACTCGTACCTTACCCCGCTGCTTTACCTGGTACTTCCAAAGCTATCCACACAAACCATGACTCATAACCCTCGCATGAATCAAACCCGGACACCCTATGGTTGTCCTACTCATAACAGTCAAACCAATCACTACAGGTTGCTTTTAGGCATGCAAATTATACACAGAAAGGATCAATAGGCTAAATCAATCATTCTGAGGCTATCAGCTCCTAACCGTATATAATTTTAAAACATACACTTAGCAATTTCATATAACATGGCTAATCAACTTGGGAAACTACTTACTTGGCTCGGCTGATCACGCGCATTGCACTCTCCTCTTTTTGTCCAAAAATCCTTTTTAAGTTTCTTTTGAAAACATTTTACCACTTCCTTAGTTTGAGTCCCGACACACCCGAGAATGTGCCCGAGTCCCTCAAACCAAGGCTCTGATACCAACTTGTAACGACCCAATTTTTATCAAGAAATTTCATTTTTAATTACTCAAACAATTCCCATAATTCATAATTTCCAAACCATTTGTTTCCCAAATCACAATTATTACAATTGCAATGTACTTTTGAAAACATCAGATAGTCCCATGACACAAAAAGAGAGGTAGAGTGCATGCCACGTCATCACACCTTGCCTTTGCGCTTCGGCTTTGAAGTACCTGAAACAATCAACAACCTGTAAGCGAAATGCTTAGTGAGTTTCTGAGAGCATACCACACACACACACACAAACCACATATCATATATCCTGTTAGCTATAAAAGCTACACATATATCATGTAATCCATGCATACATGAAACTTGTGAAAGTGTCATGGGCTACCCCACATGGTCTTTGCCTAGGACTGCCATGGGCTCCCCTACATGGCCTTACATCCAATGCCATGGGCTACCCCACATGGTCTTCACCTAGGACTGCCATGGGCTACCCCACATGGTCTTACATCCAATGCCACGGGATCCCCCAGGGTCTTCATACATAACATGCAATCACATAACAGCTCACAGAATATCTACCACATATGTCATAAACACATAATGGGCCGGCCTTGGTGCCTTAGACCCATGGGTATGGTGAGAAGACTCACCTGTCACGAATGCTGAACTGACACTTTGCGACCAAATGTACCCCACGGGCTGCTCCATGCAACTGCCTAAAAAGTGTCATACAATATCCAGTCATTTCCCCAAAGTCCATCCTGGTCAACTACAGCCACGGTCAAGTCAACGGTCCATGTTGACCCTAACTCGCCGAGTACAACTAGTGACTCGCCGAGTTCCCCAGAATAACATCTACTCGCCGAGTCATCGAGGCAACTCGTCGAGTTCATACATTCTTGATTGATAATCTAAGTTCATTCGTCGAGTTCCCCTGCTTGACACTCGACACGTCTACGAACATCCAACCATTGGGAAATCTTACTCGACTCGCCAAGGTGTTCTTTCAACTTCCGACTCGCCGAGTTGTTCATCCAACTCGCCGAGTTCATGGCAAAATTCATCAGGCTCGCCGAGTTATTCATCCAACTCGTCGAGTCCATGCCTGCCTTCAAATGACTCGCCGAGTCACCCCCTGTGACTCGCCGAGTCCTTTCAGATCCCAAGCCATACAGACCCTTTTTGAGCCATGAAAAGCTTCCAAACTACAGATCTAGGCTCTTGAGGCATGCTTTCCACGTAAAGTTGCAAACTTTATGTGCATGCAAGGCTTTAAGGCCCTAAAATAGCAAATCTAAGCTTGGAATGGGGTCATACACTTGAGGGAAGGTACATGCTAAGCTCAACTGATAACTTTATGCACTTAAGGCCAAAAGGAGTTTAGATCTGAAGTTACAACTTCAGATCTTGGCTTAAACACAAAAGCCCTTTCTTAGAATCCATGCACAAGAGGGTTTTGGGTGGAAATGAGCCAAGAGACAGCTTAATACCTTCAGAAAGTGCTCCACAGAAGTAGATCTAGAATCCCCATGAGCCCTTGCTTCTTCTAGCTTGATTCCTCAAGTGATTCCTTCACCAAATCCCTCCTTCAAGCTTCAAAATCACCAAGAACACACTCACACTCGAACCAGGATATCATCAATAAAAACAATCACCGACTGATCCAACATCGGCATGCACACCCGATTCATGAGATCCATGAACGCGGCCGGAGCATTGGTGAGCCCGAATGGCATCACCACGAACTCGTAATGCAGATAACGAGTCCTGAAAGCTGTCTTCGGTATATCCTCATCCCGAATCCTCATTTGATGGTACCCTGACCGAAGATCAATCTTAGAGAACCACGATGCTCCCTGAAGCTGATCAAACAGGTCGTCAATCCTAGGCAAAGGATAACAGTTCTTCACCGTCAGCTTATTCAGCTCCCTGTAATCGATGCACATCCGGTGCGACCCGTCCTCCTTTTTCACGAAAAGGATCGGAGCTCCCCACGGAGAACTGCTCGGACGGATGAACCCTCGGTCTAGTAGCTCTTGAAGCTGTGCAGATAGTTCCTGTATCTCGGGTGGCTCCAACCGATATGGCGCCTTTGCTATAGGGGCGGCACCGGGTACCAAATCAATTCGAACCTCCACCTGCCTCTCCGGAGGCACCCTAGGTAACTCCTCGGGAAAACGTCCCGAAAATCCTACACCACTGGTACACCATCGATATCTGTCACTGCCTCCACTCGTGTATCTGAAACATAGGCCAAAAATCCCATGCAACCCTGCTGCAAAAACCTCCTCGCCCTCGCGGCTGAACAGAGGGTCGAGTCCTGCGTAGTCCTCTCGCCGTGGATAACTAGTTCTCCCCCCCCCCCCCCCCCGCCTTGGGGTTCGAACCTAGACTAGCTACCGCTCACAATTGATCATGGCCCCATTGGCCCCCAGCCAGTCTATCCCAATAATCACCTTCAATCCTCGCAATGGTATGGGAACCAAATCAACGCGAAACCTTTCACCGTGCACATTCAGGATGCAATCCCGACACACCCTCGCAACACTCACAGTGCGATCATTTGCAATCTCCACCTCGAGCGGGGTATCCAGAGTCCCCGGTGTGTCTCGGAATTTCTTGCTAAGCGCAAGAGATACAAAAGATCGGGTAGCCCCCGAATCAAATAAGACATGGGCCGTCATACCATTGACCAGAAAGGTCCCTATACAATGCATAATAAGCATACATACAAACATTTAACATAAAATAGACAGAGGATAATGAACACATACCAGCCACAACGTCTGGCGCGGCCCGAGCCTCCTCGGTAGTTAGCTGGAATGCGCGGCTCTTCACCGCTGGAACCTCCGCCTTAGGGCGGCCATCAGTAATCCTCATAGTGGCGGGCGCGGGCGCTGCCACAGATCCTCCTGCTCCTTGCAACCATGAACAATCGGCCTTTTTATGGCCTGTCTGGTTGCAGTGAAAACATATCAAGCACTTCTTGGGGCAATCCTTACTCAAGTGACCCTGTTGGCCACATGAGTAGCATCCCGACATCCCAGCTGTCCGACAAGTCCCACATGAAATCTACCGCACTTAGCACACCGGCCCCGGCCTTGCTGGCCCTTACTCGAAGAATTGGAGGTCTTAGGCTTCTTAGCCTGGGCCCCCGCTGCCTGAACCTGCTCAGTCTTCCGCTTCGTGCGGGACTCCAACTCCATCTCCCTCTCATGGGCCTTATCAACCATATCGTTCAGGGTTTTGCACCCTGTAAAGTTCACAAATTCCCATATGTACTCTCTCAACATAGAGTGGTAACGGGTCCTCCTCAAGTCCTCATCTGCCGCATACTGAGGGATCAACAAATCTCGCTCTCGAAACTTGGCGGTGATCTCCGCCACAGTCTCAGTGGTCTGCTGTAAATCATGAAACTCCCTCACCATCCGTTGCACCTCAATAGGTGGTGCAAACTCCTGATCGAACTAGTGACTCGCCAAGTTTACAAGAATAACATCTACTCGCCGAGTTCATACAGTCTTGATTGATAATCTAAGGTCATTCGTCGAGTTCCCATGCTTGACACTCGACACGTCTACAAACATCCAACCATTGGGAAATCTTACTCGACTTGCCCATTTGTTCCTTAAACTCGCTGAGTTCTAGGTAACCTTCATCCAACTCGCCGAGTTGTTCATCCAACTCGCTGAGTTCATGGGAAAATTCATCGGGCTCGCCGAGTTGTTCATCCAACTCGTCGAGTCCATGCCTGCCTTCAAATGACTCGCCGAGTCACCCCCTGTGACTCGCCGAGTCCTTTCAGATCCCAAGCCATACAGAACCTTTTTGAGCCATGAAAAGCTTCCAAAATACAGATCTAGGCTCCTGAGGCATGCTTTCCATGTAAGGTTGCAAACTTTACGTGCATGCAAGGCTTTACGGCCCTAAAATAGCAAATCTAAGCTTGGAATGGGGTCATACACTTGAGGGAAGGTACATGCTAAGCTCAACTGATAACTTTATGCATCTTAAGGCCAAAAGGAGTTCAAATCTGAAGTTACAACTTCAGATCTTGGCTTAAACACAAAAGCCCTTTCTTAGAATCCATGCACAAGAGGGTTTTGGGTGGAAATGAGCCAAGAGACAGCTTAATACCTTCAGAAAGTGCTCCACAGAAGTAGATCTAGAATCCCCATGAGCCCTTGCTTCTTCTAGCTTGATTCCTCAAATGATTCCTTCACCAAATCCCTCCTTCAAGCTTCAAAATCACCAAGAACACACTCACACTCGAATCAGGGTTTTAAGGAGGTATAGAGCTGTAAAGGGGAGGCCAAGGGAGGCTAATGACCCTATAAATAGGGTGCAAGGCCCTGGAATCTAGGGTTTCATCTGCCAGCATCTACTCGTTGAGTACCATAATGGACTCGGCGAGTAGATCATTAAACCCCCGCGTCTAAACCCGCTACTACTTGACAAGTAGGGAAGCCAACTCGTCGAGTAGGTCCTTCAAAAATCCAAACCGAAATGTCATTATCAATACGTGAGGATCAGGGTGTTACAACTCTCTTTTAATTACACATTTAATTAATTTAATAAAACCATAAGGGTGTAATTTGAACCTTTCAAAAACTAAGGTCTTAGAATTTAATATTTCAAAATTAAACTTTTAATCAAATTTTAAATTCCAAAACTTGAGGGAAAGTTTTGAACTTTTTCAAAACATTAGGGTTTAGAATTCAAATATTTCAAAATTAAACTTTTAATCAAAAATTTGAATTCCTAAACTTGAGGGAAAGTTTTGAAACTTTTCAAAACTATCTAGATCAAATTACAAATAATTAAATTAATCAAAAAATTGGTAATTATCTAAATTTGACCAAATTAAATTTGTTACAAGATAATTCAAAACAAAATTACAAATAATTAATATTTGTCTTATAAAACAAGTAATTATCTTAATTTTGACTATTATCTTCTATTTTGGTAAGGACAATCACCAAATATTGATAAAATCCGGATTTTATTAATGAAAAACATTTTTGGTAATTATCCCAACCCAAAACAGCTCAAAATCCCGAAAAATCCTCTGTTTGACCCCTGTACTCGCTAAGTCAGGCTGAGTCGCCGAGTACATCCACTGTCTCGCCGAGCCAGGTCGGGAAGAGGGCAGAAAAACGATTTTCAGTAAGATGATCATACAAGGCATCAATACAATAGAAACCAATCAAGGCTCTGATACTACTGACGGTTTTTATACAAAAGAACATCCTATGTGCTCATGTAAACCCTAAAGCTTGCATCTAGGTTTCTCTATTGTACATGCAATTCATCCAAGACTTAAGAACCCTAGATCTAGCATATATATTTCGAGATTAACATATAGGAACATATTTAGATGATTGCCTCTTCAAGAATGGCTTGAATCTCTTCAAGAATGCTTGAATCTTCTTTCCTGGGGCTTAGAGTCACAAATGTCACTCCTCTAATGGCTTACAAACACCACAAGCAAGAGGATGATATTGGAAAGAGGGGACCAAAAACATCCAAGATATCCTATAGAACACTTCCACACATTTTTGGGGCCTTAGGGGTTCCTTATATAGTGAGGTTATTAGGGTTTTGAACTAGGAAACCCTAATCTGTCTGCTTAGGCCTTAAGCAGCCCATTGACTCCTTCCTTAGAAACCTTGGACGAACTCTAATGGGTTTCCCCATAGATTTCGTCCACTCCAACTTTTATGGAGTCCATTAGCTCAATATTCAACTATCACACAATTGACAGTTCTAGTCCCCTTTATTTAATTAATGTCTTTTAGCCACGAAATTAATTCTTAATTAATTCCTGTCTAATATTAATTAAACAATATGATTTCTCCTTCAATATATTATTCATATAATATATTAATAAACCATAATAACCTTTCTCTCTCCGTAAATCATCCTATCAAGTTGCTTTGGTGAAGGCAACCCAAAAGGACCATGCAGAACCGGGTTAAGTACTTAGCAAATATAGTTACGGGCTTAGACACTAATCCAACACATATAGCGGGGTAAACTCTATGCAACGCTTTTGTGTAATTGATACATTATCCTCTTATAATGATATAGTAGATAGACCGTAGATCCACGATATAAAGGTTATCCCATCAACATACCATCAGTGTGTAAAGATGCGTACTCCATGGGGGATAGTAAAAATCACAAGTGATCAATAAGAATCCAAGGAGTGACTATCTCTAGATGGAGCCACAATGACCATACGTGATGCGCAAGGTCCTTGTTCCGCGCAACCAAATTTCATGCCAATAAAGAGAAGGCGGTGCAAATCACATTCTTCACAAGCATCTCTCTCTCTCTCTCTCTCTCTCTCTCTCGTCTTGAAGCCGCTGCACTCTTGGAACTGTCCCCGGAGCCCTGAGCCCGATTCAACCCTACACCAATGGTCTCACGCGTCAATGTTAAGTTCACGAACCGTTTTTACTATTTTAAAGGTTTTACCAGGGGGGATACATGCTTATTGTTTTGGTCAAAAATCGATCAAACAAAGAACAACCAAGTTGTATGAGAGGTTGTGGTGTTGTGAATAACATAAGTACTGAATTAAGATAAAAATAACATGAGTGGTTTTCAAGGAAAGCCCTTGATCCTTGCTAGGATCTTCAAAATAAAACCATGGGAGGAGATAATGATCACCTACCTTGTTGTTTTAAATGATTTGGATTTGAGATTACAGAGATGATGAAGATAACATCAGTATAAGTGTATAGTAAAGCTAAGTGTGTATGTAGTGTGCGATTTACACGTGTTATTTATAGTCTAAGCTTTATAACAAGAAGTATGATATTGATGGGATCCTCCTTGAATAGGTATTTGCATGTTGTTTGACTAGGTATTTCCGGGTCTTAAACTTGGTTGAAGTGATTCTCCGTTGAGAATGAGTTTTGTGTTGACTAATTATGCACGTGTGACTTGTGAGAAAAAGAAAGGAGACTATAGCCGTTAAAAATTTAGGAAATATTAATGATAATAATCAGGATCCTGAGATATGTTTAAGGATCCTAAGACTTCAGGAATTTAAAGGATCCTGAATATGATTCAAGGATCCTTCCCTTCTTTTTAAGGATCCTAACACTTCATAAATACATATAGTGGAATTATTTCTTGAGACTCTACTCACTCTTTATAACACCTTGATCCAAGTATTTTCCATTCATACCCTTAGTATGAAATTTAATTGCAAAATTTGTCCCTGTGATCATTAAGTGAAAATGCGCGTTTTGTGGTGTGCGTTGGGCGTACCCAACCATATGCATGGCGTACATGACTGGGGGTCAAAACCTAATTTTTAGGGTTGCCTCAAGACCTTTCTCCTTATCAGCCTCCATCTCCCAAATTGTCCCTTACAAACCCTAACTCATTGAGCGAGCATTTTGAGCTTGAGAGTGCATTTTTGGTGTTCTTGAAGGAAGAAAAAAGAAGTGGAATCATCATGGAAGCTCAAGGCATCTTGGATCAAGAAGTATCTCACCCTCGAGCATAATTTGAAGGTATAAAGCTTGGATCTTGATGTGTTATTTGCTTAAATCTTGCTAGTCTAGAGTTTGTGTGCATTTTTGTTCTCATAGTTTTGGTATAATGGAGTATAAGCTACTCTAAGTCCTTGGAATGTAGTTTTCTGTAGTTTTGAGCTCTTAGATTCATAAAAATGAGAGCTTGGACACTCTCATTAATCCATGCAAGAGTTTTGGGACTTTGGGTGACTTTTGGACCAAGGGTTTGAGTTTTTACCCTCTTGTATGCATGCAAATGGATAAAGTCAGAGACTTTATCCATTAAGACTTCCATTTTATCTGGATCTAAAGTTTGGTGCTTTGGCTTAATGAAATAAGAACTTAATGGAAAATTAGGAATTTAACTATGGTACGTTGGGCGTACCTGGTGGTACACTGTGCGTACCAGGGGTCGAACCTGTGTCTGGAAAGGTACCTACTACATTGGGCGTAGAGGGGAGTATGTAGGGCATACTCATCCTAGAAGGAATATTTGACTATTTGACTTGAATTTGACCAGGATTTTAACCAAGTTTGACTTAGGGGTATTTTGGTTATTTTGAGTAGTAGTTTGAGACTAGGTCATTGTTTGTTGAATATGTGACCTGTAGAGTCATCAGTTGGAGCTGTGATCTGCTCATCTATCTTTTTAGACTGTGAGGTGAGTTTTCCTCACTGTACTTGTGGGTCGAAGGCATCAACGCTGACCTAACTACATGCCAGTGGTAGACTATGGATCTTTTGGAATTGCATGATAGAATTTCTTGATGTATGATGCTTTATAGCCTAGGAGAACTTCTTGTATGATACATAAAATTGGCATCATTACTGTAATTGTTTAGTGTGTGCATCATAGTTGTACATAACTAAGATTTTATTGCCTGAGAATGTTTGGTTTAGCCTTATTTCTTGTTCCTTGTTTGGTTGTGTGCGTAGGGTAGAATCAAGTAGTCGACTTTCTATGGAATCGAACGTTATGTATGATTAGCATGCACGAGCAGCTGTAGGATTGGTGGAAGTTTCATGAGTGAGTATGGGTGTAAAAGGCCAGTTGAGGAATGAGTAGCCACTCGAGAGAAAGTAAATATAGGATGAATTTGTATTCAATTTGTAGGTTTTTCTTAGGGTAGTTTTTGATGATCCATTGAGACAAAGATGGGTAGGTGTGGAGGGTGGTATGAGCCCGTACTACTGGAAGCATAGGACCCAAACGCATAGCAACGAAGTTACAAACCTCGAGGGTTTAGCCTCTCTGTAATGGTTGTAATAGTATAATTGTTGCATTTCTCATATATTTTTGCTTCATTTTTAGTATGGTGTTCACGAAAGGATCTAGTTTTGGATATGAGATGGATTTATGATGTGGAGGAATGCCCCTTCACATGTTCTTGTCCGGAGGACCGAAAAGTCAGGTGTGCCCTGAACCTCTTTTGGCTGAGCGGAAGGACTGGTGGAACCTGGTGACTGGATCTTATACTCCTGAGTAGAGGGTTGTTGTTACTTGGGAGCAGTTCTTAGATATCTTTTGAACGAGATATGTTCCCCTGGTGGAAAGGGAGAGATTGGCTCAAAAGTACCTGGATATGAGACAGACGACGGAGATCAACAAGATGTTTACTAAAAGGGCTCTATTTTGTCCCGAGTTTGCTGCTTTGGAGCGGGCCTAGATGACGTGATACCTAAGCATGCTCAAGATTCATATTCGACAGTTTGTGTCTACCCAACATTATATTACCCTCGCCGAGCTTCAGGATGTTGTGAGGAGGCGAGAGATTGAGATAGAGACCCTGATAAAGGAGTAAAGGCAGGCTCCTGTTCAGTCACATCCTGTAGCAAAGTAGTTGAAGCCATTTGATTCATGATCTGGGGGATTGAGGGGTCATACTTGTGGCAAGTGCGGCAAGGTTCATGAGGGTGTATGTCGATATTCTTCTGGATGCCAAAAATATGGCAAAGAGGGGCACTATGCGAGAGATTATCGTTAGCACGCCCCAATACCAAGCACCATGATTTTTTACCTTTATGATTAGGTAGGCCATGAGAAGGCTCAGTGTCCCTTGCTTGCTGCCAGGTTGGTATGGGTTCCAACCCCGACTACTTTAAGGATCATGGATGTATGCTAGGGTAGGCAAAGCCCCCAATGTCTTGAGGTCTTACTTTCCAGCTTACATTAGAGGAGGTCAGGATGGAGTTACTATTCTGTTTTCATTTATTATTTTGTTAAAATTATTTTATGGTATGCTTATGTTTATGATTCTGTTAGGTACCTTCTTAGTGAATTCTTTGCTTGCTCTTGTGCTTTTTGACCCGGGTGTGAGTCGGTCCTTTGTGTCTCAGACCTTCAGTAGGAGTTTTTCTTTGATTAGGTGTCTAAGTCCATAACTTTTATTTGTATATACTTGAATTGATAATAACACAGTCCTTTTGGGTTGCCTCCATATTAGCAACTAGACAGGATGACCTATTGAGAAAGAGGAAGAATTTATTATTTGATTAATAAATTGAAATAAATGATTTATCAATGTATTATGGAAATAATATATTAATTGGTAATCATATTATTTAATTAATAATTAATTGGAAATTAATTGGAATTAGTTTTGGGATTAATTGAATTAATTAAAAGTGTAGGGGATGTTTGGCAATTTATTGATAGTTTATGAAAGAAGCTTTAGAACCTCCCTAAAGATGCTTGGACGAAAACTCCTAGGAAGGCCCTACAATTATCGTCCAAGGGCTATTGGATGGAAGGTTGTGGGCTGCTTGGTCCTTAAGCTAAGGAATTGGGGTTTCATGCTAAAAACCCTAGCTTTGGCTCTAAGTCACCTCACTATATAAAGAGCCTCAGCCTTGGTATTTTTGGCCACATGAAACCCTAAGAAGTATAGCTGAAAATTGAAACTCCCTCCTCCTCTCTCATCTCTCATTCTCTTGCTAAGTGTGTTTGTGATTCATTAGAGGTGTTACACTTGTAACACTTGCTCTCAAGCTTCAGCATTATCAAGGTTTTTGGAATGTTATTACCACATAACAATCAAAGGTATGTATCATTACCCTCATTATGTGATTTTTGATTATTTACTAGAGATCTAGGGTTTACACATTGTTGTTCATATTGTATGTTCAATTAAAGAAGACATAGATCTTATTACGGTTGCATGCACACACAGGATTGTATGTTATGTTAAAAACCCATCAGTGGTATCAGAGCATAGGTTTAGTTTTCTATTGAATTGATACAAATATAAACTTGAACAAATAGAAGCTAAATAGATTCTGCATTATGTTCCGCCACCACGATGTGGTGCCCTACATTTTTGCCTTGCCACGACGTGGTAATTGTTTACCACAACGTGGTAAGCTGTCAGATCTAAAATACCGATTTTTGATATGTTTTAAAATTGATTAGGATAATTATCTTTTTATAATATTGTTTAATTGTATAAATCTGAATATTTTAAAATGTAAGTTGATATCCCTATCTAAAACTAATAAATGGTTTTATTTTTTAATTTAATTAATTGGACATTAATTTTGAAATTTTAAAATATAACCTTAGTATTTTTGAAAAGTTTTAAAAATACACCATTATATTATATGTAACATTAAAAGGTTAATATATATATATATATATATATATATATATATATATATATATATATATATATATATATATATATATATATATAAGTAAGTTCGCTAGTACGCCTCATTTACGAAGCCGATCAATAAGGGGAGTTTAAGGAAGTGACCTATAAAAATGACCGTCATTGGGTATCCACTCTTACCCACCGCTCCCTTAATTGGTGGAGGGTTGTAGCTGTACGATTTTGATAGGACAATTAATTCTCATTAATAAGTATAATGAAATTATAAAGTAACTAATTTTTTTAAAAACAATTCTCAATCTTAGTTCCTTTAGGAAAAATGTGAATTTAATGCTAATTCATGAAATTGCACGTTGCACTTTATATAAGTCGTTAGTGGAGTGTATGTGGTTAACCGACACACTAACATGGACTAATAAAGGGTAGAAATGGGTTTCTCATTAAATTATCATTGATTAATGGAGTGCGTATGGCCAACTGACACATTGATTAGGTGATAAATGACATCGAGAGTACCAAGCTAATTTGCATGGTTATTCACATCTTGTTTGTGAGCCTCGGTATCCCATTCACAAATGGAAGAGCATAATCGAGATTAAACATGTCATTGAATAGTCCAATGAATCTCAAAAGATCTAGGAATTTCATTAAAAAATCTAATTCATTAAAATTTTATTTTTCGTGGTGAAATTGGTAAATCATTATTTACCTACCTTTATTTATTTCACAATTAGATTACGGCATCACTCTTCTAAGTTGTGAATTATCTAGTTGGATCCTAGCCTTAATATTTCATTTGGGTGTTATATTAAGGATTACTCAACTGAGTGTCAGACTCATTGGTAATGAGTTCTGGCATTGTTAAAGGTCATTCTAAGGAGTTTTAGCCTAGTACACTTAAGAAATAAGTGTTAGGAAGTACCTGCTAAAGCCACTGTATAACAAATCAAGCCTTAACCTCATCATAAGGAGTTCACAACCACAATGTCATTGAGTTTACGTCCATAAACTCATGTGGCCGTAAACTCAAGTCCATATATATGGCTCTTGATCATTTCTAGCCATTTCTTGCATTCCAACCCCAAGAACTCGAGTTCTCTCTCAAGTATCATCAAGCTTTCTCACTTAGATCTTCATAAATGTAAGTGTTATTCCTTTGGTATGTTGTTAATCCTTCTTAATCTAGTATCATCTCATGATTTCATCCATGGAAATCATCTTATTGACTAGATCTTCAAATCTTCAACTTTCACTAAGAACACCAAGAACACACACTAGTGTTCTTGGCCGAAATCAACCCTTTCAAGCTTCAATATCGTAAGTATCCTTTCAGTATACTTCATATATATTAGGAAGCCTTGATTTACACCATTGAAACATGCATTTCCCAAGAACATCATGAGTTTACGGCCGTAAACTCCCTTGGCCGTAAACTCCATGTTGTGGCTGTTGGGTTTTGAGCATTCTAACACTCCTAAGTGTACATGCAACCCTAAATACCTTGGATCTATGTTTTCTCTATTATACATGTAAATATGAATATTCCAAGGTATTACCCTAACTAGCATACAATCTTTGATACTTGGGTAATAAAATAGATAAAATACATACCTTGTTGATGTAGCTTGACTCCATGAAGCTCGAGAGCCTAGTGCCCCAAGTGTGAAACCTCAAATGGTTCACACAACATCATAAACACTTGGAATAACCATGAGAAGAAGACACTTCATGATTAAATTGGCTAGCCCTCATATATGTATCACTAGTGCCAATTTCTTGAGCTAAACGGGTCTTTATATAGTGTGGGTATTAGGGTTACACCATGTAACTCATGACTTTACCCATTCCTTATGCTCCATGGGTTTTAACCTCCATGGAGTATCCATGGGTCACCACATGGGTTAAACCCAACATAAGGAATCTTGGATCATAAGCCCACATATATAAGAATGAATGATTTACACAATCAATCCCCATATATTTAATTAGTCTATTTTGATCACTAAATTAAGTCCAAATTTATTCTTGATCAATACTAACTAAATAACATGATTTCATATTAATATATTATAAATTCTAATATATTAGTATTTCACGAATGTCCTCTTCTCACAAACGGTCTATCCAAATGTTCTGATGCCATGCAACCCAAATGGAGCATGCCGAGTCGGGTCAAGTACATACTAATTATAGTTATGGACTTAGACATTAATCCAATAGTTTCCCATTGGATAAATATAAAACTATTATTGAGTATGACTTCAAACATAACTGGCAATCGTAGCTCTCAAAAGCCGCTGTCGAATTCTTACCTTGTCGATGAACTCTGACCTTTGTCAATGACTTTATTTATAGGGGTTTTATCGTAGAGTAGGCCCTAAGGTTCGTCTGTATCTTCCGCGTACAAGCTCTGTTCTCTATGTTCTTTATATCCACACATTGGTATTTATGAGTACTACAACTTTCATTTAGACGCCATTGGCTAATTCTCATTCTATCTTGGATTTACAAATCTGTATCGAATTCGTCGTGCTTTAAGAGTAGGGACTAAGTTTCATCAATATCTTTCGCATACGATCTCTGTTTTCGACTGTTTTTTTTATCGTTGAGCTCCTACAAATGAGATATTTAATTCTCGTTTAGACTGTTTTGGTTAAAAATCGACCAATCTAAAATTCGAATTTCGGGTTGTACACTGCTATGCTAAATCTTAGCAATATCATAACTTCTTCATATGAAGTCAGATTTAGACGTTCTTTTTATGCACACTCTCGGTTTTTATATATACTACGACTTTCATTTAGATCACTAAGGCTAGAAATTATTTTATCGTAAATTCACTTTTTACGATTCCTGGTGTCGTGCCGGTTTTGCCGTAAAACTTCGACGGATCATAACTTCTTTGTTATAACTCGGATTTCAGCGTTCTTTATATGTACGGAACCCTTGTGACATATACTATAACTTGGTCAAGATTATTTATTCTAATTAATTTTATATAAAAAAAGTTGTTTTTGGCGCTTATTCTCTCTAAATTGACTAACCTGAATCTGCGGGCGTTACAATTATCTCCCCCTTAGGATGATTACGTCCTAGAATCATCAACAAAACAGGGCTTGTATAATGACTCGATATGTTATCTCTTCATACTAGGTAATAATCGTAACTTCCATATCCATTCGAATGAATATCTATCTCTTGGACTTCTTACTACATACAGTGCTCGATCTTGCACCCGCTCTTCATACTATTTTGTAGTCTTCGAGTTACAAACTCAATACTTATTGGAGACTCCTGCTCCTTCTTAAACAGACTTTACTTAAGAGAAGTTCTTTATTTTGATTATCATGACAATCCGATGGGTCATGTTCTAATGACCTCTCATCGTATGATGCAACACTTAGACTCAGGTCTCTAAAACTCAAATTCCAGAATGGAATATACCTTCCTTTATGTTCTAATGTGATATAGTCACCTTTTAGCATGTAGCATTTCTAGCTACAAGTTTCTTACTTTAACAACGATCGCAATCACTTTGATTATCTTTCACTTCAATCTTCTAGCTTAAGTCGGATGCTACATCAAACTTGGTTGTTGGTTCTCTGAACCACATAACATACTCATCTTGGATGGACTCGATATGATATGACCACTAGGGTCAGAATAACAACAATCTTCTTAGTCATTACCAAAACTATGGTAATGACATACATGAACAAAACGGAATCAATTACTAGCTTCTTGGTAACCTTGTGACTTTCCCTGATCCAACTATCCAAGTGCGAGTCATGTGCTTCCGGTAGTATAGGACTCTACTACCATTCACAGCTACTCATACTCGTCTCAAGTATTGTCTCGCAGTTTTCCAAGTTATTATCACAAAAACAATTTTAACACATACAAATGTGTCTAAACAATCATAACATTTTCCCTAGACTCTACTAGGATTTCTTCCATGCGTATCTTCAATCATTAATCTGTTTCAACTCGGTTGGTGGTGGAAACTCCATACGATGGGACAACTTCAGGAATTACACCAATCGTTCCATCATACCACGAGTACCTTGGAGTCAGTGACACATACCGAATTTTGTCCCATATTTCTCACATCTTGGTGTAGTAAGATGATACATAAGTTTCGTCTAGTTAAATTGTGGTGAGCGTATGCTTCAGTTCATATGCACGGTGTGCACTCTCTTTGCTAAACCTATCTTCAAGATCAACATATATTTCAGTTGTTGTGTTTGAATATTTAACACTCGATCAAATTGTCTTTTCCATTGTTGTGGTGAGAAACCCCTTGATCATAGCATCACAACACATCCACATCATGTAATCTAGTGAGTCGTCTTCTGGTATTTTGATCATCCCATCTACAAATCCCATCATGTTCTTTGAAGTTAGGAGGTTCCTCATATACCGAGTTTAGTCTCCATTGGTTTCATCAGTGAGAATATTGTTTACATGCATCCGTCTGGGATACTCAGATGCGTGTATGTAATACAACGAGTTTGTGTCAACATGAGTGTCATCGTCC
This sequence comes from Lactuca serriola, assembly GCF_051521515.1. Classification (NCBI taxonomy): domain Eukaryota; kingdom Viridiplantae; phylum Streptophyta; class Magnoliopsida; order Asterales; family Asteraceae; genus Lactuca; species Lactuca serriola. The sequence goes on from NC_136415.1 coordinate 136,280,671, forward strand.
TTGGTTCTGGATTTTATTGTGTCGTCTCCCCCATGGTTCCGACGACACTTTAGGGTTTTTTCTTGCAAGATCTGTGCGACCCGCTCTAATACCATGAAGATTTGGTAACTAGAAAACTTGCTTTTATTGATTAAAATATGAGTATAAATACAAGCCATAAACTGGAAATAAGGAAAGGATAACAACTAAACTACAAAAGATAACAACCAAACTTAATTCAAATACGTATGAGATAATAATGAAAACCTTTAAATTTTTACCATAAAACTAAAAACTTGATAGCTTAGATCACCAATATACTCTATATTTTTTCATGCATCTCTCTTAATAACCAAAATGACTCCTTCTAACGAAACTACATATACCATTAGATAAAAGTAGCAACGTTAAAAGACACATTTATAAACTTTTAATATGCGTTTTTAATATGATTATTTCTTCGATGTTGCTTAAGTCTGTTTTAGGATCATTAGTTTGCTATTTAACTTTATGTTTTTATTTGTGATATCGGTTACTTGCAAAATTTATGGAGTCTATTATAGAAAGAGATTTTGGGGTGGAGATGGTAAAGATAGAAAATGGCATTGGTTAAATGAAATGTGGTGTTGGTTTCTAAAGAATAAGAACATTAGGATATTGATAGTTTGGAGATTTTTGCTATATAGGGTTTGGGAGGTACCAATTATTTTTCGAATTTGATATATGTCTCTGCTTTCCAAAAATCACGAGTGAATCGGTGAAATAGATTTCTTCCAAGCTCGACAAATTGGAGAAGTTACAAGTAAAAAACTTCCACCATTGGTAGAAGAAGATGCAGTTTCTTCTCAGAGTAAGCTTGAACCAGAAGTTGAAGAAAAAATTGTGGAACAGACAAGATGCGGTTGCAAATGGAAGAATGATGACTATGTCTATAGATGTCAGATTCTTAATGGTATGTTTGATCATCTCTTGGATATCTACCAAAACGTGGAGAGTGCGAAGAAATTGTGAGATACCGTTGAGTGTAAGTATAACATTGAGGATCTTTCCAACAAGAAGTTCGTGTTATGTTTATTCATTTTGGATACTTTCGTAGTCATGTTTTCATTTAAATATGGTTGATACTTTATCTTGTGTTTAATAATTCTATTTTTGTATCATCTTCTTCTTTTACATCTTCTAAAATTGATGACTCTATATTATGACATGCTCATTTAGGTCAATATCAATTTTAGAAGAAGGCATGAAATGTAGAAAAAAAGGATTAATTCTAGGTTTGAGATTAGTGTTGAAACATGTAAAACTTTCGTGTTAATGGAAATTAAAAAATCAACGATTTCTGAATGTTAATCGAGAGAAAGGAGTTTTGGATTTAATTCATAACGACCTTTGTGATTTCCATTCTACTAATTCTCTTTGAAACAAAAAGTATGTGATCAATTTCATTGATGATTCGAATCGATTTTGTTATGTGTATTTGTTGCATTCTAAAGATGAAACCTTAGAATTCAAAAATCCGGTTAAATGTCTTAGAACTGATCGAGGAGGGGAATGTTTTGATCTCTAATGGGGTATGGGCACCGACCCATATAGAAACAAGTCGGCCGAACAATATTATCTAAAGAAAGGTTGCATCCCATGAACAACACAGGTTGGTATTCACCTCACCATGATATACCGACCAGATACTCTTTATAAAATAGATCTTTCGTTTAAAGTATTCAAAGTAACATCCCAGGAAACACAGAGAAGGAAAAATTATTTTATTAATAAGTCCTACCCTTACAAACTTGGGGTGAAAACAAGACCCACATGGAAAGATTATGAACTAGACAAAATCCTAGCAATAAAAGGAAGCTCGATCCTTCCTAAAGGGTAAGCAATTCCCAACAATTTTACTTCATAACTCCAAAATGACATCTAATTTAGGCATCAGAGAGCAATATCAGGGTCCATCCCTCATATTAGCTTTCTAACCTAGTGTTTGTCTATTCCTTGCAGCGTGATATCTCGAGTGTTCATTGGACAAATCCTCATGAGGGCAGCTAACAACACTGAGATTTCAATATAGCAATATTGGTGTCATCCGTCTATAATCATGCAGGATAACATCTTCTTCATAACAACCTATGCTACTCGCTACTTAGCTAATGCTCAACTTGAAGTAGAGGTGAACGGTCCAAAAATACGGTCCAAAAATTTCGTTTTAAAATCATTAACAAAGAAACATGGATACCAATCATCGTATAAAAACTATAAGTTGTGTAACTCAAAAGAACATAGTATCTTTCAATGTATCAAAATTATATCAAATATTAGAGTGACTCATCCCAGGCTAAAATTGTGGTGTGTGCCATGTAGTCATCCAGAGCTCTTCCTTTTGCTAGCTGAAGTACCTGAAACCAAAATTGAAAACTATAAGCACGAAGCATAGTGATTCTCCCCAAACTACCACATACCATACACATAATCACATAATAACATACATTAGGCCTTGCCCACTACATCGGGCCCCGCCCGACATCGGACCGAAGTCCGGTATACATATAACATAGCAACAGGCATATAACACGTAAAAATATAACATAAATATGTAAAAATTCCTCGGGCTTGACCCGACACCGGATTGGAGTTCGGAACACATAACACATAACATATAAGCTAGACCTTCCTAGGGCTTGCCCCGACATCAGACCAAAGTCTGGAACACATAAACAAACACATGCAAGAATCACGACGACATCAAGCATACAAACATTCCTCGGGCTTGCCCTGGCATCAGACCGAAATCCAGAAACATACAACTACATCGGGCTAACCCCGACATTGCTAACATACATAAACGGGCCGAACTTGGTTCCTTAGACCCATTCCTACTAGAAGAGGACTCACCTTGCAAAGCTGACTGCTGAAATCTCAAATGAGGAATCTCTGACGGCTACTCCAACGAAACCCCGACTATTATTACCACAATAACATTTAGTTAAAACCTGATAATTATCCTTAGGGTAAAATGACCATTTTACCCCTGTTCAAAGTCAATGCTTTGGTCAAATTCAACGTTCTGGTTGACCCAACTCGTTGAATTGCCCCATCAAATCGTCGAGTCCTAGAACCTGAAATCGCGATCTAACTCGCCGAGTTCCTAGGCTACTCAAAGTCGTGATCTACCGAATCAACTCGTCGAGTACCTTTACCTACTCGTTGAGTTCTAGCTTAAGATAAACCATCTCAACTCATCGAGTCCCTCTATTGACTCGCCGATTTCCTCTGTCTAATTGAGCCATCTCAATGGATTAAGCTCTTACCCTTCAGATCCAAACACCATACTTCATATACACACTGGAAATACACTTTTAAGGGTAAAGTTTCCAACTTTACTCACTATTAGCCTTTCTTAAAAGGGTTTATCTCAAACCCTAACTCTCTAGGACGTAGATCTTGGTCCACCAGCCATAATACTCTAAACCAAAGCACATTATACTAGATCTAGGCCTTGGACATCAGTTAGATACGTAAAGTTCCTAACTTTCCTTCAATGCATGGCCTTTTAGGGCTAAAAAGGCCAAAATAACGTTTTTAAGATTGCATGGGGCTTCCATGGTCATAAAGTTTGCACCTCTATGCCATGGAACCCCTTCTAGATCCCAGATCTGAAATGTAAGTTACTTGGGATGTCGAAATCCCTAAGACCAAGGTTCTTGAACCAAAACCCTCGTAAAAAGGAAGTAAATAGATCTAACGAATGAATGGCCAAGTTAGAGACTTGATTACCAGAAAGTGATGAGGATGGAAGGAAAACCCTGGATCTACTATCTTCTCCTTGAACCTTCTAGCTCCTTCTTCTTCTTCTTCTTCTTCTTCTTCTAGCTTCAAGAACACACCAAATCACTCAAGAATGGCTCACACACTCACAAAAGTCTCCAGGGTTTCGTGGATCAGGGTTTAGGACTTGGAGGCTGGAAATGAGGCCAAAAGGTGAGGATTAAGATGCTTAAATAGGGTGCAAAACCCCGAAATTAGGGTTTCACTCTAGCAGACCTACTCGTCGAGTCGATGACTCTCGACTCGTCGAGTAGATGGCTGAAAACCCGCGTCCAAGACCCGATTCTACTCGACAAGTCTGGGGCTTCCAAATCGTCGAGTAACTCTATAAAAATGAATAATTTATAAATATATACGTACCAGAAACTAGACATTACAATTCTCCCCCACTTGACTTATACTTCGTCCTCGAAGTCTGCTGTGTCTAGAAACAACTTCGGGTAGTGCTCCCTCGTCTCCTCCTCGGGCTCCCAAGTCCACTCAGAACCTTTGCGCTGCTACCACTGCACCTTCACTAGCTGAAAAACCTTGTTCCTCAAGGTTTTCGTCTTGCGATCTAGAATCGCCACCAGTCTCTCAATATAGTTCAGGCTATCGTCAACCTGAATATCTTCTAAGGGTACAATTGATGAATCATCCACTAAGCACTTCCATAACTAAGAAACATGGAAAGTGCTGTGGATCTAGTTGAGCTCTGCTGGAAGATCCAATCGATACGCCACCTTGCCTACCCAGGCTAAAACCTTGAAAGTACCAATGTATCTGGGACCTAGCTTGCCCCGCTTCCGGAATCGGATGAGACCTTTCCAAGGTGACACCTTCAGGAGGACCATATCGCCCACCTAAAACTCCAAGTCTGAACGCCGTTTGTTGGTGTAGCTCTTCTGCCGACTCTGAGCAGTCTGGAGCTTGCTCCAGACCTGCTGGATCCACTCTGTAGTCTTGAGTACTACCTCAGTACTCCCCATGAATCTCTAACCGACCTCGCCCCAACAGATTAGGGTCGTACACTTCTTCCCATAGAGCATCTCGAAGGGAGGTCAGTCAATGTTGGCGTGGTAACTGTTGTTATACGAAAATTTTGATAACAGAAGACATGTATCCTAACTGCCACCGAAATCCAAAACACATACGCATAACATGTCCTCGAGATTCTGTATCATCCTCTCACTCTGTCGGTCCGTCTGGGGTGGAAAGCGGTGCTGAAGTGGAGACGACTATCCCTCTCATCATGAAACCGCTTCCAGAATTTGGAGGTGAAACGGACATCTCGGTATGACACCACCGAGACAGTCATTCCATGTCGTGCCACTATTTCCCGAACATAAATCTCGGTCAGCTTCTCGGCCGATATACGCTCCTAGATCGGGATAAAATAAGCACTCTTGGTCAACCGATCCATAATGACCCTTATCGAATCAACCCCACGTGCGGTCCTGGGAAACTTAGTGATGAAATCCATTGTGATATCATCCCATTTCCATACGGTAATGTCTAATGGGTGCATCTTGCCGTGGGGCCTCTGCTGCTCTGCCTTGACCTGCCTGCATGTCAAGCATCTCTCAATGTATCAAGCTTTATCCTGCTTCATGCTGGGCCACCAGTAGTCAGGACAAAGATCTTTGTACATCTTCGTCGCCCCAGGATGGATAGAGAACCTAAACTTATGGGCCTCATCCATCAGAATCTGTCATACTCCGCCCCAGTACGGTACCCAGACAGATGTCTCGAATCGGGGTCGCTACTACCTTGCGGCTCAGGGAATTGGCCACCACGTTGGCTTTGCCCGGGTGGTAAAGGATCTCACAATCGTAGTCCTTCACCACATCTAACCATCGACGCTGCCTCATGTTCAGATTCGGATGATCCATGAGGTACCTCAAACTCTTGTGGTCCGTGTAAATGATACAACAGACCCTGTAGAGGTAATGCCGCCAAATCTTGAGGGTGAACACCACAGCCCTCAACTCTAAATCATGCTTCGGATAGTTAGTCTCGTGAGGCTTCAGCTGTCTCGAAGCATAAACTATCACATGACCTCGCTGCATCAAAATTGCTCCCATGCCTGTGATTGAAGCATCACAATAAACTACGAAGTCATCAACTCCCTCTGGCAAGGTCAGAATTGGTGCCTCGCATAATCACTCTCTGAGGTTCTCGAAGGTTGCCTGCTGCTCAGGCCCCCAGCGGATTGTCACAGACTTCTTGGTCAGTTAGGTCAAAGGAATAGTGATCTTCGATAAATCTTGGATGAATCTCCGGTAATAACCCGCTAGACCAAGAAAACTCCAAATCTCAGTTGGAGACCTCGAAACCTCCAACTGCATCACAACCTCTATCTTGGCCGGATCGTCAGGAATACCCTTCTAGTTGGAGTAAACCAAGATGTCATCAATGAAGACTATCATAGACCGATCCATCACCGGTATGCACACGTAGTTCATGCGGTCCATGAACGTGGCTGGAGCATTGGTGAGCAAAAACGGCATCACCATCCACTCATAATGACCATAGCGAGTCCTAAAAGCTGTCTTCTGCACATCCTCGGGAGGGGGTAGCGGTTCTTCACTGTTACCTTATTCAACTCCCGGTAGCCTATACACATGTGATGTGACCCATCCTTCTTCTTCACAAACAAGATCGGGGCTTCCTATAGCGAACTACTCGGCCTGATAAATCCCTTGTCTAGCAGTTCCTGCATCTACGTAGACAACTCCTGCATCTCGGGAGGAGCTAATCAATATGGTGCCTTGGCTATCAGAGCCATACCAGGGACCAGGTCAATACTAAACTCAACATGTCTCTCTGGAGGTAGCCCATGTAAATCCTCTGGGAATACGTCTGGGTAGTTGTGTACTACCGGTATGTCATCGACTTTCGCCTTACCCTTATCCCGGGTATCCATGACATAGGTGACATAACCCGTACAACCCTGCTGAAGATACCGCCTCGCCCTTGCTGCTAAGAATAGAGTCAATCCACCGAGTGGTCTCTCGCCCTAAATCACTAGCCCTCGCCCAGTATGAGTCCGAACCCTCACTAGCTGCTGCTCGTAGTCGATCACTGCCTCATTGGGGATCAACCAATCCATACCCACTATAACCTTATTCCCTCGCAGGGGAATAGGGACTAGATCCACAGAAAACTGCTCATCGAACAACTATAGTGTACATCCTCAGTGAACCCTCACAACCCTGACGGTCCTATTGTCTGCTATCTCTACATCTAGTGGGCAATCCAGCTCCCCAAGAGCCCTTGTGAATCGCTTGCAGAGCGTGAACGACACAAAAGATCGGGTGGCACCCGAATCAAACAGTACCAAAGTTGATATGTTGTTCACTAAGAACGATCCTATAACCAAACACATAAACATAAACATAAACATAAGAAATAATCAATATCAATGAAAAGATAAGGGAAAATACATACTCGTCACCACGTCAAGAGCTCTTCGTGCCTCCCCTGCTGTCAACTGAAAGGCCATGCTCTTCGCCATAGGCGCCTCACCCCGGCCCTGTCGGCTGTCTGTAATCCTCAATGTAGCAGGGGCGGGTGCTGCCACATGCCCCGCTGCTGCTAGACTCGGGCACTGGGACCGCTTCCCCTCTGATTGCACTGAAAGCAAATCAGATCTGATATTTTTGTGGTGGTGGTAGTAGATGTACAATCTCTGCTTACATGTCCAGTTTTGTTGCACTTGAAGCAGCCAGAACTCCCTGCGTTGCACGTCCCCATCGTGCATCTTGCCGCATTTGCCACAACGGTTGCGGCCCTGCTGGCTCCTAGGTCTGTGGTCTGATACCTTGGGCTTCTTGCCCAAATTACCTGTCTGAATCCCTCGGGTATCCTCTTCCTCTCGATCTCTAAATCCAACTCCTTCTCTCGAACCCTAGCAATCATGTCCTCCAGCGTCTTGCAGCCGGAGCGGCTCACAAACTAGCGGATATCACTCCGCAACATCTCATGATATTAGGCCTTTTTCATCTCCTCGTCTACCACATACTGCGAGACAAGAAGGGCCCTCTCCCTGATCATTGCGGTGATCTCAGTCATCGTCTCAGTGGTCTGCTGGAGATCCTGGAACTCCCTGGCAAGCTATTGCACCTCAATAACAGGTGCAAACTCAGCCCTGAACGTGGACGAATAATCACTCCAAGTCATTGCATCCAGAACTGCGTCATCTCCAATGGCTCGTCCAACCTCCTCCCACCAGTCATGTGCCCTATCCTTCAGAAGACAGGAAGCAAGTCGAACCTTGTCCCCCTCGGGACATCTTCTAGTGCAGAATGTGTTGGCGACGTCCTCCAACCATTTGGTACTCGCAATGGGGTCCCGAGCCCCATGGTAGTCGGGAGCTCCACATGCTATGAACTCCCTGAATGTCAGTGTGTGCGACCCCATCATGGGCGCCACCTCAATGCGGAAAGCACTCAATCTCTCATCTAGAAGCTCCAAAATACCCTCATTGATCATGCCGAAGATCACAGGAGTCTGATCCAGGATACTATGCGTGATCTCAGAGGAGATGAACTCCCTAGTCTGGTCATCTAGTTTCCCGACTCTTGAGCCTAAGCCTGATCCCTCACCGGCGCCTAAACTGCCGACTGGTCTAGTACGTAGTGTCACCATTTTGAAAAACAACTTTATAACAACATCAGAATACTAATCATATCTCAAGGGATCACATATATTACAAGTTTCCTAGATTTATCTCAGCTTTCCTTGATTCGAGTACAGATCCTCTACTTACAGTAGTATGAGCATACTACCTTCCACATCTATTTGTACTTTCCTTAAGAACTACCTCGACTTCACCAATTCCCATCTACTTCTACTGCTTCATGCACTAATCTCATCGTAGGCTTGCCTTACGGTAATCACCAATCCACTCTCCGCCATCAGCTGCATAAGGAGTCCCTGTTATCTCCCCCTAACTACTTCGCGAATACCATTACATATCACTAAGACCAGATAATTTTTCGAATGAGAGATCCGACCCTATAACGGTTGGACTCAGACAAGAGCTACGAAATAGAGCTCGACCTAACCTTCTAAAATTATTTAGTCCTCGCAATATGTAACTTAACATATTCGTTTACTAGTTAGTAAAAGACAACTAGAACTCCTAAAAGCACAAAGCAAGCAGCATTCGAGCATTGAGTGAACATAATCAAGCATATGCAATTCAGGCCATCATACCGACTACTCTTTACTAGCATGCACTTCAGAAAGCTAATACACATATAACATGCACAAAAGGCATCCTTCCTAGATCCTTAGTCCTAATTTAGCATCAAGTTCTCATAAAGTTGATACACATATCATAACATAAACTTGTATGGGTAATTTGGGAGTACTTACTTGAGCTCGGCTGATTGCATGCACCACACCCTTTTCTCTTTTCAAAAATCCTTTTGCTTTTCAAAGTTCTTTTATAAAAATAATTTTCTTTAGAAATTTTCATACCGTTTCCTTAGTTTGAGTTCAGACACACCCGAGAGTATGCCTGAATCCCTCAAACCAAGGCTCTAATACCAACTTGCAACATCCCAAAAATACAGTCCAAAAATTTCGTTTTAAAATCATTAACAAAGGAAACATGAATACCAATCATCGTATAAAAACCATAAGTCGTGTAACTCAAAATAACATAATATCTATCAATGCATCAACTCATATCAAATAGTAGAGTACCTCACCCCAGGCTAAAATTGTGGTGTGTGTCATGCAGTTATCCAGAGCTCTTCCCCTTACTAGTTGAAGTACCTGAAACCAAAACTAAAAACTGTAAGCACGAAGCTTAGTGAGTCTCCCCAAACTACCACATACCATACACATAATCACATAATACCATACATTGGGCCTTTCCCACTATATTGGACCCCGCCCAGTATCGGACTGAAGTCCGGCATCGGGCCCTGCCTGACATCGAACAGAAGTTCGGCATCGGGCCCGCCCGAAATCAGACCGAAGTCCGGTATACATATAACATAGGAATACGCGTATAACACATAAACATATAAACATTCCTTGGGCTTGCCCCAACATCAGACTGGAGTTCGGAACACATAACATATAAGCTAGACCTTCCTCGGGCTTGCCCCGACATCGGACCGAAGTCCAGAACACATAAACAAACACATGCAAGAATCACGAAGACATCAAGCATACAAACATTCCTCGGGTTTGCCCTGGTATCGGACCGAAATCCGGAAACATACAACTACATCGGGCTAACCCCGACATTGCTAACATACATAAACGGGCCGACCTTGGTGCCTTAGACCCGTTCCTAATGGAAGAGGACTCACCTCGCAAAGCTGACTGCTGAAATCTCGAGTGAGGAATCTCCGAAGGCTGTTACCACGACTCCCCGGCTATTATTACCACAATAACACTTAGTCAAAACCTGATAATTCTCTTTAGGGTAAAACGACATTTTACCCCTGGTCAAAGTCAACCTTCTGGTTGACCCAACTTGTCAAATTGCCCCATCAACTCGTTGAGTGCTAGAACCTGAAATCACAATATAACTCGTCGAGTCACCCCTTGACTCGTGGATTTCCTAGGCTACTCAGAGTCGTGATCTACCGAATCAACTCGTCGAGTCCCTTTACCGACTCGTCGGGTTCTAGCTTAAGCTAAAACGAGACAAACCAACTCAACGTGTCGAGTCCCTCTATGGACTCGCCAAGTTCCTCTGTCTGATTGAGCCATCTCAATGGACTAAGCTCTTACCCTTCAGATCCAAACACCATACTTCATACACACACTGGAAATACACTGTTAAGGGTAAAGTTTCCAATTTACCCGCTATTAGTCTTTCTTAAAAGGGTTTATCTCAAACCCTAACTCTCTAGGACGTAGATCTTGGTCCACTAGCCATAATACTCTAAACCAAAGCACATTATACTAGGTCTAGGTCTTAGACATCAGTTACACACGTAAAGTTCCTAGCTTTCCTTCCATGCATGGCCTTTTATGGCTAAAAAGGCCAAAATAACATTTTTAAGCTTGCATGGGGCTTCCATGGTCATAAAATTTGCACCTCTATGCCATGGAACCCCTTCTATATCCCAGATCTGAAATGTAAGTTACTTGGGATGTCGAAATCCCTAAGACCAAGGTTCTTGAACCAAAACCCTCGTAAAAAGGAAGTAAATAGATCTAATGAATGAATGGCCAAGTTAGAGACTTGATTACCAAAAAGTGATGAGGATGGAAGGAAAACCCTGGATCTACTATCTTCTCCTTGAACCTTCTAGCTCCTTCTTCTTCTTCTTCTTCTAGCTTCAAGAACACACCAAATCACTCAAGAATGGCTCACACACTCACAAAAGTCTCCAGGGTTTCGTGGATTAGGGTTTAGGACTTGGAGGCTGGAAATGAGGCCAAAAGGTGAGGATTGGGATACTTAAATAGGGTGCAAAACCCCAAAATTACGGTTCCAATCTGGAAGACCTCCTCACCGATTCGAGGGATCTCGACTCGTCGAGTAGATGGCTGAAAACCCGCATCTAAGACTCGATTCTACTCGACGAGTCTGGGGCTTCCAACTCATCGAGTAACTCTATAAAAATGAATGATTTCTATATAAATGCGTACCATAAACAAGACATTACAATCTCAGTCACATTATAAATGGCTAGTGGTTCGAGCACAATAGTGCGAAACATATTTAGGAGACCAGCCTGATTAACCTCTAAAAACAATAATCTCGCATTACAAGAACTACCACCCTTGTTACAACAACATGTTACGAATATGACGATCACCCAAACAAACACACCACCATACATACCATTGTCACCATCATTCCTATACACGCACTACCAAGTATATTGCCTCCTCAACATCATCAACATATGCTCTTCAAACTACACTTGAGGGACAACTAATGATGCACCCCCACCAAACCACACAGTTGGAAAATATCAATGGACAAAACAACCCGACTGTAAACACTAACAACGGGCAAGTTTTTAGATCATAAAACTCACCTCTGGTAAGGAGTATATGTGAGTACCAGCTACCATTTGGAATAAATATACCGGAAATCCCAAAATATGATGGGATGGGAGATCTAGATGATCACATCAAAAACTATAGATGGACGATGGAACCTTATTAATTAGATGAAAAGTATTGATGCATCTTCTTCCCAACCACACTATCAGGAGTAGTAAGATTATGGTATAAAAGCTTACCAGCAGAAAGCATACACGATTTTAACCAGCAAAGAGAATAGTTCGTTGGACACTCTATCCAACAATGGAGATATACTTCAGATGCACAAGCTATCTTGGGATATCAACAATGGGAAGATAAGCATTTGATTGCTTTCATTCGAAGATTCAACAAAGCCACCCTTAACACTCCATAAAAATTAGATAGCATGGTGATCACCGCATTCACGTACGGATTACGCCCATGACCCTTATTCAAAAAGCTAGTCGGTAGGCAACCAACGTCTAGGAAGGATGTTATGGAAAGAGTCCATCAATACACGAAACTAGAAGATGCAACATCTGAGAAGGTAAAAACTGGCCAAGGAGAAAAGCATAATGTTCACAAAGATAGTCGTGGACATTACGCCAGAGGCCAAGTTCAGGATAATACAAAATACAAAAATATAAGGCACTCACGCTCAAACTCGTTCCCTCATCAAAATCGCACCTCGTATGTAACGAGACATGATGGACGTAACGAAGTGGCGACGGTGAGCAAAAACAAAAGAGAAAAGGAAGTAGAATGGGATAAAAAGCATGAAACAAGGACCAAGGAATATATTGTGACTTCCACTAGTCCACAGGACATGACACCATCCAATATACTTTTTTACGACAGGAACTAGAGAACAACATGCAATCAAGACAACTAACTGATCTCATTAAAGGCCTCAAATCTAAACATCTAGAGAGCTTGGTGCCTAGTGAATCTAAATTGCAAAACTCAGGGAAAACTGAAAATTTCATGTTAAGACAAGCCGACCAACATGAAACAAATGGTGAATGAGAAGACTACACATTCACATTTGATGAATAGGACTACAACATTAATAATCATAAGGGAGATGAGCTGATCATAATTGTAGGGTCCATGGGTAAGAACTACGTCAATGACATCTATGTGTACAACATAAGTTCCATTGATGTCATGTACAAGTATTCATAAAAACAATTACCAAGGTATGTGCAGAAAAGTCAAACCGCCCGAGAACCACCTAATCAACTTTGTTGTCCATAATGTGTGGTCAGAAGCTACTATCACGTTACCACTTACCCTAATTGATCACAATAACAACATAAATAGTGCCAAACTCATAAGTTTTGTCGTCATAAATGTGTCATCACCATATAACATAATTTTTGGTAGGACAATAATGCATAAGTTCAAAGCCGTAGAGTCAACAACCCAAGGTGTGGTCAAGTTCCACATGATGTCGAGAGTGGATGCAATACCAACTAAGAGAAGATTAGGGCAGCTGGAATAAAATCAAAGTAGAAACAATGCCAAAAATAACCTTAATGATATAGAGCTCTAGAAGAAAATAGAATGTCGGTAATGAAAGAAAACAAAGACATTGCCCATAACAGTCATGCTAAGAACCCGATGTCCGATATTAGCAACTCCAATGAGAACAAGTGTTTGGCACATGCCTTAAAACTATTAGCAGCGAGAGCAACATGGCATGTCATGGAAGGTGACATGTCTGTGACTGTGAAAAAGTTTAAATTAACAATTTTCATTACACCGATTAGCACTCATGGACTAGAAATAAAAAGGTAAATGAAGAGCAAGGTGAGGTCGCAGGAATATGCACCAAAAAGTACCCAATTCGCCGAGTTAGACAATGTTGAGGACAACAAAATAGTTAAAAGTAAGGATAAGGAGGAACCACTCAAAGGGTGGTAAAGAAGGTCACAAAGGAATCAAAGACAAAAATGAAAAGCTTAAGAGAAGTATATACAAGCAGTAATACACAAACAACCAAGGCTCATAGAGAAGATCAAAAAAAAGGGAAGAGACAAGTAACCAAATTGTTATGGTATGGAATTAAGAAGAAAAAAGTGGGAAGGATAGAAGTGTAGTGATCCGAGATTGAGATAAAGGAATAGACAAAGGAAGAATAGGAAGGTAACCCAGTTAATGGTACCATGAAAAACCAGGGGGAAGCAATGACATCGGCCTACGAAGAGCATGTATGTAGGAAAAAAGGATGGAAACCACTACTTCTAATCATGAATGAATAATAAAGATGAACAGATCAATTTGTTGTTATCTTAAATACAATCAATTGGAATCATCTATAAGACCAAAACTATATATACACCACAACAAAATGGTGTTGCCGAACGGAAAAATCGAGTTTTGAAAGAAATGTGAACTTGATGTCATCTTACTCGGGTTTGAATAAGAGATTTTGGAAGAGGCAATGCTCACCACATGTTATGTCTTAAATAGAGTTCCAAATAAAACAGACAAACCAATCTCATACAAACTTTGGTTCAAAACATCTTCAAAATTTAGGTTTTTTTCGAATTTGAGGTTGTCATGCGGTTGTAAAATTATTCGAGACCAAAAGAAATACTTTGGGAGAAAGATAAATTGATTGTACTTTCATTGAATATGGTGAAAATTCCAAGGCATATAGATTCTATCTTATGGATCTAAAGGTAAATACCGTAATTAAGTCGCGTGATGTGATTTTTGATGAAATGTGATTTTCATCAATTCCGGAATATAAGGATATGATATCTAACAATAATGAAGGTCCGAATTCAGGAAATATCGAATACGTAACATCAAGAGCTCCATATGAGTTGAATGAAAAAGTTAGAGAAACCCAAAAGTAACGGACTCACTAAAAATGTATTTGGGTATCAAATGAGTTTCATAAACTTATTAGGTACCTTAGAGTCAATTGGTGAGTTATGAAAGATTTGGGTACATGGAGGTCCATAACCCCCCATTTTATGAAGTTTTATGTCTAAATATAAAGACTTAGTTTAATACAGAATCCCACAATGTTATGAATTTTGTGATAGTGGTAAATTATGAGTAATTAAGTCCTTAAAACATACCAAGCCTATATATTGAATAAAAAATCAATTAATGGACTTTGTAGATCTATATTTCTTTAAGAGCGGTAAAATTATATCAAATTATGAGATAGAAAAAACATTACAAAAATATATAAGTTAAATGTAAGAACATCCATCATGGGAGTTTAATAAGAGTTGAAAAAAGTCCAACGGGTCATGCATAGTAATGTTATGACTCCAAGATCTATAGATGTTGTTTTTAAAAGAATTAGTTTTGTCATCCAAAAAGGGGTTGCGACATAGCTTGTTGCTCGTTACTCGCTACGTCTATATAAAACTTTCTTCTTTATTTAATATATTGTTTATGTTTTGATTAGGATTGAATAGAAGTTTAATGGATTACATGTGATAACATGGATGAGAGTTGAATGAAAAAGTTGTATGATCATTTAGTGGTTCAATGAATTTAATCTTTTTTTTTTTCAATTAAATTTCAAACCAAATATATATGTAATCATATTTTCTTATTATTTTTATATTTGATTTTTATATATTTTTTAAGTTAAACTACAAATAAAATTAATATTTTAAGGTATTATATTATTTCATGTATCATATTTTTAAGTGTCGTATTTTTTCAAATAAATAAATCAAATGAAATATTTAAAATAAAAATTCATTGAAAAAGAAATATATTTGTTACAAATCTAATACAAACTAATTCAATAAATAATACCTTAATTGGTTACCATGTTAGAGGAGGGAGGAGATATTTGGATGGACCACTTTGAAGAGTTCAAGATAAAATATAATTTGTAGGTATGGTTTTTTATTAATATATTTTTAGGTTTCATGTTTTTTAATTAATGTATTTTTAGGTATTAAATGTTTTAGGTCTTGTAATTTTGAATTAATGTATTTTTAAGTATTTTAATTTTTTTTAACTAATATATCTTTTGTTTTTAAAATTTATTATTATGTTTAAAAATATAATAATGATGATATGGAAATCTATTAAATTTTATATGGTTTAATAGAGTATGTATGTTAAATAGTAAAGTTGAATAAAAAATGAAATGTTGACATTTTCTATAATGATGTGTTAATTTATTAAACTTCTTAGAAATCAATGGATTATGAGTACCTAAATTTTAAAACCAAACCAAATAAATCAATTCATCATCTTTGCTTCCCACCAATTAAAAAAAAAATCAAAACAAAACCCTATATCAACAACATTTAACTATATACAAAAGAAAAGGAAATTGTAAATTTAATGCAAAAATAGACGTTTAAAAAAAATATTTTCTTGCCTAAAAAGTAGTATAAATAAACTATAAAGAGATCATTAACCATATATGAAAAATTAAAAATCTTGCTATTACACATACAATTATAAAATTCATTGTATAAAAATATATTAAAAATCTCGAGTTCCTTGCTTGTGCTTTTTTTTTTTTTTTTTTGTTTTTGTTTTAATAATAGTTTGCCCGCCGTTTAAAAAAATAAAATTAAAATCCATTGTTTAAATTTAAAAATAGCATAAATAAGGATTACTCTTATCCATATTTAACCTTTCTCCAAAAATATTACCTTGGACTACTAAAATCTTAAATAATTTATATGAAACAATGGAGTAAAATATTCAACGAAAATTGATGCATCTGTACATAGAAATTTGTAAATGTTTAAATGCTCCAATGAATGTTTACATTAACCTAAAATTCAGTTCCTAAAAACTGTTTACAAGAAAAAATGAATTGAAACTCGCAATTTATTTAGGGATTAGAGGGATGTTTTAAAATGGTTTCGTTTATCCAACATTTTGAGGTATTAAGTATAAACAAAGAAAGAAAAGTGTAAACGTTTTACAACCTTATTTTGTAATCTTCTGATTTTTTTGTTATTTTGAACTCTGTATCTATGTTTCTTTTTCATCATAGCTACTTGCTAAGTGTTTTTGTTTTGTTCCTTTCGCGACTTTTATTAATATTATTTGTCGTTTTCAAAATATATTTGCTAAAACATTTTGAGTCGACTTGTGAACATCTATTTTCCTTGCAAAGTATCAAAAATAATTAATATAGCTAGAACATTATATTGTCATACAAGAATTGTTAGAATTAGGGGTAGGAAAAACGACATTGATAATTAAAACTGGATTGTTCACGGATCATTTATATTCATTTTCTATGTTGATGTTTCTTTCGGTCTAAATTATAGCAGAATTTGTGAGGATCATTACGTTTCTGGAAAAGAGTATTGAATGTTAACTTTCGTTAGGGAGTTCCAAATAAGGCGGAATATGAGTTTATATGCTCATCTCTCTGAATAATAGATAACGACGACAAAATTTGCAGATTCTGCAATTATAACAATTTTCCTAAAAAAATATTCGGACAACTCAAGTTTGTATGATTGGAGTTGTAATAGGCAACTTGGACTGCCAAGATAGTTTGATTGTCATGCAACTTGATATGCCTCTTGCTCCTTCATGCAAACCAAAAATCAACCTATTTCATCAATTTTCATTCATTTTAGTGAGGTTTTTCCACTACATTCTAGGTCTATTATTTTGTAGAGGGAGCACGAGTGACAAACCCCGCAATGGGGCACAAACCCTTTGACCCCTTTCATTTTTTGATCGAGATCAAACTCATCTTTGATATAAGTATCCATGGCACACCACCCGACTTGTATTAGATCACATATTAAATGGGGAGGGGGGGGGGTTGAGAATAGTGAAACACCCATCTAGGGTAGTTTTTTTTTAATTATTAAATCATTTGTTATTACAAAAAAAGTGTTAAATTCAAAATGTATGCAAAATACAATCACAATATACTTTTAAAACGCTTCAAAAGATTTTTGTGTAGAAATAGGTCTCAAAGTCCAAAATAAAATAGTTTTGTTTAAAAGAACGAGCTAGTAATCAATTTGTAACGCTCGTTTCAGGTATCAATTTATTTTCAGAATTTTAGGGTTTTAGACTGGAACTCGACGAGTTGGGGAGCTCAACTCGTCGAATAGAGATCATTTGTGGGACGCTGGATTTAGGACCTACTCGACGAGGTAGATGGCTCAACTCAACGAGTAGGCTTTGTAAAGGAAAACCCTAGATTCTAGGGTTTGTACCCTATATAATCTCCTTAAAACCCTTGAGGCTGACCTTCCCTCAGCCTCCAAACCCTAAGATCGTTAGTGTTAAACCCTAATCTCTGTTTCTCTCATATTGTGAGCTAGACGGACTTTTGGAGCTTAAGAAGATGGAGGTAGAGAGAAGAAGAAGGAGATCCAATGAACAAAGCCCTCACTCTTGAGCTTGACCATCTTGTGGACTATTGTAAGCACTCAAGATTCAAATTTTATCTTAGAGTATGACTAGATCTTGAGTTTATTCTTCATTTCCTATCATCCTTGTCGATTGCATGCATGGGGTTCATAAAGTTTGCAACTTTATGAATCTCCAGGGCAAAATGGTCCCATGGTGGGCTAGATATAGATTTTGGTCAAGCATGTATGCCATGCATGGATTTTATGGTATATTTTCCCTCTTTGGCCATTTTGACTTCAAGACATGAATTGGACATGCATGTCTATAAAGTCTCCATCTTTGGAATGTTTTGAGGATTAGAACCTCTTCTGGAAAGGAGGGATTCTAGATCCCTAAAGCCTTGAACCACATAGTTAAGCTTTTGAGTTTTCCAACCTTTGTTAAGGGCTTTAGAGCATTCAGAGTGGTTATAGAGGATAAAGTTGGAAACTTTATCCTTTTAGACACCTTTAGGTTTCAGATCTAATCCCTAGAGTCCCTGCAATCAACATTGTTGGATTAATGTCTAAGTCCATAACTATAATTGGTAAGACTTGACCCGACCCGACATGGTCCATTTGGGTTGCATGGCATCATGCACTTGGATAGACTATAATGAGAGAAATAACACTTAAGGTTGATTAATATATTATAAGTTCTAATATATTAATAGGATTATTTAATTAGTATTGATCAAGAATTAATCTAGAATTAATTAAGTGATCAAAAGAAGACTAATTAAATATATGGGTTGATTGTGTAAATCATCCATACTTGTATAGTGTGCTAATGCTCCATGGATAATCAAGTTGGGCTAAAACCCATAGGATGGTCCATGGATGCTCCATGGTGTATTTGAACCCATGGATCCAAGGAAATGGAAGGCCATGACAATTAGGGTTTACCCTAATTGTAACACACTATATAAGCATCATATTATTCACCAAAATCGGCCACTAGTGTGTGTAAAAGAAGGGCTAGCCGATTTCATGAGTTGTGGATTTCTCTCAAGTCATTCCAAGTGTATTTGGTGTTGTGTGAACCATTTGAGGTGTCACACTTAAGGCACTAGGCACTCAAGCTTCATGAAGACATTCTACATCAAAGAGGTATGTATTCTATCTTGTTATATTCATTGTTTTGTATGCTAGATTAGGATAATACCTTGGATGTTCATATTTGTATGTATAATAGAGAAAACATAGATCCAAGGTATTTAGGGTTGCAAGTACACTTAGGAGTGTTAGAATGCTCACAACCCAACAGTGGTATCAGACCCTTGGCTTGTTTTCTTGTTATACTTGCAAAACTACTTAAAAAATCGAAGTTGTTTGCTGTCTGGGCATCAGACTCAGCGAGTCCACTAGGAGACTCGGCGAGTCCATGCCTAAAAAGTGATCAAATTGATCCAACTCGCCGATTTGGTTCATGCACTCGACGAGTTGGACCCCCAGACAACATATATTCGACTTTTTTAGCTGGAATTGGACTAGGAACATTACCCTAATATGTTTTTGGACTTATAAACTTGTTTTTGATGTGGTAATGTTCATGCTAATCCAATTTCAAAGATAATTGTCAATAGATTCATGTTTTGTATTAGTTTAAGGTTTAGACTAATTACATTAAAAAGTTTGATTTGAATTATCTTGTTCTTATGAGTTGCTTAGATTAATAGAAAAGTTGTGTGAAATAGTTGTTTTCAATCCAAATTAATCTAAGAGTTGATTCTAAAATGTGTTTTTGTAACTTGTCCTCAAGTTATATGAAAAGTCACATTTAAGTTTCATAAAACTCATAAAAGTTGGCAATGGTTACAAAAAAAAATGAAGAGTCTTGTCCTCAAGTTATGGAGGTTCAAGAGTCACTTCATTAAGTAATAAAATGTGTAACCTTAATTAATTCCATAAGTTATAAAATAAAGAAAAGTTAATTCTTTTATTAGTTTAAAGTCTTCCATAACTTGTCCTCAAGTTATGGAACTTGAAGAGTCTTTTAATTAAAACTACTTTAAACACATAAGTTATGGAATTAATTAGTTTTGAATAGTTTCAAAACTTGCCCTCAAGTTTTGGAATTTGAAAAGTTTTCACTTATGAATACTTTAATTCCAAGTTATCCCTTAGAATTTTAAAAGTTAAAATTCAACCCTTATACCTTATAATATTATAAGTTAATATATATATATATATATATATATATATATATATATATATATATATATATATATATATATATATATATATATATGTATAAAAGTAAAGTCAGTCTTACCGTTAGTAGGCCTCATTCACGAAGCCGGTCTATAAGGGGGGTATAAGGTTACTGCCTATAAAATGACAGTTTAATGGGTGTCCACTCTCACCTACCGCTTCCTTGACCGGTGGAGGGTCGTTAGCCAAACGGGTAGGACAAGGACTAGAATTTTCCCTTCATTAAAAGTATTAATGATAAATACTAAGTAACTAAACCTTTTATTAATACCCAATCTTAGTTACTTAGGAAAATGTGAATAAGGTGCTAATCCATGAAATTACACTTTGCACTTTGTTTAAGTCGGTTAGTGGAGCGTGTGTGGTTAACCGGCACACTAACTCGTATTTAACAAGGTAGGAAAAGGGTAACTTAATGTTTATCATAGTATCGATGGAGTGTGTGTGGTTAACCGGCACATCGAGTGAGGGGTAAACACTTAAGGGTACCAAGTAATTTGCATGGTTACTTCACACCTTGTTTTGTGATCCTCGGCATCCCAGTCACTAAACCTGAAGGGCACACTCGAGATTGAAACATGCCATTGAACAGTTCAATGAATCTGAAAAGATCTAGGAGTTTCAAATCCAATTAAAACCTAATAATATATTTCGTTTATCTTGGTGGAAATTGGTGAATCGTCATTCACCTACCTTCAAATATTTTATAG
The DNA here is from genome assembly GCF_051521515.1 of Lactuca serriola. Classification (NCBI taxonomy): domain Eukaryota; kingdom Viridiplantae; phylum Streptophyta; class Magnoliopsida; order Asterales; family Asteraceae; genus Lactuca; species Lactuca serriola. Next base: position 136,301,756 of record NC_136415.1, read on the forward strand.
CTTGGATTACGATATCCCTCTTCCAAGTTATAAAAATATTATGTTGGGTCCTAGCCTTAATATTTCATATTGGGTGTTATATTAAGGACTTTAAATCAACTATCTTGAATATCTCCTAAAAAGATATCTGGTTTAGACATTTATGATCTTCCCAAATCTCTTGAAACAAGCTTTCCTAAATGAAGATGATGTCCCATGGAAATCATACTTCTTTCACCTCTTCCAATTATTCTCCCTAACCCACAAGTTCTTGAAAAGTTTAAGGTCACTCAAGCCCTATTGGCAAGTAAAGGTCTATGTGTGGTCACATCTTGAAGATGTAGTCACATATTGACAAGCCGGGAGAGTTGGGTGTCAAAGTCTTGAGAAAGTTGGTGGTCCAATCACTTTCTAAGTCACATAGTGAGTTCCTTTGGGACTCCTATGAAACGGACTATGACAAGACCCTTAATGATCTTATCTATTTGCTAAGATCAACTTCCTAAAACTTTTTGGACATTGACAATGAAGACACTGGAAATCCAGAAAAAGCATTCTCTTCCCAATGGAAAGGGGTCATCCATAGTCAACTTGGTTGACCAAATGGTAAAGAGAAAAGCTAAGTTTGTGATAGTCCCGTGTACCATTACCAGAGGGTTCATATGTTTATATTGCCAAAGAAGGGGCATTGGTTGCGAAGCTGCCAATTTACCTAAGGGTGTTAAAGTCAATAAGTTTGACTCAACTTCAGGTAAAGTCCACTATCTAACTCTGCTAAGTTTCTATTCTGAGATTCTTGATACATGATGTGACTGGGTCACATGTTGATGTTTTAAGAATCAAAGAAAATGAAGAAACTTAAAGAAAGAATATGCTGAATCTGATCGCGTAGATGGATTTCTATCGCATAGTTTGAAGATCAGACTCTTGAGCTACTTCTTAAGAGTTATGAGATATTGCTTGGGAATAGATAACAACAAAGTTTTCATGCTCTTTTGCATTGTAAGGATAGTTTTTCCGCGAAGTTTTTAAAATAAAAGGAAAAATGATGATTTTATTTATTTTAAAATATCCTTACAATGACATTTGAGGAAAAATTGTTGCTTATAAGATTCCATTAATAGCAAGAGTGGAAATATGAAATTGATTCTTTCATTTGCGGTAATGTCTAAATTTTCCAAATAAGGAAAGATTCTCATCACCCAAGTTTCAATTGGACCGGAACTTGGAATCATGCAAGTTGTATAGCATGATGAATGAGAACTTTCAAGCATTTGAAAATTAAGACTAACTACTTGTTCACATGGATGTGTGAGTCAAGTGAAGGACTAAGGGATGAAGTACACTTTCTTGTGCACTTATCAAAGTCCACCACAAAAGATGGATAAGACTATTCGTCATGATTTACTAAGGTTTAGTAAATATGATTATACTTACAAGCTTAAGTATAATTCTGAAACATTGGAAAATTTTCAATGTATGACAGAGCGAATAAGAAGAATCAAATTAGGCAGAAGGATAAAAGTTTCTCAAATCTGAAAAGATGGGAGAGTACTTTAGTAATCATGTATATATGATCATCGTAAGGATTAAGAGACCTTATCGCAATTCATTCTCTAAGTGCATTCTGATAGCTAAGAAGAGGAGCTATGAATTGTTGAAGTGGTTAAATCAAGAAGATGAGTCATATTTCATTCCATAACAATTCTTAGAGTCATACTCCAAGATTGTAACTTGAGTGACATGTCTTAAAGAAGGTTTAAAAAATACTTGTCAAATGTAAGAGTAAAAGTTTTCTACTCTTGTACATTTGAAATTGGTAAGTTGTGATGTTTTGGATAAAACAAAGACCAACTAAGGCTAATTGTGTTAAGTGTATGTCTTGATTAGAATCCACACTATCTCTTGAATATTTGGCAAGATAGTCTTATATGTCAAGAGGACAGTGGGAGTCTTAAAGACACTGAAAAGAAGTTCAAGATCTAATCAAGAATAAAAACCTGTAGTTTAACACTAACACACGACGTGAGGTTTATAACCTATCGTGTTGACATTTCTGTTCCCATTCCAGTTAATTTGGCTATACATTTGAGTTCTATATGTTCTCAATTGTTTCCATAGCTACTTGGAAGCAATGGCAGGCCATTGAGCTGTCAGGTGGCAAGAAGTAAAGATTGCACAAGTTCAATCCTTATGCGTTAGGATTTGTCACTAACCTAGTCTTGTGATTATGGTTTTGACAAATTCACATGGATAGGAACAATTACACCATAAAATCTAAGGGTCATAAGGTTTATCTTCGATTCATGAACATGATGGTAAGGAAACTCTTTCACTTAGTAGATTTTGAGTAGATAACAATTATGGGAATGACAAAAGGTCTAAACATTATGATTACAGCATCCCTTTTAATAATTGTTTAGACACACCTGTGAGCTATCTAAGAGAGGTGTATGTTTTTGATAAAGTCTTATCACGGCAATCTAGTATCAGAAATCTGAACTTTGGCAAGAAAGTCAATAACGTATTGATTTCTAGAAGTCCAGTTGATTTCTGGGTACATGTCAAAGCTAGTGGGAGCATAAGTGCTATGCTAATAATCATCATGTTAGTGGGAGCATGATAATTATGATAAAGGTTGCAAGTTAGCAATGTTAATTATAGAAAACAAAAGTTTCAATTCGTGAAGCTGCAATGGTTGAAAAAGTTGTTTTGCTATAATTAAGGGAGAGGAAATTATACTTCATTTCAATTCTAAAAGCATAGATTGAGATTTTAATCAAATTTAGTCAGGAATATATATGAATTTCATGTTGGAATGGCTCAACATAAGGAAATTCTATATATGGGTTCATTATTTGCGTTCTAAAATTCGATTATGATTACGGCATCCCATTTCATAATATGAATTATGAGAACTTGGCAAATAGAAATGAAAACATATAGCAAAATACTGGTTTAGTCTTTATGTGAGACATCATGAATCGTGTCCCATATGCTTCGGATATAGGATCGATTACATGTGCTATATTCATCCTGTCTAAAATTTTCCAGATGCCTGGGGCATTAAGAAGGGAAAAGGTCTAGAACTGGATATGACTAAAACAATTAAGCAATTGTCGAGGACAATTTAAGGTTTACCAAAGATTGGTTGCTCAGGGACAGTTGGAAGTATAATGTTAATTGTTGGAAGGACCATATTGACATATTCTGAAAAGAGGCAACTCTTGTTCAGAAGTGATAGTCAAAAAGGGAATGTGGAAATGATCCCATTGGTGGAAGTTGTTCAATAAGCCTGTATAAGATTAGGAAACTTAATGCAAGAAGGATGTTTCCAAGGAGTTGATCTCCTTTGGAATGCTCTGTAATGTTTGTTGTCAAATCTTTGAGACTTTGTGCATAATCATTACAAGAGAATCATTGCATATAAGTTGAGAATCTAACAGGTTTAGGTAAAATGGCATGAATTTGGAATTCCTGCATTTGACATAAGAATTCGAGAGTGTGAAATTAGAATCATTGAAAGTTTGGTCAATTGGTTTATTTCACAAAGTAAGGGTCATAGACAAACATAGTATGCATACTTGGTGTATGGCATGACTAGTGTTTAGAAAACATAGTGTACATGCTTGGAGCATGGGACAACTATTGTTTTAAATTCAAGAATAAAGTTGATAGCTGAAACAATATACAATGAATAATGTGTAATCATATGGTGATAAATAAAAGGTGTTTTATTTATGCTCATAGGTTTTGATACCATATTGGATTCAATTATTCTTGTGTTTCATTTTTCATGTTTTGGCTTCCAAAATAAACTAGGTTATTCTTCCGGAATGACTAAGTTATTCAAACCATCCACAGTCGGTCATATGTTGGAAGTAGATATGAATTAAGACTGTCATGGGTTGGCTTGTAGAGGTCTAAGATGTTGGACAAGGGGCTACAACACTCATGAGTACTCATCAGTTTTGAGTATTGGATTCAAACCGCGCTCATTGGAATCACTTCATGGATTTTATCATGAGTGATCATGAGAAGATAATATCTTATATTCTTCAAACCTAGAGATATGAGTTGTTACTATGAGTTGGTTTTACATTGATTGCACGAAAACGCATTCGGTAACTCGGTGTTATAAAACATGTCTTTGTGTATGATTCAACAAGTAGTAGAACAAGACATATGAGTCGAAGTTTATCCGTTCCTTTTACCTTCGGGATAAAAGCGATATTTGTGGGCCCCTCGGTGATTTGATGATGACAAATGGAAGTGTTCAGTCGGGCCAGTACTGATTTGATTTGTCAGTCGTCATAAATCGGAAATCGGGAAACAACAAGTGGACAGAAAGAATGATTATAATCCATGTCTCAGTCCATATGATATCTAGAATGGAGGAATATATGATCCCTTATCTAATGGACAAGTCATTGACAAAGGTCAGAGTTCGATAGAAGCTTTTGACAGCTACGATTGCTAGTCGGTTCTTGAAGACATACGCAATAATAGTTTTAGACTTATCCAAGTGGGAGACTGTTGGATTAATGTCTAAGTCCATAACTATAATTGGTAAGACTTGACCCGACCCGACATGGTCCATTTGGGTTGCATGGCATCATGCACTTGGATAGATTATAATGAGAGAAATAACACTTAGGGTTGATTAATATATTATAAGTTCTAATATATTAATAAGATTATTTAATTAGTATTGATCAAGAATTAATCTAGAATTAATTAAGTGATCAAAAGAAGACTAATTAAATATATGGGTTGATTGTGTAAATCATCCATACTTGTATAGTGGGCTAATGCTCCATGGATAATCTGTTGGATTAGTGTCTAAGTCCATAACTATTTTGGTATGTACTTGACCCGATGGTGCATGGTCCTTTTGGGTTGCCTTCACCAAAGCAAATTGATAGGATGAATTATTGAGAGAGAGGATTAATTATGATTTATTAATATATTATGAGAATAATATATTAATGGAGAAATCATATTTTTTAATTAATATTTGTCAATAATTAATTAAGAATTAATTTTGTGGCTAAAAGACATTAATTAAACTTAGGGGACTAAAACTGTCAATTGTATGATAGTTGAATATTGGGCTAATGGACTCCATATTAGAGGGGTGGACGAATTCTATAGGGAAACCCATTAGAAATCGTCCTAGGCCTCTAAGGAGGGAGTCCATGGGTTGCTTAGGGCTTAAGCAGTCAAATTAGGGTTTCCTTGTTAGATAACCCTAATAGCCTCACTATTTAAGGATCCCTAGAGCACCAAAAACGTGGCTAAGAGTTTCCTTAGGGTTTCCACACGTTTTTGGGTGTCTCCTCTCTTATCATTCTTCATCCTCTTGCTCTTGGTGTTTGTGATCCATTTGAGGAGTGACACTTGTGACTCTAAGCTTTCTAAAGCCATTACAAGGAGGATTTGAGTTGTTATTGCTATATAACAACAAAAGGTATGTAATCTAATCTTCTTAGTGAATTTCGAAAATAGTATGACTTATTAGGGTTTTATTATGTGTTTATAATGTTGTGTATCTAATAGTGAAAACATAGATCCAATCCTAGGGTTGCATGCACACATAGGATTGTTTGTATAAAACCCATCAGTGGTATCAGAGCCTTTGGTTAACTTGTTTTCAATTAGTATTAAACAATTATATGAACTTGACATATTAGGGTTTATAGCCAATAAACCCTTGGAGGCTAGAATTTTCGAGATTAGGGTTTCCAAACCCTAATTTGCGAAAATTTGAACAAGATTTTCAAATCCTTTCCTTAAGCCCCAAGATTTCGAAATCTAGGGTTTGCAAAACCCCATGATTTTCGAAATTAGCCTCCTTCCCCAAGATAAGATCCTATATTTTAGGGATTTGGATAATCCCATATCTTGTAATTATCTTTTAATTGTTAAATATGGTAATTAAAGATCTTGAATTATCCCATCCCTTATTTTCGAGATTTAGAGAGGGATTCAAGGGATTAGGATATCTTAAATGTATAAATGGTAATTATCCTTATGATCTAGATAATCCCTTCTGATTTAATAATTTAAATTAATTGTTTAATTTATGGTAATTAATAAATCAAGAGTTTTAATATTTAAAATTTTAATTTAAATGTTTTAAATTCGAAAATTTTAAGTGAGATTAAAACCTAATTGTTTTGAAAAGTTTCAAAACTTGCCCTCAAGTTTTGGAATTTAAATTGTTGATTAAAAGTTGATTTTGAAAGTCTAAATTCCAAAACCCTAATTTTGAAACGTTCAAATTAATGATTTTGGTTAATTAAAAGTATAATTTAAACCACCTAGTTTTTTAAAAGTGTAAAATACACCCTTATACTATTTATAATATTAAAAGTTTAATATTATATATGTATAACTAAAATGCTAGTCTTACCGTTAGTAGGCCTCATTCACGAAGCCGATCTATAAGGGGGGGGGTATAAGGTTATGGCCTATAAAATGGCCGTTTAATGGGTGTCCACTCTCACCCACCGCTTCCTTGATTGGTGGAGGGTCGTTAGCCGAACGGGTAGGATATGGCAAACCCTTTCCATTAAAAGTATAATGAAGTATAAAGTAACTAAAAGTTTTACAAAATTCCCAATCTTAGTTACTTTAGGCAAAAGTGAATTGATGCAATTCCATGAAATTACACTTTGTTCCCTTGCGAAGACGTTAGTGGAGCGTGTGTGGTTAACCGGCACACTAAATGGTTCTAAGCAAAGGTAGCAAAGGGTGACTTAATGTTTGTCATAGTTCGGTGGAGCGTGTGTGGTTAACCGGCACATCGAATAGGTGACTGTAACATGTGGGGGCACCATGTAAGTTTGCATGGTTATTCACACCCGCTTTGTGATCCTCGGTATCCCAGTCACAAACTAGAGGGGGCATATCGAGATTTAAACATGCCATTGAAAAGTTCAATGAATCTCAAAGGATCTAGGAGTTTTCATAGATTTAAAACTTAAATTTCTTTTTCGTTTTTCATGGTGGAAATTGGTAAATCGTCATTACCTACCTTCAAATATTCTGCAACTAGATTACGACATCCCTTTTCTAGGTTGTAGCATATTGTGTTGGGTCCTAGCCTTAATATCTCATTTGGGTGATTTATTAAGGACTCAATCAATCAACTAACTTGAATTTGTTTTCTCCCATCATAGTATGACAACTATGGTATTCCCAATTCCCGTGGAACAAGCTTTCCATATGAAGATGATATTCCACGATTCGATTGAGGAACAAGAGATCATGCTTCACTTCCTCCACCTCCTCCAATTATTCTCCCTAACCCACAAGTTCGAAGGCTTGAAAAGTTCAAGCTCACACAAGCCCTTTTGGCAAGTAAACACGGAGAAGGAAAGTCGGTGTGTGCACACGTCGTAGAGATGAAGTCACACATTGATAGGTTAAGAATGTTGGGATCTTTTGTCTGTGAGGAGCTGGCTGTTGACTGGGTTCTTTAGTCGCTTTCTAACTCATATAGTGAGTTCGTAAGAAATTACTATATGATTAACCACAACGTGACCCTTATAGGTCTCACCTGCATGCTTATTGCTGCTGAATCAACAATGACTTGGCGCACTGGAAAAGCAAAGTTGATTGGTGAATCTGCCTTCTAGACTTCCATGGATATAGGCAGTGGAAACGAAAGGCCTGCCATGATCGAAAAGTTTGTTCATAAGAGAAAGGCAAAGTCTGAAGTAGTTCCTTGTGCTATTCCAAAAGAGTCAATTTGCTTTTATTGCCAAAGAGAAGGGGCATTGAAGACGAAGCTGCCCTATTTACCTAAGAGATCTAAGAGATGGGAGAGTCAAACCGTATGGCTCTGCTTTAGGTAAATTCCATTAACTAACTCTTTTAAGTTCCTATTCTAGATTCTTAATACATGATGTGATAAGATTACATTTGATGTTTTGTAGAATCGAAGAAAAGAGAGGAAACTTAAGGGAAGAAGTGAGTGGAATCTAATCGTGAAGAAATGGATTTCGATCGCATTACTTGAAGATTAGATTCTTGAGCTACTACTTGGAGTTAGAATAAGATTGCTAAGAAATATGTATTAGCATAGTTTTTCAAAGAATTGCATTGTAAGGACAAATTTTTCCGCAATAAAATAAAATTTTGATTTTATATTATTTATTTATCCTTGCGATGGCGTGTATGAAAAATTGATGTTTTGAATGTTTCTATTATTAGCAATAATGGATTTGATTCTTAATTATGTGGAAATGTTGAGAATTTACCAAATAGGGAGAGTTTATCATCACCCAAGTTTCAATTGGACAGAAACTTGGAATCATGCAACTTGGTTGCATGATGAATGAGAAATTTCATATTTGGAAATTAGACTAATTCGTTGACAAAGTGTCAAGTGAAGGACTAGGAGATCGAGTACACAAAGTTGTGTGTTGATCAAGTCCACCACAAGAGTAACAAAGATATTCATCATGATTTACTAACGGTTTAGTAAATATGATTATACTTATAAGATTAAGTGTAATTCTGAATTGATTGAAAGAGTTTAAATCAATAGCAGAACGAATAAGAAGAATCAAGTAGGCAGAAAGATAAAAGTTTCTCTATTCTAAGAAGAAGGGAGAGTACCTTTTATTATGTTTTATGATAGGTCTTAATGATTAAGAACCATATCTCAATTGATCCTCTAAGTGAGTCTTAGTACAATTGTATGTCTGATAAGAGGAATCAAGAATTGAAGAAATGGTTAAAACAAGAAGTCAATCATACTTCGTTCTAAAACAAGTCTTAGAGTTAAGATTGTGACATTGAGTGACAAGTCTTAAGAAGGTTTATAACATTCACCAAATGTGGAAAGTTGTGATGTCTTGGATAAGAAAAAGACCAACTAGGACCAATTTTGTGAAGTGTTTTGTCTTGATAAAAGCTACACTAACTCTTTAATATTTGTTTGTCGAGAAATGTTTATTGACAAGAGAATCTTATATGTCAAGGAGCTAGTGGGAGTCTTAATGGTCTTGAAAAGTTCAAGAACTAATCAAGAATAAACCTTATTGATCATCACTAGCACACGACTTGAGGTTCACAACCTATCGTGTTGACACTATCTTGTTTCTGTGCCATTCCAATTGAGTTAATTATGCATGTGAGTTCTATGAGTTCTCATTTGAACGCATAAAAGGCAAGCACCTTCATCAATGAAAAGTACATTGATAGGAAAGGATGAGTTGCTTAATTTCTTGGAAGACATGGTGGGCACTCGTGTTACCATAAGGCAAGAAATCAAGATTAAGAGTTCGGTCCATACGAGTTTGGATTTGTCGCAAATCTTGGTTTTGACAAATTCACATGGATAGGAACATATACACCATTAAAATCTAAGTGTCATAAGATTCCCTCCTTCACGAAGATGATTGTGAGGAAATACTTTCACTAAGAGAGAGGTTAAGAATATAGTGATTGTAAAAATTGGATTCTCGAATTTGATTATGGTTACGGTATCCCTTTCCATGATTCGAATTGTGAGATTTGGAAATTAGTCTGAATTGTTTAGACACACATATGAACTATCTTAGGAAAAGGTGTATAAGTTTAAGAAGCTTAGATAAAGGCTTATCGAGGCATCTGGTACTAGAAATCTAAAAGTTCAGCTTATTTCTGAATACATGTCAAAGCTAGTGGGAGCATAAGTGTTATGCTTATATGATAATAATCATCATGATACTGGGAGCATAAATGTTGTGCTTGTATGATTATTATGGCAAGTATTGCAAGTTAGCAATATTAATTATAGAAAACAAGAGTTATACTTTGCAAAGTCGTAACGGTTGAAAAGTTGTTTTGTTATAATTAAGGGAGAGAATATTATGCTTCATTTCAAATCTAAAGGCTTAGGTTGTGGAATGTTAATAAATTTAGTCAAGGATACATAGTGCTTTCTCAAAATTTCGATTATGATTATGGCATCCCTCTTCATAGTTTGAATTGTGAGAACGTGACACATTAAATATTATGGAAGAAGATTGATAAAGTATCGTATCTTTATGTAAGACATTATGCATCGTGTCTCATACGCTTCGGGTATAGGATTGATTGCAAGTGCTATAATATTTGACCATTCTAAAATTTTTCCAAATGTCTAGCGCATTTAGAGGGAAAAATGACAAGAATCGGTTTTGACTAAGATAATTAAACAACTATCAAAGGACGATCCAAAGCTCGCTGAGGATTGATCGCTTGTGAGTAGTTGGAAGTATGGTATTGGATGGACCATATCGACATTATTATGAATAGATAAGATTCTATTAAGAATGAGTTGTCATATGGCAAATATGGAAATGTTTCCATATTGGGAGTTGGATATTGAGAATCTGTATCTAGATTAGAAACTTTTATGCAAGAAATGATGTTCAAAGGAATGTTCTTTGAGTGAGAGACATCATATCTATAGAATTGTTTCTTATAGAGATTGGCCAAGTCTTGATGATTTTGAGCTATGACTTTACGAAAGAATCATTGCATAAAATGTTAGAATCTAGCATAAGTAACAAGAATTTGATATTCTTACACTTGTGATAGGGATTGGGAGTTGTGAAATGAGCATGATTGGAAATGTGTTCATTTGATCTATTTCACAAAGTAAGGACCATAGGTAAACATTGTGTGCATGCTAAGAGCATGGGACAAGTGTAGTAAAAATTCAAGTAAGAAGTTGATTACCCGAAACAACAAATAATGAGTAATCGATATGGTGATAAATAAAAGGTGTTTTATTTATACTTAAGGGTTTGGGACCATATAGGATTAGTATTACTCTTGTGTTTCACTTTGCATGTTTTGACTTCCTGAATAATTAATTATTTCAGAATAATCGAATTATTCGAACGGACCACAGTCGTTCATATGTTGGAAGTAGATATGAATGAAGACTGTCGTGAATTGGTGTGTGGATTGTTTAAAGTGTATTAGACATAAGAATATGTTTGCTACAACGTTCATGAGTGCTTATGAATATGATTTGAGCATTGGATTAAACCCACGCTCTCTTGGATCACTTCATGGATTTTATCACGAGTGATTGATGAGACGCTAATATCTTATATTCTTGAAACCGAGATGTGTGCGTTGTATCTTGCGAGTCGGTTACACATTGATAATATGTAAACGCACCAGTAACTTGGTGTCATAAAACATATTGTTGTGTGTGATTCAATGAGTGAGTGCAAGCAAGCATTGAATAAAAGTTTATCTGTTCCTTTTATCCAAAGTGGGATGAAAGCGATATCTGTGGGCCCCTCGATGATTTAGTGATGACACCTAAGCGCTTGGCCAAGCCGGGACTAATTTGATATGTTCAATTGTAGTCTGTTGTCAGTCGTCATAAATCGGAAATCGGGAAACAACACATAGACATAGAGAATGATTTAAATCCATGTCTCAGTCTATACGATATCTAGAATGGAGGAATATATGATCTCTTATCTAAAGGACGCGTATATGATAAGATCAGAGTTGATAGCGGCTTTTGAAAGCTACGATTGCGGATCAGGATCTGAAGTCATATGCATAATAGATATTAGACTTATCCAAGTGGGAGACTATTGGATTAGTGTCTAAGTCCATAACTATTTTGGTATGTACTTGACCCGATGGTGCATGGTCCTTTTGGGTTGCCTTCACCAAAGCAAATTGATAGGATGAATTATTGAGAGAGAGGATTAATTATGATTTATTAATATATTATGAGAATAATATATTAATGGAGAAATCATATTGTTTAATTAACATTTGTCAATAATTAATTAAGAATTATATTTGTGGCTAAAAGACATTAATTAAACTTAAGGGACTAAAACTATCAATTGTATGATAGTTGAATATTGGGCTAATGGACTCCATATTAGAGGGGTGGACGAATTCTATAGGGAAACCCATTAGAAATCGTCCTAGGCCTCTAAGGAGGGAGTCCATGGGTTGCTTAGGGCTTAAGCAGTCAAATGAGGGTTTCCTTGTTAGATAACCCTAGTAGCCTCACTATTTAAGGATCCCTAGAACACCAAAAACGTGGCTAAGAGTTTCCTTAGGGTTTCCACACGTTTTTGGGTGTCTCCTCTCTTATCATTCTTCATCCTCTTGCTCTTGGTGTTTGTGAGCCATTTGAGGAGTGACACTTGTGACTCTAAGCTTTCTAAAGCCATTACAAGAAGGATTTGAGTTGTTATTGCTATATAACAACAAAAGGTATGTAATCTAATCTTCTTAGTGAATTTTGAAAATAGTATGACTTATTAGGGTTTTATTATGTGTTCATAATGTTGTGTATCTAATAGTGAAAACATAGATCCAATCCTAGGGTTGCATGCACACATAGGATTGTTTGTATAAAACCCATCACAATCAAGTTGGGCTAAAACCCATAGGATGGTCCATGGATGCTCCATGCTGTATTTGAACCGATGGATCCAAGGAAATGGAAGGCCATGACAATTAGGGTTTACCCTAATTGTAACACACTATATAAGCATCATATTATTCACCAAAATCGGCCACTAGTGTATGTAAAAGAAGGGATAGCCGATTTCATGAGTTGTGGATTTCTCTCAAGTCATTCCAAGTGTATTTGGTGTTGTGTGAACCATTTGAGGTGTCACACTTGAGACACTAGGCACTCAAGCTTCATGAAGACATTCTATATCAAAGAGGTATGTATTCTATCTTGTTATATTCATTGTTTTGTATGCTAGATTAGGATAATACCTTGGATGTTCATATTTTTATGTATAATAGAGAAAACATAGATCCAAGGTATTTAGGGTTTCATGCACACTTAGGAGTGTTAGAATGCTCACAACCCAACAAACATATCATCCGAATAAGCAAACAGAGGGAAAACACGACGAGTTTCCCTGACAACTCCACGAGTTGGATCGGGTTTCCCCGTCTACTGGATATTGAGTGAACTCGTTGAGTTGGTGAGACAACTTGGCAAGGTGGCTAGGGTTTGTCCCGATTTTTTGGACTCTGAAGGAACTCGACGAGTAACTAGATTCACTCGATGAGTTGGGGTCAACATGGACTGTTGACATTGCCTGTTGACTTGGACTTTGACCAAGGTTGACCAAGCTTGACTTTGAGGGTATTTATGGTATTTTGGGATTTAACAAGTTAATCACATGATGATTATAGGCAGTTGATTTGGATATGTGTGTTGGGACTTATCCGATTCTATCTTATCAGTTCAACATTCTTGAGAGGTGAGTCTCCTCACCATACCAATGGGTCGAAGGCACCAAGGCCGGCCCATTTTATGATATGTGGTATACTAGTTGAAGTAGTATTATGTGGCATGTTAGCTGGTTATGTGCTAGGAGTTATGCTAGTTGTATATGTGGTATGTTTGTATGGAAGACCATGGGAGAGCCCATGACACTTGGATGTAAGACCATGTGTAGAGCCCATGACTTTCCTATTAAAGACCATGGGGGAGCCCATGTAACTTAGGTGTAAGACTATGTGTGGAGCCCATGGCATCCTCGAGTAAGGTCGTGGGGGGAACCCACGACATCCCTATATGTTGTATGCATGGCTTATATGGTTTATGTAGCTTTTATAGCTAATATGGATTATATCATTATGTGGATTGTGTGGGGTATGCTCTGGGGAACTCACTAAGCATTAGCTTACAGTTTGTTGATTTGTTTCGGGTACTTCTAAGCCTAAGGTCAAGGGCAAGGCTTGTTGGCACGACATGCACTCTCTCAGGCGTTCTAATGGAACACTCTGATATTTGAAATAAAATTGTTGATGTTATGAATTTGAAAACAATTGTTCTCGAGATTTTGTGGTTTATTGGAAATGTTTTGATTATAAAAAAAAATGAAAATTTCTTTTGAAAATTGGGTCGTTATACAATTTAATGTCATCATATAATTTACAAGCGACTACACAACCAGTGGCCTTCAAACTGTCTTTGTTACCTTCTAAGCAACTCTTATGTCTTCAATTTGAGTGCAACTCAAAATAAATTAGACAAGGGAATATCTAGTGAGATTACCAAAATTTGAATTATTTTAAGTAATTAATGATGTCAATCAGTACACTCGAATCAAACCCAAACAAATGATTCAAACCAATATAGTTCGTAAAATCTCAAGGCTTAATGTCTAGGGTTTTATAAACCAACTACAAAGTCAAAGTTAAATGAAACATAAATAGAACCAAAGATGTAACGTTACCAAAGCCCAAAATCAAAGTGCTTTGTTAAATGTGACTCGAGCATTTGGATCATGTTCATGAAACATTTGGAGCATTTGGACCTCAATGGAGCACTTGGGGTTCATGGAGCACGTGAAAAAGGAACGAATCTTCTGAGAGAGGAATGGATCCTCAAACAAAGGAACTGATCAAGTGCCAAAGGAATTGATTGTGTTCAAGGGGGTTGGAGCACCTGGAAGGAGTTTGGATCACTTGGAAGAGGTTTGGAGCACTTGGAGGGGATATGGAGCAACAAGGGGTCCTTGTTGTGCCACATGATGAAGAGATGGGTCAAGAGGGATGCTCTTGCGCCATCTTGTTCTCCTCATGCACCATCTTGTTTTATTGTTGAGCCATGCATGTTCTTGTTGCTCATGGTGATGTTGTTGCTCCAAGATTGATGTTGTGCACCATACTTGATGCTATTGCGCCATTTAGATCCTTGTTGTACCATAAAGAAGCTATTGCGCCATCATGGTGTTGGATAAGATGTCTAATTCCATAACTATTTTTGGTATGTACTTGACTCGGTTTGGCATGGTCCATTTGGGTTGCATGGCATCATGCATTTATTTGGATAGACTAAAATGAGAGAAATAAAACTTAAGGTTTATTAATATATTATAAGTTCTAATATATTAATAGTATTATCTAATTAGTATTGATCAAGAATTAATTTGGAATTAATTAAGTGATCAAAATAAGACTAATTAAATATATGGGTTGATTGTGAGAATCACTCATACTTGTATAGTAGGCTAATGCTCCATGGATTATCAAGTTGGGTTAAAGCCTATAGGATGCTCCATGGTGGTTATAGAACCCATGGGTCATGGAAATGAAAGGTTATGACAATTAGGGTTTACATGGTGTAACCCTAATTATAACACACTATATAAGCTTCATATTACACACCAAAATCGGCACCTAAGAGAACAAAGGAGGGCAAGTCGATTTCTAAGTGTTCTACATATCTCTCAAGTTTATTCCAAGTGCATTTGGTGTTGTGTGAGACATTTGAGGCATCACACTTGGGGTGCTAGGCTCACAAGGTTCAAGGAATCCAAATCACTTCAAGGTATGTATTTCTAGTAATCTTTTATGATTAAAGTTCCCCATGTATGCTAGATAGGATTATGAACCTTGGAAAATCAATTTTGCATGTATCTTAGTCAAACATAGATCCAATGTTTCTTGGGTTGCATGCACACCTTAGGAGTGTTAGAGTGCTCAAAACCCTACACATGGACCATCTTGGTACATGATGTACCATATTGATTCCTTTGTTGTGCCATATTGATCCAAGTATGCCTAGAAGATGATAATGCTCAAGAATATTCTAGAAGATACTGCATGGCGGATTGTGATTGGTTGAACCCTTCACGGGCCTATGGGCCACTAGGCTTAGCCCATTAGGGTTTTAGGTTTGATCCATCAAGTATAAATAGGGATACATACTAGGTCATATTATGTCTTGAATTCTAGAGTGATAGGCGAATCTATGTGTAATTGTACTTGTAACCTCTGTGTTGAGAGCTCTGAAATAAAGAATACTCCCCTCCTGCTCGTGGACGTAGGTCACCTTGACCAAACCATGTAAATACCGTGTCTTGTGTGCTTTTGGTTTTGCTAGTTATCTACTTTACTTCCTAACAAGTGGTATCAAATACTGGTTTGTATTCCTGTGATTGAAGATGTCTACTCACAAGTTCGATTTGGAGAAGTTCAATGGCTCAAATGACTTCACTTTGTGGAAGGTGAAGATGAGGGCTCTTCTGGTTCAACAAGGATGTGTGGCGGCACTGGAAGGAGACGCAAAAGTGCCAAAGGACATGGCAGCTGATAAGAAGATGGATATTCTGACGAAGGCACATAGTTCCATTCTGTTGAGCTTGACAGATGAAGTACTGAGGGAGGTTGTGGATCAAACAACTGCTTCTGGGCTCTTGGATAAACTTTGTGACAAGTAATAGAACAACTCACTGACGAACATGTTGTATCAGAAGCAAAGATTGTACATTCTTAGAATGTCTGAAAGTACCCAAGTGAAAGATCATCTGGATAACTTCAATCGCATCATCTTGGATGTACAAGGTGTTAATGTGAAGATTGAAGATGAAGACGAGTCACTCCTTTTCTTATGTTCGCTTCCTAACTCATATGAGAACTTTGTTGTTACCATGCTTTATGGTAGGAAAATGATCACTGTGAATGATGTGAAGGAATCTCTGATGTCTAAGGAACTGAAAATAAAAGTTTCAGGTGGAGAGGATGTGTCCAGTTCTGGTTTGTTTGCAGGGAGAGGAAGGACAGAAGAGAGGAAAGGGGGAAACAGAAGGAGATCACTTTTCAAATCAAAGTCTAAAGGTTCATAAAACAGGAAATGTTATAACTGTAACGAGAATGGACAATTCAAGAAAAATTGTCCACAACTGAGGAATGGGAAGTCCAAGAGTGAATCAAGCAGCAATAACACTGTTGTTGTGGTTCAGGAAAGTTCTGATGAAGGGGATGATGGGGATGTACTGACTGTGTGTACATCAAGTTCTGCTGATGCTTAGGTCTTGGATTCTGGAGCATCCTATCACATGACGTATAATCAGGACTGGTTCGACTCCCTTAAAGACTGGGATGGCACAGGCAAGATGGTTGATGATTGAGTGAGCAATATCAAAGGTAGTGGCACGGTGCATATCAAGATGCATGATGGCATGTTGAGGAAGTTAGATTCCTGGTACATTCCTGAACTTCGGAGGAATCTAATTTCTCTTAGGATATTGACTAAGAATGGGATGAGGTACGCTGGTGAAGGTGACTGGGTCAAAGTGACCAAAGGCTCACTAGTTATAACGAAAGGGAAGATGAATCGTGGAGGGATTTATATCCTTGAAGACAATATAGTTATAGGAACGGTGGCTATCTCCCAATCCTTGAATAAAGGTAATGACAAGACATAGTTGTGGCATCGTAGGTTGGGGCACATGAGTGAGAAGGGCATGTCAGTTTTAAGTAAACAAGGACTGCTTGGTGGAGAGGCTGCTGCAATGATAAAGTTTTGTGAAACGTGCGTCAAGGGAAAGCATCACTAAGTGAAGTTCGTTACCGGTCCACACACAAGCAAGGAAATCCTGGAGTATGTTCACTCAGATCTATGGGGTCCTGCACCAGTGAAGTCTCAAGGAGGTTGCTCATACTTCGTGACATTCATTGATGACTATTCTAGGAAGGTTTGGTTGTACTTTCTGAAGACTAAGGATGAGGTGTTTAGTAAGTTCAAGGAGCGGAAGACCATGGTTGAGAAAAGGACTGGAAAACAGGTCAAGACTCTAAGGACATACAATAGGTTGGAGTTCTATAATGCTCCATTTGACAATTTCTGCAAGGCAGAAGGTATAGTGAGGCATCGCACTGTATGACACACACCACAACAAAATGGAGTGGCTAAATGTATGAACCAAACACTCATGCAACATGCAAGTTGCATGCGGATATTTGCTAACTTATCCAAGCAATTCTAGGCGGAAGCAGTTCACACTGCATGCTATCTGGTGAACAGATCACCATAAACTGCAATAGACTTGAAGACTCCTCAAGAGGTATGGTCTGGGAAACCCTCTGATTATTCTGGTTTATGTATATGTAGATTCCCCGCATATGCTCATGTGAATGATGGTAAACTTGAGCTAAGGGCATTGAAGTGCATATTTCTAGGATATGCGACAGGAGTAGAAGGTTATCGACTGTGGTGTATAGAAGAAGGAAGAACTCCTAAATTTATCATGAGTAGAGATGTTACCTTTGACGAATCTGCCATGGGTAATCGGGGAGGTTGTGAAACGAGTCAAGTAGGGAAAGAAGATCAGGGTGCTAGCCAGAATGTGGAGTTTGCATCTCAAACTCCGGGAAAAGTTGTGATAAGTGACAAAGAACAAGTCGGCAGTGAACAACATTGACAAGATGCAACCTAAGAGCAACACATGGGATCCTTGTCCAGTGGTGTTGAATCCATTGCGTTTGCCTTAGAAACTGGAGAATACATTGACACCGAGGAGCCTTAATTGTATAAAGAGGTTGTGGCGAGTAAAGAAGCAAATGACTGGTTGATGGCCATGAATGAAGAAATGCAATCGTTAGAGAAGAATGAAGCATGGGATCTTGTTCCATTACCAAAGGGAGCAAATCCAGTGGTGTAACACCCGAATATTTCAAGCCAATTTAAAACTTTTTCAAAATATTTAAAGACCAATCATCATTACAAAGTTGTTTTCAAAATATCTAACATCAGAGTTTTCCCAGAAACATCAAAAAATCATGAGGAGCGGTACGATCATGCCTTCGCCTTGCCGTGGTCCCCTGATGTACCTGAAACAATAAACTGAAACTGTAAGCCCGAAAGCTTAGTGAGCTTCCCCAAAATACCAACTCCATAACAAAATAACCACAACAAATAACAATCTCATATTAGTATGCATAATGAGCCTTCAGCCTGACTGGACCGCCTCACAGGGCCTACAGCCTATCTGGACCGCTCTCGAGCCTTCGGCATGACTGGACCGCCTCACAGGGCCTACAGCCTATCCGAACCACTCCCCAGGTATGTTGGTCTACAACACAAAGCAGGACCACCTCAACCCAACCCCCATTCAACGAATATGTGCACATAAATACCATACGCTAGCTCATATCATATAACAGTCAAACCGATCTAACATATCAACATCCCAATAACCGGGATACAGACCTAAATGGTCACTAACATAGCATTATCCTATAACCAAGACACTGACCTAACGAGGACACTAAGCATAAGCATATCACCATCCTAATTACTAAGATTCTAACCGATAACCATATCATGAAATAACTGAATACAATCCATAAAGGGTCGACATTGGTGCCTTAGACCCTGTTGATATAGTGAGGATAACTCACCTCAAAATGTTGCACTGAAAATGATAGGCTCAAACTCTCGAATCACCAACACGAACTCCACCACCTATAGTTACCATAGTATAACCATACTCATAATTTCCCAACCTGTCAAGGTACCCCCATAAGTCAACTAGTCAACCCTTAGTCAAAGTCAACAGTCAAGGTCAACAGTCAAAGTCAACAGTCTGTGTTGACCTTGACTCGCCGAGTATCCTCGACTACTCGTCCACTCGCCGAGTCACCAGAGTGACTCGTCGAGTTCCTAAGGTTCGCGATCGAAGTTCGAAGGCCACTCTTCGGGTTTTCCTTCTTGCAACTCGACAAGTTCATACACATCCATCAATTTGGGAAACCTAACTGACTCGCCGAGTTGTTCATCAAACTCGTCGAGTCCACAACAATCTTCATCGGACTCGCCAAGTTATTCATCCAACCCGTCGAGTTCAATGCCCATCTTCATATGACTCGCCGAGTCCCTTCAGTCCTTTAACCATGCAGACACTTTTTAAGCCATGCCAAGGCCCCAAACTGCAGATCCAACTGCCCTAGGCTTACTTATCACATAAAGTTGCAAACTTTATGTGCATGCATGGTTAAAAAGGCTCTAAATGACAAATCCAAGCTTACAATGGAGCTTTACACTCAAGGGAGGCTTCATACGTGACCAAGCTCGAACTTTATGAACCTAAAACCCAAGAAGGGTTCAGATCTGAAGTTACAACTTCAGATCTAGCTCATACACCATAATATCATCATAACCAAGCCAAAATAACCCTAAATCTCACCCAAAAGAGGTCTAGAAAGAAATGAGGTAAAGGTGGCGACTTGATACCTTAAAATGATGCTAGGTGAGGTAGATTTCTGATTCCCCGCACTTTCCTTGCTTCAAGCCTCTTGCCCTCCAAGCTCTTCTTTCCAAGGATCCACTTTCCAAAGCTTAAAACACACAAGAATGAATCACCACACGAATTAGGGGTGTCAGGACTCTCAAGGGGCTGTAAAGAGGCCAAAGGAGGCTTATGATTCCTTAAATATGGTGCAAAACCCCAGGATTTAGGGTTTCATCTACCAGCTCCTACTCGTTGAGTCCCTTCTTGGACTCGACGAGTAGGTTACTAAAACACATAGACCAACCCGCTGCTACTCGACGAGTAGGGCAACCAACTCGTCGAGTAGACCCAAAGACCAAAAAAGATTCAACATAATTCAATACATGAGAATCGGGGCGTTACAACTCTCCCCCCACTTGAATTAGACTTCGTTGTCGAAGTCCAGTGCGATGAACAATGTTGGGTAATTCTCTCGCATATCTGCCTCTGACTCCCACGTCCACTCAGATCGCTTCCGATGCTCCCACTGTACCTTCACTAAAGGTATCTCCTTATTCCGCAACACTTTCTTCTTCCTTTCAAGTATGGCCACATGCCTCTCCACGTAATTCAGGCGCTCATCTACCTGAATATCATCCAATGGCACCACTGCCTCCTGATCCACAATGCACTTCCGCAGCTGCGAAACGTGGAAAGTGTTGTGGATCCGACTAAGATCCTCCAGGAGCTCTAGCCTGTACGCCACCTTGCCGACCCTGGCAATGACCCTGAATGGTCCAATGTATCGGGGACCCAATTTCCCCCACTTCCTAAAGTCAATCACACCCTTCCAGGGTGAGACCTTTAGGAGCACCATATCACCCACTTGAAATTCTAGCTCAGATCGACGCTTATCAGCGTAACTCTTCTACCGACTCTGAGCGGTCTGCAGCCGCTGCCTAATCTGCTGGATCCTCTCGGTATCTACAGGACTACCTCTGTCCGTCCCATCGCTCGGTGCCCAAGCTCACCCCAACAAACTGGGGCGTGAAATTTGCGCCCATACAATAACTCAAAAGGCGGGGCGCCAATGCTGGAGTGGTAGTTGTTGTTGTAAGCAAACTCTGCAAGAGGTAGGTGGGAATCCCAACCCCCACCAAAATCAATGACACACGCCCTCAACATATCCTCGAGGTTTCGAATGGTTCGCTCACTCTGGATGTCTGTCTGGGGGTGAAATGATGTGCTGAAGTGCAACCGCGTGCCCAGTTCCTCGTGGCACTTCTGCCAGAAACGGGAGGTAAATCTAACATCTCAGTCAGAGACAATGAAGACCGGAACCCCATGGCGAGCAACGATCTCGCGGACATATATGTCAGCCAATTTCTCGGCCGACGAACTCTCCTGTATGGCCATGAAGTGGGAACTATTGGTCAATCGACCGGTGCGACCCATATAGCATCAAACACCTTTGCCGTTCTTGGCAGCTTGGTAATAAAATCCATCGTGATCTGTTCCCATTTCCACATGGGAATCTCCAGGGTCCGCAGGTTCCCATGCGGCCTCTGATGCTCGGCCTTGACCGTCCTACAGGTCAAGCACCTCTCGACGTACTAAGAGATTTCTCGCTTCATGCACGGCCACCAGTAGCTCAAACTCAAATCCTTGTACATCTTGGTGGCCCCCGGGTGAATAGAGAAGTGAGACTTATGAGCCTCCTCCATAACTGTCTGTCTGACTCCACCAGACATCAGAATCCATACCCGACCGCACTGAGTCAATAACCCCCGGCTATCCTGAACAAATCGAGCACTTTCTCCCTTGATCCTTTCCACTTTCCAATTCTTTGGTCGTATGCCCTCGACCTGGGCATCTATGATCAAACTCACCAGCGGGGAATCCATCGTTATCCTCATACACTTTGTTGGAGTGGACGACCCAGCTGACTTGCGGCTCAACGCATCCGCAACCACATTCGCTTTACTAGGGTGGTAAAGGATCTCACAATCATAGTCCTTGACTACATCTAAACATCTGCGCTGCCTCATGTTCACGTTTGGCTGATTCATGATGTGTGTCAAACTCTTGTGATCCGTATATATAGTACAACGAACCCCATTTAAATAAAGTCTCCATATCTTGAGAGAGAACACCACCGCTCCCAGCTCCAGATCATGAGTAGGATATTTCGTCTCATGCGGCTTCAATTGCCGCGATGCATAAGCTATCACATGTCCCCTTTGCATGAGGACTGCCCCTAAACCTGTGATGGATGCATTACAGAACACCACGAAATCCTCAACTCCCTCCGGGTGTGTCAAAACTGGAGCCTCACACTATCGCTGACGGAGGGTTTCAAACCGCATCTACTGCTCGGGGCCCCACCAGAAATCCACCCCCTTCCTCGTCAGACGAGTGAGGGATACTGCAACCTTGGAGAAGTCTCGAATAAACCTCCGGTAATATCCTGCTAACCCTAGAAAACTCCTGATATCCGAAGGGGACCTTGGCACCTCCGATCGCATAACTGTCTTGATTTTGGCCGGGTCAACCAAAATCCCCTCCTGGTTAACGAGATGTCCAAGGAATTGGACCTCTCGTAACCAAAACTCGAACTTCGAGAACTTGGCATACAGTCGTTCTCGTCTCAGAACTTCCAACAGTTCCCTGAGGTGCTCCCCGTGCTGCTCTTAGGTCTTGGAATACACCAGGATATCATCTATAAACACGATGACCGAGCGATCCAACATCGGTCTGTAGACCCGATTCATCAGGTCCATAAACACTGCCGGCGCGTTGGTGAGCCTAAACGGCATCACCACGAACTCTTAATGACCATAACGAGTTCGAAACGCGATCTTCACCACGTCCTCCTCTCTAAATTGTACCTGATGATACCCCGACCTCAAATCTATCTTGGAGAACCAAGATGCCCCCTGCAACTGATCAAAGAAGTCATCTATCGTCGGGAGTGGATAACGGTTCTTCACCGTCAACTTGTTTAACTCCCTATAATCAATGCACATATGGTGCGAGCCGTCCTTCTTCCTAACGAAGAGGATAGGTGCCCCCATGGAGAACTACTAGGTCGAATGAACTGCTTACCCAATAGTTTTTGCAGCTGTGAAGACAAATCCTGCATCTCAGGTGGCGCCAGACGGTACGATGCCTTGGCAATAGGAGCCGCACCCAACACCAGGTCGATCCGGAACTTGACTTGCCTCTCCAGAGGTATCCCAAGCAGCTCCTCCGGAAACATGTCGGCATACTCCCTCACCACTGGAACCTCTGAAACTGAATTCTCGTCTCCAACCCGCGTATCTACCACGTACGCTAGGTATCCCACACAACCATGCTGAATATACTACTGAGCCCTGGCAGCTGAACAGAACCCCAACCCCGCTCTGGTGCCGTCAGTATATACTATCAGTTCTCTCCCACTTGGGGTTTGAACTACCACTCGCTGGCCCTCACAGTCAATCATAGCACCAAACCGACTGATCCAATCCATGCCTACAATCACACACACCTCCACCATGGGAATGGGAATAAAATCTATCGGAAAGGACACCCCGAAAATACCCAACTCACACCCTCGATAAATCGAAGAAGCAGAAACCCCGTGTTCTTTGGCGATAGAGACTTGCAACGGACACTCTAACTCGCTCGCTGGCATACTGAACTCCCTACTGAAAGACTGGGATATGAAGGACCGACTCGCCCCCGAGTCAAATAAAACCAGGGTAGGCAAAGAGTTCACTAAAAATGTACCTAATTACAGGTACAACAGCTAAGCATAATAAAATTATAATAATTAAAAAAATAAAAGAGAGAAACATACCATCAACCACATCTAGTGCTGCCCTAGCCTCCTCTGCGGTTAACTGGAAAACACGCCCCTGAGCCTTCGAAGCCTTTGCCTTGACTGGCCTCCGATCCAGTATCCTCAATGTAGCCGGCGCTGGAGCCTGCGCCGGCCTGGCTACGAGCTGTGGACAGTTGGTCTTCACATGACCAACCTGATGATAGTGAAAGCATAGCTTCATATCCGATGCAGGGGCTGTATGGCGACAATCCCTAGCGTAGTGTCCCTCCTTGCCACACTTGTGGCACCCACTTCCCGTCTGAAAAACTCTGGGACGACTCTTGCCGCACTTTCCACAAGTGCGGCTCTGCTAGCCCCCGATCCTAACATTAGCGGTCTTAGACTGCTTAGGCACCGGTTGCGACTGTGCCAGGGCCTACCGCTGCTCCCTCAGCTGCAACTCAATCTCCAACTCACGCCGCCTAGCGGCCACCTACAACTCCAAAAGAGTATGACATCGTTAGGTAGACACAAACTGATGGACGTCAGTCTTGAGCATGATTAGATAACGGGTCATCTGAGCCTGCTTAGAAGCAAACTCCGGGTAGAACATCGCCCTCTCTGTGAACATGCGGGTGATCTATGTCACTGAATCCCCCTCCTGTCTCAAACTCAAAAAGTCCTGCGATAGCCATTCCTGCTCGACCCATGGAATGTATCAGGCAAGGAACATGTCCCTGAACTACTCCCAAGTAACAGCAGCTATCTGATCATCAGTGTATGACCCAGTTGCCAATCTCCACCAGTCCTTGGCTTCGAACCTTAACAGGTTCAGAGCACACCTAACCTTTTGGTCTGGTAGGACACGAGCAGTTAAAGAAACACCCCTACACATCTTAAATCCACCTCATCGCCTTGATGGGGTCCTGTGTCCCATCAAAAGTAAGGGGCTTTGTGTTATCAAAGTGCCTGTACTGGAATCCCCGAGTGGCTCCTCCTCCTCCCCCTGCCGCTATTACAACTGCAGCGGCATCCATCTCCTCAAGGGTTGTGTATCGCTCATCGAAGTACTCGACCATGGCAGTCTTAATAGAATCGAACATCTCCGGCAGTTGCGCCCGGAATGCAATAGCAACCTCATCATGCAGCATTTCCCGAATCCTGGCATCCAACTCCTCAATACCCATGTACACTAGAGGCTCAGGTGTTTTCGGCCCCTCTTGGCCTCCGTCTCCTAATCCTGATCCTGAACCGAATCCAGTCACAAAGCGTCTCGTCATTTGTCACACCCAAAACCAAGAACGGCAGAAACATTATGGGGCAGAGGACGTCATGTAAAGTATCATAACAATGCAAAGTAGTAAACAAGCATCAACATCATCCATTGCATTAAATAATAAAGTTTTAATACATGTGTTCTTTGTAATTTAATAGTCACCAAAAATGAATGATTCAAAACAAAAGACGAGTCTTGTCTGTCCTCCGTCTTCTCAAAACCTGTCACCGGTACCTGTCTATTGAGGACCTGAGAATACAAGTTATTTTGAAAGCATAGATCAGCTTTTAAGTTGGTGAATTCATAACTATTTTAGTGTCTTTGATTTGTAAAACTGTAAAGAAAGACTTGTGTTTGATGAAAAGTTCATATAGGTATGAAAACCCTAGAAAATCCCATATTTCCTACTAGTATAAAATGTAGTCTTCTACCAAGACCCGATAGTTTTGGAGGTTTGCTTTTCCGTATGAATGAAGGTTTTTCCGCATGTACAACTATTATTATCAAAATATAGTCTACCTCATCGTTTATGTGAATGTGTCACAAGATAAAAGTGATAGGGAAAATTATATAATCATTGAAATCGTATCCTTTTGTACTAGGATAGACACAACGTGGCAACTTGCCGAACCGAACAACCGTAGACATCCGTCGATGTGCAGTTTCCCACTGTAGCTAACAGTCGGGTCTAGAATGGTAAGTCCCGTATAGTATGTAGAAGTATCTCTTCATATAGTATGTAATAGTATCTCTTCATATAGTATGTATTAGTATCTCTTCATATGTAATAGTATTTCTTAATATAGTATGTAGTATATTTGTACAGACTCATGAATGAACTGACTCTTACGTAATTCCTTCTACTATGAATAGTAAGTAGTATCTCATAACTATACCTATTATAGTTACTAGTAATGTATGTATATGAATGAACGAAAGTATGTCTTTGCTACCCAAAGGTGCTGGACTAACTGATAGAACTTTTATGTCTATATATGAATACCTAATATATAATCAATATTTAGTCAACATTCGGACAAATAACCGATACCCTAAGGCCACATCCAAACAAGGAAAAGGAATTAAAGCGAGATAGCATTCCTAAGTCCTTTAAACATTAATTATATAACTACATATATATATATATATATATATATATATATATATATATATATATATATATATATAGGCATGCATTTGACAATGTAAAAGTTTAAAAGAAGTTTTGATGACTTGATGTCAATTTATAAAACTGATTAAAAACAGTTTGTTTGATATAAACAGGTTAAAGTATACAAAATCTTTTGTCTGAAATACAGTTTGAAATACGTGAAAACCTTTGTTTGAAACACACTTGTAACAGAGTTTGAGAGGAAAGATACAGTATGTAAGACAGTTTGATAAAGCGTTTAACATGTAAAAACGTTTGAGAAAGTCATTTAGAAGTAGTATGCTTGGTAAAACAGCTAAAAGTGTGGTAAATCCATAGTTTGATAGTTATTAATCACATGTGATTGACATAATAACTATCATGATTCAACTTGTATCCCCCCCCAATAAAAGCAATTAAAAACATTTAAAAGGTTAATTAAGGGGTATGAACTCACCTGTAGTGAGTGGATTGGATAGAAGTGTCGAACAAGGTGCTAGGTGTCAAGTGAAGACTTGAACACACACAATGATCCTAAATAACATATACTAACACATATATGTATCCAATTAGTCATTTAACATCTAATTTACTAAGTTAAGACACCCTAGGACATGAAAACACTTTGATTCAAGTTCTAGGAGGCTATTGGATTGCAACAAAGGAGTATAAGGCCTTGCTATTGAGTTTATGGGCCAAGGACCACACACAATGGAGTTTATGGCCTAAGGTCATTTCCCCCATGAGTTTATGGCCACAAATTCATGGTACTAATTGCCATTTGGTGATTTAAGGTCTTATCAGTCAAGATCAAGCATTTTATGTTCAAGTCCAATCCTTAGGAAGCATTCGGGTCACAATATCACCACCTTATAGAGTTTACGGCCTAAGGACCATTTCCTTATGATTTTACGTCCGTAAACTCATAAGGACTTGGTTACTTTGATGTTTAAGGTCCTAAACACTTCAAGGAAGTGATCTAGACTAGTGTCCAAGGCTTAGGAAGGGACTAGGGTGCACTTTGCCCCACTTATTAGGGTTTACGGCCCAAGAACATGCCTTGGCCGTAAACACCTTTGATCTTATGATTTCTTGGTGTTTTCTAAGTGTAAACAAGTTCAATCAAGTACATAACAAGCTAGGAAAAGTGTACTTACAAGATAGAAGCTTGATTGGGTGTTTAAGGTCCAAGAACACTAGTGTGTGTTCTTGGTGTTTTGAAGAACACTTGAAGATCTAAGTGAAAATCAAGAATGTATGGATGAAATGATGTATAACAACTAGATGTAATGTTATAACAACAAATCAAGTGAAGAAACACTTACGTTTTCGGAAGATTGGGATGATACTTGAGAGAGAATGGTGGAAGTTCTTGAGGTTGGAAGTTGGGGAATGAGGGAATGGAGAGTAAACTCATGCCTAAGGAATGAGTTTGCGGCCTTAAGGGAGTTTACGGCCCAAACCCTATTTGTTCGGCCGTGAACACCTAACCAAGGTGTTGATTGTTCCATTGTTACCCCGATATCCTAGAAAATACTTCCTTTTATTCGTTCGTTTCAAGAATAATTAATAAAAATAATCAAAAGGACTTTAAACCGGCTAAAAATTAGCAAAAAATTATTTAACTTTTATTTGAAGTGTTTGACTGTAGGGTTTGTACGAATGAAAATTTCAGGTTGTCACATCATCCCCCCGTTAGAGGGAATTTCGTCCCGAAATTAGAGTTTAAGCAAATAAAGTAGTTATAAATAACTAAGCGAATAGATGAGGATATTTCAGTTTCATTTGATCCTCGTGCTCCCATGTGAATTCCGGTCCTCGCTTGGCGTTCCAACGAACCTTCACTATTGGGATGCGACTTTGCTTTGACTGCTTGACCTCATAGTCCATGATCTCTACAGGTTCTTCCACGAAGTTGAGGCTCTCGTTGATCTCGATCTCGTTGAGTGGGATTACAAGAGTCTCGTCGGACAGACACTTTTTCAATTTGGAGACATGGAATGTAGAATGTACGTTACTAAGTTCACGCGGTAGATTGAGTTTATAAGTTACAGGGCCGATTCCGACAAGAATCTCGAAGGTCCTAACTATCTTGGATTTATCTTTCCATGCTCTCCGAAGCGTATCAAGCCTTTCTAGGGTGAGACGTCCAAAAGAATTTGGTCTCTCACTTGGAATTCCAAAGTCGTAGGGGGTTTCGTAATTCGAGAGAAGTTATGAATGAACCTACGATAGTAGTCAGCGAGACCTTGAAACTGGCGAATTCCTGAAGGCGTCTTTAGTGCTGACAAGCTCTCAATGGTTTTGATTTTGGAAGGGTCCACATGAATTCCCACTTTACTAACAGTGTGCCTTAGGAATTCGACTCTTTGAATCCAAAACTCATATTTAGAGAACTTCGCGTAGAGTTTCTCTGATCGTAATGTTTCCATGGTTTGTCGTAGATGCTTTCTATGCTCTTTCCTTACTACGAGAGTAGATAAGTAGGTCATTTACAAGGATAATGGTGAACTGATCCAAGTAAGGATGACATACTCTATTCATTAAGTTCATGAATACTGCGGTGCATTGGTCTTATCCGAGAGGTATCACTATGGACTTATTGCGTCCGTATTGAGTTCGGAAGGCTATCCTCGGGGCATCCTCCTTTGACACTCATAACTGGCGATACTCGGATCTCAGATCCATCTTTGAAAGGTAATTCGTTCCTTGGGGTTGGTCAAACAATCCATCCATGCGAGGCAGAGGGTAACGATTCCTAATGGAAATCTTGTCGAGGTATCCATTAGTCGATACACATACTAATTAATCTTTCTTTTTTCTTGACGAACCAGACTGGAGTTCCCCAAGGTGAGAAGCTCGGTCTTATAGAGCCATTGCTGAGCAGTTCGTTAAGTTGACTGGATAGTTCTTGCATCTCTGTAGGTGCTAGACTATAGGGCGATTTGGTTACAGGGGTAGCATTTGATTGGATTCTAAGTTTATTCGCATGACAGAACGATCACTCGTAGTCTTGAGCAGTCTCCGTCCTGAAGTTCATTTTAGGAGTCATATTTTTTCATCAATCGCAGCTTCGTGTATACGAGTCGTATATAATTAAAATTGAAAAGGCAGTCGAATAAATGATTCTTCTTTAAGCTCACATCGAAACAAGGAAAAGAAGTAAAAGTGGAATCATCAATTCTAAGCATGTAGAACCTTGATTATATACCACCCTTGCGTATACTATCTTCAACGATAGATCAACCGTATGGGTCTTCGAGTTAAACTTGACGTACTGTACGAGTGGTACTCCGGGGAGGTTTGCTGAGGTATCTTTGAAAGGACACGAATCATCACGTACTGTATGCATGAGTGCCTCGGAGTTCTGGAATGATGGCTTCGCTAGGATGGCGATTATGGAGAAAGAGATGTATGCACGAAACTGGTATTGTGAGGATTGAATTAACTCAAGTCAAATGACAATGTCGGACTACTCGGAATAACTGGCATTAGAATATTTTAAGAAGGTGTTACAAAACAAAGCGGTGCAACCTAAGAAAGAGTTTTAGTACTATAACTTCATCTACGATACTACAGCTGCGAACAAGATATACTGCTAAAAGCAAGTACAATTAGCACGAGAGTCCCTAACACTGATGGGATCTTGCAAAAGATAAGACTCTAGTTGCACTAGTATTCATAAGTTTAAAAGTCTAACATTGATGCCACATAACACACCATAATTTCAACGTGGATCCGAAGTAGTATCTCCTGCGACGGTGATCCTTAGTATCTTCCCGTCTGCGCCATAGTTCTTTGATATTGGAAAATCCTTCTTGAGGTGTCCTACCTCACCGCATTGGTGACATATCTGGCTTGCACCAGCATCAGTGGTGGAAGTGATGTGTCGGGTCAGAGTTATGTGGACACGTTTGCTTTCGTTGTTCTTCCTTTTCGAACAATTCCTTTTAAAGTGTTCGATTTCACCACAACCATAGCCAGCCTGGTTGACTCCGATGTCAGGGACTTGAGTGATGGGTCATGCCGGTGCTCCACGGCTACGAGCATGGTGCCCTATCATGTGGCAATTGCAACATTGCATTTCATGGGAAGCCCCATTATGATGAAAGCTACACTTGATACATGTAATGCCCCGTTCCTAAAAGTACTTATTGTGAGTCCCCGGGATTTAAGAGGATGGGTATTTTGGTCCTTTTGTGGGAAAAGTGGAAAAGAGGGCCAAATATGAAAGTTGGGACACACCGAGTACGCCCAGCGTAAGCTGGGATTATGCCCAGCGTAATTGAGTAAGTGGATGCGGGTGCAAGGTTGAGTACGCCCAGCATACTAGAGGTACGCCCAGCGTACTCTCAGAGTTCTAAAACCCTAAAATTAGGGTCAGCCACTATATAAGGAACATGTTGGTTCATACCCTAGCCTACATAAGCTCTCTCTTAACCTCAGAAACCCTAGATAGCCGTTCCACCTCCATTGTTGGGTGTGTTTGGCCTTGGAAAGCTTATTTGGCAAAGGAGAGGCTAGAAGAAGAAAGAGGAAGTCGTCAAAGAAGGAGTTGAGTGGCTGGAGCTTATAGATCTGGAAAGATATCATCCTTTGGAGCCTACCAGGTGGACTGTTGGCCAGTGCGGCGGACCAGTCACACAGTAGACCCGAAGTGCATGGTTGTTCTATGATCGGATTTGATATGGCATGTTATGCATGTATGGTATATGTGGTTGGTATTTTGGGGATATCTCACTAAGCTTTCGGGATTACAGTTCTGGTTTAATGTTTTTCAGGTTCATCAGGAGACCGTGGCAAGGCAAAGGCGTGATCGTACCGCTCTTCATGTGTCACACCCCCAAACCGGAACGGCGGAAACGTTAGGGGGCGGATGACTTCATGTGGTAGCATAACAAATGAATACATAGTAAAGAAAGAAATACAACCATCATATATATAATTGAAATTTTACATTATTTAAAAGGTACATGTTCAAAACCAATTACAATATGATGTCAAAATATGAATTTAAACTGACGCCGCAGCGTCCCTTCTTCAAAAGTTGTTTGTTACATGTAATTACTGAATCCGTGGGACATACAAGTAGTTTTGAAAGAGTAGATCAGCATTTAAGATGGTGAGTTTCATAAGTATTAAATGACAATGTTTGTATGAAATGAAATGTTTTGTTTTTGTTTGTTTGTTCCTAGAAAATCCCATATTTTCTACTAGCATAAATGTAGTCTTCCATCAAGACCAATGTTTGTTTCTAGAAATTGTATGTACGTATAAAATTTACAATACGTTTGAAAACCCTTGTAAATCAATGTATTTTTAATACCCCATGTGAGTTTTATAACCATGCTATTGACTCGGATTGCCTATACACAATGTTCTTCAGGCGTTGGAATGTTCTGACGTTTGTCACCCCAAATGGTGTACTGTAGCTAACAGTCAGGGCGTGGGGTTGTCAAGCCCGTATAGATCTATACACAAACCCCAGGCTCCCTTCCAAGGGATTTTGGTATATAATACAGGACTTGAAGTGTGTACTCGAACGTACGTGAAATTAATGTCTCACAAAGCTTAGTATAAAAACAGATTTACGTGTTAAAATGTTCATTTGTTCTTGTATGCGAAAGTGAATTCTTGAAAATAGTGTTTCTAGTATGTAAAAGTTAGTAATGTTCTCGTAAAACTATTCTTATTATAGTTTTCTAAAAGTGTGTCTCGTTTATTTAGAAATCCCTAGAAAATGAATCACTTGTTATGAAAGTATAAATTTTTATAGTGTCTAAGTTGGACACATATACATGCAGTCTAAGCAGAGTGTTTGATTTATACATAGATAAGAGCATTTTTCATTTCAAAAGATATAATGTTATCGTGATATATTTTGCATACAAAAGTTTCCTTATAAAGGTTATAAATCACATATGATTCTATTGATAAAAAGTGTATAATGAATCTTTATATAACACACGATAATAATCATGTGTTTTACTTGTATTCCCCCCTTGAAAGCATATAAAAGCATTTATAGAACATTTAAAAGGTTAATTAAGGGGTATGAACTCACTTGAAAAGTCGGAAAAAGGCGAGATGAAAACCGAGCAGAACTTCAACTCGAGAAAGCGGATTTTCTCGGGATTCTCGGGAATCTCAGGAGCACAAACGACTTTTGGGACTTGAGCAAGGTAACTGGGGCTTTGGGTTAGCACGGGCACGGAAAACGAGGCAAGAACGCAAGGAAGTTGGGAGAAATGGAGCCCTTTCTTCGGAACCCTCGCATCCCTTTTATAGGGGCTGGGAACCGCCTCGGTACGCTGGGCGTACTCGTGCGTCACGCATGACCGGATCCTCGACTGCCTCGGAGTTCGGATGGGACGGGGCATAGCTTCGCATAGACCCCGAGTACGTTGGGCGTACGAGCGTACGTTGGGCGTAACTCGGATGGACTTGCTGACTCCTCCTTCGGATAATGCCGAAATTAAATAATAAAATTTATATTTTATTTATTTAATAAACTTCTAAAATTCATATCTTCTTCATACGAACTCCGT
This sequence comes from Lactuca serriola, assembly GCF_051521515.1. Taxonomy (NCBI): domain Eukaryota; kingdom Viridiplantae; phylum Streptophyta; class Magnoliopsida; order Asterales; family Asteraceae; genus Lactuca; species Lactuca serriola. The sequence goes on from NC_136415.1 coordinate 136,334,508, forward strand.
TTTCGATGTTCTTTATATCCACGTGTAGGTGAGGCTACGCTCTACAACTTTCGTTTAGATTCCGTCGGCAAAATTTGAAATTATTTTTATTATTTATTTTTAAAAGGTCGCGGTAAGAAAATTTCGTTATAAATCCATAACTTCCTTGTCTGACGTCTAATTTTGCTAGACTTTTTACCGTTGAAATACCATTGTCGAGACCTTCGATTCTCGTTTTGGTCATTCCGGCCAACAGTCGCTCGAGCTCCGTTTCGAGTTTTTTAGCTGTCTGTCGCTAAGCCGAACTTGGAAAAATCATAACTTCATCATACGAAGTCAGATTTGGGCGTTCTTTTTACGTATGATCAGGGTTTAATGACATTAAACATAGTAGGTAATTATTTAGAGACTTTTTGGACTTTTTATTTTCGAAGTTAATTTCATTATATCAGAAGTGGTTACAATACTCGACTTTTTAGGTCATTACATAGAGTTGAAATATCAGGTTGCCACATCATCCCCCCGTTAGAGGGAATTTCGTCCCGAAATATAAAATAAGAAAGATACTGGTGAATCAGAGAAAAAGATGAGGGTACTTTTGTTTCATCTGATCTTCGCGTTCCCATGTAAATTCAGGTCCTCGCTTGGCGTTGCAGCGAACCTTCACGATGGGTATGCGACTTTGTTTCGTTTGTTTGACGTCTCGGTCCATGATTTCTACCGGTTCTTCCACAAAGTTGAGGCTCTCGTTTATCTCGATCTCGTCGAGTGGAATAACAAGAGTCTCATCGGACAGACACTTTTTCAAGTTCGAGATATGGAAGTTTGGATGTATGTTACTAAGTTCACGTGGTAGATTAAGCTTGTAAGCTACTGGGCCGATTCTGGCGAGAATCTCGAAAGGTCCTACATATCTTGGATTTAGCTTTCCACGCTTTCCAAAGCATATTTAGCCCTTCCACGGTGAGACCTTCAATAGAACGCGGTGTCTTACCTGGAATTCCAAAGGTTTCCTCCTTTGGTCGGCTTAGCTTTTCTGTCGGTCTCTATAGGCTTTCAACCGTTCACAAATCTGAACGATCTTCTCTGTCGTTTCCCGTATGATTTCTGGACATGTGAGAGTGCTTTCAGGAACTCGTCCTTTAGCTGACTGGGTGTCGCCAACTTCAATCCAGCACAGAGAGGACCTGCACTTACGGCCATAGAGGGCTTCAAATGGAGCAGCCTTTATGCTCGTATGATAACTATTGTTGTATGAAAATTCGACAAGGGGTAAATGGATATCCCATGCCTTTCTAAAGTCAATCACACAGGCTCTCAGCATATCTTCCAAAGTTTGTATCATTCTCTCACTTTGCCCGTCTGTTTGTGGATGGTAGGCTGTACTCATGTCTAGTATAGTCCCCAGGGAATTTTGTAGTGACTGCCAGAACCTTGAAGTGAATCTACTATCTCTATTGGAGATAATGGATATTGGAACACCATGCAGTCGCACTATTTCCCTTATGTACGTTCTCGTAAGCCTTTCCATCTTGTCAGTCTCCTTGATTGGTAGGAAATGCACGGATTTGGTCAATCTGTCGACGATGACCCATATGGTATCGAGTCCCCCCGTCGTCTTGGGTAACTTGGTTACGAAGTCCATAGTAATCCGTTCCCATTTCCATTCCGGTATCTCCGGTTGTTGTAGTAATCCTGACGGTTTCTGATACTCGATCTTAACCTTAGCGCAAGTAAGGCATTTACTTACGAAGGTAGCAATTTCTGCTTTCATGTTAAGCCACCAGTACAATTTCTTAAGATCCAGATACATTTTATCTGAACCTGGGTGGACGGAATATCTCGTGTTGTGTGCTTCGGCCATGACCACGTCTTTGAAACCACCATGTTTCGGTGTCCAGATACGGTCCATGAGATAATATGCTCTGCTACCCTTGATTTCTAGATTCTTCTCCATTCCTCTCAGGGATTCACCCGCCACATTTTCAGGTTGCAAAGCTTTCAGTTGAGCCTCCTTAATTTGGGTGGATAAGTGGGAATGGATAGTCATAGTCAGAGATTTGACTCGCCGACCAGTGTATTCTTTTCGACTGAGGGCGTCAGCTACCACATTGGCCTTGCCAGGATGATAACGAATTTCACATTCGTAGTCATTGAGTAACTCGACCCATCGTCATTGTCGCATGTTGAGCTCCTTCTGATCGAAAATGTGTTGAAGGCTCTTGTTATCGGTGAAAATAGTACTCTTTGTTCCGTACAAGTAGTGTCTCCAGATCTTTAGAGAAAATACTACTGCTCCCAACTCAAGATCGTGTGTTGTATAGTTTACTTTGTGTGTCTAAAGCTGATGGGAGGCATAAGAAATAACCTTCCCTCTTTGCATAAGAACACAACCAAGTCCTTGGTTTGATGCATCGCAATATACTACGAAATCTTCTATCCCTTCGGGGAGGGATAGTATCGGCGCGGTGCACAAAGCCTGTTTCAGTGTTTGGAACGCCTTCTCTTGTTTTGCTTCCCAGTCAAAGGCCACGCCTTTCTGGGTCAATGTAGTGAGAGGTTTCGCAATGCTAGAGAAGTTCTTTATGAATCTACGATAATAGCCAGCGAGACCTAGAAATTGACGAATCTCTGTAGGTGTCTTTGGTGCCGACCAGTTCTCAATGGCCTTAATTTTGGAGGGGTCCACGTGTATCCCCTTCTCGCTAACAACGTGGCCCAAAAATTCGACTCTAAGAATCCAAAATTCGCATTTAGAGAACTTCGCATAGAGCTTCTACAAACGTAATGTTTCTAAGACTTTCCGTAGGTGCTGACTATGCTCTTCCTTACTTCGGGAGTAGATAAGTATATCATCGATGAAGACGATGAAGAACTGATCCAAGTAAGGACGGCACACCCTATTCATTAAGTCCATGAATACTGCTGGTGCGTTGGTTAATCCGAACGGCATCACTACAAATTCGTAGTGTCCATAACGGGTTCGGAAGGCTGTATTGGGAATATCCCCCTCTAGTACTCGTAATTGGTGATATCCGGATCGTAGATCTATCTTCGAGAAGTAGTTTGCTCCCTGAAGTTGATCAAAAAGGTCGTCAATGCAGGGCAGAGGATAACGATTTTTGACTGTAAGTTTGTTCAGTTCTCTGTAGTCGATGCACATGCGGAACGATCCGTCTTCTTCTTTACAAACAAGACCGGTTCTCCCCAAGGTGAGAAACTTGGTCTAATAAATCCTTTTTGGTGGAGTTCGTTAAGCTGACTGGAAAGTTCTTGCATCTCAGCTGGTGCCAGACGATAAGGCAATTTCTTTACTGGGGTAGCCCCTAGAACTAAGTCGATTCTAAACTCGACTTGGCGTTGCGGTGGTAATCCCGGTAGTTCTTCTGGGAAGATATCGGGAAAGTCGCGTACTACTGGAATGCTCTTAATATCCTTTACTTCCTGACTCGTATCGACGATGTGTGCAAGAAATGCATGATAATCCTTTCGCAAACACTTTCGAGCTTGGATGGACGAAATGATGCGAAGGTTTGTACTTGATTTGTCGCCGTAAATCACTAATGTTTCGTCGTTAGGAAGACTAATACGAACTGCTTTCTTAAAGCACATGATGTTGGTGCGAAGAAGACTTAACCAATCCATGCCGACTATGACGTCGAAACTTTTAATTTGGACCGACGTGAGGTTGATTGGGAAAGAATGACCGTCTAAAGTTAGTGTACAGTCCATGTATATGCAGTTAGTGTTTTCCGTTTTTCCAGTTTCCATCTCTACAGTGAATGATTTTTCTAACTTGCTAGGTTTATGTTTAAGTAAGTGAATAAAGTTTTGACTCACGAAGCTTCTCTCCACTCCACTATCGAACAGTATGCATGCATATGAATTATCGAGAAGAAACGTACCAGCAACTACTGTAGGATCAGCTACGGCTTCTTCGTGGCCTATAGTCAACACTCGTCCCATCCCGCTGGTATTTGCTGCCTTTGGGCAGTTTCTCTTGTAGTGGCCTACCTCGCCAGAATCGTAGCAAGCTCGGCCTACACTAGCGTTGGGAACTTGAGTGATTGGCTTTACGGGGTCTTTGCAGAAACAGACCGTGTGCCCCTTTCTGTTGCAGTTGGAGCACTGCATTTCCCAACAAGGTCGATGGTGGTGGTAAGTGCATTTGGCGCACTTTGGAAAGTTACCCACATATGGATTTGTCAGGTAGGGATTTGTAGGAACGGTAGTAGGTACAATAGCAGCATTCACTGTAACTAGTTGTTGTTTCTTCGAGGATTCTTGGGAAGACCCACCCTTCCCTTTACTCCATTATCTCTTCCTGTTATTGTTGTTGTTGTTTCCCTTTTGTGGTTCTGGTGTAGCAATTGCCGAGTTCTGATGACTTCCGTGATCAATGAGAGATTGTGCCAGCTCTTTGGCACTTTCAAAAGTGTCAGGCTTTGAAGCTAACACGCTTGACTGAATTTGGGGCGACAGTCCCCAAATGTATCTCTCTATTTTCTTGCTCTCAGGAGCAATCATATCCGGGCAAAGGATTGCCAGATCACAGAATCTGTTGGTATAAGTTGCTATGTCAGTACCAATCATTCCGAGTGTCCAGAGTTCGTGCTCGAGTTTTTGAATTTCTCCTCGTGGACAGTACTCTCTCATCAGAATGGTTTTTAAGCTCTCCCAGCTTATTGAATTTGCCACTATCAGAGTTAGTACCTTAACATGGCCATTCCACCAAGTTAGAGCTCTATCGGTAAGCGTGTAGGTTGCAAACTTGACTTTGCTGTGTTCGGGACAGGAGCAGATTTCAAAGACTGATTCTGTCCTTTCAATCCACTGTCTCAGAGTCATCACACCACCAGTTCCATTAAACATCCGGGGTTTGGCGTTAGTAAAGTCTTTATAGGTGCATTCTCGGGATTGCCCATGAGTCTCGCCATGGTTGGATGGATGTGTGCCAGTTCCCGAGCCAGTAATAACCGGGTTATTGATCTGTGACATGGCAGCTGCTACAGCTGCGGTGACTGCTGCTTCGAACATGACAGCATCAAATTGAGGAGGTGGAGGTGGTGGTGGTAGAGGTGCTTCCCCACCGTTGTTTCGTCTCGGGTTTCTACGCGCAGGCATCCTTCAACTATAGGTTGAAAAGATAAAGATAAGAATTCCATAACATAGAAAATGAATGTGTCTCATGAACTAAATTGCTATAGTTCAACATATATGATAGTATGAGTCTCAAAGATAGAAGAATGAAAGTTATTTGTAAGACTTGAATACGAAACAAGCATATGGTGTTTCATCACATTTTAAGGATCAAACAAAAAACTCAACGTAGTAATAATAGTGCCACTTATATTAATATAATAGTTGATACAACGATCATGAAAATTTGACCCCTATAAGGGTCTCCGGTTACAAAGTTTAAGGAAAATAAAGACTTTTCGCCGAGGTCCTAATTTATAAAAAAATTTGAGATTTTGGCAAGCACTACTTGCGACGTAGGTTGCGCTTGGAGCTTGACTCCGCATCCGATTGCTTCGATTCCATAAGACGCCTATCGAAGGCGGCTTGTTGTTCCCTCAATTCGGCGAGGGCTACAATCATTTGTGCTTGGAATGCCTCAGTTTGTAGTTGGGCATTGTCCTGAGCTCTGTCCAACCTACGGATGTCGGAAGTGTGAACCTGTACTTCCATGTTGACTTCCCGAATCCGGCTAGCTTGAACTCCGGATTGGTAGGACTGGTTGGCTAGTTTGCCCACCATGACTGGGAGTGCCCGATCGGCTGAACCTCCGCAACGGACATCGTAGAAGTCTCGGCACATGCCATAGGGAGGGCATAGACTTTGTTGTTGGCTCCAATGGTGGAGGTGACTTCCCTAAACGGGACTCGGTCCTTGAAAGTTCCTTACGAAGGCGGGAGGTTGTGCGGGTGGTGGATTGATCACTTTCGGCTCTGATTTGGTACCGGAGTCATCCTTTTCGTCCAATTCTATGGGTTCTTCGTCCTCCTCGGGATCCTCTTCGATCCATCCCCCGTTGCCTTGATTGGGGTAGTAGGGGTCGTCGGGGTGGTGAAATCCAGCCATTTGACTGTACGAGAATAGGGTTATAAGAATCGAATAATGTTTGGAACATGTAAGACTAAACATGTATGTTAAGCTATTCTAAGTAATAAATACTCCTATAGTATTTAAATTCGTGTGTTTGATTCTCGTGATGTTTTGGTAAGTTTTGACTTGTTGCTCACTACGAGCATTCCTCGATATACATTGGTCCGATCTCAGACACATATAGTTGATCATGCTATATTTGTCCCAAATCTGATTACATATATCGAGTCTTAATCGTAGTGTCCAACTTGTCTAAATACTTCTTGTATAGTTATAATCATGAAAATAAGTTTGTTTTATGCATGTATTTGTACTTGAATGAACTACATTATAAGTTAAACGAAACGCGACTTAGGCGTAAAACAAAAAAATGTTTTATCAGAGAGTATTAGACCCTTAAGCATTTATAGTTTGTATATCTTATGTGATTCGATATACTTAGTTCACTATAAACATTGCTCTGATACCAATCTGTCATACCCCTAAACCGAAACGGTGGAAACGTTCAGGGGCGGATGACTTGATGTGGTAGCATAACAAATGAATACATAGTAAAGAAAGCGATACAACCATCATATATATAATTGAAAGTTTACATTATTTAAAAGGTACATGTTCAAAACCAATTACAATATGATGTCAAAATATGAATTTAAACTGACGCCGCAGCGTCCCTTCTTCAAAAGCTGTTTGTTACCTGTAATTACTGAATCCCTGGGACATACAAGTAGTTTTGAAAGAGTAGATCAGCATTTAAGCTGGTGAGTTTCATAAGTATTAAATGACAATGTTTGTATGAAATGAAATGTTTTGTTTTTGTTTGTTTGTTCCTAGAAAATCCCATATTTTCTACTAGCATAAATGTAGTCTTCCATCAAGACCAATGTTTGTTTCTAGAAATTGTATGTACGTATAAAATTTTCAATATGTTTGAAAAAACCCGTAAATCAATGTATATTTAATACCCCATGTGAGTTTTATAACCATGCTATTGATTCAGATTGCCTATACACAATGTTCTTCAGGCGTTGGAATGTTCTGACGTTTGTCACCCCAAATGGTGTACTGTAGCTAACAGTCAGGGCGCGGGGTTGTCAAGCCCGTATAGATCTATACACAAACACCAGGCTCCCCCTCCAAGGGATTATGGTATATAATATAGGACTTGAAGTGTGTACTCGAACGTACGTGAAGTTAATGTCTCACAAAGCTTAGTATAAAAACAGATTTACGTGTTAAAATGTTCGTTTGTTCTTGTATGCGAAAGTGACTTCTTGAAAATAGTGTTTCTAGTATGTAAAAGTTAGTAATGTTCTCGTAAAACTATACCTGTTATAGTTTTCTAAAAGTGTGTCTCGTTTCTTTAGAAATCCCTAGAAAATTAATCACTTGTTATGAAAGTATAAATTTTTATAGTGTCTAAGTTGGACACATATACATGCAGTCTAAGCAGAGTGTTTGATTTATACATATATAAGAACATTTTTCATTTCAAAAGATATAATGTTATCGTGATATATTTTGCATACAAAAGTTTCCTTATAAAGGTTATAAATCACATATGATTCTATTGATAAAAAGTGTATAATGAATCTTTATATAACACACGATAATAATCGTGTGTTTTACTTGTATTCCCCCCCTTGAAAGCATATAAAAGCATTTATAGAACATTTAAAAGGTTAATTAAGGGGTATGAACTCACTTGAAAACTCGGAAAAAGGCGAGATGAAAACCGAGCAGAACTTCGACTCGAGAAAGCGGATTTTCTCGGGATTCTCGGGAATCTCGGGAGCACAAACGATTTTCGGGACTTGAGCAAGGTAACCGGGGCTTCGGGTTAGCACGGGCACAGAAAACGAGGCAAGAACGCAAGGAAGTTGGGAAAATGGAGCCCTTTCTTCGGAACCCTCGCATCCCTTTTATAGGGGCTGGGAACCGCCTCGGTACGCTGGGCGTACTTGAGTACGCTGGACGAACTCGTGCGTCACGCATGACCGGATCCTTGACTGCCTCGGAGTTCGGATGGGACGGGACATAGCTTCGTATAAACCCCGAGTACGCTGGGCGTAACTCGGATCGACTTGCTGACTCCTCCTTCGGATAATGCAGAAATTAAATAATAAAATTTATATTTTATTTATTTAATAAACTTCTAAAATTCATATCTTCTTCATACGAACTCCGTTTTCGACGTTCTTTATATCCACGCGTAGGTGAGGCTACGCGCTACAACTTTCATTTAGATTCCGTCGGCAAATTTTGAAATTATTTTTATTATTTATTATTAAAAGGTCGTGGTAAGAAAATTTCGTTAGAAATTCATAACTTCCTTGTCTGACGTCTGATTTTGCCAGACTTTTTACCCTTGAAATACCATTGTCGAGACCTTCGATTCTCATTTTAGTCATTCCGGTCAACAGTCGCTCGATCTCCGTTTCGAGTTTTTTAGCTGTCTGTCGCTAAGCCGAACTTGGAAAAATCATAACTTCATCATATGAAGTCAGATTTGGGCGTTCTTTTTACGTATGATCAGGGTTTAATGACATTAAACATAGTAGGTAATTATTTAGAGACTTTTTGGACTTTTTATTTTCAAAGTTAATTTCATTATATCAGAAGTGGTTACAATACTCGACTTTTTAGGTCATTACATAGAGTTGAAATATCGGGTTGTCACATCATGTTTATGTTGTGATGTGATTCTGGGAATACTCTAAATGAATTGTATTGAAAACCTTTTTTTTAATAATTTAATGAAATCGGGTTGATTTTGAAAAGTTTAAATTGGGTGGAATTTTATGGTCGTTACAAGTTGGTATCAGAGCCTTGGTTTGAGTGAATTGGAGGAACACTTGTGTGACTCCAGTCTCAAATCGAGGAGGGTTTTCAAAAGAGAATTTAAAATGGTTTTCAAAATGGGTAAAGGAGGACGCGGAGGTACGATCAGCCGGAGCCAGTAAGTAACACCAAAATACCATACATGATATTTGTTTTTGAGCTTTGATAGAACAGCATGCTAGTGCTAGGCTAGGGATCTTCAGGATTTCATGATAATGTTGCTTGATTTATGATGCCTGTTAGCCTAGGGTTTCCTCGTGGGAGATTTCCAGTGTTCCTCTAGTCGTAAGGGTTCAACATTTGTTATGTATGTTTTCACTAGGGTGTTGTGGTAGTACTTCATACAAATATGGGTAGGTGTGGAAGGTAGTATGGGCCCGTACTACTGAAAGCACAAGACCCATACGCGTATCAGGGAAACCATGACCTCTAGGGTTGGATTGAGAGTTGGTTCCCAGGATAGTGGGAAGAATCTGAGATCTTGGGGTGTTTTTCAGCATGGAAATTCCGAGGCATGCTGGGAGTTGATCCGGGTCAGGATCGGGAGCAGGAGAGGGAGTTTTGGGCGGGTCTATACTGCCTGAGGTTGTGGGTCAGATGAGCATAGGCGAGTTGGATGCTAGGATTCGTGAGATCCTGCATGATGAGGTTGTTGCGTTGTTCCGGGCCAAGCTGCCGGAACTGTTTGGGTCGATCAAGACCACCATGGTTGAGTATTTTGATGAGCGTTATGCGGCTCTCACTGAGACGGCTACCATGGCGGCTACAGTGGCTGTAGCAGCGGTAGGGGAGGAGTCGATCGAGGTTTTAAGTATCAGGACTTCGATAATACAAAGCCTCCTACCTTTGATGGGGTTCGGGACCCGATTGTTGCTATGAGGTGGTTGTCGGACGTGGAGGGGTGTTTCTTCACGTGTTCGTGCCCTGCTGACCAGAGGGTGAGATGTGCTCTGAACCTGTTGAGGCTCGGGGCCAAGGATTGGTGGAGATTGACCATGGGGTCATATTCGGATGCGCAGAGGGCTGCGGTTTCATGGGATCACTTCAGAGAAATGTTCAGCACTCGTTATGTTCCGCAGGTTGAGAGGGAGAGATTGGCTCAGGAGTTCCTTGAGCTGTAGTAGGGTTCGGAGTCGGTGACGGAGATCACCAGGATGTTCACTGAGAGGGCAATGTTTTGCCCTGAGTTCGCTTCGGAGCAGGCTCAGATGTCCCGATATCTAAGTATGATCAAGAGAGATATCAGATAGTTTGTGTCTACGCAGAGGTGCGAGACTTTGTTGGAGTTGCAGGAGGCCGCCAGGCGGTGTGAGTTGGAGATTGAGTTGCAGTTGCGTGAGCTGAGGCAGGCTCCGGTGCAATCGCAGCCGGCGCCGAAACGGTCCAACACCGTTGATTCTAGGGTGGGAGATCAGAGCAGCCACGCTTGTGGGAAGTGTGGGAAGGGTCACACCGGAGTTTGTAGGACCGGTGGTGCATGCCGCAAGTGCGGAAAGGAGGGGCACTATGCAAGGGATTGTCGGCAGTTAGCGCCGGTTCGAGATTTGAGGATTTGTTATCATTGTCATCAGGTTGGACATTTGAGGGTCAACTGTCCACAGCGTGCTGCAGGACCGGTGCAGGCTCCAACACCGGCCACTTTGAGGATCACGGGTGGAGGTCAGGGTGGAGCGGAGCCCCCAAGGGATCAGGGTCGTGCTTTTCAGCTTACAACAGAGGAGGTCAGAGCAGTGCCGGATGCAGCTGCGGGTATGTTTCTTTCTTGATGTCTTGTTATCTTGTGATTATTGTGGAGTATTGTTTATCTGCTAGTCTCATTGTGTGGTTTTCGGTGTGGTATTCGTTGTTCTTTGAGGGTTATGGTATGGTTATGTGTTAGTATTGGGAATTTCGTTGGTTATCATTCATGAGGGTTATTAGCGGAAATCTGGCGTTTGGTCTGAATGTCGGGTAGCATCTACAGTCTGAGGAGGGGGTAGCTGAAGATCGAGTTTCTTTCGCGCTCGGGATGATCAGTGTTGAAATGTGATTTGTGAGGGTTGCTCGTGCTTGCGGGATGCAGTTCACGTGTAAGTGTTTGTGTTGTGTAGGGTTGTTGAGGGAGGTCGGTGATGGCGACCGGTGGTTGTTAGTTAGTGCTATAAGTGGGGGAGAATTGGAAAATTCTCCTGAAGATCGATGAGCATTGGAGGTTGTTTAGCTGCTTGGGATTCAGCAGTGTTCTGTTAGCCAGGAGCGTAGGCTGGTATGAGTAAGTGGCAGGCATGCGGGGCGGGTTACAGACCAAGGGTATTTGATTGTGGAGGGCCTGGGATCAAGCCGGGATTGAGTGCGTATGATGGAGATAGAGTTTGGAACCCCTAGAGGGCTAGAATAGTATGCATGGGAGGGTTTCCCGGAGAGATAACTCGAAAGGATGAATGCTAGTTGAGCGGTCCGGGTAGACTGAAGGCCGGTAGGCGTACCAGTCAGGCCGAAGGCTCGGAGAACGGTCCAGCCAGGCTGAAGGCCTTGGAGGGCGGTCCAGATTGGCTGAAGGTTCTGAGAGTGGTCCAGATTGGCTGAAGGCCTGGTAAGGCGGTCCAGTCATGTTGAAGACTCTGCAGGTATTGTTAGATCGGTTCGAGGAAATGGATTGAGTATGTCGCGATGTGTTAGCATTAGAAGGTCTGGCCCCATGTATTGATCTCGATTAGTGGAGATAGTGCATGGACTCGAGAGTCCTTGCGAGCAGATTTAGAGCATGTGTGTTGCATGGATAGCGGTTATGCTATAAGGGAGTGGTGTAGCGTTGGGCGAGCATCGTGGCACTTGTCGCAGTGACAAGGCGGCCAAGTGGATTTCCTTGATAAGGAAAGAGAGAGGAATGTAGCTCCGGGAGGGAGTGTAAATTCAAGAAAGTGAAATCTGCAGTGCAAAGTTATGATTGGAGTGATCCAATTATGGTCTTTGAGCAGCGCGATTGCGGCAGTGGTATGGAATCACATCCGGATGGGATGTCTGCTGAGGTGGCGGAAGGATTTCCGCGGGGGTAGAGCCAAGAGGCTCGGAAAGGATGCAGGGATGGAGTCTTGGATTCCCAGTTTGACCTTGATCAAGGAATTGTGTATGTAGTGGTGATTCATCCTGAGGGATGTTTGGAGGTGTCGTCAGTGTGATGGGTTTTCCCATCCCAAGGGTGCTAGAGCTAGTTCAACATGTGCATGAGATTGCAAGAGGAGACCTCATGGGAGTTGCTCTGAGGCTGAAGAATTTGTCATTCTGTCAGCATGGAATGGATAGAGTTGGACTCGGATCGGGAACCTGGTGGTTCAGGGTTATCTAGCTCGTAAGAGTTAAGTGATTGTTGTGATCAGGATCGAGAAAAGTGCCATGGAGTGGTACTCGGTTGATAAGCGTAGAATCTGATACGTGTGGTTATCAAAGGGTGAAGTCGGTGGCCGGCTTGAGGCGGTGGTCAGAACACCGCAAGAAAGGGAAAGTTGAGTTTCGGACTTCGAAGGGAGTGTCTTAAGGAACCTGGTTTGGTTAATGCCAGGTGGTACGTTGCGGGAGAAGTTCTGGAGTAGAGTTGCCGCAGGCTTCGAGGGCGAAGCCTAATTTAAGTAGGGGAGAACTGTAACGCCCTGTTCCTAAAAGTACTTATTGTGAGTCCCCGGGATTTAAGAGGATGGGTATTTTGGTCCTTTTGTGGGAAAAGTGGAAAAGGAGGGCAAAATATGAAAGTTGGGACACGCCGAGTACGCCCAACATAAGCTGGGATTACGCCCAGCGTAATTGAGTAAGTGGACGCGGGTGCAAGGTTGAGTACGCCCAGCGTACTCTTAGAGTTCTAAAACCCTAAAATTAGGGTCATCCACTATATAAGGAACATGTTGGTTCATACCCTAGCCTCCATAAGCTCTCTCTTAACCTCAGAAACCCTAGATAGCCGTTCCACCTCCATTGTTGGGTGTGTTTGGCCTTGGAAAGCTTATTTGGCAAAGGAGAGGCTAGAAGAAGAAAGAGGAAGTCGTCAAAGAAGGAGTTGAGTGGCTGGAGCTTATAGATCTGGAAAGATATCATCCTTTGGAGCCTATCTGAGGTATAAAGCTTCTTGCTTGTCATTTATATTGCATAGATCTAAGTGTTGTGAAGTTTTGACATCATTCTTGTCCCAAAAGTCCTTATCTTGATGCATTTTTTGATTTTGTCGAGATTATCTGTCCTTTCATACCTTTGGAGAGGTCTTGAGTGAGAAAAATGAGGTCCCAAGGGCTGTGGTTGTTCCATGTGTGAGATAAGTAGGTCTTAATGGATTAAGACCATGGATTAAGAGCTTAATGGACGTCCCAAGTGATAAAGTTTGAGACTTTATGAATCTTAGGCATATTTGGCCTAAGGATCTGAAGTTTGGGCTTAAGAGCTTAAGCCATTAAGAAGTTATGTGGACTTAATGAGCAGCGAAGTTACGCCCCACGTAACTTAGGAGTACGCCCCGTGTAGCGGGTCAGTGCCCCAATCCCCAGTTGCGAATCAGCGTGTACGCCCTGCATACCAAGGAGGGTACGCCCAGTGTACTCCCTCTGTTGGGTTTTTCATTTTGGGCCTAAGGGATTGGGCTGTTATTGGGCTGCTGGATTTTGGGCTGTGACTGGACATTATGGATAGATTATTGTGGACCCATTAGTTGTTATGGACCATGGGTCTAGGCCCATTTGGTGAGGTGGCCCTAATTTTGTAAATTGGGCCTATAGTGGGCTTTGCTTTGGACTTTTGGACTTTGGGCCATTAGTGGGCTTGAGAGCTTATCTAGTGATTGGGCCGGAATGAGTTAAGGGTAAATTGGTCAATTTATCCTTGGAAGGGTATTGTGCTTAGCCTAATGATTATTTGTGCTATGTTGGCTAGTTAGGGATTTTCGGTGAGTCGGTGTTTCGAGAATCTACTTCTTCAGTTCAGAGTTTCGGCAGTGGGGTGAGTTATCCTCACTATATCAACAGGGTCTAAGGCACCAAGGCCGGCCCTTTATCGGATTGAGATCTGGGTATTTGTTGTTATGATTATTTCTTTGATATGGTTGCATGCTGGTAGCTAGGATGGTATATGTTAGAGACCTGGTTAAGGTCGGTATCCTGTTATGTAGGATGATGCTATGCTAGTGACCGGTTAGGTCGGTATCCTGGTTAGGATGGTGATATGTTATGTGATTTGCTAGATCGGCTTGTTGACTGTGAATTGTTATATGATTGTATGTTTATGTGCACATGGTTGTTGGACTAGGGTTGGGTTGAGGCGGGTCCTACTTTGTGCTGTAGGCCATGATACCCAGGGCAGACCGGTTGTCCCAAAGGCCCAACGAGCGGTCCGGATATGCTGTAGGCCCCAAGAGGGCGGACCAGATGTGCCGAGGCTCGGAGAGTGGACCAGGCCGACTGAAGGCCCGGTGTGGGCAGACCAGTCATACTGTAGACTCAGAGAGTGGACCAGGTGGATTGAAGGCCCGGAGCGGGCGGACCAATCACACTACAGACTCGATGTATATGGCTAGACTCGGAGGGTGGACCAGGTGGACTGTTGGCCGGTGCGGCGGACCAGTCACACAGTAGACCCGAAGTGCATGGCTGTTTTGTGATCGGATTTGATATGGCATTTATGCGTGTATGGTATATGTGGTTGGTATTTTGGGGATATCTCACTAAGCTTTCGGGCTTATAGTTGTGGTTTAATGTTTTTCAGGTTCTTCAGGAGACTGTGGCAAGGCAAAGGTGTGATCGTACCACTCCTCATGTTTATGTTGTGATGAGATTTTGGGAATACTCTAAATGAATTGTATTGAAAACCTTTTTGTAATAATTTAATGAAATCGGTTTGTTTTTGAAAAGTTTAAATTGGTTGGAATTTTATGGTCGTTAAAATACACTTCAGGAGTTTTCCCTCGTATGGTCTGATCGGTGCTGAAAGGGCAGGGGTTGTCACTTGTTGTTGTTGCATGGCAAGTCTTTGGGATCGCTTGCGCTCCTTTAGGGCTTGACGCTTTCGTTTCCTCTTCTCGGTTTTATGGCTTTGCAAGTCTGTGAGTGTTATCATTTGTAGGCTTCCTGGATCGATACAACGATCGGAATTGTCAACCCGCTTGCCAGCCTTGTTTGCGTTTCTAGAGCTGAGGTTTACAAGGACAGCTGCCACTGCAGCTGTTACTGTGGCTTGGAATGTAGCGGTGTCGATATGAAGGATAGGGGTTTCGTTGCTCGGTTGACTATTTCTGGATGACGACATGATTCTGTTATACGAAAGAAAAGGAGTTTGTGAGTGATTATTGTTGAACCTATATGTATTCCGATCATTCATGTAAAGAGTAGGAGTATGTTCCCGAGGGTTTGACCTACATCCCTATGATGCAGTCCTAGTAAAGAGTAGAAGTAAGTTCATAAAATGGTCATAAGACGTTTTTTGTCCAAACCGGGGTACCATTGGTTGGTGGATAACATGATCCAACCTTTGAAAAAGAATTGGAAATGATCCCGGAGCTAAATTACCATAGTCCAATAACTTGACTAGAGTGAGTTGCAAATTGACTTTAACGATAGTATGAAGAAAGTATTTGAACAAAGAGTGACATAGGAATTAGCCAACTATCAACATCATTGATATTTATGATGTAATAAGTTTGGGAAAATTGACCTTGTAAAGGGTCTTACATCATATCCGGAGTAGGAAGGTTTTGACAGCATAAAGGCCTAACTACAAGTACTTACGGTACTGGGTAGATACATAGAAAAGTGCTACATAGGGCGTAGACAGAAAAACGATTCCTTATAACAAGGAAAGAAAGTATAGCATCTCCTACTGGTGACGGTCATCCCTCTGGTGAACCCTTAGTTCAGCCAGTTGACGTTCCATTTCTAGCATGTGTCTTTCGTACACCCTCTGGCGCACTCGGAGCTCTATGACTTCGGCTCGGGTTTCAGCTAGTGCTTGTAGTAGGGCCTCATGATCTCTCCCAGACCTCTCACGAGCATCTTCAAGATGGGTGGTACGGATGGTATGCATTCTTGCATTGGCATCAACCTCTGTGATGCGATGGAGAGCTGTCCTGCCCTATATTTCGTTTCGGGCAACCCTACGGACCAAGATAGGCAGAACCCTGGTTGCTAAGCTTCCCTCGCTCAGGTTATATAAGCTTCGATCTCCATTAAATGGCATGGGTTGATCTTGATCTTCGCTCCATGTCTCCAAACATTCTACCCAATGAGGTGTCGGGCCTTGAAAAGCCGGACGAGGGTTAGGATTTGGGTTGGGAGCCATCGGGGATAGGTTCTCAACCTCGAGCTCGGAGTTAGCACCATCCGAAAAGCATTCAACATGGTGATCATCCAAAGGGATTTGATGATCATCTTCTGGCTCTTCTTCAAACCATCCATCATTGCCTTCGTTCGGAAGGTACGGGTCGCCGTGGGGATGGAGTCCAGCCATGTTATCTACGTGAGAATTGGGGTAACAAAATAACTATTAGACGTACTAACTAGATAAATATAAGATAATCTTTATCAATTACTTCAATATTTGTAAAGTGCATACCAGTTATATGTAATCAAAACAGGATAGGCCTTCGAATAAGTGACCTTAACTCCAAATTCACAAGGAACAGGGGTAAAGCAAAAATTCACAGATTCAAAGTCTATGTCATCCTAGTTACATATAACCTTAGTGTATCCACTTAGAAATTATTGACCTACTAATGAAGATCTTTTTAGTTCTCAACTAAGTAATTATAGTAACACAGGATACTCCTAATGTCTTCATTGTGGTAGTGTTGGTAAGTTTTTAGACTTGTTGCCATATCACAACCATTCTTGGGCATATGCTAATCACTCGTCATACTAGCATAGTTGATCAGGCTATACCATTCGCAGGACTGACCATACATCCCCGAGCTTACTTTTGATATTCAACAATCATAATACTTTTGTTTTTGTCATTGTGACACTAATTTTAGTATGAATGCAGGCATGTATACTTAGTTAAATATTTTATTATTTAAAAGTATAAACTCTTGGTCAGAGTATTTTAATACCATTGTATTTATAGTCTGTATATCTTTTATGGGTTGAAATACTCAATTCACTATAAACAACGCTCTGATACCAATCTGTCACACCCCAAAACCAAGACTGGCGGAAACGTTCTGGGGCGGAGGACGTCATGTAAAGTATCATAACAATGCAAAGTAGTAAACAAGCAACAACATCATCCATTTCATTAAATAGTAAAGTTTTAATACATGTGTGTTCTTTGTAATGTAATAGACAACAAAAATGAATGATTCAAAATAAAAGACGAGTCTTGTCTGTGCTCCGTCTTCTCAAAACCTGTCACCAGTACCTGTCTACTGAGGACCCGAGAATACAAGTTATTTTGAAAGCGTAGATCAGCTTTTAAGCTGGTGAATTCATAAGTATTTTAGTGTCTTTGATTTGTAAAACTGTAAAGAAAGACTTGTAAATGTTTGATGAAAAGTTCATATAAGTATGAAAACCCTAGAAAATCCCATATTTCCTACTAGTATAAAATGTAGTCTTCTACCAAGACCCGACAGTTTTGGAGGTTTGCTTCTCCGTATGAATGAAGGTGTTTCCCCATGTACAACTATTATTATCAAAATATAGTCTACCTCATCGTTTATGTGAATGTGTCACAAGATAAAAGTAATAGGGAAAATTATATAATCATTGAAATCGTATCCTTTTGTACTAGGATAAACATGGCGTGGCAACTTGCCGAACCGAAAAACCGTAGACATCCATCGATGTGCAGTTTCCTACTGTAGCTAACAACTGGGTGTAGAATGGTAAGTCCCGTATAGTATGTAGAATTATCTCTTCATATAGTATGTAATAGTATCTCTTCATATAGTATGCATTAGTATCTCTTCATATGTAATAGTATTTCTTCATATAGTATGTAGTATATTTGTACAGACTCATGAATGAACTAACTCTTGTGTGATTCCTTGTACTAGGAATAGTAAGTAGTATCTCCTAACTATACCTATTATAGTTACTAGTAATGTATGTATATGAATGAACGAAAGTATGTCTTTGCTACCCAACGGTGCTGAACTGACTGATAGAACTTTTATGTCTATATATGAATACATAATATATAACCAATATTTAGACGACATTCGTACAAATAACCGATACCCTAACGCCACATCCAAACAAGGAAAAGGAATTAAAGCGAGCTAGCAGTCCTAAGTCCTTTAAATGTTACTTATATAACTACACATATATAGGCATGCATTTGACAATGTAAAATTTTAAAAGAAGTTTTGATGACTTGATGTCAATTTATAAAATGGTTTAAAAACAGTTTGTTTGATATAAACAGTTTAAAGTATACGAAATCTTTTGTCTGAAATACAGTTTGAAATACGTGCAAACCTTTGTTTGAAACATAGTTGTAATAGAGTTTGAAAGGAAAGATACAATGTGTAAGACAGTTTGATAAAGAGTTTAACATGTAAAAACGTTTGAGAAAGTCATTTAGAAGTATTATGCTTGGTAAAACAGCTAAAAGTGTGGTAAATCCATAGTTTGATAGTTATTAATCACATGTGATTGACATAATAACTATCATGATTCAACTTGTATTCCCCCCCCCCCCCCCCCCAATAAAAGCAATTAAAAGCATTTAAAACGTTAATTAAGGGGTATGAACTCACCTGTAGTGACTGGATTGGATGGAAGTGTCGGACAAGGTGCTAGGTGTCAAGTGAAGACTTGAACAAACACAATGATCCTAAATAACATATAATAAAACATATATGTATCCAATTAGTCATTTAACAACTAATTTACTAAGTTAAGACACCCTAGGACATGAAAACACTTTGATTCAAGTTCTAGGAGGCTATTGGGTTGCAACAAAGGAGTATAAGGCATTGCAATTGACTTTATGGGCCAAGGACCACACTCAATGGAGTTTATGGCCTAAGGTCATTTCCCCCATGAGTTTACGGCCGTAAACTCATGGTACTAAGTTCCATTTGGTGATTTAAGGTCTCATAAGTCAAGAGAAAGCATTCTATGTTCAAGTCCAATCCTTAGGAAGCATTAGGGGCACACTATCACCACCTTATAGAGTTTACGGCCTAAGGACCATTTCCTTATGATTTTGCGGCCGTAAACTCTATGTGGACTTGGTTTCTTTGATGTTTAAGGTCCTAAACACTTCAAGGAAGTGATCTAGACTAGTGTCCAAGGCTTAGGAAGGGACTAGGGTGCATTTTGCCCCACTTATATGGGTTTACGGCCCAAGAACATGCCTTGGCCATAAACACCTTTGATCTTATGATTTCTTGGTGGTTTCTAAGTGTAAACAAGTTCAATCAAGTACATAACAAGCTAGGAAGAGTGTACTTACAAGATAGAAGCTTGATTGGGTGTTTAAGGTCCAAGAACACTAGTGTGTGTTCTTGGTGTTTTGAAGAACACTTGAAGATCTAAGTGAAAATCAAGAATGTATGGATGAAATACTGTATAACAACTAGATGTAATGTTATAACAACAAATCAAGTGAAGAAACACTTACGTTTTTGGAAGATTGGGAGAAGAGTGGGATGATACTTGAGAGAGAATGGTGGAAGTTCTTGAGGTTGGAAGTTGGGGAATGACGGAATGGAGAGTAAACTCATGCCTAAGGCATGAGTTTGCGGCCTTAAGGGAGTTCACGGCCCAAACCCTCTTTGTTTAGCCGTGAACACCTAACCAAGGTGTTGATTGTTCCATTGTTACCCCGATATCCTAGAAAATACTTCCTTTTATTCGTTCGTTTCAAGAATAATTAATAAAAATACTCAAACGAACTTTAAACCGGCTAAAAATTAGTAGAAAAGTATTTAACTTTTATTTGAAGTGTTTAAATGTAGGGTTTGTACGAATGAAACTTTCGGGTTGTCACATCATCACCATACTGAAACATACCACAAGATATCAGATAATCCACAATATAACTGGAAACCAACTCCCGAGTAAACCCTAGGGGTTGTAACTTCCTTGCTACGCATATGGGTCTTGTGCTTTCAGTAGTATGGGCCCCTACTACCTTCCACACCTACCCATATTTGTCTCAAGTATCACCAAAATGCCCTAACTGAATACACAACATGACGAGCACTCAATCCTCACTCCTAGAGGAATGCTAATTATCTCATTACTGGCCTCCCGGCCTTTCCCAACGCACCCATCCATGAAACTTCCACCAACCCTGCAGCATTAGTGTATGGTAATCATACATAATGTTGGACCATATAGACTTTTGAATACTTGATTTTACCCTAAGCCCTTGATAAAACAAGAAAAGGAATTAAGGCCAGACCAAACATTCTTAGGCTATAAGATCTTAGTTATGTACGACTATGATGCGTACACTAAGCAACTCCAGTAATGATGTCAATTTCATATACGGAAATTCTAGGCTACCAGGTATCATGTAATCAGGCAATTCTATCATGCAGTTCCTGAAGATCCCTAGCCTAGCACTAGCATGTTATTCTAACATATCACATAATAAAACAACTGTGTGGTATTTTGGGGTCACTTACTGGCTCCGGCTAATCGTCCACCCTGCATCCCCCTTTAATTATTTTGAAAACCATTTGAAAATTCATTTTGAAAATCTTTCCTTGGTTTGAGACTGGAGTCACACGAGTGTTCTTCTAATTCACTAAAACCAAGGTTCTGATACCAAATTGTAACACCCGAAAATTTCATGCCAATTTAAAACTTTTTCAAAATATTTAAAGACCAATCATCATTACAAAGCATTTTTCAAAATATCTAACATTAGAGTTTTACCAGAAACATAAACAAATCATCAGGAGCGGTACGATCATGCCTTCGCCTTGTCGCGGTCCCCTGATATACCTGAAACAATAAACTGAAACTGTAAGCCCGAAAGCTTAGTGAGCTCCCCCAAAATACCAACTCCATACCAAAATAACCACAACAAATAACAATCTCAGATCAGCATGCATAATGAGCCTTCAGCCTAACTGGATCGCCTCACAGGGCCTACAGCCTATCTGGACCGCTCTCGAGCCTTCGGCATGACTGGACCGCCTCGCAGGGCCTACAGCCTATCCGAACCGCTCCCCGGGTATGTTGGCCTACAGCACAAAGCAGGACCACCTCAACCCAACCCCCATTCAACGAATATGTGCACATAAATACCATACGCTAGCTCATATCATATAATAGTCAAACCGATCTAACATATCAACATCCCAATAACCGGGATACAGACCTAAATGGTCACTAACATAGCATTATCCTATAACCAAGACACTGACCTAACGAGGCCACTAAGCATAAGCATATCACCATCCTAATTACTAAGATGCTAACCGATAACCATATCATGAAATAACTGAATACAATCCATAAAGGGTCGACATTGGTGCCTTAGACCCTCTTGATATAGTGAGGACAACTCACCTCAAAATGTTGCACTGAAAATGATAGGCTCAAACTCTCGAATCACCAACACGAACTCCACCACCTATAGTTACCATAGTATAACCATACTCGTGAGTTCCCAAACTTTCAAGGTACCCCCATAAGTCAACTAGTCAACCCCTGCTCAAAGTCAAAGTCAATAGTCAAAGTCAACAGTCAAGGCCAACGGTCAAAGTCAACAGTCAAGGTCAACAGTTAAAGTCAACAATCCATGTTGACCTTGACTCGCCGAGTATCCTCGAGTACTCGTCGAGTTCCTCGACTACTCGTCCACTCGCCAAGTCACCGGAGTGACTCGTCGAGTTCCTAAGGTTCGCGATCGAAGTTCTAAGGCCACTCGTCAGGTTTTCCTTCTTACAACTCGACAAGTTCATATGCATCCATCAATTAGGGAAACCTAACCGACTCGCCGATTTGTTCATCCAACTTGTCGAGTCCACGGTAATCTTCATCGGACTCGCCGAGTTGTTCATCCAACCCGTCGAGTTCAATGCCCATCTTTATATGACTCACTGAGTCGACTATGCGACTCGCCAAGTCCCTTCAGTCCTTTAACCATGCAGACAGTTTTTAAGCCATGCCAAGGCCCCAAACTGCAGATCCAACTTCCCTAGGCTTACTTATCGCGTAAAGTTGCAAACTTTACGTACATGCATGGTTAAAAGGCTCTAAATGACAAATCCAAGCTTACAATGGATCTTTACACTTAAGGGAGGCTTCATACGTGACCAAGCTCGAACTTTATGAACCTAAAACCCAAGAAGGGTTCAAATTTAAAGTTACAACTTCAGATCTAGCTCATACACCATAATATCATCATACCCAAGCCAAAATAACCCTAAATCTCACCCAAAAGAGATCTAGAAAGAAATGAGGTAAAGGTGGCAACTAGATACCTTCAAATGATGCTAACTAAGGTAGATTTCTGAATCCCCACACTTTCCTTGCTTCAAGCCTCTTGACCTCCAAGCTCTTCTTTCCAAGGATCCACTTTCCAAAGCTTAAAACACACAAGAATAAATCACCACACGGATTATGGTTTTCAGGACTCTCAAGGGTTTTAAAGAGGCCAAAAGAGGCTTATGATTCCTTAAATAGGGTGCAATACCCCGGGATTTAGGGTTTCATCTACCAGCTCCTACTCGTCGAGTCCCTTCTTGGACTCGGCGAGTAGGTCGCTAAAACACGTGGACCAACCCGCTGCTACTCGACGAGTTGGGCAACCAACTCGTCGAGTAGACCCAAAGACCAAAAAAGATTCAACATATTTCAATACCTGAGAATCAGGGCGTTACAAGTGGGATGCAAGTGGATCTTTAAGAAGAAGGAAGGGATACTAGGAGTTGAACCTGCTAGGTTCAAGGCAAGGTTGGTGGCAAAAGGGTTCTCTCGGAAAGAAGTGATTGATTATCATGAGGTGTTTTCACTGGTCATGAAGCAGAAGAGAATTCGGGTTCTTTTGGCCATGGTGAGTTCATTTGATCTGGAGTTTGAATAGCTTGATGTGAAAATTGCATTTCTTCATGGAAATTTATAAGAGAATATTTATATGTCCCAGACAGAAGGGTTCCTTGATGTTAAGAAGGAACATGTATGGGTTAGGTTTTGTATACTACAACATTCTATGGTGCACATACAACCTAAAAGCTTTGGATCTATGTTTTCTCTAATTATACATGCAATATTGTTTCCAAAGCTTTAAGCCTACAACTAGCATACAAATGATATAAACTACATAAAATACTAGTTATAAGTTGTACCTCTTTGGATAGTTTGTAGAAATTGATGAATTTGGCCTTTAAAATTTTAGCCCCAATAGTGTGGAAGCCTCAAATGAATTCACAACACATCATGGACAAAGGTGGAACTTGAGAGAATTCCATGCACCCAAAAACACCCATGAACTCCAAGAACAAGCGTGTAGGTGTTTTTTAGGTTAAGAGCATGTATTTATATGTTGGATTTCAAGGGTCATGGGTATAACTCAAATCCATACCCATGCGTTTATGATCCATGGTTCATGTGGCCCAACTCTTTATGTATCCATACATAAACTTGGTCCAACATGGATCATAAGCGCAATACATATAAATATAACTCATTATCATAATTAGTCCCCATAGATTTAATTAGTCTCTTTTGATCACTAAATTAATTCCAAATTAATTCCTGATCAATACTAATTAAAACATATGATTTCCTATTAATATATTATAACTTATAATATATTAATAAATCATATATAACCTTTCTCTCAAGAGTCCATCCTAACAAATTGTCCTGACGATATGCAACCCAAATGGACCATACTACTCTCGGGTCGAGTATATACCAATAATAGTTATGGCCTTAGAAATCTAATCCAACAGTCTCCCACATGGATAAGTCTAAAACTATTATTGCAAGCGTGTCTCCAAAACCCAACTAGCAATCTTAGCTCTTAAAAGCCGCTATCGAAGATATCATATGGACCGAGACATGGATTATAATCATTCTCTCTGACCATTGTTGTTTCCCGATTTCCGATTAATGACGACCGACTAATTGAACAACTTCAAATCAGTCCAGACCCGGCCGAGCACTTACGTTTGTCATCACTAAATCATCGATGGGACCACATATATTGCTTTTATCCCTCCAAGAGTAAAAGGGATGGATAAACTTCGACGCATATGCTTGCACTAGCTACTTGTTGAATCATACAGAAAGGCACATTTTATAACATTAAGTTACTAATGCATTTTCGTCCAATCAATGTACAACCAACTCATAGTCAACAACTCATATCTCTAGGTTTGAAGAATATAAGATATTATCGTCTCATGATCACTTGTGATAAAATCCATGAAATGATTCAAATGAGCGTGGGTTGAATCCAATACTCGAATCTCATTCTAGGAGCACTCATAAATGTTTCAACAACTTTTTCTATGTCTAAACACTTTAGACATCTACAAGCCCGATTCATGATAGTCTTGATTCATACCCACTTCCAAGGTATGATTGACTATGGAGAGTTTGAATAACCTAGTTATTCGGGAAGTCAAAACATGCAAAGTGAAACACAAGAATAATCGAATCCAATATGGTCTCAGAGCTTATGAATATAAATAAAACACCTTTTATTTATTACCATATTGATTACACATTATTCATTGTATAATGCTTCGAATTATCAACCTAATAATTGAATTAAAACAATAGTCATGCCATGCTCCAAGCATGCACACTATGTTTGTCCAAACAATAGTTATGCCATACTCCAAGTATGCACACTATGTTTGTCTATGATCCTTACTTTGTGAAATAGGTCAATTGAACATGATTCTAATGATGCTCATTTCACAATCCCAAATCCTTATCGCAAATGTTAGAATACAAGATTCTTTGCCATTTACTAAAATTTGTTAGATTCTAAAATTATATGCATTAATCTTCTTGTAATGACTATGCACAAAAATCACAAAGACTTAGCAACAAACATTTACAAAGTATTCCAAGGGAGAGAAATTCCATGGAAACGAAGTCTCAAATTGAAAGTACATTCCTTTGAACATCCTTCTTTCATTAAGTTTTCTAATCTTACACAGATTTAATGAATAACTTCCACCTATGGAAACATTTCCACATTCCCATTTTGACTATCACTTCTGAACGGAGTTGCCTCCTTTCAGAATATGTCAATATGGTCCTTTCAAAATTAACACTATACTTCCAATTGTCCATGAGCAACCAATCTTTGGTAAACCTCAGATTGTCCTCGACAATTGCTTAATCATTTTAGTCATACCCAATTCTAGTACTTTTTCCCTCTTAATGCCTCAAGCATTTGGAAAAATTTAGAACTGATGAATATTACAGCACATGTAATCAATCCTATATCTGAAGCATATGGGACATGATTCATGACGTCTCACATAAAGACATGATACTAGACCAGTCTTTTGCTATAATATTTCCATTACTATTTGCCATATTCTTCATAATTCAGATTATGAAAAGGGATGTCGTAATCATAATCGAATTTTAGAGCACAAATAATGTAATCATGACTAAATTTGATTAAATCTCACAATCTAAGCTTTTAGTTTTGAAATGAAGTATAATTTCCTCTCCCTTAATTATAGAAAAACATCTTTTCAAACCCTGCAAAGTACATTTTGCAAATTGAAACTTTTGTTTTCTATAATTAACATTGCTAACTCGCAACACTTAAAATAATAATCATGTTCCCACTAAGATGATAATTATTAGCATAACACTTATGCTCCCACTAGCTTTCACATGTATCCGGAAATCAGCTGAACTTCTAGAAATCAATACTTTATTGACTTTCTTACCAAAGTTCAGATTTCTGATACGAGATGCTTTGATAAGACCTTATCAAAATCATACACCTTTCCTTAGATAGCTCACATGTGTGTCAAAACAATTACGAAGAGGGATGTCGTAATCATAATGTTTAGACCTTTTGCCATTCTCACTAGTCCATGCTAGTGTGTCGGTTAACCACACACACTCCACTAACGACTGTGAGAATGCAAATGTGACAATTGATATCTACTTAAAATCTACTTAGTGAAAGCGTTTCCTCACCATCATTTTCATGAATCGAAGACAAACCTTATGACACTTAGATTTTATGGTGTATGTGTTCCTATCCATGTGAATTTGTCAAAACCATAATCACAAGACAAGGTTAGTGACAAATCCAAACTCATATGGACTGAACTTGTTCAATCTTAACTTCTTGTCAACTGGCAGCACAAGGGCCTACCATTGCTTCCAAGTAGTTATGCAAACAATTAAGAACTCATAGAGCTCACATGCATAGTCAACTTTTAACTGGAATGGGCACATAAATAAGAATATGTCAAAACGATAGGTTACAAACCTCAAGTCATGTGCTAGTGACAAACAACATGTTTTATTCTTGATTAGTTCTTGAAACTTGTTCAAGATCTGTAAGACTCCCACTGACCTATTGACATATAAGATTCTCTTGTCAAGAACCATTCATTGATAAAACAAATATTCAAGAGTTAGTGTGGATTCTTATCAAGATAAACACTTCACTCAGTTGGTCTTAGTTAGTCTTTGTTTTATCCAAAAACATCACAACTTACCAGTTTCAAATGTAAAAGAGTAGAAAACATTTTACTCAACATTTAAAAAGTGTTATAAACCTTCTAATGATTATGTCACTCAAGTTACAATCTTGGAGTGTTACTCTAAGATTCAATTTTGGAACGAAGTATGATTCATCCTTTTGATTTAACCATTTCAACAATTCATGATTCCTCTTCTTTGTCAAACAAATGCACTAAGATGTCCTTAGAGAATCAATTATGATATGGTTTCATAATCACTAGGATAATCATAAAACAAAATACTCAAGTACTCTCCCATCTTTTTAGATTGGAGAAACTTTTATCTTTCTGCCTAATTTGATCCTTCTTATTCGTTACGCCTTACACTGAAACTTTTCCAATGTTTCAGAATTACACTTAAACTTGTAAGTATAACCATATTCACTAAACTTTAGTAAATCATGATGAATAGCCTTATCGATCTTTGTGGTGGACCTGACCAGCGCACACTCAAGTGTACCCGATCCCCTAATCCTTCACTTGACTCACATATACATGTGATCAAGGAATTAGTCTTAATTTTCCAAAGATGAAAATTCTCATTCATCATACAATATAAGTTGCATGATTCCAAGTTTCTATCCAACTGAAACTTGGGCGATGAGAATCTTTCCTTATTTGGTAAATAATGACACTACCACAAACGAAAGAAACAAATCCATTTTCCAATAGTGCTATCAATGGAATCATATAAACAACAATTTTCACAAATTCTATTGTAAGGATACTTAAAATAAATAAAATCAAAAAAATTCTTTTTATTTTAAAATTGCAGACAAACTTATCCTTACAATGCAAATGCATATGAAAACAACGTTGTTATTTATTCCTAGGCAATCTATCACAACTTTTAAGAAACAGCTCAAAATTCTGACCACCGAACCATGCGATCGAAATTCATCTTCGCGATCAGAATCAACATATTCTTCCTTGAAGCTTCCTCTCTTTTCTTTGATTCTTAAAACATCAAAATGCGACCTAGTCACATCATGTAATAAGAATCTCAAAATAGGAACTTAATAGAGTTAGATAGTGAACTTTACCCGAAGTAAAGTCAAACTTTTTGACTTTTCCATCCTTATGATCTTTCAGGTAAATAGCGCAGCTTCACAACCAATGCCCCTTCTCTTGGCAATAGAAAAATATGAACTCTTTAGGAATGGTACACGGGACAATCTCATACTTTTCCTTTCTCTTTACCATTGGGTCAAATGACTTGACCATGGGGGATCCCTTTCCATTGGGAAGAGAAGACTTTTCTAGAATTCTAATGTTACCATTGTCAATGTCCATGGAAGTTTGGAAAGTTGATCTTCCAATCAAATGTTCTTTACCAGTGCTCCAAATCATTGCTGATTCAGCAACATCAAGCAAATAGGTAAGATCATTAAGGTTCATGTCATGGTCTATCATGTAGTAGTCCTAAAGGAACTCACCATGTGACTTAGGAAGTGATTGAAGAACCTAGTCAACAACCAACTTCCTCAAGACTTTGACACCCGACTCTCCCGGCCTGTCTATATATGACTTCATCTCCAAGATGTGAGCACACACAGACTTTGCTTTCCAATAGGGCTTGAGTAAACTTGAACTTTTCAAGAACTTGTGGGTTAAGGAGAATAATTGGAGGAGGTGGAGGAAAAGAAGTATGATTTCCATGATCCAATCGCGGGACGTCATCTTCATTAGGAAAGGTTGTTCCAAGAGATTTGGGAAGATCATAGTTGTCTGAACCAGACATCTACAATGGGAGAATTCAAGTTAGTAGATTTGAGTCCTTAATATAACATCCAATATGAAATATTAAGGCTAGGGCCCAACACAATATTTTATAACTTGGAAGAGGGATGTCGTAATCCAAACTATAAAATATTTGAAGGTAGGCTAATGACGATTCACCAATTTCCACCATGAAAACTTAATATGGTATTGGGATTTAATTGGAATTGAAACTCCTAGATCTTTGGAGATTCATTGCACTTTTCAATGGCATGTTTAAATCTCGGTTGTGCCCTCTCAAGTTTGTGACTGGGATGTTGAGGATCACAAACAAGGTGTGAATAACCATGCAAATTAACTTGGTACCCTTAACTTTATCACCTAATCGATGTGTCGGTTAACCGCACGCGCTCCACCAATCTATGATAAACATTAAGTTACCCTTTGCCACTCTTACTAGTCCATGTTAGTGTGTCGGTTAACCACACACGCTCCACCAACGACTTGGTAAGGTACAAAGTGTAATTTCATGGGTTAGCACCAAATTCACATTTTCCTAAAGTAACTAAGATTGGGAATTTAATAAAGTTTAGTTACATTATATTTATCATTATACTTTTAATCAAAGGAGAATTAATGTCCTGTCCTACCCGTTCAGCTAACGACCCTCCACCAGTCAAGGTAGCGGTGGGTGAGAGTGGACACCCATTAAACTGCCATTTATAGGCAGTAACCTTATACCCCCCTTATAGACCGGCTTCGTGAATGAGACTTACTAACGTTAAGACCGACTTTTTACTTATACATATAATATATTAAACTTTTAATATTATAATAGTATAAGGGTATATTTTAGACATTTAAAATACTTGGTGGTTTAAACTATTAATTAAACTAGACTTTTAATTTAATTAAACTCAAACCATATATTTCTGGATTTAATAAAACTCTTTTAATGAAACGCTTTAATTAACTATTAATAAAGTCCACAAGAGTTAATTTGAACAATTCAACAAAACATCATAATTCTAATTATTAAATTCAAAATTAAAACCATTTAATTAATTGTTTAAGTTATGAACCCAAGAGTTTTAGAATTCAATTTTTTTTCATAAAACATTTTTTTCAAATTCCAAAACTTGAGGGCAAGTTTTGTAACTCTTGAAAACTTTTGGATTCCATAACTTATGGAGTTAAATGCTTGTTTTATGATGAAACTTTTCATGTTCAATAACTTAAGAACAAGTTATGGAATTCTTTAAAACATTAACACCAAGTTTAGTAACTCCATAAAAAACTTTGAATCAAATTTTTTTTAGACTTTCATATCCATAACTTATGGAGGTTTCAAAAAAAACTTTTTAGATCAAACTTTTAAAACTAATAAAATAATCATATCATTTTATTTTTTACTAAATTTAACCTAATTCAACTCATATAGCAAACGATTCAAATTTTACAAATAATTAGTTTTTCACAAAAACAAGTAATTATCTTAAAATTTGACAAACTTCTTGTTTTTCTTTTTCTTTTTTTTCAAATTTGAAAATCAAACATTTGCATCAATATAACAAAAAACAACCCATGTCTCAGATACCACTGTTGGGTTTTGTATACTACAACATCCTATGGTGCACATACAACCCTAAAAGCTTTGGATCTATACTTTCTCTAATTATACATGCAATATTGTTTCCAAAGCTTTAAGCCTACAACTAGCATACAAATAATATAAACTACATACAATACTAGTTAGAAGTTTTATCTCTTTGTATAGTTTATAGAACTTGATGAATTTGTCATTTAAAAGCTTAGCCCCAATACTGTGGAAGTCTCAAATGAAGTCACAACACATCATGGACAATGGTGGAACTTGAGAGAGAACTCCATGCACCCAAATCCACCCATGAACTCGAAGAACAAGCATGTAGGCATTTTTTAAGTTAAGAGCATGTATTTATATGTTGGATTTCAAGGGTCATGGGTATAACCCAAATCCATACCCGTGGGTTTATGATCCATGGTTCATGTGGCCCAACTCTTTATATATCCATACATAAACTTGGTCCAACATGGATGATAAGCTCAACACATATAAATATAACTAATTATCATAATTAGTCCCCATAGATTTAATTAGTCTCTTTTGGTCACTAAAATAATTCCAAATTAATTATTGATCAATACTAATTAAAACATATGATTTCATATTAATATATTATAACTTATAATATATTAATAAATCATATATAACCTTTCTCTCAAGAGTCCATCCTAACAAATTGTCTTGATGATATACAACCCAAATGGACTATGCGATTCTCGGGTCGAGTACATACCAATAATAGTTATGGGCTTAGACATCTTATCCAACAATATGTTTATTGAAAAAAATCCATGTATGGTTTGAAGCAATCTCCACGATAATGGTACAAGAGATTTGATTCATTCATGATCTCAAATGGATACACTCGGAAACAGTTTGACAGTTGTGTTTACTCAAAGGAATTGTCAATAGATTCCTACATATATATGTTGCTATGTGTTGATGATATGCTCATGGTAGCCAAAGACATGGCTGGAATAAATGAATTATAGGCGACCCTGAAGAATGAGTTTGAGATGAAGGATTTTGGAGCAGCAAAGAAGATACTGGGGATGGAGACAAAAAGGGATAGAAAAGCAGGGAGGTTGTGCATTTCTCAACAGAAGTACATTGAGAAAGTTCTGCAATCCTTTGACTATGACCAGTCCAAGCCACTTGGAACTCCTTTGGAAACTCACTTTAAACTTGGTCCAAGCACTATACCCACTACTAATGAAGAAAGGAAGTACATGAGCAGGGTTCCATACTCTAGTGTTGCTGGAAGTCTCATGTATGGTATGGTTTGTACCAGACCTGATTTGGCTCATGTAGTTAATGTGGTTAGCAGGTTTATGAGTAATCTAGGGAAGACTCATTGGGAAGCTGTAAAGTGGATCTTGCGATACTTGAAGGGAATGACGGATGTTTGCCTGGTGTATGGAGAAAATACGAAGAGTTTCTTGGTGGGATATGATGACTCTAATTATGGTGGTGCTTGTTGAAGCGCAAGTCGCGGACGTGAAACATATTCTCTTTATTCAGATGTGCCATCAGTTGGAAGTCAACGTTACAAGATACTGTTGCTTTGTCTACAAGGAGATATGGTTGAAAGGGCTTATTCAGAGTCTTGGTCTGAAGTTGGAGAAACTTGTCTTGTATTGTGACAGTTAAAGTGCTTTGAGCCTTGCAAAGAATCCTGTGTATCACGAGAAGACGAAGCACATTGATGTCAGGATGAATTTCATTCGGGATATTCTAGAGGGAGACAAGTTTTCAATACTAAAGATTGATACCAAGGTCAACCCAACAAATATGTTGAAAAAGTAGTTGCCCACGGAGAAGTTCTAGCTTTTCTTGGACTTGGTTGATGTTCGTAAGAAATATGCCCCTTCGGGGACGAATGGCAGGAAGGGAGAGGAAGTTCTTATTCGAGGTGGAGTTTAGAGGATGCTCAATTCAAGGTGGAGATTGTTAAATATGACTTGAGCATTTAGAGCATTTGGATCATGTTCATGAAGAATTTGGAGCACTTGGACTTAAAGGGAGCACTTGGGGTTCATGGAGCATGTTACAAAGGAACAGATCTTCTGTGAGAGAGAGGAAAGGATCACCAGACAAAGGAACTGATCAAGTGCCAAAGGAAAGGATCATGTTTAAGGGAGTTTAGAGCACCTGGAAGGAGTTTGGAGCACTTGGAAGGGATATGGAGCAACAAGTGGTCCTTGTTGCACCACATGATGAAGAGATGGGTCAAGAGGGATGATCTTGCACCATCTTGTTCTCCTCTCATGCCATCTTGTTTTCCTGTTGAGCCATGCATGGCCTTGTTGATCCATGCATGTGCCTGTTGCTTATGGTGATGTTGTTGCTCCAAGATTGATGTTGTGCGCCATACTTGATGCTCTTGCGCCATTTAAATCCCTGTTGCGCCAACTAGGGTTGTTGTTGCGCCATGAAGAAGCTATTGCGCCATCATGGACCATCTTGGTACATGATGCACAATATTGATTCCTTTGTTGTGCCATGTTGATCCAAGTATGCCTAGAAGATGATAATGCTCCAGAATGTTCTAGAAGATGCTACATCGTGGATTGTGATTGTTTGACACCCTTCATTGGCCTATGGGTTAATGGGTTTGGCCCATTAGGGTTTTAGGTCTAATCCCTCAAGTATAAATAAGGATGCATGTTATGTTATTTTTGATGGGTTTTGGTACTAAGAGCATCCTATGAGCTCATATAACCCCTAATGCTTGGATCTAGGTTTCTCTATTGTACATGCAAGTTATCCAAGACTATAAACCCTAATTCTAGCATACAAGTAATCATATTAACATGAGAATAGGTTTATAATATTACCTTGATTGTTATGTAGCAATAACAATCCCAAATCTCCTTGTATTGACTTTGGAAGGCTTAAAGTCACAAGTGTCACTCCTCTAATGGTTCACAAACACCATAAGCAAGAGGATGAAGAGGAGAGAGGATGGAGGCTGCCCAAAACGTGTTCTAACCCTAGAATAATGATTCCCCACGTTTTTGGGTCATAAGGGTCTTATATATAGTAAGGCTATTAGGGTTATCTAACAAGGAAACCCTAATTTGGATGCTTAAGCCCTAAGCAACCCATGGACTCCTTTAATTAAGGCCTTGGACGATTTCCTTATGGGCTTCCCCATAGAATTCGTCCACTCCTTATTATAAGGCAATCCATGGCCCAAATTGCAATTATCTTATAATTACAATTCCAGTCCCTTAAGTTTAATTAATCTCTTTTAGTCACAAAACTAATTACCAATTAATTATTGACTAATATTAATTAAACAATATGATTTCTCCTTTAATATATTATTCCCATAATATATTAATAAATCATATTTAATCTTTTCTCTCCATAATTCATCCTATCAAGTTGCTTTGGTGAAGGCAACCCAAAAGGACCATGCACCATCGGGTCAAGTACATACCAAAATAGTTATGGACTTAGACACTAATCCAACATTCTCCCACTTGGATAAGTCTAATAACTATTATGCGTATGACTTTAGATCTTGATCTGCAATCGTAGCTTTCCAAAGCCACTGTCAACTCTGATCCTATCAGATATGCGTGTCCTTAAGATAAGGGATCATATATGTTGGGTTTTGAGCAATCTAACACTTCCTAAGTGTGCATGCAACCCTAATAAACCTTGGATCTATGTTTTCTTCTAAAATACATGCAAATAATAACTTCCAAGGTTTCTTCCTAACTAGCATAGCATAAGGATTATGAATCATAAAACTACTAGTAGAAATACATACCTTTTGATGGTGGTTGATTGCTTGGAGTTTGAGAGCCTAGCACCAATAATGTGAATGCCTCAAATGGAATCACAAATCACCACAAACACTTGGAAAACTTTGAGAGAGTAGTATACTTTCTTATGAAATCGGCCACCACTAAGTCTCACACCACCAATGTCACATTTCTTGCATCATATGCTTCTTTATATAGTGTGCAGGGTTAGGGTGAAACCCTAATAACCCATGTATTTTCCTTTCCAAGGATCCATGGGTTAAAAGCTCCATGGACCATCCATGGACTTCCATATTAGCTTAGCCCATTAACAAATGAGTATTATCCCACACTATATAAAATATAATAGCCCATAATTTAATCAGTCTTCTTTTTAATCTCTAAATTAATTCATAATTAATTTAAGACTAAAACTAATTAAATAACATGACTTCATATTAATATATTATAACTTATAATATATTAATAAATCGTAAGTATACAATTCTCATAAAATTATCCATAAATCGTTTGGGTGAAGTGCAACCCAAATGGACCATGCCGGGTCGGGTCAAGTATGTACCAAATAAGTTATGGACTTAGACACCTTATCCAACAGACTCCCACTTGGATAAGTCTAATAACTATATTTGCGTATGTTACTTCAGGAACCAACCAGAAATCGTAGCTCTTGAAAACTCTGTTGAACTATGAAGCGCCATTTTAGATAAGTGATCATATAATCCTCTGTTCTCATGATATCAGCCGGACAAATACATGGAACAACGTCGTACTTATTGTCCAGCAGTTTGTTTCCCAATTTCCGATTTGTTTGACAAAGAACTTAATCGAACACATCAATTTAGTTCTGACCGGCCGGTACATAGGTCACAACAAAATCATCGAGGGGCCCAAATATCGCTTCTATTTCTAGAAGGAACAGATAAACTTCAACTCATATACTTGTTCTACTACTTGTTGAATTGTACACAAAGGCACGTTTTATAACATCAAGTTACTGATGCATTTACGTGCAATCAATGCACAACCAACTCATAGGTAACAACTCATATCTCTAGGTTTGAAGATTTATATGATATTACCGTCTCACGATCACTCGAGATAAATTCCATGAAGTGATACAAGTGAGCGTGGGTTTATTCCAATACTCATAACTTATGAGCACTCATGAATGTTGTAGCAACCATTGCTATGACTAAACCCATTTAGCCATCTACAAACTCGATTCATGACAGTCTTGATTCATACCTACTTCCAACATATGAACGACTGTGGTGTGTTCAAATAACTTAGTCATTCGGAAAGAATAACCTAGCTATTTTGGAAGTCAAAACATGCAAAGTGAAACACAATAATAATCGAATCCAATATGGTCTCAGAACCCTTTTGAATATAAATAGAACCACCTTTTATTTATCACCATATTGATTACACATTATTCATTGTATAATGTTTCAAACAATCAACTTAAGACTTGAATAAAAAACAACAGTCGTCCCATGCTCCTAGCATGTACACTTTGTTTTTCTAAACAATAGTTATGCCATACTCCAAGTATGCACACTATGTTTGTCTATGATCCTTACATTGTGATGTAGATCAATTGAACATGATTCCAATGATACTCATTTCACAATCCCAAATCCTTATTGTAAATGTGAGAATCCCCGATTCCTATCATTTACCAAAAAAAACTGTTAGATTTTAAACTTTTATGCAATGTTCCTCTTGTAATGATTATGCACAAAGTCACCAAAACCTTGTCACCAGTCATTACAGAGTATTCCAAAGAAGGTCAACTTCTATGGAACAGAAGTCTCATATTCAAAGTACATTGCTTTGAACATCCTTCTTGCATTAAGGTTTTCTAATCTTACATAGATTGAATAACTTCCACCTATGGAGACATTTCCATAGTCCCATTTTGACTATCACTTCCGAACAAGAGTTACTTCTTTTCAGAACATGTCAATACGGTCCTTTCCGACAACTTACATCATACTTCCAACTTACCCTGAGCAACCAATCTTTGGCGAACCTCAGATTTGTCCTCGACAATTGCTTAATCATTTTAGTCATATCCAGTTCTAGACTTTTCCCTTCTCAATGCCTTAAGCATTTGGAAAATTTAGAAAAGATGAATATTATAACACATGCAATCGATCCTATATCCGAAGCATATGGGACACGATTCATGATGTTCGACATAAAGACATGATACTAGACCAGTCTTTTGCTACAATATTTTTTTTATTTGCCATGTTTTCAAAATTTAACTATGAAGAGGGATGCCGTAATCATAATCGAATTTTGAAAACCAATATATATAGAATTTCCTAAAGTCGAACCATTCAGACATAAAATTCATATATATGTCCTTGACTAAAGTTGATTAAAATCTCAATCTAAGCTTTGGAATTGAAACGAAGTATAATTTCCTCTCCCTTAATTATAGCAAAACAACTTTTCAACCCCTGCAACTTCATGAATTGAAACTTTGTTTTCTATAATTAACATTGCTAACTTGCAACACTAAACATAATAATCATGCTCCCACTAACTTTGTTTTCTATATTTCCAGAAATCTGCTGGACTTCTGAAATTTAGATTCATACACCCTTTCTTAGATAGCTCACATGTGTGTCTAAGCAATTTCAAGAACTATGAAAAGGGTTGCCGTAATCATAGTCTCAATTTCTTAGACCTTTTCCATTTCTCACAAGTCCATGTTAGTGTGCCGGTTAACCACACACGCTCCACTAACGACTTTTGAAAATGCAAATAACACAATTGATATATACGTAAAATCTACTTAGTGAAAGCGTTTCCTCACCATCATTTTCATGAATTGGAGAGAAACCTTATGACACTTAGATTTTTAGTGTATGAGTTCCTATCCATGTGAATTTGTCAAAACCATAATCAGAAGATAAGATTAGTGACAAATTCAGCCTTACATGGATTAAACTTGTTCAATCTTAGTTTCTTGTCACCTTGGTAGCACAAGGCCCACCAATGCTTCCAAGTTAAACTCTGATAACTCACATGCAAATTCAACTTATTTGAAGTAGGTACAGAAATAAGAATTATGTCAACACGATAGGTTGCAAACCTTATGTTGTGTGCTAGTGATAAATTACAGGTTTTACTCTTGATTAAATCTTGAAACTCTTTCAGGATCTTTAAGGCTCCCACTGTCCCCTTGACATATAAGTTTCCCAGGTCAAGAACCATTCCTTGACAAAACAAATATTCAAGGGATAGTGCGGATTCTTATCAAGACTAACACTTCACACAAATGGTCTTAGTTGGTCTTTGTCTCATCCAAGACATCACAACTTACCAATCTCAAATGTATAAGGGTAGAAACATTTTACACTACATTTGATAAGTGTTTTAAACCTTACTTTATGTCACTCAATGTTACAATCTTGGAGTATGACTCTAAGAATTGTTTTGGAAGGAAGTATGACTCATCTTCTCGATCTTAACCAATCCAACAATTCATGACCTCTCTTCTTAGCCATAACAATGCACTAAGACGTCCTTAGAGTATGAATTTGTGATATGGTTTCATAATCATTAAGATGATCATGAAATACGATACTAAAGTACTCTCCCATCCTTTCAGATTTGAGAAACTTTTATCTTTCTGCCTAATTTGATTCTTCTCATTTGTTTTGTCATACATTGTAACCTTTCCAATGTTACAGAATTATACTTAACCTTATAAGTATAATCATATTTACTAATCTTTAGTAAATCATGACAAATCAATCTTTGTGGTGGACCTTGACCAGCGCACACCCAGTGTACCTAATTCCTTAGTCCTTCAATTGACTCACATATACATGTGATCAAAGAATTAGTCTTAATTTTCAAAGATGAAAATTCTCATTCATCATACAATACAACTTGTATGATTCCAAGTTTCTGTCCAATTGAAACTCTGGTGATGAAAAACTTTCTTCATTTGGTAAATTCAGACACTACCACAAATGAAAGAATCAAATCCACTTTCCAATATTGCTATTACTGGAAACATATAAGCAACAACATTCCACAGATGCCATTGTAAGGATATTTTTAAAATAAATAAAATTAAAACCTTTTTTTCCTTCTATTTTAAAACTTTGCGGAAAAACTTATCCTTACAATCCACATGAAAACCTTGTTGTTATCTATTCATAAGCAATATATATTATAACTCTTAAGCAACAGCTCAAAATTCTGATTGCCGAACCATGCGATCGAAACCCACCTTTGCAATCAGAATCAACATATACTTACTTTAAGCTTCCTATCTTTTCTTTGATTCTTAAAAACATCAGCATGTGACCCATTCACATTATGTAATAAGAATCTCCAAATAGGAACTTAATAGAGTTAGACAGTGGACTTTCCCCGAAGTAGAGTCAAACCTCTTGACTTGATCAACCTTATGACCTTTCAGGTGAATAGGGCAGCTTCGCAACCAATGCCCCTTCGTTTGGCAACAAAACACATGGACCCTTTGGTAATGGCACATGAGACTATCTCAGACTTAGCCTTTCTCTTTACCATTTGGTCAACCGAGTTGACTATGGCCGATCCCTTTCCATTAGGAAGAGAAATCCTTTTCTAGATATCCAATGCTACCATTGTCAATGTCCATTTAAGACTTGGGAAGTTGTTTTTTAATCAAATTTGCTTTACTTGTGTTCCAAATCATTGTTGATTCCACAACACCAAGCAAATAGATAACATCATTAAGGGTCATGTCATAGTCCGTCTCATAGTAGTCCCAAAGAGACTCACTATGTTACTAAGAAAGTGATTGAACATCCAACTTTCACGGGACTTTGACACCCAACTCTCTCGGCTTGTCAATATGTGACTTTATCTCCAAGATGTGATCACACATAGACTATGCTTGCCAATAGGGATTGAGTGACTTTAACCTTTTCAAGAACTTGTGGGTGAGGGAGAATAATTGGAGGAGGTGGAGGAAGTGAAGCATGATGTTGAGGGACACCATCTTCAAGAGATTTGGGAAGATCATAGTTGTCTGAACCAGACATCTATGATGGGAGAAGATCAAGTTAGTTGATTCAAAGTCCTTAATATAACACCCAATATATAATATTAAGGCTAGGACCCAACACAATATTTTATAATTTGGAAGAGGGATGCCGTAATCCAAGCTATAAAATATTTGAAGGTAGGCAAATGACGATTCACCAATTTCCACCATGAAAAACGAAATAATTTATTAGGTTTTAATTGGATTTGAAATTCCTAGATCTTTTGAGATTCATTGAACTTTTCAATGGCATGTTTCAATCTCGAGTGTGCCCTCTCAAATTTTGTGACTGGGATGCCGAGGATCACAAAACAAGGTGTGAATAACCATACCAATTCACTTGGTACCCTTAATATTATCACCCAATCAATGTGTCGGTTAACCACACACGCTCCATTGATATATGACAAACATTAAGTCACCCTGCGTGATCCTTACTAGTCCAAGTTAGTGTGCCGGTTAACCATACACGCTCCACCAACGACTTGGTAAGGTACAAAGTGTGAATTCCATGGGCTAGCACCAAATTCACATTTTTCCTAAAGTAACTAAGATTGGGAATTAAATAAAACATTTAGTTACTTTATAATAATCATTATACTTTTAATGAGAATTTAAAGTCATTGTCCTACCCGTTCGGCTAACGACCCTCCACCAGTCAAGCAAGCGGTGGGTGAGAGTGGGCACCCATTAAGTCGCCATTTTATAGGCAACAACCTTATACCCACCTTATAGACCGGCTTCGTGAATGAGGCCTACTAACGGTAAAACGAATTGCTCTTATACATATATATATATATATATATATATATATATATATATATATATATATATATATATATAATTAACCATTAATGTTATAAATAGTATAAGTGTAGAATTTTAACTTTTAAAACTTCTAGGGTATGGAATTAAAGTTTGTGTGAGACTTTACAAATTCCAAAACTTGAGGGCAAGTTTTGAACAATTCATAAACTTTTGGATATTCATAACTTATGAGTTTTAATTAAGTGTTTAATACTTTTAATGAAGAGTCTCTTGGAAATCCATAACTTGAGGACAAGTTATGAAGTCCATAAAAGCATTTATTAGAAAAACTCTTCTAAAGTGTAACTTATGACTTCTTAAAAAAACATTTAAAAGAAAAAACTTTTGGAATCCCATAACTTGAGGACAAAATATGAATTCCATTAAAACACATTAAGATCAAGAATTAACTAACAAACAATTTGCAAATAATTCCTATGATCTAACAAAACTCATATGAACGTGAACATCCACATCACCAATTTCAAGAATCATATGAACACATATAAACTTGAAATTTTGATTATAACTTTGAAATTGGTCCACCATCATCATTACCACATCAAAAACAGGTTTTATAAGATCAAAACAGGTTAAGGTAATGATTCTAGACCAATTCCAACACCAAAACTCGAAAATCTGCACTCAGGCCTGCCAACTCGTTGAGTGCATGAACTGACTTGGCGAGTTGGTTGAATATACACATGGACTCGGCGAGTACCATGAATGGACTCGGCGAGTCTGCTGTGCAGAATGCAGTTTTTCGACATTTTTCAGCAATTTGCATCAAGTATTCAAGAAAACAAGCCTAGGCTCTGATACCACTGTTGGGTTTTGAGCAATCTAACACTTCCTAAGTGTGCATGCAACCCTAATAAACCTTGGATCTATGTTTTCTTCTAAAATACATGCAAATAATAACTTCCAAGGTTTCTTCCTAACTAGCATAGCATAAGGATTATGAATCATAAAACTACTAGTAGAAATACATACCTTTTGATGGTGGTTGATTGCTTGGAGTTTGAGAGCCTAGCACCAATAATGTGAATGCCTCAAATGGAATCACAAATCACCACAAACACTTGGAAAACTTTGAGAGAGTAGTATACTTTCTTATGAAATCGGCCACCACTAAGTCTCACACCACCAATGTCACATTTCTTGCATCATATGCTTCTTTATATAGTGTGCATGGTTAGGGTGAAACCCTAATAACCCATGTCTTTTCCTTTCCAAGGATCCATGGGTTAAAAGCTCCATGGACCATCCATGGACTTCCATATTAGCTTAGCCCATTAACAAATGAGTATTAGCCCACACTATATAAAATATAATAGCCCATAATTTAATCAGTCTTCTTTTTAATCTCTAAATTAATTCATAATTAATTTAATACTAAAACTAATTAAATAACATGACTTCATATTAATATATTATAACTTATAATATATTAATAAATCGTAAGTATACAATTTCTCATAAAATTATCCATAAATCGTTTGGGTGAAGTGCAACCCAAATGGACCATGCCGGGCCGGGTCAAGTATGCACCAAATAAGTTATGGACTTAGACACCTTATCCAATAGTATATTCCTCCATTCTAGATATCATATGAGATATGATTTCAAATCATTCTCTTTGTACTATATCTCGATTTCCGATTTATGACGACTGACTAATTGAACAAATCAAATTAGCCCTAGCCCGGCCGAGCATTTACGTTTGTCATCACAAAATCATCGAGGGGCCCAAAGATATCGCTTTTTATCCTACCTTGGATAAAAGGAACGGATAAACTTTGATACAATGCTTGCTTTCACTTACTCACCAAATCACACACAACAATATGTTTTATAACACTAAGTTACTAGTGCGTTTACATATTATCAATGTGCAAACGATTTGCAAGATACAACTCACACATCTCGGTTTCAAGAATATAAGATGTTATCGTCTCACCAATCACTCGTGATACAATTCATGGAGTGATCCAAGTGAGCGTGGGTTTAATCCAATGCTCAAGTCATATTCATAAGCACTCATGAACGTTGCAGTAAACATTTGCTTATGTCTAATACTCTTTTAGACAATCCATAAACCAATTCACGACAGTCTTCATTCATATCTACTTCCAACATATGAACAACTGTGGCCCGTTCGAATAGTTCGATTATTCTTAATAAATTCAATTATTCTGGAAGTCAAAACATGCAAATGTGAAACACAAGAATAATACTAATCCCATATGGCCTCAAACCTTTGAGTATAAATAAAACTCCTTTTATTTATCACCATATTGATTACTCATTATTTGTCGTTTCGGGTAATCAACTTCTTACTTGAATTACTACACTTGTCCCATGCTCTTAGCATGCACACAATGTTTACCTATGGTTCTTACTTTTGTGAAATAGATCAAATTGAACACATTTCCAATCATTCTCATTTCACAACTCCA
This sequence comes from Lactuca serriola, assembly GCF_051521515.1. Taxonomy (NCBI): domain Eukaryota; kingdom Viridiplantae; phylum Streptophyta; class Magnoliopsida; order Asterales; family Asteraceae; genus Lactuca; species Lactuca serriola. The sequence continues at coordinate 136,376,515 of NC_136415.1, forward strand.
AATCCTTTTTCATAAGTGTGAGAATATCAAATTCTTGTTACTTATAAAATATGTTAGATTCTAACATTCTATGCAATGATCCTTTCGTAATGTCACTGCACCAAAGTCACAAAGACTATTGCCAATGATATTACAAAATCCTCTATCGGAGATTGTTACAAGACAATTCCTTAGATATGATGTCTCTCACTCAAAGTATATTCCTTTGAACATCCTTTTGCATAAAAGTTTCTAATCTAGACATAGATTTTCAATATTCAATTCCCAATATGGACACGCTTCCATAGTTTCTAATCTAGACATAGATTTTCATAAAAGTCGATATGGTCCATCCAATATGGAAACATTTCCATATTTTCCATATGACAACTCATCCTTAATAGAATCTTTTCTATTCATAATAATGTCGATATGGTCCATTCAATACCATGCTTCCAACTACTCACAACCAACCAATCCTCGTCAAACTTTGGATTGTCCTTTGATAGTTGTGTAATTATTTTAGTCAAAACCAACTCTAGTCCCTTTTCCCTCTAAATGCACTAGACATTTGGAAAATTTTAGAATGGTCAAATATTAAAGCATTTGCAATCGATCCTATACCTGAAGCGTATGGGACATGACGCACAATGTTTTATTTGCTATGTTCTCAAAATTCGAATCTTGAAGAGGAATGCCGTAATCATAATCGAAATTTTAATAACACACTATGTACCTTTGATTAAATTTATTAACATTTCTCAACCTAATCCTTTAGATTTGAAATGAAGCATAATATTTTCTCCCTTAATTATAGCAAAACAACTTTACAACCCTTACGACTTTGCAAGGTATAACTCTTGTTTTCTATAATTAATATTGCCAACTTGCAATACGTGCCTTAATAATCATACAATCATAACTTTTATTCTCCCACTATCATGATGATTATTATAAAACATAACACTTATGCTCCCACTCGCTTCGACATGTCTTTAGAAACAACTTAACTTTCAGAAAAAAAATGCTTATTGAATTTCTTAAGTTGATGTTTCTAATACTTAGTGCTTTGATAATATTTTATCAAGGCTTCTTGAACTTATACACCTTTGCCTTAGATATTTCACAATTCAAATTATGGAAAGGGATACCGTAACCATAATCGAATTCGAGAATGCAATTTTACAATCACTATCTTCCTAAAATCTTTCTTAGTGAAAGCATTTCCTCACAATCATTTTCATGAAGGAGGAAATATTATGACACTTAGATTTAAACGGTGTATGTGTTCCTATCCATGTGAATTTGTCAAAACCAAAGTTCACGACAAATTCAACCTCATATGGATCGAACTTTCTTAATCTCGATTTCTTGCCTTATGGTAGCATAGCTGCCCACCACGTCTTCCAAATAGTTAAGCAAATCACATTTTCCTATCAATGTACCTTTCATTGATTAAGGTGTCTTGCCTTTTATGCGTTCAAAATGAGAATTCATAGAACTCACATGCATAATTAACTCAATTGGAACAACACAGAAACCAAATAATGTCAAAACGATAGGTTGTAAACCTCAACTCGTGTGCTAGTGATGATTGATAAGGTTTATTTGATTTGTTCTTGAAACCTTTCAAGACCAATAAGACTCCCACTGACTCCTTGACATATAAGATTCTCTTGTCAATGAACATTTCTTGACAAACAAATATTCAAGAGTTAGTGTAGTTTTTATCAAAACACTTCATAAATTGGTCCTAGTTGGTCTTTGTCTTATTCAAGACATCACAACTTTCCACATTTGATGAATGTTATAAACCTTTAATACTTTTCACTCATTGTCACAATCTTAACTTTAAGACTTGTCATTGGAACTAAGTATGATAGACTTCTTGATTTAACCATTTCTTCAATCCTTGATTCATCTTCTTAAACATACAATTGTGCTAAGATTTACTTAGAGGATCAATTGAGATATGGTTCTTAATCATTAAGACCTATCATAAAGCATAAAAGGTACTCTCCCTTCTTCTTAGAATGGAGAAACTTTTATCTTTCAGCCTACTTGATTCTTCTTATTCGTTCTGCTATTGATTTAAACTTTTTCAATCAATTCAGAATTACACTTAATCTTGTAAGTATAATCATATTTACTAAACCTTTAGTAAATCATGACAAATATCTTTGTTACTCTTATGGTGGACTTGATCAACACGCAACTTTGTGTATTTGATCTCCAAGTCCTTCACTTGACACTTTGTCAATGAATTTGTCTAATTTCCAAATATGAAATTTCTCATTCATCGTGCAACCAAGTTGCATGATTCCAAGTTTCTGTCCAATTGAAACTTGGGAGATGAGAAACTCTCCTTATTTGGTAAATTCTCGACTTTCCATAAATAACATAATAAGAACCAAATCCATTATTGCTAATAATAGAAACATCCAAACATCAATTTTCATATACGCCATTGCAAGGATAAATAAATAATATAAAATCAAAATTTATTTTATTTCAGAAAAATTTTGTCCTTACAATGCAATTCATTGAAAAACTATGCCAATACATCTTTCTTAGCAATCTAATTCTAACTCTAAGTAGTAGCTCAAGAATCTAATCTTCGAGAAATGCGATCGAAATCCATTCCTTCTTGGTTAGATTTTGCTCACTTCTTCCCTTAAGCTTCCTTTCTTTTCTTCGATCTTACAAAACATCAATTGTAATCTTATCACATTATGTATTAAGAATCTAGAATAGAAGCTTAAAAGAGTTAGTTAATGGATTTTACCTATATTAGAGCCATACGTTTCGACTCTCCCATCTCTTAGATCTCTTAGGTAAATAGGGCAGCTTCGTCTCCAATGCCCTCTCTCTTGGCAATAAAAGAAGATTGACTCTCTTGGAACAGGACATGGAACTACTTCAGACATTGCCTTTCTCTTATGATCAAACTTTTCGATCATAGCATGTCTTTCGTTGCCATTGTCTATATCCATAGAGGTCTTGAAGACAGATTCACCAATCAACTTTGCTTTTCTATTACGCCAAACCATTGCTGATTCAACAGTAATAAGCATATAGGTGAGATCTATAAGGGTCACGTCGCGGTTCATCATATAGTACTCTCTTACAAACTCTCTATATGAGTTAGGAAGTGACTAAAGAACCCAATCAACAGCCATTTCCTCATAGACAACGGATCCCAACATTCTTAACCTATCAATGTGTGACTTCATCCCTAGGACGTGTGCACACACCGACTTTCCTTCTTTATGTGTACTTGCCAAAAGGGCTTGAGTGATCTTGAACTTTTCAAGCCTTTGAACTTGTGGGTTAGGGAGAATAATTTGAGGAGGAGGAGGAAGTGAAGTATGATCTCTTGTTCCTCGATCGAATCGTGGAATATCATCTTCATGTGGAATGCTTGTTCCATGGGATTTGGGAAAACCATAGTTGTCGAACTTTGACATCTACAATACGGGAGAAAACGAATTCAAGTTAGTTGATTGAATGAGTCCTTAGCAAATCACCCAAATGAGATACTAAGGCTAGGACCCAACACAATATTCTACAACTCGGGAGAGGGATGTCGTAACCCTAATTGCAGAATATTTGAAGGTAAGTGAATGACGATTCACTAATTTCCACCACGAAAAACGAAAAAGAATTTAAGTTTTAAATCTATGAAAACTCCTAGATCCTTTGAGATTCATTGAACTTTCAATGGCATGTTTAAATCTTGATATGCCCCTCTTGTTTGTGACTGGGATGCCGAGGATCACAAAGCGGGTGTGAATAACCATGCAAACTTACATGGTGCCCTCACATGTTACAATCACCTATTCGATGTGCCGGTAAACCACACACGCTCCACCAAACTATGACAAACATTGAGTCACCCTTTGCTACCTTTGCTTAGAACCATTTAGTGTGCCGGTAAACCACACACGCTCCACTAACGTCTTTGCAAGGGCACAAAGTGTAATTTCATGGAATTGCATCAATTCACTTTTGCCTAAGTAACTAAGATTGGGAATTTTATGAAAACATTTAGTTACTTTAATAATTCATTATACTTATAATGGAAGGTTTCGTCCTATCCTACCCGTTCGGCTAACGACCCTCCACTAGTCAAGAGTGCGGTGGGTAAGAGTGGATACCCATTCAATCTCCATTTTATAGGCAATTTCCTTAAACACCCCTTGTAGACCAGCTTCGTGAATGAGGCCTACTAACGGTAAGACTGACTTTTACTCATACATATATATAATGTTAGACTTTTAATGTTATATATATAGTATAGGGTGTATTTTACACTTTTAAAATACTAGGTGGTTTAATTCAACAATTATACTTTTAATTCAATTAAATTGTTAACCTAAACTTTTATGGATTTATTAAACCTCTTTTAATTATACACCTTTATTAATTAATAAAACCATAAGGGTGTGATTTGAACTTTTCAAAACAATACTAGGGTTTTAGAATTTAATATTCCTAATTAAACTTTTAATCAACTTTTAAATTCCAAAACTTGAGGGAAAATTTTGAAACATTTCAAAACATTAGGGTTTAGAATTTAAGTGTACATAAAATTAAACAATTAATCAAAATTTAAATTCCAAAACTTGAGGGCAAGTTTTGAAACCTTTTTCAAAACATTAGGGTTTTAACTATTTAAATTTCAAAACAACAAAACCTTTGGGTTCAAATTTAAACTATAAAACCTAAAGGGGAAAACATGAAACTTTTCATAACAACAAGGATCAAATAACAAATAATCTAAATTAACATTTAATCACATAATTATCCATATTTGATTTATTTAATGATTTTTTGCAAAACAATTTACCAATTTAATCAAAATAATTAATCAATTATCACATAAGCAAATAAATATTTTATTAATTGATAAATATCTTCAATTAGATCAAGAATATACTCATATATATCAAAAAATCGGATTTATATTGATCTAATGTGATAAGGTAACTTTCTATAAGCAAAAACAGCAAGAAATCCCGAGATATGCTCCATCTGACGAGTTGACTCGTCGAGTCAAGCTTGGACTCGGCGAGTTCATCTATGGACTCGGCGAGTCCAGCCTCCAGAAACCAAAAAAACGAATTTTTTAAACATATCAAGCATCAATACAATAGAAACTAGTCTAGGCTCTAATACCATTGATTGGTTTTGGTCCTAAGAACATCCTATGTGCTCATACAAACCCTAATGCTTGGATCTAGGTTTCTCTATTGTACATGCAAGTTATCCAAGACTATAAACCCTAATTCTAGCATACAAGTAATCATATTAACATGAGAATAGGTTTATAATATTACCTTGATTGTTATGTAGCAATAACAATCCCAAATCTCCTTGTATTGACTTTGGAAGGCTTAAAGTCACAAGTGTCACTCCTCTAATGGTTCGCAAACACCATAAGCAAGAGGATGAAGAGGAGAGAGGATGGAGGCTGCCCAAAACATGTTCTAACCCTAGAATAATGATTCCCCACGTTTTTGGGTCATAAGGGTCTTATATATAGTAAGGCTATTAGGGTTATCTAACAAGGAAACCCTAATTTGGATGATTAAGCCCTAAGCAACCCATGGAATCCTTTAATTAAGGCCTTGGACGATTTCCTTATGGGCTTCCCCATAGAATTCGTCCACTCCTTATTATAAGGCAATCCATGGCCCAAATTGCAATTATCTTATAATTACAATTCTAGTCCCTTAAGTTTAATTAATCTTTTTTAGTCACAAAACTAATTACCAATTAATTATTGACTAATATTAATTAAACAATATGATTTCTCCTTTAATATATTATTCCCATAATATATTAATAAATCATATTTAATCCTTTCTCTCCATAATTCATCCTATCAAGTTGCTTTGGTGAAGGAAACCCAAAAGGACCATGCACCATCGGGTCAAGTACATACCAAAATAGTTATGGACTTAGACACTAACCCAACAATTTTGTATCTTGAATTCTAGAGTGGTAGGCGAATCTTTGTGTAATTGTACTTGTAACCTTTGTGTTAAGAGCTCTCAAATAAAGAATACTCCCCTCATGCCCGTAGACGTAGGTCACCTTGACCGAACCATGTAAATACCATGTCTTGTGTGATTTTGGTTTTGCTAGTTATCCATTTTACTTCCTAACATGCTTAATAACCCATAATTTATAACAAAGGGAATTAGTATTTCATAATCTTAAACAATAGGTTTATTAACTTATAATTCCAAACAAAAGGTTAATTAACTTATAATCAAGAATATAAGTTTAATAACTCATAATCCAAACATAAGAAAATACAGACTCATGAATAGTATGCATAATGCAACACCTTCTACTTTTGTCCACAAGCAAACAAGCATATGGACTCATTGGTCATATTTGTTTAACACCACTTCCAACTTTTTTTTCGAAAAACATAACAATGCACTTAATAGGTTTAAAAGAATAATTATACAACAAATAAAAAATATGTATATACATCTATCCCAACCCAACACCATTTCATTAGTCCAAACCCCCAAATATAGACTGTTAACAAAAATCAGACTCAGGAATAGTAAGCAAAAAGCACAAACTCTCAATAGTTTTCCATCTAAATAAATTACACAACGTGAACCATCACATAATGCCACACAAGTAGTAACAAATCACACATTTTCATGTGATAGATTTCTAGAATTCCACTCTCCGAAACAAACAAATAAGGAATCCTAAAGTCATGTAATAACTCAAGTCAACCTAATCCTAGATAAATGCACAAATAATGCTCTTCAAAACCATTTCAAACTATGTATAGATTTGTATCAAAATAGTAGAAGTCTCAAAAGGAGTTTTATAGATACAAACAAGTATCATTGGTACCTACTTAGAAAGTAATGTCATATGATGATATCAAAACAAAACTATCATATATGAAATCAATACAAGAAAAACATCAGAGCAAGTATGGAGACTTGTACTTCCGATAAACTCACCATTGACCAAAATCCAACTTTCATCAATCTTCTAATGAAAATATACTCCTAATCATAACATATTAAACATCATTAAGAAATTACAAATATTATCAAAATTCACTTAAGAAACATTCTGCATCTTATGCTTTTAGGACTCATTGTTTATCTATATGTGAGTTATAAAAGAATTTATAGACCAAGGAAGTAAGCTAAAATGCAATATACTTTTCTGCCACGTATCACAATATTGTACGCTTTCGGCCACTTGACAAAAAATCGTATCTTCTATATGGATTAAGAAAGATCTATTCTATTTAGATAAATATCAATGTTCTATTCGTTCGACCTATTTTCCATTTTCACTAGATTCCTTGCTATAAAGGTTGTTTTCAAAGATGTTATTTTCTAAGTTATTTAATTGTAAAAAGTTAAGGAATATAGGATTTGGGGTTTTATGTGAAATGTAAGTGCTACATGGATGCGACACGTGCATTAATGAAGTACATGATATGTGGCCATAATGGTCCAAAACCATAGGTATCAAGCCATGTTTAATGTCTCTGACTTTTAGGGTTTTCTCTCATCACCAATCTCTATCCTCCATAAAGAAACCATAGCTTTCCTTTGTGTGTTCTTGAGCTTTCGATGTGATTTTGAAGAAGAATCAAGGTGTAGAGGTGAATAGAAGCAAGATCTAGAAGAGTTTCCTTATTCTCTTTATTTATGGACCATTGTAAGTAGTAAAGTTCCTTGCATTATCTAGTTTCATGCATGGATCTAGGTCTTGGATGTGTTTTTGTCACTTTTAGTCTCTTTTGCAAGATTTTATTGGAGTTTGAGAAACTCCATAGCATTTGGCTTGTGTAACACCCGACTTTTTAACACAATGTACAACCTAAAAAATTTCATATTTTGTTTATGAAAACAGATTGTCTTACATTAATAATCTAACATAAGTAGTTATCATCATAATTACATCAAAGAAATAAAACATAATGATCAGAGACGGACATCACTATTTCTCTGTTCCAATCCTTTTTCTTTGATAGATTTACCTACAAAGCACACTAAAAAAAGGGTAAGCTGCAAAGAGCTTAGTAAGTAATCCTTAACAACGATGTATACAAATTATAGCTATAAACAGCTAAAATACGATCTCAACACCCCACTACAAATTGCTATAAGAGTTATACTCAATAGTAACTATTTGGCATGATGCAAGAATCGACCATTCTCAACTAATAATATCTATTAGTCATAGCCTTCAGCTATAGTCGTCAATTACAGTCAGAAGCACTTGTACATGAGTTTGGAGCCTTATACATGAGTTTGGAGCTAGTTTTTTTTATGTCTTGCACATATTCTCTCAAAAAGAAATCATATTCTTTGATTTTTGCTATCTTCGTCAATACCCCAAAGCCAAGTGGGTTCAAAGGCTTCAAAGGTTGTCATTCTAAAAATTCTATGGTTATTTTTATTTCATTCTAACCTCTATAAATGGATCCTTGATGGTTTGGTTTTGTTATAAACTAAAAATAAACTTGTTATTTTTAAAGACTTCCGTTGCTGGTTTTTATGAAAAACAACTTATATTTTATATCAAAAACCATCAGTGGTATCAGAGACATCTTTTATATGTTAGAATGATTTTTTATGTTTTATGTTCTTTGGTTTTTGGAAAACAAGCATGAATTTCTTTTGTATAAGTAAAATCAATGTTTGTCTTCTTTGGTAACTTCTTGGTTAAAATTGTATATTTTTATATATAACCATTTTTCATGTATTTTGATTATATAAAAGTTGTCTTAGAAAAAACAAAGAGTTGTTTGTTATTATATTTGATGTGTTCTTGTGTATAAACAAGCCATTTAGACCTTTTTATTGTGTTTGGTTGACATTTATTTATTCATAAGATGTAATAGATAAATGAGTATTTTTTTTTCATTTGTTGATTTGTTGTAATAAATTAGTTAGACTGGTTGTATTTTTTTTAATGTAACAAGATGATGAAATGACCTCCTTAAGGATGACTTAACCATTTAAGATTATAATCCCAACCATAAGCTTTTACTTTTTGGTTTTGGGCTTAATTATAGTCTTCATGGTTTAAGTTGTGCAACTTTAACAACATGAAGATTTGAAATCCTTTTGCAAGCAAGAGTTGAATTGGAAAGTGGAAGCTTGAAGACCTTTTGAAGTGTCCCTTAAGTTCTTTAGGAAAGACTTAATAACTTTTGTGATGGCTTGCAAAAATTATTACTAGACATGACTTGGTTTATACACATTTTAATGCATGCATGCGATGTTTAATTTTATGTTATTATATGTTATGTTTTTTGTATGAAAATGATTTCTACGAACTAAATAACATTTTAACATAAGAAAATATCACTTGGAGTTTGAGAAAAAATATTTAAAAGATAACATAAGATGTTTATAAATTGATATTTATAAAAACATTTTTACTTATTAACCAGTTAAAAATAAATTTTTTGTTGAAATTAGTTTTATTGTAAAACTTATAATTACACAACTTTAAAATATTTGAAATTGTTTAAAAGATATTTAAACATTTTATAAACTTCATGTCTTTATAATAAATAAGGAGTTTTTATTAAAAAGACAAATTATTTTATGACATTATAATAGCAAATAATAAAACTAGTTATTATTTTCTGCGTCAACACATAATATATGATATTAGTGTCTTAAGCATAATGTAACATATTGATATTATGTTTTATGCATGCCAAATGAGATTTAAAACATAAGTATCATCACCCAAATTTTGATTTATTAAACTATGACTTTTATCATAAGATGCATAAAATTGAGTTTATAAAATAAAATGAGTTTATTCTACAAATTCATGAAGTCAAAACTTTATGATTATTAAAAGGAGAATTAAAATTGTGATTTTAAAACTCATCCAAAACTCCAAATCTTAAGTATAAAATTAAATTTTATAAAGAATATTACCGATTCTTAAAACTGATCTATGACTAAACTTTAAAATATTGGATTCTAGTCTATACTTGATCATGGCGAATGTTAGATTAGGTGTCTAGGCCCATAACTATAATTGGTATAAACTTGAATTGATAGTAGCGTGGTCCTTTTGGGTTGCCCTCAAAGCTAGTAATTGGACAAGATTGTTTTGGAGAGAGAGAGAGAGAGAGAATGATTTATTCTTTGATTAATAAATTAAATATATAATTTTTTTTAATATATTATAAGAATAATATATTAATTAGAAATTATGATATTTGATTAATAATTAATCAGAAATTAATTGGAATTAATTTTAGGGTTAGTTGGATTAATATATAGTGCAGGGGTTGTTTGGCAATTTATTGATAGTTAAGGAAAAAGCTCTAGAACGTCCTTGTAAAGAGGTTGGACGAAATATTCTAGGAAGAGCAGAGAAATTTCATCCAAAGGTTCTTGGATAGAGGCATGTGAGCTGCTTGGTCATCAAGCAAAGGGATTAGGGTTTCCACCCTTAAACCCTAGATTTGGCTCTAAGCTACCTCACCTATATAAGGAGCCTTGGCCTTCACATTTTCAGCACTCCTAACCCTAAAAGACTTCTGGCCGAAATTCTCATCCTCCCTCTTCATATTACTTAGTTGCTAGCCTTGGGTGTGAACTATCATAGGCACGACGCTTGTGGTGCTAGCTAGCAAAGTTTTGTAGAAGAAGGATTCAAGATTGTTTACAATAACAATCTAAAGTTTAGATTTATTATCTTGTGAATTAGTTTATTCACAGGATAGTTTTGTATGCTGGAGATTCATAGTATGTTGCTATATGTGAAAGACATAGATCAAACTAGGTTGTATGTGTCCTAATCAATTGAATTATTTTGATTGTTTTCGCTTATAGCATTTTAGTTGTAACCTAGATTACCAATTAGTGGTATTAGAGCCTAGGGCTTTCTTTCATGTATTTGCACATTGGTGAATCATAAAAGAATCCTGGTTTTAGTTTAATCACAGCTCATGGTGTGTGCTTTGAGGCTCACGACGTGGGCTCAGTCAGATCCGAAAAATCTGACGCAAATCTGCCTAATTTGATTTCTTGGATAATTATGTGTTATATTTACTTGCCAAATCCGATTTCACTGAATATAGCATGATAATTTGAATGCCTAGAAGTTAAGAGATTTATATTTGACTTGATTGATTATTTTGTAATTAATATGATTGATTTTTTTAAGTGTTCAAATAATTAACTGGAATATTAATTAGACTTAATAATTAATGTCAAATAGTAGAGACTTTATTTTAAATTTAAATTAAAAGTTTAATTTTCGAAATTCAAAATGTAAACTAGTATTTTTGAAAAGTTTTAAAAATACACCCTTATAATATATGTAACATTAAAAGTCTAATATTACTATATGTATAAGACAAGTCGTTCGAACCACTAGTACACCTAATTCACGAAGTCAATCTATAAAAGGGGTATAAGGAAACTGCCTATAAAATGGCGGTTGAATGGGTGTCAACTCTCACCAACCGCTTTCTTGATTGGTGGAGGGTCGTTAGCTGAACGGGACTGATAGGACAATTAATTCTCATTAATAAGTATAATCAATTATAAAGTAACTAAACATTTATTTTTAAATTCTGAATCTTAGTTACTTTAGGAAAATGTGAATTTGTATGTTAACCCATGAAATTGCACATTGCACTTTATTAGTCGCTAGTAGACCATGTGTGGTTAATCGACACACTAATAAAGACAAATAAATAGTGGAAATGGGTGTCTAAAAATTATCATTGATTAATGGAGTATGTGTGGCTAACCGGTACATTAGAATAAGATGATAAATGGCATCGACAATACTAAGCTAATTTGCATGGTTATTCACATCTTGTTTGTGATCATCAGTATCTCAGTCACAAATGGAAGAGCATAATCGAGATTAAACATGCCAGTGAAGAGTTTCAGTGAATCTCAAATGATCTAGGAATTTCACTAAAAACCTAATTCGTTCAATTTTCATTTTTCAATGGTAGATTTGATAAATCGTCATTTACCTACCTTTATATAATTTACAATTAGATTACGGAATCTCTTTTCAAAGTTGTGAATTAATTAGTTGGATCCTAGCCTTGATATTTCATTTTGGGTGTTATATTGAGGATTATTCTTATCTAACTAAAACTATCTTTCTTCTATAAATGTCTACTCCAACTAATGCTTCTGGTGCCTCCTCCTCCTCCAACAACAACAACTTCTCCTTGTTGAACATATGCTCGAAGGTGAAATTGCATGGCACCAACTATAATGATTAGATGCACAACATCAAAATGAACCTTCGTTTTGAGGTCAAGGAATATGTCCTCGAGAAACCATTGGATGAAACTGATGAAGAGAAGGCCACTCTTGAAGAAATGGTCGCCTACAAGAAACACTATAATGATGCCACAAAAGTTGCATGCATCATGGTGGACATGACGACTCAAGAATTGAAAAGGCACTATAAGGATTATTGGCCATACGAGATGAACAAGGACCTTATGGAGAAATACCATAAGCGAGCTCGTCAGGAAATGTACAAGGTGGTAAAGTCCATCATTGCTAGCAAGATGAAGGAGGTTGAATATGTTAGTAGCCACATTCAGAGAATGCAATGATACATGGACAGGCTAATCAAGCTTAATGCGAATTTTGATGAAGAATTGGCAATCTACATAGTGTTGAACTATCTACCAAGTTGTTCAGATCAGTTCATTCTAACCTATCATTTAAAAAATGAAACTACTTTTTCATAATTGCACAACCTCCTACGAACAACTGAAGCAGGAATGAAGGAAAAAGGTATTGCCTCTACTCCTACTAAATGCTCCTATTCTGGCCATAGGGCAAGGGAAAGGGGAGAAGAGGAAAGGTCCTCCTAAGAAAAAAATGGAAAGGGAAAGTCCCAAGATAGTTCATGAAACACAGGACCCAATGGAAAATCAAGTGATGATGTTCCCCTGTTTCTGATCCAAAAGATGCCACTTGCTTCTATTACAATGACAAGGGGCATTGGAAATGAAGTTGTCCTAAATACTTGCAAGAGATTAAGGATGGAAAAGTGAAGCCAACCTCAGCAGGTATTTACACTAACTCATCATATTGTCGTTCTTGGGTCCTTGATACAGGATGTGGTTTTCACATTTGTTCCGATTTGCAGGGGCTAAAAAGAAGTGATCATGTAGAACATGGAAGGATGAACTTGATCATGCGGAATAAGCGATATTCACCTATCACCAAGATAGGAGTTTATGGCTTAGTGATTAGTAGTGGGTTACGGTTGGATCTAATAAATTGTTGCTACTCGTCAGAGATAACACGAAACATCATTTCTTTTCATGCATTGTTTAAACAAGGTTTTAGATATTCTTTTAATGATGACAATGGTTCCATTTCTACTTATAAAAATGATGTTTTTTTTTATTTTGAAGCTTTACCTTTTGATGGTGTGTATGAAACTGTGATGGTTGTAGACAATTTAGGTAATAGTGTTTTCCAAATTGATTCGTCTAATGGTATAGACAAAGCATGCATGTGGCATTGTCGTCTTGGACACATTAACAAGAAACGCGTGGCCCAACTCCAAAAGGATAGAGTGTTGGCATCATTTCACTGGTTCTTGAGAAAGAGGTGAAGGATTGTTGGATCTCATCCACACAGATGTGTGTGGGCCCTTCAGATCTATTAAAAGGGATGCAAATCAAATCTATGTGACTCTTACTGATGATTATAGCAAATATGGCTATATCTACTTAATCACGCATAAGTCAGAAACCTTTGAAAATTCAAAGAGTTTAAACATAAATTTGAGAATCAATTGGGCTGGCAAATAAAGATGCTTAGATCCTATAGAGGTGGTGAGTATCTTATTATCGAGTTCCATGACTACCCTAAGGAAAATGGAATAATTTCACAACTGAAACCTCCTAGGACGCCAAAACTTAATGGTGTGGCTGAGAGGTGTAGTTGAATCTTGTTGGACATGGTTCGTTCCATGATGATTCGAGCTTCTCTTCCAATCTCAATCTAGGGGTATGCTTTAGAGACTACCTCCCACATTCTTAATCTTGTCCCAACTAAGAAGGTTGCCAAAACACCTTACGAAATGTGGACATGGAAGGTTCCCTCATTGGCACATATCAAGGTTTGGGTTTGTGAAGCTTTCGTTAAATGAGAGACTCACGACAAGCTTAAACATCGAAGTGAGAGATATATTTTCATAGGCTATCCACATAATTCCTTTGGATATTTGTTCTATAGACCTAGTATGAATGTGGTCTTTATAGCACGAAGGGAGTCTTTCGCGAGAGAGAAAGAGAGATCATATGCGAAGATAACAATGGGAGTATAACTGATCTTAAAGAAATTCAGGAATCAAACATTGAAAGAACCTCTAAAAATGCTAGGGCTCAACCTGAGGAAGAAATTTCAATTAAACTGATTGACGAATCATTACCTCTTAGGCATTCCACTAGAATTTGAATGCAACCTAAGTTATATGGTTTCCATATCACTACAGATGGTGACACATTTATTAGTGATAGTACACTGGTAAATTTGAATGAACCAACTAACTACAAGGAAGAAATGGCAGGCCCTGATTCAGCCATGTGGAAAGAGGCAATGGACATCGAGATCAAATCCATGTATGACAACCAAGTTTGGAATTTAATTGACAATGTACCAGGTCGTAAGACATTTGGGTGCAAATGGATCTTCAAGAAGAAGACTGGAATGGATGGGAAAGTACACACTTTCAAGGATCGACTGGTTGTGAAAGGCTTTACTTAAACCCCAGGGGTTGACTATGATGACACCTTTTCATCAGCAACTAAGATAAAGTCTATTACGGTAATGCTAGCCATAGTTGCATTTCATGACTACGAAATTTGGCAGATATGTGTCAAAACTAATTTCCTTAATGGGAAGTTGGTTGAGGACGTTTACATGAGTCAGCCAGAGGATTTTGTGAATGCAGAGTATCCAGATCTATGGATTGAAACACGCTTCTCGTAGATGGAATCTTTGCTTTGACGAGAAGGTCAAAGAGTTTGGTTTCTCTAAAAGTGAAGATAAATATTGTGTATATGTTAAAGCTAGTGGGAGTATAGTAACCTTCCTGTATTGTATGTTGATGACATACTTCTTATAGGAAATGACATTCCAACCTTGCAAGAGGTTAATTCTTGGCTTGGAAAGTGTTTCGCTATGAAGGATATGGGAGAGGTTGCTTATATTCTAGGGATATGGTTTTTGAGATACATGAGTAATAGGCTAATTGGACTTAGTCAAAGTAAATAATTGGAAAAGGTGCTAAAACATTTTAGTTAGGAAAATTCCAAGAAAGGAGAAATGTCTATACAGAGTAATACAAAACTGAGTAAGACTCAGAGCCGGAGTACTGAGGCAGAGGTAGCAGAAATGATTAGAGTTCCATATGCTTCTGTAGTTGGATCTATCATGTATGTTATGACATGTAGTCGCCTTGATGTGACATTTGCTTTGAGCATGGTCAATCATTATCAGGGAAAATCCAGGTAGAGCTCACTGGATAACAGTTAACAATATTCTCAAGTATATGCGAAGAACTAAGGATTGGGTCCTTGTGCTTGGTGGAAGTAATACATTGAGAGTAATTGGGTATAGTGACACCGACTTTCAAATAGACATAGACAACTTCCATTCTCAATCTGGATGAGGTGTTTACCCTAAATGGAGGAGCCGTAACCTGGAAAAGTTCCAAACAGGAGACGATGGCTGATTCTACCTGTGAATCAGAGTACATAGTGGCGAGTGAAGCATCAAAGGAAGTTCTTTGGTTGGAGAACCTCATCGGAGACCTTAGAGTTGTTCCAACCATCAAGGAGACAATAGATATTTTATATGATAATGAAGGGGCAGTTGCCTTAACAAAGGAACCAAGAGATCATGGCAAATCCAGACATATCGACATAAAATAACATTTCATCAAACATAGAGTAGAATAAGGTCACCTCTTCGTGAAGAGGGTATCATCATAAGAGAATCCTGAAAATCCCCTCATAAAGGGTCTGAGTAGGGTTAAGCACGTTCAACATGATAGGAGCATTGGTCTGAAAGATGATACTAGTTTTAGTAGTTAGATAATTATTTTGAAACTTGTATCAGAATAAGTGTAATTGACTTTTGTTGATTAAATAATGAAGATTTAATTATGAGTTGGATTACTACCTTTTATCTATTGTTTATTTTGTGTTTCATTTTGCATGTTTTACTTCCCGGATAATTGGGTTATTCAAACATCCATAGCCGGTCATACTTTTGGAAGTAAGTAGTGAATCAAGACTGTCATGAATTGAATTGTAGATTGACTAAAGAGTTTCATACATGGACATGTGTTGCTGCAATATTCATGAGTATTTTGAAATTGAGATTTAAGTAATGGATTAACCAACGCTCAGAGAATAACTTCACGGAATTTATCACGAGTAATTCTGAGAAGATAATATCTTATAATCTTTAAACAGAGATATATGAGTTGTAGTTTACAAGTTGGTTGTGCATTGATGATACATAAACGCATCAATAACTTGATGTTATAAAACATATTGTTTTGCATGATTAGATGGGTAAATCATGCAAGTATATAAGTCAAAGTTTAGTTGTTCCTTTTTCTTAACGGAAAAAGCTATATCTTTAGGCCCCTCGGTGATTTGGTGTTGACTTATAGTGTTGGGCCCGACCATGACTTGATTGATGTGTTCGATTTGAATTTCTATGTCATTACAAATCAGAAACCAGGAAACAAAGTATTGTAAAGTGAGATTGATTATGCTCCATGTCTCATGTCCGAATGATATATTGCAGAATGGAGAATTATATGATCACTTATCTTAAGACACTTAACTTATTGGATCAGAGTTCGACATCAGCTTTTGGTAGCTCCAATTTGTTGATTAATTTGGAAGATTATACCAACAGTTATAGTTATTATACTTATCCAAGTGGGAAACTATTGGATTAGGTGTCTAACCCCATAACTACAATCGGTATAAACTTGAATTGATAGGACCACAGTCCTTTTAGGTTGCCCTTAAAGCTAGTAATTTGACAGGATTGTTTTGGAGAGAGAGAGAGAGAGAGAGAATGATTTATTATTTTATTAATAAAGTAAAATATATAATTTGTTAATATATTATGAGAATAATATATTAAATAGAAATTATGATATTTGATTAATAACTAATCAGAAATTAATTCGAATTAGTTTTGGGGTTAGTTGGCTTAATCTATAGTGTAGGGCTGGTTGGCAATTTATTGATAGTTGAGGAAAAAGCTCTAGAACCTCCTTGTAAAGAGGTCGGACGAAATCTTCTAGGAAGGGCCTCAAAATTTCATCCAAAGGCTCTTGGATGGAGGCTAGTGGGCTGCTTGGTCACCAAGCAAAGGGATTAGGGTTTCCACCCTTAAACCCTGGCTTTGGCTCTAAGCTCCCTCACCTATATAAGAAGCCTTGGCCATCACATTTTCGTCACTCCTAACCCTAAAAGACTTCTAGCAAAAATTCTCCTCCTCCGTCTCCATATTCCATAGTTGCTAGCCTTGTACGTGAACCTGATGGGTTTTGAGCACTATAATAATCCTATGGTGCACATACAACCCAAATGCTTTGGATCTAAGTTTTCTCAAGTTATACATGCAATTTTCATTTATCTAAATCATGAACACTAACTAGCATACAACTTTGAGATTTACTACATAAAAACAAGTTATATGAATACCTCTTTGTTGTAGCTTGTAGTTCTTGGACTTTCAAGAGATTAATACCTCAAATGAGTCACAAACACCAAAATCAAGAGGAGGCTTATGAGAGAGAGGTTTAAAGCACCAAAATTGGCTAGGGTTCACCTTGGAATAGATTGGACGATTTTAGGAAGGCAAGGGGTTCAATTTATAGTGTGGAATCCTTAGGATTTCTTACATAAAACCCTAATTTACTTCAGCCTTTAAGTATTCCAATGATCCATATGATATACCCTTTGGACTAACTCTTCATGGACTCTGACATAGATTTAGTCCATCACTAATCAACATGGATCAATAGTCCAAACTATAAGTATTATTGATTTACCTAATCAGTCCCTGTAAATTTAATCAGTATCTTTTGATTACTAAATTAATTCCAAATTAATTCTTGATCAATACTAATTAAATAATATGATTTCTCAATTAATATATTATTCATATAATATATTAATAAATCACAAATAACCCCTTTCTCAAAAATCCATCCAATCAAATTGCTTCAGTGAAGGCAACCCAAAAGGACCATGCTCCTATCGGGTCAAGTACATACTAATTATAGTTATGGGCTTACACACCTAATCCAACAGTCTCCCACTTGAATAAGTCTAATAACTATAACTATCAATGCAACTTCAAAATCCGATTTGCAATCGTAGCTCTCAAAAGCCGTTGTCAAACTTTGGCCTTGTCAATGACGCGTCCTTTAGATAAGGGGTCGTATAATTCTATTTTCTTCAAGATATCGTGTGGACAAAGACATGGAATAAAGTCATACTCATTGTCCAAAAATTTGTTTCCCGATTTCTGATTTGTTTGAGATAGAACATAATTGAACACTTCAATTGAGTCCTGACCGGGCCCGGTGCATAAGTCAAAACAAAATCATCGAGGGACCCATGATATCGCTTTTTATCCTCTTAGGATAAAAGGAACAGATAAACTTAGACTTATATGCTTGTACTAATTACTTGTTAAATTGTACACAATAGCACGTATTATAACATCAAGTTACTAATGCGTTTTCTTACTATCAATGCACAACCAACTCGTAATCGACAACTCATATATCTTGGTTTGAAAACTATACGATATTATCGTCTCACAATCACTCGTGATAAATTCCATAAAGTGATTCACGTGAGCGTGGGTTTAATCCAAATACTCAAATCTTATTTCAGGAGCATTCATGAATGGTGTAGCAAACTTTTGCTATGTCTAAACACTTTAGACAATCTACAAGCCAATTCATGACAGTTTAACCTCATAGCTTACTTACAAAGTATGATTAACTGTGGATAGTTCGAATAATCATATTATTCTGGAAGTTAAAACATGCAAATGTGAAACATAAAATAAACAATTGACAAAACACAGTAAGCTTTACTTATAAATAAAACCCTTATTTATTTATTACAAGTTTCTAACTGCCTATCTAATCACTAAAAATAATATCATCCCTTAGGCCAATGCTCACAGCATGCTGCAAATACTTAACCCTACTCAGTCCCTTCGTAAGGGATCTGATGGGTTATCCTCTGAGGTACCCTCTTCACTACGATGAGTCCCTCTTCTACTCGATGTCTTATGAAGTGATATTTTCTGTCGATGTGCCTGGATTTGCCATGATCTCTCGATTCCTAGGTTAAAGCAACAACACCCTCATTATCACAAAAAATCTTCATAGGCTCCTTTACAACTGGTATAACTCCAAGGTCTCCGATGAAGTTCGTAAGCCATATCGCCTCCTTCGACACTTCGCTTGCTGCTATGTACTCTGAATCACACGTTGAATCAGCTACAGTCTCCTATTTGGAACTTTCCCATGTTACTACTCCTCCATTTAGGGTAAATAGCCAACCCGCCTGAGATCGGAAATTATCTATGTTGGTCTGAAAGCTGGCGTCACTATACCCTGTCACTCTCAAGTCATCACTCCCACCGAGGGTAAGGACAAAGTCCTTAGTCCTCCGCGGGTACTTAAGAATGTTCTTTAGTGCTATCTAGTGAGTTCTACCAGGATTCCCCTGATATCGACTAACCATGATCAAAGCAAAAGCCACATCAGGGCGAGTACTGTCATAACATACATGATTGAGCCAACGTCAGAAGTTAATGGTACTCGACTCATTTCTGCTATTTCAGCATCTGTACTCGGAATCTGAGTCTTACTCAGTTTGGTAATGCTCTGGATAAGCAATTCTCCTTTCTTGGAATTCTCCATGTTGAAACGTTTCAACACCTTGTCCAAGTAGGTACTTTAACTAAGTCCTATTAGCCTTTTACTCCTATTTCTCCATATCTTTATCCCCATAATGTAAGAAGCTACCCCGAGGTCCTACATAGTGAAGCACTTACCAAGCCAGGACTTAACCTCCTGCAAGGTTGGAACATCGTTTCCTACGAGTAGTATGTCATCCAGATACAATACTAGAAAGTTGACTATACTCCCACTAGCTTTGACATATACGCAGGAATCATCCCCGCTTCTCGAAAATCCAAACTCTTTGACTTTCTCATCGAAACAAAGATTCCATCTGCGAAATCCTTGCTTTAATCCATAAATGGATTTCTGAAGCTTACACACTCTATTAGGGTACTTTGCATCTACAAAACCCTCTGGTTGACTCCTGTAAACATCCTCAACCAACTTCCCATTAAGGAAAGCGGTTTTGAAATCCATCTGCCATATTTCATAATCATCAAAACGCAGCTATGACTAGCATAACCCTTATAGATTTGATCTTCGCTACTGGTAAGAAGGTCTCGTCATAGTCAACTCCAGGAGTTTGAGTAAAGCCCTTCGCAACCAATCGCGCCTTATATGTGTGTACTTTCCCATCCATGTCGGTCTTCTTCTTGAAGATCCACTTGCACCCGACCGTCTTAAGACCTGGTACATTTTTAACCAAGTTCCAAACTTGATTGTCATACATGGACTGAATCTTGCTGTCCATTGACTCTTTCTACTTTGCAGACTCTTGGCCTGCCATGGCTTCATTGTAGTTGTTAGGTTCATCCAAATTTATCAGTGTACTATCACTAATAAACATATCACCTTCACTTGTTATATGGAAACCATACAAAACAGATGGAACACTAACTCTACTGGAACGTCTCAAAGGTACAGATTCGTCAACCGACTCAACAGGAGTCTCATCCTTAGATTGATTGCTAGTGTTAGAGGTTCCTTCATCGCTTAACTCTTGAATCTCTTCAAGATCAATTTCTTCCACTATCCTCTTGGCATATGAGTTCTCTTTCACGAAAGACACCCCTCCGCGCTACGAAGATCATGTTCTCACTAGGTCTGTAGAACAAATATCCAAAGGATTTTTGTGGGTAGCCGATGAAAATACAACGCTCACTACAAGGTTTGAGCTTGTCGTGAGCCTCTTATCTTATGAAAGCCTCGCAACCCCAAAACTTGATATGCACTAACGAGGGAATCTTCCATATCTAGATTTCGAGAGGTATTTTGGCAACTTTCTTAGTTGGGACTAGATTAAGGATATGGGCGGCAGTCTCTAAGGCATACCCCTAAAATTAGATAGATAATGAAGCTCGAGTCATCATGGAACGAACCATGTCCAATAAGGTTCGATTGTGCCTCTCAACCACACCATTAAGTTGTGGTGTCCTAGGTGGCGTCAATTGTGAAACAATTCCACATTCTTTAAGATAGTCATGGAACTCAATACTAAGATACTCACCACTTCGATCGGATCTGAGCATCTTTATCTTCCTACCCAATTGATTCTCCACTACTTGCTTAAACTCTTTGAACTTTTCAAAGGTTTCTGACTTGTGCTTGATTAAGTAGATATATATGTATTTGCTATAATCGTCGGTAATGGTTACATAGAAGCGGTTAGCATCCCTTGTGGCAGATCTGAAAGGTCCACACACATCGGTGTGTATGAGATCCAAAAAACCCTCACCTCTTTCACAAGTACCAGTGAAAGGTAACTTGGTCATCTTTCCAAGCAAACAAGATTCGAACGGGTCATCCGACTTCAAGTCAAATGAATCCAACACTCCATCCTTTTGGAGTTGGGCTATGTGCTTCTTGTTGACATGTCCAAGACGAAAATGCCACAAACATGCCTTGTCCAAACCATTGGACGAATCAATATGCAACACATTATTTCTTAAGTTGTCTACAACCATCACAGTTTCATATACACCATTACAAGGAAATGCTTCAAAATATAATTTACCATTACAAAAAGCATTAATAGAACCATTTTTATTGTTAAATGAAAATCTAAAACCTTATTTATACAAACCATGAAAAGAAATAATGTTTCTCGCCATATTTGGAGAGTAGCAACAATTGTTCAAATCTAAGCCTAACCCATTACTAAGAAATAAAGAATAAACTCCAATCTTGGTGATAGGCGACACTTTCCTATTCCCCATGATCAAGTTCATCTTCCCGTGCTCCACATCCCTACTTCTTAGACCCTGCAATTCAGAACAAATGTGAAAACCACATCCTGTATCAAGGACCCAAGAACTAGAATGTGACAAGCTATTAGATTGAATAGTGCAAATACCTACGAAGGTGGGCTTTACCTTCCAATCCTTAATGTCCTGCAAGTATTTTGGGCAGCTTCGTTTCTAGTGCCCTTTTTCATGACAATGGAAGCACTCTGCTTCCATTGGAATGATGAGGGAGCAGCAGAACCACCTTTAAACCCACTAGAAGAGGACATCATGAGACTTTCCCTTGTGATTATTTGAGGAAGTTTTCCTCTTCTTTCCCTACCCATGTGCAATTTCCAGGACTGGGAAGCAGTAGGAGTGGGTACAACAAACTTGCCTTTTAAACTACTTTCAGCAGTTCTCAGTAGGCCTTGAAGCTTGCTTAGAGTGACTTCCTCCTTGTTCATATGATAAGTCATTCTACACTCATCATAACAAGGATGCAAGGAGTGTAGAATAATGCCAATAGCCAACTCTTCATCGAAATTGACATTCAACTTTAGCAAGCGGTCCACATATCTTTTCATTTTTTTCAAGTGGGTCGTGATGGATTCTCCATCCTTCATTTTTGTTGTTATCATGGAGGCAATGATTTCATACCTTTCTTGTCTAGCACTCTGATGGTACCTTTCCATCAAGTCTTGGAGCATCTCGAAAGGCCAGAAGTCCTCGTAGGACTTATAAAGCTCAACAGTCATAGTGGCTAGCATGATGCACGACACCTTTGTTGCGTCCATCTCATGATCCCTATACTCAGGCAGTTGCTCAGGAGGATTAGTTTCTTCATCAATCTCCTTTAGCTCTTTGTTGAGGACATATTCCTTTTCCTTGTAGTGAATTACCATGCGAATGTTTCGAATCGAGTCATTGAAATTCGACCCATCGAAAATGACCCTTCCACATAAGTTCATGAGGGAGAAAGAGCTAGAAGCATTTGAGTTTGAAGCGTTGTTTGAAGTAGACATCTGAAAATAATGACAAGTTTCATTAGATAGAAATTCCTTAATATAACACCCAAATGAAATATTAAGGCTAGGACCCAACACAATATTTCACAATTCAGAAGAAGGATGTCGTAATCCAATTGCAAAATATTTGAAGGTAGGTAAATGACGATTTACCAATTTCACCACCCAAAACTAAATGTTAAAGATTAAGTTTTATGAAATTCCTAGTTCTTAGAGATTCATTGAACTTTTCAATGGCATGTTTAAATCTCGATTATGCCCTTCAAGTTTGTGACTAGGATACCGAGTATCACAAACAAGGTGTGAATAACCATGCAAATTTGCTTGGTACTCTCAAGTCATTTACCACCTAATTAATGTCCCGGTTAATCACACACGCTCCATTGATCTATGATAATTCTCGAGCTACCCTTTGTCACCCTTTTTAGTCCATATTAGTGTACCGGTTAACCACACTTGCTCCACCAACGCCTTGGCAAGGTGCAAAGTGCAATTTCATGGAATAGCACCATTTTCACATTTTTCCTAAAGTAACTAAGATTGGGAATTTAGAAAAACATTTAGTAACTTTTATAATTATCATTATACTTTTTAATGAGAATTAATGTCCTATCCTACCCGTTCGGCTAATGACCCTCCACTAGTCAAGGAAGCGGTGGGTGAGAGTGGACACCCATTCAATCGCCATTTTATAGGCAATTTCCTTATACCCCCCTTATAGACCAGCTTCGTAAATGAGGCCTACTAACGGTAAGACTGACTTTCTTATATATATATATATATATATATATATATATATATATATATATATATATATATATATAAGTATTATAATAGTATAAGGGTTGAATTTTACACTTTCAAAACTCTAGGCTTTAGAATTTAAATATTTCAAAATTAAAACCTTTTAATCAATTTTTTTAAATTCCAAAACTTGAGGGCAAATTTTGAAACTTTTCAAAACTCTTGGATCAATTTGAAAACAATTAAATTAAGCATATAATTAACTATATCACAAAATTGACCTAATCTAATTTCATATAGCAAGATGATTCAAATCAAATTCTACAAATAATCTGTTTTTCACAAAATCAAGTAATTATCTTAAAATTTGACAATCATCATTCAATTAGATGAGGATAATCATTACCTTATCAGAAAAATCGAATTTTATCAGTCAAAACAGTTTGTGGTAATGATCTTAATCCAAATCTGGCCAAAAACTCAAAAATTATGCCAACAGATGATCCAACTCGTCGAGTGAGGCAATGGACTCGTCGAGTTGGCTATACTCGTCGAGTTCCTTCATAGGACTCGTCGAGTCCAGCAGTTAGAGGCCAAAAATGAAAATTTTCTAGCTTTGAAAACAATACAATTTGCATCAATATAAAAGAAAACACCCTAGTCTGTGATCCCATTGATGGGTTTTGAGCACTATAACAATCCTATGGTGCACATACAACTCTAATGCTTTGAATCTAAGTCTTCTCAAGTTATACATGCAATTTTCATTTATCCAAAGCATGAAACCTAACTAGCATATAATTTTGAGATTCACTACATAAAGATGAATACCTCTTTGTTGTAGCTTGTAGCTCTTGAACTTTCAAGAGTTTAGTACCTCTAATGAGTCACAAACACCAAAAGCAAGAGGAGGCTTATGAGAGAGAGGTTTGAAGCACCAAAATCGGCTACAGTTTCACCTTGGAACAGATTGACCGATTTTAGGAAGGCTAGGGGTTCAATTTATAGTGTGGAATCCTTAGGGTTTCTTACATAAAACCCTAATTTACTTAAGTCTTTAAGTATTCCAATGATCCATATGATAGGCCCTTTGGACTAACTCTTCATGGACTCTCACATAGATTTAGTCCATCACTAATCAACATGGATCATTAGCCCAAACTATAAGTATTACTGATTTACCTAATCAGTCCCTGTAAATTTAATCAGTCTTTTTTGATCACTAAATTACTTCCAAATTAATTTTTGATCAATACCAATTAAATAATATGATTTTTCACTTAATATATTATTCATATTATATATATATATATATATATATATATATATATATATATATATATATATATATATATATATCACAAATAACCCCTTTCTCAAAAATCCATCCTATCAAATTGCTTCGGTGAAGGCAACCCAAAACGACCATGCTCCTATCGGGTCAAATACATACCAATTATAGTTATGGGATTAGACACCTAATCCAACAGAACCAAGAGAGGCATGACGCTTGTGGTGCTAGCTACCAAGGTTTTGAAGAAGAAGGATTCAAGATTGTTTACAATAACAATCTAAAGGTTAGTTTTCTTATCTTGTGAATTAGTTTAATCATAGGAAAGTTTTGTATGCTAGAGATTCATAGTATGTTGCTATATGTGAAAGACATAGATCAAACTAGGTTGCATGTGCCATAATCATTTGAATTGTTTTGATTGTTTTCCGCTTATGGCATTGTAGTTGTAATCTAGACTACCCATCAGCTAATCGCAAATAAAATGAATTTTTATTTAACACCTAAAGAACCTCATAACAAGTTATATGAATTTTACAAAAGGGTACATGAATTGTTGGGTTCATGCAATATTCATGAGACCATGTTTTTATAAACTATAAATGTAAAACATATATAAAACATTTTCTAAAAATGCAAGTCTTTGCCATCCTTTTGAAGAACACTCATTATCATTTGTATGGTCATAGTCTCACAGGGTCACCAGATCATTAGGATTGTCTTATGATGTTCGGGTAGTTTTTTAGTTTCTGGTTTCTAAAGGGTCACCTTGTCACTAGTTACTTACAATACTACTAGTTGTTTCAAGTAAGATGACTTGATCAGAATCTTGTGTGATAAAGGTCATCTAAGCAGGAGAGGTCTGATGCATAAATGGGATAAACATGCCAAGCTAAGCAATAGTTGTTTAGGATCCCATAATATAGGAGTTACATATTGTCTGCAATTGTTAATCGCTACCTACTGAGTTTGATTAAGTTTATGGGATAAAGGTCACTTAACCATTTACTTATTTAATTAATTGGATCCTAGAGTTTAATAAATTAATGTTTTAAGAAACAATAAAAAGGTATTACTTTTTAAAGACTTAATATTGAAAATACAAAATGAACCTTTGTCAAATTTTGTTAACAACTGTTAATACTCTTACGCCCTGAAAAAGCTCTCTCTTGTTGAGTTTCAAGAGACATTAACATTTGATGGTTATAACTTCTATACCTGGTATAATATCTTGAGGATCTAGCTTAAGGATAAATAGAAATTATATATACTGAAAGATTCCATACCTGAATAACCTCTACAAACCAGTCAATCTGATCATGATACTTTGATGGAATAATTATTGTGATGATATTGATGTGTCTCACATCATACTGGAGTAATTAACCTTGACTTGCAGAAAGTCTTGGATAATTATGAAATATATAGATGTCTCAACGTATAAAGCATATATTCATTCAGAACAGTAGAACGTGCTTCAAAACTATTCAAATATTGAATAATGAAATTCTAAGAGATTGTGTACTCAAATAAACTTATAGTTCAGTTAAGGGATATACATCATAAACCCATAAATCAAGAAATGAGCAAATGATTAGTGTTATTTCTATTGTGGAAGAAACTACACACTAAAAAGAGAAAAAAAGAAATTATTTCTCTAATGTCATCGAGTTGAGGAAGTCTGGCTTAACCAAGACTTCAAATATCTATATGATAGAACTATTTATTTTTCCATCATTCACTCAGTTATGTTGTACTTTAGGTGACACTAATAATTGATATTATGTGCTGATAATTGGAAAAAATAATCAACTGATTACATACGAATGTCATTTCGTGTCGAAGATATAATAAGTGTTGTTATAGTCTTTATTTAAACAATAGATGTTTTTGTACCTATTCTTATAGGAACATGTAATAGTTGTAATTTACAAATAAATCTAGATTTATTTATCGTTTAATGGATGTTCACATTCATGATCTGAAATGATATATTATGTGTTAAAGAATATTTTCTCATAATGTCATTTATGAAGTAAATCTATAAGCTTTCACTAAATTGATAGTTCTAATCATAACACCTAAATAATCAAATGATATTTGATTAAAACTTATATATTTCATGATCATCATGACTATATAAATAAGAAATACATATACCAACTTCAAAAGGATGAATTTTTTGAAGGCAAATGAGCTCGATTCATTTGATATATGTGGATCCTATTTATATGGGAAGATGATTCGCAAGCGTCTTTATCTATTAGTAGTTAAAGAACAAAAGGTTTGACAAAGAATTATACATAAGTGATGTATGCAATCTTTTCAATCCATGAATAGATTTGGTGACAGATGTTTAATCAATTTCACTAACAACTTTTATTAGTTATTGTTGAAACCTTTGGTTTGCTCAAATTGTTTCATAGTGAAGATTGAAAAATAACTTAATGAGATCATCATTAACCTTTCGTTGTAATAAAGAAAATGATTTTCGTAAACCAGGTCTACTTGGAACATCTTAGAGTTGTGGAATTGATTCACAACTCATTCAGTCAAAAACACTCACTCGTCATTAGTATGGTTCTTGTGACACAAGATCACCTAGTCACTTGGATCTATCTTTTGACATTCGAGGTAGCCTTCATATTCTGTAGTGGGATAGGGTCACATGGTCACTAGCTGAATATTGATAGTACAAGTTTTTGAAGAGGATAAACATAGACCTTGCAATATACTATATGATGTTTTAAAGAACTATTTACTTTATAAATTCTGGGAATTATGCTCACTGTAAAAAATATATATATTGAATATATATATTTCCAACCAAAAAAAATTAGATTGAATACTTTCATTAGACTAAGGATGAAATGGTTTATCCTTATCTAAAAGGTATGGAGTTATAGAGCTTATGTTAGACAATAAGCTTAACCACTATAGCATCTACTAATTTCATTTATATAGACTATCCTAAATGGTTGTTTAAGACAAAGTCTCTACTAATCCCACTAATTGTCATTCCATAAGACAAGTAATTAGAAATTTCTTTTTCTAAGTGGGAGCAATTTGGAAATTTAAGAGCTAAGATCAATAAACTAAATGCATCATTGTTTAGAACTAGCAAGTTTTCAAGTGTAGTCGACATACTAATTTTTGGAATAAGGATCTATATAGATAGATCATGGCAACTTAAAGGATTAAGCAAAATTTCATTAAATGTCAAGGATCTTAAAGAGCTTAAGACAAATGACTCTAAGAGAGTTATCATATCAAATACCACATGGCATGATTTTGAGCACTCCTCAAAATCCTAGTACAATGTTTTGAACTAGATTATATGATTGTGTTCTATATATTTTTGCAATTGGATTGATCATATATATCATGATTATGTATGAAGGTTGGATAAGTCGTATGCTTAGAGCATGTCAAATGATACCAGTACGATTTGAGAATAAGACAAGGTGTGAATTAAAGGAACATTCTAAAGTACTTGTGAGAACTAAAGAAATATCCTTAATATGTGGAGCATTTTGAAAGAAAACTATGTTTAAAGTTGTTACACATGTGCTAAACTTTCAAATATATTGAAATGACTCTCGGTCATAATCGAGTGTTTCCTCATTATGAATGTAGAGAAGGTTACATGGATAGTGTTTCCATGTAGATTTTAATTACAGCTACACACCAAAGTTGGAGTACATTCTTGTTCGGGGAACCACATACAAAGATGCTTAATGTAAAGTTCATTATGACTATGAGTAATCCCATTATGAAAATATTGGTATCTAAGTCATATTTAACCATCTAAACCATTCTCAATAGTTTTCTCTCTATATGAGTTATATATAAAATTGAAAATGTTTATATTTGCAAAGCTTATACAAATCAAGTTTATCAAATCTACTTAACAAAGATCCTTCATTAGATAAAGCATTAAAGTCAAGTTGGTTTTATAGGGCCTTGTTGATATAAGTAGATGTATTTGATTGAAATTTAGTATTTAGATATTGGAACAATAAAAGAAACATATACTATAATGAGTTGAGATATTGGATATGAGTCTTTCATTAAATAATTGTTGCGTTCTATATAGCATGTTTAAATCCTTGAATAAGTAGGTTATTCTAAATGTCCATATCCGTTCATAGTTGTGGGAGCATATGAACGGGTTAGTTGATTTTCATGGATATGAAAATAGCAAGAGTTGCTACCAACTTCATAGGTACTTGATTAGGAGAATAAGTATTGGACTTGACCCACATCAAAATCACTTTATAGATCATCATCAAGAGTGATGTTTTGATCAAGGTTGTATCTTTGTATTCTTAGACCTGAGATACATATTTAGGACTTGAAGTGTAGGAATTGTTGTGCTTTGACATGGTATAACATTTTTCCATAAAAGGCAGTCATAAGAGCCATCATTGGGTATGACATGAACTACATTGATGGGCGTATGTAGTCAAGATGGGATATATCCCTCTTATTCATTAAGAGCTAGAGATATAAGGCCTTACTCAATGTTGAACACTAAATAAGATTGATCGTGATCCATATCTCATGTTCAACATGATGTATGAGACAAAGGAATTGTTGGGTTTTGAGCATTCTAACACTTCCTAAGTGTACATGCAACCCTAATAAACCTTGGATCTATGTTTTTCTAAGATACATGCAAATAATTATTTTTCCAAGGTTCATATCCTAACTAGCATGGCATGGGGAACATGAATCAAATAAAGCTAGTAGAAATGCTTACCTTGAAGTTGTAGTTGATTGCTTGGAGTTTTAGAGCCTAGCACCAATAGTGTGGATGCCTCAAGTGGAAATCACAAATCACCACAAACTTGGAACTTTGAGAGAATAAATACTATTATCTTGAAATCGGCCTCACCTCAACAAGTGTCAACTAGTATGATTTCAAGAACCAAAGCCTCCTTTATATAGTGTGGTGGATTAGGGTTACATCCATGTAAACCCTAATACCCATGTCTCTTCATTTCCATGAGATCCATGGGTCAAAGCTCCATGGAGTATCCATGGACTTTTCCATCCAAGCCTAGCCCATTCTAAATAAGCATTAGCCCACACAATATAAATATAGAAGCCCATATTTAATTAGTAATATCTTTGATCACTAAATTAATCCTAGATTAATTATAGATCACTACTAATTAAATAATATGATCTTATATTAATATATTAGAACTTATAATATATTAATAAATCATAACTTGTACTATTCTCAAATATTATCCATAAATTGTTTGGGTGAAGTGCAACCCAAATGGACCATGCTGGGTCGGGTCAAGTACATACCAAATATAGTTATGGGCTTAGACACTATATCCAACAGTCTCCCACTTGGATAAGTCTAGTAACTATATTTGCAAGTATAACTTCAGGAACCGATCAGCAATCGTAGCTCTTTAAACTCTGTTGAACTAGAACGCGCCATTTAGATAAGTGATCATATAATCCTCTGTTCTAGACATCAGCCGGACAAATACATGGAACATTGTCTTGCTTATTGTCCAACATTTGTTTCCCGATTTCCGATTTGTTTGACATAGAACTCAACTGAACACATCAATTTAGTTCTGACCGGGCCCGGTACATAGGTCAAAACAAAATCATCGAGGGGCCCAGATATCAGCTTCTAATCCAAGAAGGAACAGATAAACTTCGACTCATATGTTTGTTCTACCACTCATTGAATTACACACAAAAGCATGTTTTATAACATCGAGTTACCAATGCGTTTTCGTACAATCAATGCATAACCAACTTGTAAGTAACAAATCATATCTCTAGGTTTGAAGACTTATATGATATTACCGTCTCACGATCACTCGAGATAGAATTCCATGAAGTGATTCCAGTGAGCGTGGGTTGAGTCCAATGCTCAGAACTTATGAGCACTCATGATTGTTGTAGCCTTGTCCAACACCTTAGACCTCTGCAACCAATCATGACAGTCTTGATTCATACCTACTTCCGACATATGACCGACTGTGGAGGTTTGAATAATATGATATACCAAACATAATTATTCTGGAAGTCAAAACATGCAAAAGAAATATAGTAAACGATCGACAAGAGATAGCAACACTTTACTCATAAATAAAACACTTTTTATTCATCATCTAATGTCAATTACACTTTACAAATTTCGAGGTTACCTAACTACTAAATCTAATATCATCCTTCAGCCCTATGCTTCGAGCATGCTGGAGATGTTTAACCCTACTCAGTCCCTTCGTGAGGGGATCTGCTGGGTTCTCATCCGATGATACCCTCTTCGCCACGAGGAGTCCTTCTTCGATTCGATGTCTGATAAAATGGTATTTTCTGTCGATGTGTCTGGATCTCCCGTGATCCCTTGGTTCCTTGGCTAAGGCAACCGCACTATTGCTGTCACAGAAAATCTCCATTGGCTCTTTTATAGCTGGTACAACTCCAAGGTCTCCGATGAAGTTCTTTATCCATATCGCCTCCTTTGCTGCCTCGCTTGCTGCTATATACTCTGATTCACAAGTGGAATCAGCCACTGTCTCCTGCTTGGAACTCTTCCAAGAAATTGCTCCTCCGTTTAGGGTAAAGATCCAGCCCGACTGAGAGCGGAAATTATCCCTATCAGTCTGGAAGCTAGCATCACTATACCCTACAACTCTCAAGTCATCACTCCCACCGAGGGTAAGGACCCAGTCCTTAGTCCTTCGTAGGTACTTGAGGATATTCTTTACCGCAGTCCAGTGTTCCTTGCCAGGGTTCCCCTGATACCTGCTAACCATGCTTAAAGCAAAGGCTACATCAGGTCGAGTACACGTCATAGCATACATGATCGATCCTACAGCTGAAGCATCAGGTAGTCGACTCATTTCTGCTATCTCAGCCTCAGTGCTAGGGCTTTGTGTCTTACTCAATCTGGCATTACTCTGAATAGGTAACTCACCTTTCTTGGAGTTATGCATGTTGAATCTTTTCAACACTCTGTCCACATAGGTGCTTTGACTAAGTCCAATTAGTCTTTTACTCCTGTTTCTCAAAATCCTTATCCCTAGGATATAGGCAGCTTCACCAAGGCCCTTCATAGCGAAACACTTCCCAAGCCAGGACTTTACTTCCTGCAAGGTTGGGATGTCATTTCCTATGAGTAGTATGTCATCCACATACAGTACCAAAAAACTGACTATGCTCCCACTAGCCTTGATATAGACGCAAGATTCATCTTCACTCCTTGAAAAGCCAAATTTCTTGACTTTCTCATCAAAGCAAAGATTCCATCTGCGAGGTGCCTGTTTCAATCCATAAATGGATTTCTCGAGCTTACACACTCTATTGGGGTACTCTGTACTGACAAAACCCTCTGGCTGAACCATGTAAACATCCTCAGCCAACTTTCCATTAAGGAAAGCGGTTTTGACATCCATTTGCCATATTTCATAATCATGAAATGCAGCAATGGCTAACAGAACCCTAATAGACTTTATCTTGGCCACTGGTGAAAAGGTTTCATCATAATCAACTCCCAGAGTTTGAGAATAACCTTTTGCAACCAGTCGTGCCTTATAAGTGTGTACATTACCGTCCATGTCGGTCTTCTTCTTGAAGATCCATTTGCACCCCACTGTCTTACGACCTGGTACATTTTCAACCAAGTTCCAAACTTGATTGTCATACATGGATTGTATCTCGCTATCCATTGCCTCTTTCCACTTGGCAGCCTCGGGGCCTGCCATGGCTTCCGTGTAGCTGTTAGGTTCATCCAGACCTACTAGTGTCTCATCACTAATAAGTGTCTCACCTTCCGCAGTAATATGGAAGCCATAATAATGCTCAGGTGCATTCCTAACTCTCGTGGAACGCCTAAGAGGTACAAGCACATCAGCTGGCTCAACAGGAGTTTCCTCCTCAAGTTGAGGGCTAGTGTTTGAAGTTCCTTCACCGCTTGACTCTTGAATTTCTTCAAGATCAATTTGCCTCCCACTGTCTCCTTGGCTTATAAATTCTCTCTCTCGAAAAACTCCTCTTCTTGCTACAAAGACCACATTATCACTAGGTCTGTAGAAGAGGTAACCAAAGGATTGTTGTGGGTAGCCGATGAAAATACACCTCTCGCTTCGAGGTTCGAGCTTATCATGAGTCTCGCGTCTCACGAAAGCCTCGTAACCCCAAATCTTGATGTGGTCTAGCTTAGGTACTTTACCAGTCCACATCTCGTGAGGAGTTTTGGCAACTTTCTTTGTAGGGACTAGATTAAGAATATGGGCGGCAGTCTCTAAGGCATACCCCCAGAATGAGATTGGTAGCGTAGCTCGACTCATCATGGAACGAACCATATCCAACAAGGTTCGATTACGCCTCTCAGCCACACCATTCAACTGTGGTGTCCTGGGAGGTGTCAATTGTGAGACAATCCCACATTCCCTAAGATAGTCGAGGAACTCTGAACTAAGATACTCACCTCCTCGATCGGATCGAAGCATCTTAATGTTCCTGTCCAATTGATTCTCGACTTCCTATTTAAATTCCTTAAACTTCTCGAAAGTCTCTAACTTATGCTTGATTAAGTAGACATATCCATATCTACTGTAATCATAAGTGAAAGTCAAATAATAACGATTAGCATCCCTTGTGGCATGTTTGAATGGTCCACACACATCCGTGTGTACAAGGTCCAACAAACCTTCACCCCTCTCACACAAGCCTGTGAAGGGTGACTTTGTCATTTTTCCAAGTAAGCATGATTCGCAACTATCATTTGACTTTAGGTCAAACGACTCCAAGACTCCATCCTTTTGGAGTTGGCCTATGCGTTTCTTGCTTATATGTCCAAGACGACAATGCCATAATGATGCTTTATCCAAGTTATTATTAGTAGTAGAATCAATACACAAAACATTATTTCCTAAGTTATCTACAACAGATACAGCTTCATACACACCATCACAAGGTAATGCTCTAAAATAAAAAACATTATTAAAGAAAGCATCAATAGAACCAACTTCATTATTAAATGAAAAGGTAAACCCTTGTTTGTACAACGCATGAAAGGAAATAATATTTCTTGCCATTCTTGGTGAATAACAACATTTATTCAAATCTAAACTAAACCCACTACTTAGCGATAAAGTATAAACTCCAATCTTGGTGATAGGTGAAGCTTTCTTATTCCCCATGATCAAGTTTATTCTTCCTTGCTCCACATTCTCACTTCTTCTTAGTCCCTGCAAGTCACAACAAATATGAATACCATAACCGGTATCAAGGACCCAAGATTTAGAATGGGGTGAGTTATTAGATAAGATAGTGCAAATACCTGCATGGTTGGGTTTAACTTTCCCATCCTTCACATCCTGCTGGTACTTTGGGCAGTTCCGCTTCCAATGAGCCTTTTCATGGCAATAGAAGCATTCAGCCTCTTTTGGGTCAGAAGAAGGAGTGATGAAACCTTTCTTGGTTCCACTTGAAGAAGAGCCATCAAGGGTCCGAACCTTGGTACCCTTCGAAGAGCTCTTTCTTTTCCTCCCTCGACTTTTCCCGATTGCCAAAACCGGAGTTGAGTTTGGAGTAGGAGTGATAGCAACCGACTTCCCCTTAAGACCCGTTTCTGCGGTCTTGAGAAGTCCCTGAAGTTTGCTGAGTGTGACCTCTTCCTTATTCATGTGATATGTCATCTGGAATTGATCATAGCACGATGGCAAGGAGTGCACAATGATATCTATTGAAAGCTCCTCAGGGAAGTTCACATTAAGTTTCAGCAACCGATCCACATACCTTTGCATCCTTTGCATGTGGCTCGTGACGGATTCCCCGTCCTTCATCATGGCTGTTATCATGGAGCAGATGATCTCATACCTCTCTTGTCGTGCACTTTGATGGTATCTTTCCATCAAATCTTGGTGCATTTCATAAGGGTAGAAATCTTCATAAGACTTTTGGAGTTCAGCTGTCATTGTGGCCAACATGATGCAAGCCACCTTGGTAGCATCTCTTTCATGAGTATGAAAGTCAACGATCTCCTGGGGAGTTGCAGTGGATTCATCGATTTCCTTAAGCTCCTTGTCAAGGACATATTCTTTGTCCTCGTAGCGGGTAATAATCCTGATGTTTCTGATCCACTCATTGAAGTTGGATCCATCAAAGGTAACTTTCCCACACAAGCTCATAAGAGTAAAGGAGCCATGAGGATTCGAGCCAGAAGCAGCATTACTTGAAGACATCTTGAAAAGAAGAGAACAAGATTAGTTTAGATATAAGAGAGTCCTTAATAAAACACCCAAATGTAATATTAAGGCTAGGATCCAATCATAATATAATATAACTTAGAAGAGGTATGCCGTAATCTAAGCTATACCATATTTGAAAGGTAGGTGAATGACGATTCACCAATTTCCACCACGAAAACCGAAATGATTAAATATTAGGTTTTTGATTGGTTCTTAGAAATTCCTAGATTCTTTTGAGATTCAATGAACTTTTCAAAGGCATGTTTCAATCTCGAGTGTGCCCTCCAAGTTTTGTGACTGGGATGCCGAGGATCACAAAACGAGGTGTGAAGTAACCATGCAAATCACTTGGTACCCTTAAGGTTTATCACTCAATCGATGTGCCGGTAAACCATACACGCTCCACCGATACTATAATAAACCTTTAAGTCACCCTTTACCTACCTTGTTAAGTCCAAGTTAGTGTGCCGGTTAACCACACACGCTCCACCAACGACTTAATCAAAGTGTAAAGTGTAATTTCATGGATTAGCACCTTATTCACATTTTTCCTAAAGTAACTAAGATTGGGAATTTAATAAAACATTTAGTTACTTTATAATATTCATCATACTTTGAATGAGAATTTATAAGTCCTTGTCTTACCCGTTCGGCTAACGACCCTCCACCAGTCAAGCAAGCGGTGGGTGAGAGTAGACACCCATTAAGTCACCATTTTATAGGCAACAACCTTATACCCACCTTATAGACCGGCTTCGTGAATGAGGCGTACTAGCGGTAAGACGACTTTGTTCTTATACATATATATATATATATATATATATATATATATATATATATATATATATATATATATATATATATATATATATATATATATATATAATTATTAAATCATAATAATATAAGTATAAGGGTTGAATTTTAACTTTTAAAATTCTAAGGGTTGGAACTAAAGTTTTAACTTGACTTTACTTGTTCCAAAACTTGAGGGCAAGTTTTGTAAACTTTCAAAACTTTTCATTTCTTGTAACTTATGAGTTTAATAGAGTAATAAAATGAAGACTCTTCATTTTTCTAACTCTTATGTTCTTTTAATGGTTTTTAATCCAAGAGACTTTTGGTTTTCCATAACTTGAGGACAAGTTATGGACTCCATTAAAACACATTATGATCAAGAATTAAATTACCACATAGGTTACAAATAATTCCTATGATCATCTAAACATCATAAGAACAAGAATATGAATATAAACACTTTCAAGAATCAAAATCACATAAAACTTTGTAATTTTGATAACTAGTTGTTGTAAATGAATTAGCAAAAACATTACTCCATCTAAAACAAGTTTTCAAGTACCAAAACAGTTTAGAGTAATGTTTCCAATCCATTTCCAGCAACTAAAGTCAAAATTCCATTTTTCTTTTTTAATTATTTTCGACTTTTCCAACTATTTTGCATCAAGTATCAAACAAACAAACCAGGCTCTGATACCACTGTTTGGTTTTGAGCATTCTAACACTTCCTAAGTGTACATGCAACCCTAATAAACCTTGGATCTATGTTTTTCTAAGATACATGCAAATAATTATTTTTCCAAGGTTCATATCCTAACTAGCATGGCATGGGGAACATGAATCAAATAAAGCTAGTAGAAATGCTTACCTTGAAGTTGTAGTTGATTGCTTGGAGTTTTAGAGCCTAGCACCAATAGTGTGGATGCCTCAAGTGGAAATCACAAATCACCACAAACTTGGAACTTTGAGAGAATAAATACTATTATCTTGAAATCGGCCTCACCTCAACAAGTGTCAACTAGTATGATTTCAAGAACCAAAGCCTCCTTTATATAGTGTGGTGGATTAGGGTTACATCCATGTAAACCCTAATACCCATGTCTCTTCATTTCCATGAGATCCATGGGTCAAAGCTCCATGGAGTATCCATGGACTTTTCCATCCAAGCCTAGCCCATTCTAAATAAGCATTAGCCCACACAATATAAATATAGAAGCCCATATTTAATTAGTAATATCTTTGATCACTAAATTAATCCTAGATTAATTATAGATCACTACTAATTAAATAATATGATCTTATATTAATATATTAGAACTTATAATATATTAATAAATCATAACTTGTACTATTCTCAAATATTATCCATAAATTGTTTGGGTGAAGTGCAACCCAAATGGACCATGCCGGGTTGGGTCAAGTACATACCAAATATAGTTATGGGCTTAGACACTATATCCAACAGGAATAACTAATACCACACCTTTAGTAACAATTGTAGCTTAGATCTCCTGGAATTGGTTGTTGATGAGATGACACCCTTCATATGTTGTTAGGGGCAGTAGCCCGTTGCTAGACGCTAGCTACTATCTATGTCAGTCTATAATGAATTTTGTGCAAATGGGAAATTCTTGAACCTATATGCCAAAGAATCATTATTAAGTGACATTGGTAATAATATATGATATATGATCACACCTTTATCAAGTTGGAACATTTTGTATATTTATTATTAATATGATATTAATAAATAATATCAATTCTTGTATTTAATTAGGAAATATTTATTGTTTTGTGAAAATAATAATTATTATAAAGTATAACTAGTATCTTATTTCATATGGTATGAATTAATAAGTCATGCACAACCTTTTGTACCAGTTGGATTCTTTTATCTTTTACCTAAAGACAATGTTTATATTTTATAAACTTAGAGTTTATAAAAATTGAATAATCTTTCTTCTTTTTAAAGGTATGGCATAATTTTTTTATAAGGCATGGAGGTTGTTTGTCAACCTCCATACCTTGTCCCCCATGTTTCTTAAAAGGCTAGAGTTGCTTTATATTATTTTAATGTAAAGTCATGTCTATCATGAGAGTATAAAAGGAAGCCTTATGCATGAGTTTGGAGTTAGTTGCTCATCTCTTGTACATATTCTATCAAAAAGAACCTCATGG
The DNA here is from genome assembly GCF_051521515.1 of Lactuca serriola. Lineage (NCBI taxonomy): Eukaryota > Viridiplantae > Streptophyta > Magnoliopsida > Asterales > Asteraceae > Lactuca > Lactuca serriola. The sequence goes on from NC_136415.1 coordinate 136,414,988, forward strand.
CCGAAAGTTCTCTATCCTTCCCCCTCTATTTCTTTTGAAGTTAGTTTGGTGGTTTAAAAGCTTCCTTGAGTGTCTCCTTTAGTGCTTATTTGCGTTCAGCACTTAAAATCTTAAGACACTCAAGAATACAAGAAGGAACTAGCATTCCAAGTTTCTTACTCTTGATGGTGGATAAACATAGAGAAATCATAGTATTTGATTTTCGCTATCTTCATCAATACCCCAAAACCAAGTGGTTCAAATGTTTCAAAGGTTGTCATTCTGAAAACTCTTTGGTTGTTCTTATTTCATTCTAACCTCCATAAATGGATACTTTATGGTTTGGTTTTGTTGTAAACAAAAAATAAACTTGTTAATTTTAAAGACTTCCGTTGCCAGTTTTTATGAAAATCTAACTTATAATCTTGTATCAAAACTCATCAACTCATCGTACTTTCTCTACTTTCATCCTCTTTTTCTATATCTCTCTACTTATTATCTTTCTCCAACTGCCATCTATAACCATTCTCTGTTTTTGTCTTTACTTTCTTTATATCCATTCTCTCTTTATCTCTCTACTCTCTCAATATACTCATTATCTTTCTCTCTCGTTATAATTCCTCTATACTCATTATCTCTCACTCCTTTTCTCTACAGTTATACTTATTCTCTCTATCTATGTATCTATCTATCTACCTTCCTACATCCCCCTATCTCTCTATAACTCTATCTTTATACTCATACTTATATTTTTATCTCTAACTCTAATCGTTAAATGATGCATGTAGTAATACTCTACTATATACCTCAACTATAATCACTTATCGAATCAGATAACAATACTCTACGATAAATCTCATTTATACTCATTTTCTAACTCATATATCTATAATCTTTTATATCTATATCTATATATAGAGAGGTAGGTTCAAATGTTTCTCACATCAATTGTGTGCTAGAATGCACCAATAGGAATTTAGTATTAGTTATATGTATATTAAATGATATCCATACTTATAACTCATTTTTATGGAAACTAATTAAATTCATCATTAATGTTAACAATAATATTCTTTCAGAATGAATTTATATCTAGAAAAATGAGAGTGTATTTCAGCAGAATGAGAGTGTATTCTAGTAGAATACACTAACGTTCTTCATATTCCATGTAAATTTATTGTATTTTAAGTGAGTGAGTCCTAAAACAAAATACGAACTCATATATAAAAACCTAGATGCGAATTCATTCTGAAAGAATGTTATTGCTGACATTAATGACAGATTTAATTAGTTTCCATAAAAAGAGAATTATAATTATGGATATCATTTAATATATATATATAATTATGGAAATCATTTAATATCTATTTTTATTTAATTAAATAATTATCTAATTTACTCAAATCCTATTGGTGCATTCTAGCACACAATAAATGTAATAAACAAAATAACCTAGCCATATATATATATATATATATATATATATATATATATATATATATATATATATCAATTGTACATACTCATATACTAACACAGAAATAAATTGTTGTAACTCTCGGTTACTTTATTCAATAATTCATATAGCATTAAATATAATTCTCGATTACACTAATTACTCAAGGCATACACTAATTATCACATGTCTAGATATTGATCTTCTAGAAAAGTTAAGGTTATTAGGTTACTCACCTGGAATATATTAGGTATATGGGAATCCAACTTTTGAAACCGTGTAACAAGCCTCGTCCCATGTGTTTTCAAATGACACATAACTCTTGAAAATCACAACCCCTGATATAACTATTTTATGCATTTACCTCAATATTTATGTCTAATATATAATACTCAATTATGTAACCAAACTCATTTGGCTTTATAATAAATTTCAAATGACTTAACTTTGTAAGGCGTTCTAAATCTCACATTTCTAAGCATTCCACAATTTAGGATTTACAGCCCTTATTAACTAAATCAAAATTTCTATCGTGGAATTTATCCTTTAGATTTACCATTAAGTTCATAGCATCGCCATATCATGAACTCCAGTGACTAATTCAGGTTCTAACAACCCCTTACAATTATTCTATGTAAACACAATTACGTAAAACACAGAATAAGAAAATACCTTAATCTACTTATAGATCTATATCTTTGTATATTTTTGTAAATTCATTAGTTATGAGCATCAGCACCACCTCGTGGGTCTCCTTTCATCAATGTTTGTAAAACCCCACAAAAGGCACACATAAACGACATATATACATAGGAATTTGGTGAGACGCATCGCAACCATGTGTGTCCTCTCAGATTTTGCGATGTATCACAACTCCCCGCCACACATCTCGCTACGTGTTCATCAAATGGACACCTCAATGCTCCACGTTCATCTATTCATGCTTCATGCTCTTGATTCTTAATTAAAAATTATATCGATATACTCTCATTCGCATTGTGTGTGTCTTTACAGCCTTGTCAAAATTTCAAAGTAGATTACCCTTTTGACACCTAGAGTATCTTTGACAACTTATCAACTCATTCTTTTTAGGAATTCATCATGTAGCATCTCACTCGTCCCATTGACATGTTACATTTCTCATAATAATGCATATCATGAAAACAAGTGTAACAACTTGCTTGTTGACGATTTTAGGACATTTTGGTCGAGCAAGGAGTGCATGCATGAAGTCTATTTACTCCATTCAACATATTTACCCATTTTAGACTCTTTTTAGATATAGGGCTAGGATTTGAGTTGTTAGATTCTTTCTTGTGGATGAAGTTTAAAACTTTATCCATTAAGAACCTTAAAGGATAGTTTATGGAAGGCTTGAGCCTATGACTTAACAGATTAAGCACTTGTAGAGGATCCTGACTATTTGGTCGTGTAGTAGACGTGATGCATCCAATTGTTGGTCGCAGTGTGTCTGGCCATTAACCGTTACTTGTTAACTTTGACTCGTTAACCGTTGACTTTTTGACTAGTTTGACTTTTGGTCAAACTTTGATGAATTCGAATAATATACTAAGGATTGGCGTCTATTTCGTAATAGGTAGTTTCTGTTGTTGATATCCTTGAGTTCTAACATGTGTTTGGATTTCTGCTCTTAGTTTAGGTGCATTTTTTCACTATATTATGTGTGTCATTATTGGATCCTAGGTGTGTAGGATGTATGTTTAATTCTATGGTATGATTGTATGATTTGTTAGACTAGTGGAATCTTGATTCATTGATTGGTAGCTATATGATGTGTATATATTCTTTGATATGGATGATGGCGGAATGGCTTTGGCCATGAGCCTACAGGTTGAGGGGGTGAGGTTCACGAAAGCGGTCGTGAACCGAAATCGCAAAAGTAGTACCGAGCTATGTCTGGAAATTGGTCGTGAACAGCTGTCACAAAAATGGTTGTTGACAGATATCACAAAAGTGGTCGTGAGTAGTTATCACAAAAGTGGTCATGAGTCTACGGTTGTATGCATAGTTGTTACGATGGTATATGTGGTATATTGGGAACTCATTAAGCTTTGTGCTTACATTTTAAAGTTCAATATTTTCTAGGTCATTCTTCTAACAAGGAGAAGGGCACGGCTTGACTGTACACACATCGGGAAATATTATGTTTTTGGTTTTCTGCAAACTTTGATTTATATTTTGACTTGGTTGTGATGTTGGAAACAAATTATACTATTTATCTTTTATGAAAAATAGTTTTAGAAGTTTACCTTTATTTTAAAAAGAAAATTTTGGTTGAAAATTTAGGACTTTACACTTACCTTTTTATTGACACAAAGATTTGATGATGCCACTTAGGGGCTGTTTGTTTTTTATGAAGATCTGAATAACCACTTTTGTTTGCGCCGCAAAGACAACGCGCAAACATATGCCCTCGTAGAGTGTTTGTTTTTTGGAAGTGCACAGACCAAAAAACGTCTACGCGAGGTCTTCATGGTGCAGATATGGGCAACTGTCTTCAAAGGTCTTCAAACCTCATTTTAACTTAAACACAAAAAAAAAAAAAAAAAAAAAAAAAAAAAAAAAAAAATAGGCCACCAGTTTTTTTTTTCTCTCTTTCTTTTGCTGAAAACGAATTTTTAATGTTTATGACATGAAATTAAGTTTGAAAATCAATATATTTCAACAGCTACATACGTTAAAAACAAACAGTCTTCTTATTGAATACTACAGACATTTGGTCCACCTCTTCTGTCGCAGATACTTGCAGAATTGGTCCGCAGACTGCAGACATTTTGGCTTCAAAAAAACAAACAGCACCTTAATAATAATGTCTTTATATAATTACTGGTTATGTTTTAAGAGTACAAAATCCGTTTTTTGTGAAGATCGATTTAGTTTTTGTTAATATATTAGAAAATATGTAATCACAACTTTGTTGTCACAATTATATATATATATATATATATATATATATATATATATATATATATATATATATATATATATATATATATTAAAAGAGGGTGGCCTTAAGTACAGTCACTTTTTGAGGTTTTTGACATTGGCCACAAGGTTTAGCCTTGTTATCACTTTTGGTCATATTCTTTGTGCTTCACAGGTTCTGCCTCTGTCCTCTTTTCAAACAGGTTTATTTCTTTCAAACTAGGTTCGGGGGTCGCTTCTTTCTGGATTCTTCCAGACTATACCTACATATGCCCATTCTATTACACGATAAACCCTCACTCTTTTTCACCATCGGTTTTGATAGAGATGGAGGTCGGTCTCCACCGGCCACGACCATTATGCTTCTCACCATCTTCCTATTATCTCTAATGATCCAAATTCTTCGTTTCTATAATACCTTCTCGTCGAACCCTCAACCTCCAATTAACACATGGAATCTAACATTCAAGGCCTTCACGACGAAGAAGACGAAGAATAACAGTTGCCTGCACTATCGACAATGAGGTATCAATATTATATCACCTTTATCTTATTCTTTGTATAGGTATGCCCATCTATATCATCAATCTTATGAATATTTTCTATTCGATTTGATCTGATATCAGGAGCAAGAAGATGGTTACAACAAGGTATCCAACAATGAACTTTTGGACTCGAACGGGTATCCAACAAGGCAAAACTTAGTCTTAAAGAAGATAACGAACCTACTGCAAAATTAGGGTTGCAAGTTTCTGAAGACAATAACATTCAGGTATGAACGAACGGGAATCAGATTTTTCTACACCTTTTCTTCCATGTTGTGTGTGTAACCCTTCAAAATGCACACATTATAGCTTTGATTCAGTGGATGATTCTTGAAAGAAAGGTTGTGTATATCTCCCTTACTCCAATTTTTAATTGGTGTTCATATTTAGATGAATCCAAGTCGATACTTACTATAGGGGCATATTCTTAATGACACAGATGCCAATTCTTCTTTTACATTTAGTAATACCAGTTGATGGAGAATCTAATTATGTACCCTTTTTGACAGATTATATATGATATAAACTTTTCATTCATGGAAGAGTTAAATCAAATAGAAACACCATAAGATAACATGGTTATTTTTTAAATTATTTTCGCATTATTGTAGTAAGAAAGCCTTCACTATGTGATATTATCTCAAAGTGGCTACGAACGTAATCTTGGATCCGTGATGTAGACCTTTTGACCTGTCTCAAAAAACATGCATCAAATCCTGAGCTACACCATGAAGGAATTGTAGGTCTTGAATTCATCCGGTTTCTTCTACAAGTGTCATTACCATGTCTTTTCATATGATGTGTTGCTAAAAATACTTTCATGTTTTAAGTGAAGAAGATAAATAAAATGAGGCTTGCTGAATACATTGAAACAATGACTGGAGTGAAGGTTTTTGATATCTAATTTCCTTTTTGCCAAATAACAATGCACTTTTACTTATTTTCTTTACAATGCATTTTAAACTATAATTGTAGGTTAGTTTGGATAGAATGTTTGATGTGCAAATAAAGGATACATGAATATAAAAGATAATTTTTGAATGTATTAGGTGTTACTCATCGATACGAATACATAAAGGTATCATATTTTTTAGCCATGCTTAAAGGGAATACGTTTTTTGCTTTGTTACTTTTTGTAATAATAAGTATTATTTGTATTTATAAGAATATGGAGGAAAGTGACAGAAGGAAGGTGGTGCCAAAATTTATAAGAAACATAACAGTTAAATTGAGACATTAACCTATTTCAAAATTTATAATAGAAATATATATATATATATATATATATATATATATATATATATATATATATATATATATATATATATATATATATATGAAAGAAACATAATCGTTAAATTGTTTGTCTGAGACATTAACCTATTTCAAAATGACACCACACAAAACTACAAAACATACTATGTGTGTTTGAAACAGCAACATACTTTCAGTTTTTTTTTTTTTTTTGTTATTTTGGCTAAAAACCATTGTGTGTATGTGGTTGTGTGTGTTTGAAACAGCAATGTACTTTCATTTTTTTCGTTATTTTGTTAAAAATTCCATCATAGGAAGAGATGAAACTAGAATGCTATAATACACAAATAAGTGAAGGTGCATTAGGTGGAATTGTATTGTACTTATAATTACATGATGAACATATAATGCGTTGAATGCAAGAACTAGTTGTATTTTTTTTCTTTTTCCTATAATGGTATTGTGCTCTTAGATTTTCTTATTACAATGTTGTACTTTCATATTTATTTTTATTTAAACTTTCATTGATTTGTTAATGTGTTTTGATTTGATTGCACAAAAAGGCGATTACTACACGTATCTTGCAGATTTTAAATCTAGTAATGATAAGAAAGGGGCACTTGATCAGTTTTTGAAGGTTTATCAACTAATCTCTTATGTTTTCTTAATACTTAATTAAATAAAATTTCCATTTTTCTTTTGTTCTTATTTGTTGATTTGTTGAAACAAAACTAATGTATGATGCTTGGATGGATATTTTAGTTTTGGTTTAAGTTTATAAGTTCTAGAGAGGTGGGAAATCCCCGACATATAGCAAAGCGAGGGCATTCCCTCTAGTTTGCATAATTTTATATATGTTTAAGATGTATACATAGTGTATAGTGAATATGACACTCCAAGTTGCCAAGGAAACTCTATTACAAGTCAAGTTGCCAACCAATGAACCAACTCAAGTGTAAAATCCATATTATTTGGCCATGTTTTGTTTATGAGAAGCTTATGTTCAAACTCGGTTACTATTTGAAAATATGAATGCAAATAAAATGACGTGGCAATGATATTTTTAGTTACAACATAAAATATATTTCATTGATAATATGCCGCATAGATTATTCTTTTTAGGAGGTTATATTTTCACTTATGGTTTTGAATCATCCATTAAAAAACAATGTGTTGTAACTTTTATACCCTTGTTATAATTGAAGACATAAAATCATGATGAAAATATAAAGTCAAAACGTATTATTTAAGTGGATGAATCAAAAACACAAGTAGAGATATCAAATACCGTTTTTGTTGTTAGTATAACTATAAATATATCACATACCATGTTTATGTATGTGACGATAAATACTACAATTTGCATGTATAATTTGTATAGTGAAAAATAATGATTTTGTGTGTTTTCTTATTGGTAAATAATTTATAAGATTAGATGGTTGGATTTCTAAATCATGTGTTGATTAAGAAACTAGTGTGAGGGTTTTAATATTCTGCAAAGGTAAACATGTGAAATTGAAGATTGTGTGTCGAAAATTTCCACCAAGTTTTTGTGTTCATCATTTTTGTTTTTAAAACCCCACAGCATGTCATATATTGTATGCAACATACCTCATCTCCAAAAAAAAATTAGCAAATAATTTCTAACAAGTGGTATACTAGTAGAAGAAATACTTATATATTATTTTGCTATCTGATCCATTCATCAACCTAAATCATTTTTCTTATCAAAAAGCTTCATGATTTTTCTTCCTACAAAATGTCATCCTCTAGCTTGAAATGTCCTCAATTTGATTAAGACTATTCATACATATTGAAAAGAAAGCTAATGCTTCATTTATAGACTCTACATCTATATATGTTTACTATCATCACAAATAGACCTCATGAAGCAACAAACAATATATTTGATATTTTTATCAATGGTATTGACAACTAACAAACCAAATGAATCAATTTATGAATATGCAAAGGGTTACCATAAATGGACTTGTGAAGAGTGAAACATTATAAAACAATGAAATTTTAACATTTTGAAAATTTTTTATTTCAATAAGAACTATTTTAGGCATGAATAGTGTTGTATTAATTATATTAACTATTTTGTTATCATATTAGTGGTATTTACGAACTTTGATATGATATTAATCATATTTAATTTTTTTAAATTCAAAAAATAAGCAATTAATGGTCCCCGATAAATCTCCATCTAGCCGATTAATCCTTTGACCCCAGTCCACCGACTAGCTAACGTCTATTGTTTTTTACAACCTTTCATATTATAGCGTGATGCAAATCACTTATTATCTCATCTTGTTAAGGAATTGATAATGTTAGAGAAAACCAAAAACATAGTTGATTAAAGGATACAAGTAGAATGAAACTTTAACTGAAACTCATACCATATTCAATACACTTATTAACAATATGAAAAACTTAGGGTGGTTAAGAATAATTACCAAATTGTCCATAATTTTATGGACTAGTTGCACGCCTACTAGGAGGACGTCAACAAAGTTAAAAAGGATAGTGACAAGATTCACATGTATAACCTGTAAACCTATTTAGTAAGCTGATAAATCATGATAAGTCAAAGAATTAAAGGTTAGCATCCATGAAGAAGCTAATGTTGCAAGGATGTACACATCTTTTATATTTGTTGACCAATTTGACAGATATAGTGCAACTATTGGAAATACATTTTTTTAGATGAAAATTTTCTAATACGCAATGGCATGAATAAACATTGTATGACACTTTTAGATTTCATATCTTTGTTTAACGACATGTTTATTATTTACCTATTAATATATGACACCTACCGACCATTTTCGGCTACCAAGATATTTTCATTTCAACAAAGGAACGGTATACAACCATCAAACACCATTTATTTTATTCTTATTTTAAGGCCAACAATAATAATTTTCCAAATTTCTCATTTAAGCAACACATTTTCAAGTTAATGACTTTCACAAACATCTTTCTATTTCTTCTTAAGCACTTGTTTTCTAACACAACTTTAATTCAAAATTTAGTAATATAATCATCAATTTACATCATCATATTTTACTTACAACACTAAAATTTTACATTTTGATTAACACTAATTACCTATATTGGAATGTGTTATGATGTTAATACACATATGTGAACCAATCATTCATTCCCAAACAATAATTTCAATATTCATCTCCAATTTGTCAACAATTAATCCCATTTTAAGAAAACCCTAACCACGTTTTAAGATAAAATTTCAAGGTTATACCTTTTGATTTAGGTTAAACTTCCAAAAGGAGTTTGTTAAACCCTTTAGGACTTGACCTTAATATATAAAAATCGACTCGGCTTCCCTTTAGACGTCCTATATATCGGGTTTTATTGAAAAAGGAAATTATTTTATGTGTGGAGTTTTATAAATTGCATCTAATGATTTATCTAATCACATGTCAAGAATGGCCATACAAACCAATCAACATGCCACTGAGATGTTCTATGGACCTTTCAAATTTGCATGCCACTATCAACTTCTAACTACACTAGACAAACCCTTTCAAAGAAAATTGGCTTCCCTTTAGACGTCCTATGTATCAAGTTTTATAGAAAAAGGAAACCATTTTATATGTGTCAAGTTTTATAAATTGTATTTAATAATTTATCTAATCACATGTGGTCATCCAAACCAATCAACATGTCGCTGAGATGTTCTATGGACCTTTCAAATTTACATATCACTACCAACTTCTAACTACACTAAAATATTTAGGTGTAGAAAAAACTACAAAAATGGTTCCTATGGTTTGTATTTTTTCTGGAAACTAGTCCAAACCTTACAAAAATTAGAGAAATAATCATTTTCAGCTAGTTTTATTATAGAATTGGTCTTTGTCAAAATCAAAAGACTATTTTACCCTTACGGTTTAGTTTTTCCATTTTATTAATATTTATTAATTTTAAAATACTAATGGTCCCACAACACGCCCCACTCCTCCTCCTCTTCGTGAACATGTTATGTAAATTGATTATGGGATTGACCAAAAATTGTAGTATAAAATCCTCCAACGGTGCACTATATTTTCCACCCATTCCTTGCTAATTATAAGTTGCCTTGGGTTTCTTGGCCAAGTACGTATGTCTACGTTTTACTTGTTTCAGTTAAAGATCAACCAAGTAAGAGTAAGATGGATAGTGCTTAACCCAAAAAAATTGTTTAATAAAGGAAACCTTAAACAAATTTTTCTTAGACAAAATCAGTTAAAGCATTTAAATTATGGTTACTTCTTAATAACAAAACTTTGTCATCATTTCAAGAAATTAGGTGAGCCAACCAAGAACACCAAAATCAAAGCTCCCAGCATGTTTTAATTTATTATTCATGCTCAATTCAAGTTCCTAACGTGCTTCTAAATAACAAATGACCAGTAAAACTACAAGATCGATTTTGATCACTATATACTGATTACTACATTGAAGTGAAGCTTAATTCAAGATTCATATAAAACCCCAGAAGCATAATACTTACCAATCGAAGGTTGCATTTACGAGACAGATAAGACACCACGATTTGGAGGTGCTTTGATGGGTTGTGGTCAGGTTGTAAAAAATGGTTAACGGTCAATTGGCGGTCCATTAGGATTAAGGGATTAATCGATTTAGGTGGTGATTGATTGGGAATTAAGTTGGGACCATAAGATATTAATAAAATATTTTAAAAAGTTAACATATCTTAAGTAAATAAGTACTTGAAAATTTAAAATTTTGAAAATTTGAAATCTTTGGTATAATATTTGAAAATTTAAAATTTTGTAAATTTTGGTGTAATATTTGAAATGTTGAAAATTTAAATTTTATAATTTTAATCATATAAAAGCGTCAAGGAGCGCTAAGCCCGATTTTGACATATATTGATCAATTTTTGCCAATAACCCCTAATCATAATCAGTTGCAGACCGACAAGCGATTAAATACCCAATTAATCGGCCACCAAGGCTGATTTCTACAACATTGGTTGAAAGCTCAACGGTTCACCTCCACCACTACCTAGATTTAGAAACAAAAATCGATCTTTAGCCACCGATCGATGAAGGGTTTTGTTTTCATCCCTAAAATCTAAACTTGATTGCGGCTAACTAGTAAATCGAGGGCAGTGATTTCATGGCTCCTTCAGGTTCTACCACAAGAGCCTATTTATGACCCACAAGTAAGTCGATGGGAGAAGTTCAAAGGAGAAGGTAATTTTGGTTGTGATTCTAGTGGAGAAGAAGGAAATAGATGACATGGTTGGCGGGCGTCGATGGTTGAGGCGGTGGTCATCTTGGCTGCCAGGAGAAAAAATGTCTCGCTCTTATTAAATGAGTGTTAAAGTTCTAAAGGGAGAGGGTTTGGAGGGTTGGTTTGGGTGGGGTAGGGTGGGAGGATTTATTTTTATATTTTTATTAATTAAAATGTTAAAAACAATTAAAAAATGTAGGAAGGAAAAATCTTTCGTCTGGGTGGATAACCAAGAGGAGGCATTCCAAACTTTGAAGGATCTTTTATGTTAGGCTCATATTCCTTCTCTACTTGAGGGGAATGATGACTTTATAGTTTATAGTGATGCATCATACTCTGGGTTGGTTTGTGTGTTGATGCAACGAGGGAAGATGATTGTTTATGCTTCCCGTATAACACCCTAATTTGAAATTAACTTAAATAGTTATAATCATGGGTCAAAAATAACAGTTTGAGGTTATAAATTCAAATCTTTGAATTCCAATAGATAATTTTATATTTCAAGACTAAGTATTAAGGTGTATGAAATGAAATTATAATTACTTGAATGTCAAATCAATGATAGTTGGAGCTATGAAGAACCGGACTAAGACTTGAGGACTTAAAAGTCATAATATTGAAAAGAGCGGCAATAGAGTTATTGTTTCAAACCTAAGGACATAAGGGGAAATGTTTTGGGTTGAATTGGGGGCCTTAGGGCCGAATTTGGTCAGCCACTTAAGTTAAGAACCCTTAAACACAACTTAACCCTAATATTCATTTTGTTTGGAATTCCTGTTTTTGAAGACCTTTCAGCAGTGTTCAGACGATCCCCGGAGATTAAACCGTTGGATCATCAAGAAATTTGGATTTATGCTTCCCAAGACATATATTGAAGCTTTGACCGTTGGAATTTTAATTTAAATGTCTGGAGCTCTAGTAACAGGTCATCGATCGTGACATAAATTTTAGGGTTGTTGTCAAAATCGTTTTAGGTGCAAGGCTTGTATGGAGCTTTCAACCTCAACAACCTAGGTATGATTTTATTTTACCATTGAATGGAAATGTCCTATAAGTCCTAGGGCTGATGTTCTACAGACCTAGAAGATGTTAATCGAACTTGAGACTTAATGGGTTGAGTGGATTGAATCATAACCCTAGTTTTATCTTTCTGAAAAATAGAACAATTTGTCCATATCTTTGAGAGACCATATCTCGATCATGAGAAAACCTTTTTAGAGGTTGTTTGTTTACCTCTTAATTGCAAAATTAAGAGGCAATCTCTTAAAATTTCAGATTCAGAGCGTTTGTTTGTGTATTATATTTTACCTCTTAAACTTAAAAATACCTCTTATTTTTTCAGATGTTAAACCAAGTCTGAAAAATAAAAGAAACACGTGTTCGTTCTATTTTCCCTAAATTGACCGACTCCTTTCTTTCCTTCCCACATCGTCTGTTGCCATCGCATCTTCTCCCCTCCATTCCGACGCCTGCGACTGCTCCCACCGACGACGACGCCAGCAACGCCGCCAGCCTCCGTTGCCGCAAGGTGTTCCAGCTTGTTTTCTTTCTTCCATCGACTGCAACAGGTTTGGTTTCTTCCTTCTGTTTCTTCCTTTTTTCCCTCGAATTCATTGGTCTTGTTTGTTCCTTCTTTCCCTTCAAAATTGAAAATCAAAAATCGAATTTATTATGCTATAATTTTCTGATTTGTTAAATCAAAATTAATAGCTAATTTTTTGCTAGATTTTGATGTTATATGCTCCATTATGATGTTATATGCTCGATTGTGATGTTATATGTTCCAATCTAAATGTGTTCAATGGATATGATCAAATATTGATGCTGAATTTTGATGTTATGTTTGATTCAACGTTGATGCTGAATGTTGATGTTATATGCTGAATTTTGGTGTTATTTTGATGTTATGTCTAATGTTTTCATGAGTATTATGCTGAAATTTTGTTGCTGAATTCTTACTTCTCTTTGATGTTCATGGAATATCCATTACTTTTGCTATTGTGCATTTGTTTTGTTGAAGTAGTTGCTGATAATGTGCCTTTATATTGCTTAAATTGTTGTTGAAAATGTGTATTTGCAATGCTTAACTTGTTGCTAAAACATACATTTTTTTTGTTGAATTGATCAAAGAAATGGGAGAAAAGAAGGATAGGATTAGTTGGAAGGTTGAAGGTGTAGAGAAAACGTTTCTAGAAGCTTGTTTACGTGAAGTTACGGTTAATGGACGAGAAGGAAGTAGTTTGAAAGCACTATCTTGGAGGAATGTTGCTGAAACATTAAAAATTGAACATAACTTTATTGCCGACCAAAAACAAATGAAGAACCGCTATGACTACCTAAAGTCAAAGTTTGGTGCTTTTTTGAAGTTAAAAAACAAAACTGGCAATGTGTACAATTCAACAACCAACACCTTCAATCTTTCCAAAGAAGAATGGGAACTAGAATTGAAGGTATTTTGTTTAGTTATAAAAATTATATTATCATTTTTAAATAATAAAATATTTGTTCCAAACAGTCAAACAAACATGTGGATTCTTTGAGACGCATGTCACTACCGTACCCCGACCTATGCACACAGTTGTTTGAAGGCGCGACTACGACAGGCATTCATAGTTGGGGGGCAACTTCTACCCTTCCCCGTCCTACTCAAGAGTCAAGCCAGTATAGTTTGCATGACTTTGATGATATTGATTGCACTCAACAAGAAACTGTAGGTCTCAGTGACGAGTCATCCGCTCAATCAAAAAACAAAAGACTACAGATACAACAAAGAGTCAAAATAAAAGTAAAGATAAGGGTAAAGATGCATCCAATTCAAGATTGCTTGAAATCGGGGAAGATCGATGTTGCCACAGTTGCTAAAAAATTTATGGAAAAGCATTCTTCAGTGCAAAGAGATATAGTCGTTGCTTGTTTTGCAGTCCACAATTTCATAAGGAAATGTGATATTCATGATGAGTTATTTATGACGTTCGAGGAGAACAATGCTCAAGCACAAGGGGAGAGAATGATGGCGAAAACGTACACGATATGGAATGGGGTTTACAAGGAAATGAATACATGGATAATTTGTGTGACCAGATTGCGAATCAATTGGGGTGAAATTAAATTTGTAGGATTTTATTTGGATTTTAGTATGATTTTGTGAATTTAAAAATATTTATGCTTGATTTGGATTTGTGTTAAATTTTGATCTATGCTAAATTTGGATTTTATATGGTGTTTATATTTTTTTTAATACATATTTAAGAAATTTATTAGGTTATTTTCTAAATAAACAGTTGAATTCAATAAAAAAATAAAACAGAAGGGTAAAATGGTCATTTTAATAATTCAACACAACAATTCAAAGGTCCGAACCAAACAACATGTTAAACATTCAGCTCTTAAAATTACAGACCCTCTTAGAAATTCAGACCTCTTAAAAATTCAGATCTTGCCAAACATCCCCTTAGTCGAAACCAAATCCCATTGTTTCGTTTTTGAGTTCTCTACAACTCATTAGTTTTGACCAAAGTCCAGAAATGCAACTAACTAGGGTGAAATCGATCATTTACCCAGACTAGTCTATAATGAACTGTTTTGCGAGACATTTTTGTAAAAATCACCAAAAATTGTAGAAAAATCGTTCAAAGGTGTGCGAATACTACTTTTAAAGCTAAGCACCTGAACTTCATGAAAATAAAACAGTTTTGAAAAATAAAGTGTTTAAGGAGGGTAAAATAGGTCTCGAACAAACCATAACTCTTATCTATATATCTGGAAAAAAATAACCTATGAGTCATTATACTTTTGAGATATCAAAAGACCATAATTTAACTCTACTTGCTATTATTAGGAAGCTTGAAGGTTGACCTGGTGTAAAGGGTGTCTCGAGCTACTTTGGAGAGTGATTTGCTATTGTAGGTGAGTTCCTCACTTCATAACCTTAGGGTATTATATGCCTACTGTTAGGTCGGGTGAGACTAGGAACTATACGGTTGATAGTTAAAGTAATACTTATTGCATTAGTTATATTTGATGTAATTATTTGTTATGTGGAATGTATATTCATGATATGTTTGGGCTCCACGGCTGAATACCAAGTCGATATGTTTGGGCTCGACGACTGAATACCGAGCCGACTGACTGAAGGCCATTGTGCCAAGTTAGGGAGACCGAAGGCAGAAACGCCAAGTCCGTGGACTCGACGGCTGAATACCGAGTCTTTATTTGGGTGTTGTTTGGGATGTGTTCCCAAATAGACACGAAATGTATGATCTTGATGTTTATATATTATATGGATGCTTGCATATTTTTTGATAGCATGGAATGTAGGAGTAGTGTGTAATACTTATATTGTTATGTTGTGATGGAATTCACTAAACTTCGTGCTTACCCTTTCCCTTATAAAATGATTATTACAGGTATATATGGTATGGATGAGGCTTTAACTTGACTGTACACTGACGCGGTTGAAGATTAGGTCCTTGTCACAGACTCTTGATATGGGATTTTAAGAATATTAGTTTTTCGTTGTTGTTTTGAAGTTTAAATGGATTAATATTGTTGGAAGTATGTTTTTATTTTGAAATGTTATTTGAATAATTGAAACTTAACAATTTTGGTTAATTAATAGATTCAATGGTTTTTATTATAAATATAAATGTTTTCAACAGTTCAAATTTATTGTAATTTTTGGGACGTTACAAGTTGGTATCAGAGCATAGCTTGAGTGAATTAGACACATCTTTGTGTGTTTGAACTCAAGTTTGCGGCTAAAAAATGTTTTCTTAAACGTTTTAAAAAAGAAGAATGCCCATTTTGGGGACAAGGATCGAGGACGTAGTGTGTACAGTCAGCTGAAGCCAAAGTAAAAAGGATTTAATTGTTTGATGTGAATTATTGCTTTCTAGAACACAAGATGTATGTGTACTAGTTAGCTTATTACTTTCATGCCCTGTTGAATGCCTACTATATGTCACTTGGAATTTATGCTAGAACCGATAGCTCATTTAGTGAATGTTTTAGGTTGTATGCAATAGGAGCCCAATAGACTTAGAATGCCTAATTTAGCCTAGTGCGTAGCTCTTGTTTGAGTCCAACCATTCTGGTGCAGAATTTGATATTCGAATGACTAGCTGGTTTCACGTTGTGTACAACTGTGCATTCATTCGGCGACATGTCAGTGCCAGAGGAGCTTCCTTGTGGATTAGAGTAGAGGAATGAAAATGAAACCATTACACTAGGAAAGGATATAAATTGCTAGTGTAGAGATTATATATGATAGAAATTGACGGCAAGGAGAGAATTGGATAGTCCAAAATGGATCTCGAAACGAACATGCATAGGTGTGAAAGATAGTAGTAGAGCTCCTACTATCTGAAGCACAGGATCCGTGTTCGGGTCGGGAGAAGTCACAGAAGGTCCAAGGAGCTGAGAGTGGTAATATTTTTATTATTATTGGTGTATTAATAAATTATACTAGTAGTAATTTTATGTCTTCCTATTCGATTGAGGATGATGACTATGAGATCCATACGAAGGGATATGTTACTGTACTAAGTGTCGAGGAGATACTTGAGATAATTGCGATGGTGGTGTTGTATGCAACTGGGAATGATGATCGAGGACAACCATAAGTGAGTACGTATAGAGTAATGTAATGATAACACTTTGAATATGTGGTAATGAGTTATGTTTATAATAAGCAGAATGACGATTACGCAACTTGGAGCAGAGAGTTCATGGATTTGCTTAGACAACACATCATTGAGTGATTGAATTGTTGTTGAGATCTCATAGACCTTACTAGAGAAATTGCCTTATATCATTAGGCAGATCTATAACACTCGTGTTTCTAGGCTAGGCATTAATGATGATGTAATAGTCTAGAACCTTTGTAAACCGTTGTGGAATAATAAAAATGTATTATTTTGAATGTTATGTGTTTTATGCTTAATTGTGTGACTTAAATGAATTAAGAACAAGAATAAGTGTAATAATAAAATATTATATAAGCTCGATATCTATACATGAAGTTGTAGTCGTCATTACGAGGATTCCAAAAATATAAAGAATGCTGAAATCCGAGTTATAACGAAGAAGTTATGACCTATTGAAGTTTCGCGACAGAGTCGATACGACAATGCGTGACGTAAATAGTGATTTTTTGATAGAGCGATATTTAGCCTTAGTGATCTAAACGAAAGTCGTAGAATAAGTTAAACTGAGAGTGTGCATAAAAAGAACGTCTAAATCTGACTTCGTATGAGGAATTTATGATTTTTCGAAGTTTAGATTTAGCGGTATGCAGCCCAAAATTCGAATATGAGATCGAGTGATTTCTAGCCGAAACAATCTAAACAAGAATCGAAGATCTCGTCGATAGTAATGCAACGGTAAAAAGACAGACGAAAACGGACGTCAAATGAAGAAGTTATGAATTTCTAACGGAGTTTTCCTGTCCCGGCCAACTAAAAATAATATAATAAAAGTTAAAGTCAAAATTAGCCGACGGAGTCAAAACGAGAGTTGTAGAGATAATCTTACCAACACGGGCATATAAACAACGTCGAAAATGAAACTCGTATGCGAAAGATATGAATTTCTGAAGTTTGGGGCATGAACTTCAACCTCTGTGTCAGAGCTCACGACGTGAACAGAGAGTTCACGATGTAAGCATGTGATGGATGCCTTCCAGGGCAAGTGGCCTGATGACGAACGCAATGACATATCGAGCTCACGACGAGAGCATGGAATTTCAGCCTCCTATAAATAGAAAGTGATGCCAGCCGAGTTTTGTTGCTCAATTTCTTTCCTCTCACCCATATTACCTCGTTTTATGTGCAAGTTACACCCCAGAAGCCCCAGTATCATCCCCACACTCGAAGCAAGTCCCGAAGCACCGAAGATCCCAAGAAGAAAAGAATTTTGAGCCAAAGCTCTGCCCCTGAGAAGCCCGGTGTGTGAAGATATCCCGGTTTCACCGAAGAATACTACTTTTAGAGTAGTAGTGTTGTCCAATAATCGTCTTATCAACTAATCGTCTTATCAAGTGAGTTGTGACATCCCCAAAAATCATGGCCAGAAAAGACCGATTTCATTTATGCTTTTAAAATAATTTCAGAGTATATCCTTTTGATTTAAAAGAGTTGCGGAATTTTTTCCCAAAACAAAATATGATAAAATAAATTTTATCAAAGCATTTCATCAAGAGATGCATTTTCATTATATAACAATATTCGGGATGTCATGTTCCGATAAACAGACCAAAAGCATAAACAACAAAAGATCGACCATACAACAGTTACATATAACAACTGGTCTAATATCAAAAGATCTTGATAAGTCATCCAACTTATGTTTTCGCGCCACTACCTGTAATACAACAAAATTGAGCGGGTCAGGCTTAGGAGCCTGGTGAGCATATAGGGTTTTCAACCCACAATAAATAATTATATTTAATTTCACCAACAATTCACCAATAACCCAATTACTCATTCCTGTTATCCTCACTTTATGTCCCTAAAACAACATCTATCTCAAGGGACCTAATCTAGGATTTTCATCGGGACGGACATTACTGCAAAGGGGTTTCCTCAACAGTACATGTCCTAAAGGCAACCATGAGGGGGATAGAGTACACCGGTGAACACATCGTTCACAACACCTACAGGTTATGAGCCTGCTAGCGTTCCACAGGACTGTCTAGAAAGAGTTTGTGGTCGTTATCCATACTTCGCTGAATAACTAGATCAACAACAACAACATCGAGGCCTCTCATCTGTTTATCACACATCAACTATCTACCCATGTTCTACCCAACATATTAGTATATCAAAATATATATTTTTATACATTGTTTAAAACCTGTATAGCATTATCATTCAATACATATTCCAAACAACAGATGAGACACATACACATAACACGTATTTCATAGAGAATAAATCATATCTATGAGATAGAAGAAAGTGAATATACATTTCACACATATAACAATAAAATATATACATAACACGTATTTCGTATCAAATACTTCATAATTATGTATTAGAAGAAAGTAAATACACACTCACTTGATCAGAAGATGATCGGACAGTACTACGGCTTGTAGAAGTAGTATTCTTCGGTAGATCTGGAAGATCTTCACAAAAATTGGCTTCTCGCGGGCAGAGCTTCGGCTCGGGAATTGCACTTCTCGGGATCTTAGGGGCTTCAGGACTTTCTTCGGGGCTCGGGAATGATACTGGGGCTTCGGAGTATATGTTGCATGCAAAACGGGAGAGAGAGAGAGAGAGAGAGAGAGAGAAGAGAAATTGAGCAAAAGGATCGGCTGCCCTCGCATGCCCTTTTATAGAGGTCGAAGCCTCGCATTACGCTCGGCGTAATGCTCAGTATGCGGGTCGTACGCTTTGGATTCTTCATCACTTAAGTCATTGAAGCTCTTGAGTGTGAGGCGATGCATGCATCGGGGTACGCTGGGCGTACTCAACTATGTTGGGCGTAGTTCGGATCAGATCGGTGATTCCTTCGGATATCCATCCGAATTAAAGATTAAATAATAAATAATAATTATTTAAAAACTTCAGAAATTCGTATCTTCTTCATATGAACTCCGTTTTCGACGTTATTTATATCGACGCGTAGGTGAGACTACGCTCTACAACTTTCATTTAGACTCCATCGGCTAATTTTGCATTTATTTTTATTATTTATTTTTAGTAGGCCGGGACATGAAAACTCCGTTATAAATTCATAACTTCTTCATCTGACGGCCGTTTTCATCTGTCTTTTCACCAATGCACTACTATCAACGAGATCTTCGATTCTCGTTTAGATTGTTTCGACCAACAATCACTCGATCTCGAATTCGAGTTTCGGGTTGCATACTGCTAAGCTGAAACTTAGAAAAATCATAACTTCCTCATACGAAGTCAGATTTTGGCATTCTTTTTATGCACGCTATCGGTTTAATGAACTCTACAACATTCGTTTAGATCACTATGGCTAAATATCCCTTTAACGAAAATTCGCTTTTTACGTCATTCAGCGTCATGTCGGTTCTGTTGCGAAACTTCGACAGATCATAACTTCTTCGTTATAACTCGAATTTCGGCATTCTTTATATATTCGGAAACCTCATTTCAACTACTACAACATTATCCATAGATATCGATCTTATCTAACATTTCATTTTGATGCTTATTTTTATTCTTAATTCAATTAAGACACACAATTAAGCACAAAACACAAAATACTCAAATAATACACTTCTATTATTTCAAAATGAGTTACAAAGGTTAACCTAGACTACTATATCAACATTAATGACAAGCCCAGAAACACAGGCGTTACAATTCTCTCCACCTTAGAATGATTTCGTCCCCGGAATCACACACCAACAAACAAATGCGGATAGCGACCCATCATGTCACTCTCCGTCTCCCAGGTAAGATTCGGCCCATTCGTGTGTTTCCATCGGACAAGCACTAACTCGGTCATCTTGCCTCGCAACTTCTTAGTCTTTCGGTCAACGATTGCCTCTGGTTCTTCAATCAACCTTTTGTTCTCATCGATTCTCAACTCCAAAAGTGGAATCATGTCGGGAACTTCTCCCGTGAACTTCCTCAAATAACACACATGGAAAGTGTTATGAATTCCATTCAGTTCTTCTGGTAGTTCGAGCTTGTAAGCTTGGTTCCCAATCCTATGAAGAAATTTAAACGGTCCAATAAACCTTGGACTCAACTTTCCCCTTTTACCAAATCTTATTAAGTCCCTTCCACGGCAAGACTTTAAGCAAAACCAAATCTCCAACTTCAAAAGTCATCGGTCTTCTTCTTGTCAGCATAGCTCTTTTGACAATCCTGAGCTGCTAACATTCTTTCCCTGATTATTTTCAGCTTTTTAGCAGTCTGATGGACCATTTCGGGTCCCATAAACTGCTTTTCCCCAGCCTCAAGCCAATAAGATGGCGTACAACAATTATGTCCGTACAAAGCTTGATAAGGTGTCATCTTAATGCTCGAGTGGAAACTATTATTGTAGGAAAATTCTACCAAAGGTAAATGTCCATCTCAATTACCTTGGAATTCTAGGGTACATGCTCTCAGCATATCTTCAAGTGTTTGTATTGTTCTTTTGCTCTGACCATCAGTCTGTGGATGGTAAGTTGTACTTAAACACAACTAAGTACCCAATTCCTCTTGTAGACATTTCCAAAATCGTGAGGTGAAGCGGCTTTCACAATCTAAAACAATCGTTAACTGAACACTGTGAAGCCTCACAATTTCCTTCACGTAAGAATTCGCAAGCTTATCCATAGACCATTTCTCCTTGGCTGCTATGAAATGCGCACTCTTAGTGAATCGATCAATGACCACCCAAACCATGTCGTGATCATTCTTTGTTATGGGCAGTTTAGTGACAAAATCCATAGCAATGTCTTCCCACTTACCCATGGGCACAAGTAAAGGTTCTAAACTCCCATACGGTTTTTGATGTTGTGTCTTTACTCTCGCACAAGTCACACACTAGGCCACATATTTTGCAACATCAAGCTTCATCGTCGGCCACCAGTAGTAGGGTTTCAGGTCCCTATACATTTTAGTGCTACCGGGATGAATCGAGTACATGGTCTTATGAGCTTCTTCCATCAGAAGATCTCTGACTCCTCCCGTCTTAGGTACCCAAATACGACCTTGGAATACCTTCAGTCCATGACCGTTTGTACCGAACACCAACGTTTTGCCCAAACGTTCCTCCTTTCAGTCATTCTTTTCTGAAGCTTCCTCTTGAGCTTTCTTTATACTTTCCACAATTTTCGAGACAACTTCAATTCTCAACGCTCTTGGCATCTTTCTTTCAAGATTGACTTTCCGACTGAGAGCATCAGCAACAACATTTGCTTTACTAGGGTGGTAAAGTATCTAACAGTCGTAGTCCTTAAGTAGTTCAATCCAGTGTCGTTGCCTCATATTTAATTCTTTTTGACTAAAGAGATATTGGAGACTCTTATGATCAGTGAAAAGTTTGCACTTCGTTCCATAGAGGTAATGCCTCCATATCTTTAGAGCGAAAACTATCGCTGCCAACTCCAAATCATGAGTGGGGTAGTTCCTTTCATGCTCCTGGAAACTATCGAGACGCATATGGGATCACCTTTTCCCTTTGGGTCAAAACACAACCCAACCCAACACCAGACACATTTCTATAAACAGCGGAGTCTTCAACCCCATCGGGTAGAGATAAAATCGGTGCCTCACACAGCTTCTTCTTTAGCAACTCAAATGCTTATCTATGCTTATCACTCCAAGCATAAGCATCTCCTTTATGGGTCAAAGCTGTTAATGGAGTAGCAATCGAAGAAAAGCCTTGGATAAACCTTCGGTAATATCCGGCTAATCCTAAAAAGCTTCGGATCTCCGTGGGACTTTTCGGTTGTTCCCACTTCATTACAGCTTCAATCTTTGTTGGATCAACCATTATCCCTTCTTGGTTGACCACGTGACCCAAGAATTGGACTTCTCTAATCCAAAAATCACATTTGGAGAACTTACAGCTTCTCCTTCTTCAAGACTTCCAACACTTCTCGCAAGTGTCTGCCATGCTCCTCTTGGCTTTTCGAGTAAATAAAAATGTCATCTATGAACACTATCACAGATTTATCAAGGAACGGATTACAAACTTTGTTCATTAAATCCATGAAGGCTGCTGGAGCATTGGTTAGTCCAAATGACATAACCAAAAACTCATAGTGTCCATATCGCGTTCTGAATGCAGTCTTCTCTATATCCTGCTCTTTCACCTTCAGCTGATGATATCCTGACCTCAGATCGATATTTGAAAAATAACTTGAGCCTTGAAGTTGATCGAACAGGTCATCAATCCTCGGCAACGGATATCTATTCTTTATTGTTGCCTTGTTCAGCTATCTGTAATCGATGCATATTCTCATGCTTCCATATTTCTTCTTCACGAATAACACCGGAGCTCCCCAGGGTGCTAATTAGTAAGGTGCTTTTGCTATAGGCGTCGTCCCTGGTAACAAGTCTATTCTAAACTCCACTTGTCTATCAGGCGGTAATCCGGGAAGATCTTCGGGAAATACTTCCAGATAATCACAAACGATAGGAATGCTCCGCATCTCCTTTTTAGCATCGATCACGAATGCTAGATACGATGTACATTCTTTGGCCAAACACTTTTTGGCTTTCATCAATGAAATGATTCCATAATTTACTCTGCGTTTATCTCCATACACCATAAACTACTCTTTCCCAGGCGGTTTTACTTTGACTATCTTCTTCCTGCACAATATCTCGGTGTCATTAGCACTAAGCCAATCCATTCCAAGCACGATGTCGAAACCGTTTAGTTCGATAGGCATTAATTCCTTGTGGAACTTATTCCCATTCAAGTCAATTAAGATGTTTTTCATACGATGGCTAATAGGTACAAACTTGCCACTAGCAACTTCGACTAATAAAGCATTATCTAGTCTAGAAATAGGCAAAGCTAGTTTTCTACCAAATTCATGCGAAATAAATGAGTAGTTGGCTCAAGAATCAAATAAAATTTAGGCAGGCAATTTGTTTACGAGAAAGATACCTGAAGCGACATCAGCTTCATCTTTAGCAGCTTCCAGTGTCATCTGGAAGGCTCTCTCTTTCGGCTTTAGCGGAATATTGGGTTTTGCTACCTCCTTCTTTTTTGGGCAGTCCCTCGACATGTGACCCTCCTCACTGCAACCATAGCAAACTTTCTTGGTAAGTGTGCATTCGTTAGCATAATGCCATGGCTTTCCACATTTAAAACATGTGGCCACTACCTCGCATTTTCCATGATGCTTCTTCTTACATTTGTCGCACCATTTTGCTTCGCCTCCTCCTCCTCTCGAACTAGACTTTGAGAACTTGTTTTTCTTGTTGGACCCCGAGGGTCCATCGAAATTCCTTTTCTCACCAACCTCTATCCTTTCCAGACCCTTTTCCTTTTGCTGGGCCTCCACATTCTTAGCTGCTCGAATAGCTGTTTTCAGAGTGGTTGCCATCTTGACTGTTGGGCCAAAGTCGGCAGGCAGTCCATTAGCGAACCTCTCAATCTTGGAGAGTTCTGTTGGCACTAGGTACGGAAATAACTTCATTTTCTCAGTGAATGCAGTAGCATAGTCATCTATGCTCATCCTCCCCTTCTTCAAGTTTTGGAAGTCATTGTTCAGATCAATCAGATCTATCTCTGAACAGTACGGCACCCTTAGTTGTTCCAAGAACTCCTCCCATGACATTTTCAGGGCTTCTCCTCGTGGCATAGTATCTGCCAACAACTTCCACCAGCTCAAGACTCTAGTCTTCAATTGTCTAACTGCAAAGACAGCCTTCTGTTTGTTGCTACAGTCGCAACTTTTAAATACCATCTCCATTTCAGAGATCCAATCCATAATTTCAACAGGCTTTGGGCTCCCAGAAAGACTTGGCGGCTTGGTGCCCAAGAAATTCTTGTACATTCACCAATCCTTGTTGTTTCCCCTTTCCGAGTCGTTCCTTCGTTCTCCTTGAGTCCCAACTTGACTCACAGCGCGACTATTCTTTCCTTCCTCCGATTGTTCGGGAATCAGTTCGGGTTCCTCAATGGGTATGATTGGTTCGTCCCTATTTTCATGTAACATCAGTCGCATTTCTTCCCTTTGTTCGGCTAACATATCTCGAATCATGGCTTGCACTCCAGCCATAGTGATCTGCTCTGGTGCAGCAGCTTCAACAGCTACTTGTTCAATCACAGGAGGTTGATTCCTGTTTTCATCTGCGTTTCCAACGCCACTCCTGGTTCATACCATTTTGATCTATACACCGAATAAGGTGAAATTAGATCCTCATCCATGATAGATAATTAAATCATCCTTATCACTTCGAAAAGTTTACATGTTAGTTCTAATACCGTAGACGTACGCTTAGAATCCTACACACATAAGGTTTCCAGATCCAGTCGGCAACAGACCATAGATCCGAACAAATAATATCATATATGGCAACATATAACATTTAGCACATAAAAGCATTTTAGGCAACTTTCCTAAAATAAACTTAGTGCTCGTGTCTGAAATATAATAGACACACATCTAACAATATTCACTTAGCATTCTAAGTTTAAGTCTAGAAATCCTACAAATTCTTAGTTCGCTTAAACTAATGCTCTGATACCAACTGTGGCATCCCCAAAAATCACGGCCAGAAAAGACCGATTTCATTTATGCTTTTAAAATAATTTCAGAGTAAATCCTTTTGATTTAAAAGAGTTGCGGAATTTTTTCCCAAAACAAAATATGATAAAATAAAGTTTATTAAAGCATTTCATCAAGAGATGCATTTTCATTATATAACAATATTCGGGATGTCATGTTCCGATAAACAGACTAAAAGCATAAACAACAAAAGATCGACCACAAAATAGTTACATATAACAACTGGTCTAATATCAAAAGATCCTGATAAGTCATCCAACTTATGCTTTCGCGCCACTACCTGTAATACAACAAAATTGAGCGGGTCAGGCTTAGGAGCCTGGTGAGCATATATGGTTTTCAACCCACAATAAATAATTATATTTAATTTCACCAACAATTCAACAATAACCCAATTACCCATTCCTGTTATCCTCACTTTATGTCCCTAAAACAACATCTATCTCAAGGGACCTAATCTAGGATTTTCATCGGGACGGACATTACTGCAAAGGGGTTTCCTCAACAGTACATGTCCTAAAGGCAACCATGAGGGGGATAGAGTACACCGGTGAACACATCGTTCACAACACCTACAGGTTATGAGCCTGCTAGCGTTCCACAGGACTGTCTAGAAAGAGTCTGTGGTCGTTATCCATACTCCGCTGAATAATTAGATCAACAACAACAACATCGAGGCCTCTCATCTGTTTATCACACATCAACTATCTACCTATGTTCTACCCAACATATTAGTAGATAAAAATATATATTTTTATACATTGTTTAAAACCTGTATAGCATTCTCATTCAATACATATTCCAAACAACAGATGAGACACATACACATAACACGTATTTCATAGAGAATAAATCACATCTATGAGATAGAAGAAAATGAATATACATTCACACATATAACAATAAAATATACACATAACACGTATTTCGTATCAAATACTTCATAATTATGCATTAGAAGAAAGTAACTACACACTCACTTGATCAAAAGATGATCAGACAGCACTACGGCTTGTAGAAGTAGTATTCTTCGGTACATCTGGAAGATCTTCACAAAAACTGGCATCTCGCGGGCAGAGCTTTGGCTTGGGAATTGCACTTCTAGGGATCTTCGGGGCTTCGGGACTTGCTTCAGGGCTCGGGAATGATATCGGGGCTTCAGGGTAAAAGCTGCATGAAAAAAGATGCCAAACGGGAGAGAGAGAAGAGAAATTGAGCAAAAGGATCGGCTGCCCTCGCATGCCCTTTTATAGAGGCTGAAGCCTCGCATTACGTTGGGCGTAATGCTCAGTACGCGGGGCGTACGCTACGGATTCGTCATCGCTTACGTCATTGGAGCTCTTGAGTGCGAGGCGGTGCATGCATCGGGGTACGCTGGGCGTAGTTCGGATCAGATCGGTGACTCCTTCGGATATCCATCCGAATTAAAGATTAAATAATAAATATTAATTATTTAAAAACTTCAGAAATTCATATCTTCTTCATACGAACTCCGTTTTCGACGTTCTTTATATCCACGCGTAGGTGAGACTACGCTCTACAACTTTTGTTTAGACTCCATTGGGTAATTTTGAATTTAGTTTTATTATTTATTTTTAGTAGGCCGGGACATGAAAACTCCGTTATAAATTCATAACTTCTTCATCTGACGTCCGTTTTCGTCTGTCTTTTCACCAATGCACTACTATCAACGAGATATTCGATTCTCGTTTAGATTGTTTCGACCAACAATCACTCGATCTCGAATTCGAGTTTCGGGCTGCATATTGCTAAGCTGAAACTTAGAAAAATCATAACTTCCTCATACGAAGTCAGATTTGGGCATTCTTTTTATGCACGCTCTCGGTTTAACGAACTCGACAACATTCTTTTAGATCACTAGGGCTAAATATCTCTCTAACATAAATTCACTTTTTACGTCATTCAGCGTCATGTCGGTTCTTTCGCAAAACTTCGACAGATCATAACCTCTTCGTTATAACTCGGATTTCGGAATTCTTTATATATTCGGAAACCTTGTTTCAACTACTACAACATTATCCATAGATATCAATCTTATCTAACATTTCATTTTGACGCTTATTTTTATTCTTAATTCAATTAAGACACACAATTAAGCACAAAACACAAAATACTCAAATAATACACTTCTTTTATTTCAAAATGAGTTACAAAGGTTAACATAGACTACTATATCAACATTAATGGCAAGCCCATAAACACAGGCGTTACATGAGTACATAGTCTCTTTCATAATCACGAGATTTAATACAAGTATTTTTGAATGTATTAAGTATACGTTTTGAGTAAGTGTGTAGTTGCTTTCTGCTAACACATAAATACGAAGTATTCTCCATAAAATATGTGCTATGTGTTTATATATTATTTGTTAATGAAATGAGTATTGATTGAATGTTGTATACATGTTTTAAATTGTATATATATGCTTTTATCTACAAATATGTTGGGTAGAACATGGGTAGATAGTAGATGTGTGATGAAATAAAATGATGAGAGGCCTCGATGTTGTTGTTGATCTAGTCATCTAGCGGAGTATGGATGACGACCACGGAGTCTTTCTAGACTATCCAGTGGAACGCTGGCAGGTTCATAACCTGTAGGTGTTGTGAACGATGTGTTCACCGGTTTACTCTATCCCCCTTATGGTTGCCTTTAGGACATCTATTGTTGAGGAAACCCTTTTGCAGTAATGTCCATCCCGATGAAAATCCTTAGACTAGGTCCCTCGTGATAGATGTTGTTTTAGGGATGTAAAGTGAGGATAACGGGAATGTGTAATCAAGTTATTGTTGGATGGTGAAATTTAAATATAATTATTTATTATGGGTTGAAAACCCTATATGCTCACCAGGCTCCCAAGCCTGACCCACTCAGTTTCTTTGTATTACAAGTAGTGGCGCGAGAACATAAGTTGGACAACTTGTGAAGATATTTTGTTTATAGGCTAGTAGTTATATATAACTGTTGTAAAGCTTATAATGTGTTGTTTATGCTTTTGGTCTGTATCGGAACATAACATCCCGAGTTTTGTTATATATGAAAATACATTTCTTTAAGGAATGCTTTGATAAATTTTATTTATCATATTTTTTTGAGGAAACCCCTTTGCAGTAATGTCCATCCCGATGAAAATCCTTGGACTATGTCCCTCGTGATAGTTGTTGTTTTAGGGACGTAAAGTGAGGATAACGGGAATGGGTAATCGGGTTATTGTTGGATGGTGAAAATTAAATATAATTATTATTGTGGGTTGAAAACCCTATATGCTCACCAGGATCCTAAGCTTGACCCACTCAGTTTCTTTGTATTACAGGTAGTGACGCGAGAGCATAAGTTGGACAACTTGTGAAGATATTTTGTTTATAGGCCAGTAGTTGTATATAACTGTTGTAAGGCTTATAATGTGCCGTTTATGCTTTTGGTCTGTATCGGAACATGACATACCGAGTTTTGCTATATATGAAAATACATTTCTTTAAGGAATGATTTGATAAATTTTATTTATCATATTTTGTTTTGGGAACAAATTCCGCAGCTCTTTTAAATCAAAGGATTACTCTGAAAATTATTTTAAAAGCATAAATTAAATTGGTCTTTTCTAGCCGTGATTTTGGGGATGTCACAGGACCGAAGATAAGATGATAAGTGGCTCTAATAGGTCGGTCGTCAGGTTCGAGGAATGGAGTTGTAGTTGTTCATGCTGCTAATAGGAGTGATGAGGCGACTAAAAAATGGAGACCTTATCTTAGAGACGCAGCTGGGAAAGAGGAAGTGAGCATGGGGCTTGACTTTGTTAGCAAGTATCAAGAAGTCAAACGTTGTTGTGTCAAGAATTAAAGGCCAAAAGAATCACAACATCTATGGTAATATTGGAAGACTCTTGTGTTTGTACATTGTAAGTTTAAATGCGGTAAGTACAAATGGAAGGGACATGCACACTAGGACTGTTTACTGTTGCGGAGTTATGTCTTGGTTACAATAGGGTCAAATGCACGTGTTTACCAGTAGAGGTGGCATAGGTCCCGGTACCTACATTTTGCAGAAAGTTAAGACATGGCCTTAAGACGTTTTTGAATGCGTTCTTCATGTTGTATGTTGTTATATCCTCGTTACATATATTCGGGTATGTATAGCTGAAATTGTATTAGTTATATTGTGACTACGTTCGGGGAGTTCCATGGATAGGTTTATATAGCCTAGAATTTGCCACTCGTTTATATTTTTTGCTTTGATAATTAGTTGGGTCGTGATATTTTTTTGAAGTCTAATCCATTCCCTTGTGGTTGAGATTGTCGATGATGGGATGGTGACGGTTACCTATGGTTACCGAGGTTGCACTTTAGAGGTCCTTGGCGGGAGGTTACCGACCGGTTTATTTCAATGGGAAAATGACATAAAAGCCCTTAAGTTTTCACAAAAATGTCGGTTTTACCCTTGGACGTGTTTTATGTCCAGTAAAGTCTGAAGTTTTGTTTAATTTGTTCATTTTTCCCCTTGTAGCCGGTTTCCAGGTAACCTACCGATTACCTAGGTTACTTGATGCCAGTAAAGCCCTTGAATTTTCAAAAATGTTCGGATTTACCCTTAAGTTTTTAAAAAATGTTCGAATTTACCCCTACCTTGATTGTTATTTTGATTATTATTATTATTATTATTATTATTATTA
Organism: Lactuca serriola; assembly: GCF_051521515.1. Taxonomy (NCBI): domain Eukaryota; kingdom Viridiplantae; phylum Streptophyta; class Magnoliopsida; order Asterales; family Asteraceae; genus Lactuca; species Lactuca serriola. The sequence continues at coordinate 136,445,350 of NC_136415.1, forward strand.
TTATTATTATTATTATTATTATTACATTTTTAATTGTATAAAAATATTTTATACATACATTTTTAAATGTATAAAAATATTTCTTACGTTTTTAATACATTTTTATACATATTAGTATTATTATTATTATTACTATTATTATTATTATCATTATTATTACCTTTTTAAATTTATATTTAGTATATATTTTATACATTTTAAAAATATATATACTTGTATTTAATATTTATATATACATTTGAAAGCCCATGTATTCCTAAAGAAATGTATTTATATATTAAAAATGTATTTATTTATATTTAGTAGGTATAAGTATAAATATATATTTATTTCATATAAAAATATATTATATACATATAAATATAAAAATATTTATTTATATGGTTTATATTATATAAAATATAAAATTATATGTATTTGTACATATTACCAAGTATAAATATGTATTTATTATCAAACATCATACTAAATAGATAAGCAAAATAAATATTCATTAATTAAAAACATAACGTAACAATTATAAAACCCTCGTAATTAGAAAACCTCAATAAAAACACTCGATTACAGATAAGATTTAGTATAAAATTTGAAAAACCTCTAATATTCAAATATATTAGGTTAATAGTGAGTAGATAACAATAAATGATCAACAAATAACACTCGTAAATGGAAAATATACAGAATATAATTCAAAAAAACCTCGACAAAAACACTTGATCACTGTAAAAATTAAGTATTATCAACTTAAAATCATTCATTAACTGTTTTTATCTCAAAAATTGATAACGAAATGTCAAATACGAGTGCAAACTTCATTTATGATTGTTGTAAGTTCACAAAAAAGATCACGAAATGCATCAATTGATCTGAAGCATTTGTTTTTTCAAAATCAGTCACTGACGATATTTTTTTACTTTATCAAGCTTTTTCCGTTCGACTCAACAATTATAGATGAAGATTTAGGGTTTTCAAATGTATATAAATACTAAATACAAGTACATATATTTTTAAAAATATATTTATATTAGTAAAAATATTTTTATACATTTAAAAATGTATTAAAATGTATAAAATGTTTTTATACATTTAAAAATGTATGTATAAAATATTTTTATACAATTAAAATGTATTAATAATAATAGTAGTAGTAGTAGTAGTAGTAGTAGTAGTAGTAGTAGTAGTAGTAATAATAATAATAATAATAATAACAACAACAACAACAACAACAACAATCAATGTAAGGGTAAATCCGAACATTTTTGAAAAACTTAAGGGTAAATCCAAACATTTTTGAAAATTCAAGGGATTTAATGGCATTAGGTAACCGGTAGGTTACCTGGAAACCGGCTACAAGGGTAAAAATGAACAAATTAAAGAAAAACTTCGGGCTTTACTGGACATAAAACACGTCCAAGGGTAAAACCGACATTTTTGTAAAAACTTAAGGGCTTTTATGTGTGATAGTGGAAACAGTTGGATGTATGCATTGGTGTCGGGATTGTTTGTCTTCACAAATAAGTAAAAGTTTGAACCCAAGTAGGGGAGAACCATCGATTAAGAGTGATACCTTAGTCGGAGCATGACAACATTTGTGATCGTAGGGCTCGAAGTTGCCCGTTGTGTTACAGTGTAGAGTATTTAGTTATTAAGAAGAATACGCTTGATGAAAAAGAATATAAGGTGGTTGAAAAAGACCAGGTCGTTAGAGAGTTCCATGGATGTATCCCTTGAAGATTTTTTGGGTATACTATCCGTGCATCGGATGGGGGTTGCATATTAGTCTGATTTTGGGGTTTCGCATAGTGAAGTTTCGTGTGGAGGAAGGTGTATTTATTTTCGTAAAACATTGATCACTTAGAATTCAAATGGTGTGACTCATTAAGATAGGTTGAGATTGGATCCATCCAGGGGCATCAACACAGGTTCGTTGGATTCCAAGTGGGGGGAATTATTCATCATAATAAGAGTTCAAGGACTGCATAAACTTCGGTATGGTAAGGAAGGATTGAATCGGTTGCTATAGATTTTGAAATCTTTAGTCCCACCAGTTGATGCATAGGAGAGATAAAAGGCAGACAACCATTCGAGATGGATGATTTGGTTCAGGTGTGGTGTATCGTTGCGGCCTATTACATGCTCAATAATGTTGTGGATTCGATTGTTATAACAGATTCAACTTGTTTTAGGTAAGTGTCTGTCAGTCATTTTGAGTCATCAGCATCGACTCCTATGTTAGGCATTGGTTAGAACTTGGTTTAGAATGGAGTCGAGAGTCCCCTTGGACTTTTATTGCTAATAAGATATTGGATATTAGAGGTGTGGGATGAAAACAATATAGTATTGTATAGGTTTCTAGATGTTGATACTCATTTTGTTCTTAGTTACTACTATCACGGGGGGTGAGATGATGGTTAGGTTCCTTTGGGTCAGTGGGATGATGGTATGATAACTATAGGCCCATTAAAGTGTTGGTCATGAACCAGACAGACCAGGTTGGACAAGGATGGTGTGTTGTCGTGAACTGAAGGAATGATAATTGGAAATCTACAGGTTGATAAATGATGGTTACATGTCTATAGACTCACAATGGTTGGTTATGAGCTTAAATTGGTATATGTATAAATGCATGTTTAGGCTAGTTAGTTTGATTGTATGGTGACTAATTGATGAGAGTACCATGGTGTTTGTTTGGTGCAAGGTATTATACCTCTGATGCAGAGAGGAATGATGTAAGAGTGTGAGTTGGATGCATCGATAGGATATTGCTAGCCAGTGAGTATGATATGCTTTATTCATGTAATTGAAAGTGTTGGTACGTCAGGAAGACAAATAGAGTGCTAGAGTTGTACGGTTGTGTGTCGGAACCATTACCCCTGACGATATGTTGAGGAGGTGTCGCTCAAGATGTTGTTTCATTTCGAAGTAGAAGAGTTCCTTTCAAAGAGAGTACTCGGTTTCGTGTATGAAGAAGTAAGAATGATCGTTTCCTTTGGAGAGTCGGTATTGGAAAGTGTGGGCCATAAATTTTAGATTTATGGGAGTTTTTCAAGGAGTTTGGTTTGTTGCTAGACATGGTTTAGGATGTTAATGGCGAGATACCTTACTATCCTGATGAAGTGAGTGTAGATGTTGATGCTCTTAGTTAGAAGTCGGATAATGAGTCACCTTGGGGGTGTTGTCTTTTAATGGAAATGTTTACTCCTCTTTGGAGGTGTTGGAAATGGTACATGAAGTGGCGTTAGTTTCTAAATGAGAAAGCCAAATGCGAGAGGGTTTCAAGAGAGATTTCGGCTGCGGATCAGGATAGTCAGGGTTATTTGACATATTATGGCCAGGTATGGGTGCCTACAATGGAGGTAACAAGAAGGTACTGCATTAGAAAGGTCGTAGCTAGGCATGGGGTGATATTTTTTGTTGTCTCTGGCAGGGACATCCGGTTCGTGTCTCGGATTTAGGAAAGGTTTAGGAGGAAATGGGTACTTGATGCAATTTAGCATGATTTCCAATCGTGTATTGGCATGTCGTCATTTGTTCTGTTGTGTGGCAAGAAGAATTGGACACCTATATGTTGGGTAGGGATTGGTCATCGAGTGTTGGGGAGCACAGACATCGTACTTATGGCAAATAAGTTGAGTCAGATGTCTTGGAAGCGATTGATAAACATGCAGAGTCGATAGGAGGGCTACGTTGGCAAGAGACATCCGGATTTGGAATTCCAGTCAGGAGATTATAACATGTTGCTAGTTTCACATCGGTAAGAGGTGATGAGGTATCGTAGAAAAGGAGCTTAGGGCCTCGGTGCATAGGTCCATACAAGATCATTTTTCGAGTGAGGAAGGTGGTGTATCATTTGGAACTGGAAGATGAGTAGGGATTAACCTACAAAACTTTCCATATTTCGTAGCTTTGGAAGTGTTAGGGGATGAGACGGGGGCGGGCCCACTCGAAGACATTCAAATAGGCAAGTGACTCAATTATGTTGAGAAGATGATTACAATCATTTAGAGAAATACAAAGACCTTGTGCAACAAGGTGATCAGCATAGTAAAGCTCCATTAGCAACACTAGAAGGGTTCTGAATGGACATAGGAGATAGAGGTAAAGATGTGGGCGCATTATCTAGAGCTTATTTTTTCCATTGACAGAGACTTTGGGGACGAAGTATGATTTAAGTGGGGGAGAGTTGTAACACCCTAATTTCAAATTAATTTAAATAGATATAATCATGGGTCAAAAATAACAGTTTGAGGTTATAAATTCAAATCTTTGAATTCCAATACATAATTTTATATTTCAAGACTAAGTAATAAGGCGTATGAAATGAAATTATAATTACTTGAATGTCAAATCAATGATAGTTGGAGTTATGAAGAACCGGACTCAGACTTCAGGACTTAAAAGTCATAATATTGCAAAGAGGGGCAATAGAGTTGTTGTTTCAAACCTAGGGACATAAGGGGAAATGTTTGGGTTGAGTTGGGGGCCATATGTCCGAATTTGGTCAGCCCCTTAAGTTAAGAACCCTTAAACACAACTTAACCCTAATATCCATTTTGCTTGGAATTCCCGTTTTTGAAGACCTTTCAGCAGTATTCGGACGATCCCTGGAGATTAAACCGTTGGATCATCAAGAAAATTGGATTGAAGCTTTCCAAGAAATATATTGAAACTTTGACCGTTGGAATTTTAATTTAAATGTCTGGAGCTCGAGTTAAAGGTCGTCAATCGTGACAGAAATTTTAGGGTTGTTGTCAAAATCATTTTAGGTGCAAGGCTTGTATGGAGCTTTCAATCTCAACAACCTAGGTATGATTTTTTTGACCATTGAATGTAAATGTCCTATAATTCCTACGGCTGATGTTATACAGACCTAGAAGATGTTAATCGAACTTGAGACTTAATGGGTTGAGTGGATTGAATCATAACCCTAGTTTTATCTTTCTGAAAAATAGACCAATCTGTCCAGAAATTCAACTAACTAGGGTGAAATCGATCTTTTACCCAGACTAGTCCGTAATGAACTGTTTTGCGAGATAGTTTTGTAAAAATCATCAAGAATTGTATAAAAATTATTCAGAGGTGTGCGAATACTACTTTAAAAGCTAAGAACCTGAACTTCATGCATATAAAACAGTTTTGAAAAATAATGTGTTTAAGTGGGGTAAAAACAGGTCCCGAACAGACCATAACTCTTATCTATAAATCTGGAAAAAAATAACCCATGAGTCATTATACTTTTGAGATATCAAAAGACCATAATTGAACTATATTTGTTATTATTAAGAAGCTTGAAGGTTGAACTGGTGTAAAGAGTGTCTCGAGCTACTTTGGAGAGTGTTTTGCTATTGGAGGTGAGTTCCTCACTTCATAACCTTAGGGTATTATATGCCTACTGTTAGGTCGGGTGAGACTAGGAACTATATGGTTGATAGTTAAAGTAATACTTGTTGCATTAGTTATATTTAATGTACTTATTTGTTATGTGGAATGTATATGCATGATATGTATGGGCTCCACGACTGAATACCGAGTCGATATGTTTGGGCTCGACGACTGAATACCGAGCCGACTGACTGAAGGCCATTGTGCCAAGTCAGGGAGACCGAAGGCGGAAACGCCAAGTCTGTGGACTCCACGGCTGAAAACCGAGTCTTTATTTGGGTGTTGTTTGGGATGTGTTACCAGTTTCATAAAGTTATTACAAAAAGGTTTTCATTACAATTATTATCAGAGTCTTCCCAGAACCACATCATAAAACATAATCATGAGGAGCGGTATGATCACACCTTTGCCTTGCCACGGTCTCCTGAAGAACTTGAAAAACATTAAACCACACCTGTAAGCCCGAAAGCTTAGTGAGATACCCCCAAAATACCAACCACATATACCATACACGCACAACATGCCATATCATAACAAAACACAGAACAGTCATGCACTTCAGTTCTATTGTGTGACTGGTCCGCCGCACCGGTCTTCAGTCCACCTGGTCCACCCTCCGAGTCTAGCCATATACATCAAGTCTACAGTGTGATTGGTCCGCCAGCACCGGGCCTTCAATCCACCTGGTCCACTCTCTGAGTCTACAGTATGACTGGTCCGCCCACACTGGGCCTTCAGTCGGCCCGGTCCACTCTCCGAGCCTCGGCACGTCTGGTCCGCCCTCTTGGGGCCTACAGCCTATCCGGACCGCTCGCTGGGACTTCGGATAACCGATCCGCCCTGGGTATGTTGGCCTATAGCACAAAGCAAGACCCACCTCAACCCAACCCCAGTCCAACAACCATGTGCACATAAACATTCAATCATATAAAAATTCGCATCCAATCAAACCGATCTAGCAGATCATATAGCATAATATCATCCTAAACAGGATACCGACCTAACCGGTCACTGGCATATACCATCCTAACTACCAGGATGCAAACATAGCAAAGCAATAACATAACAATGATACCCATATCACAATCCGATAAAGGGCCGGCCTTGGTGTCGTAGACCCTGTCGATATAGTGAGGATAACTCACCTCGCAACTGCCGACTGAAAAGATAAGACCGAGCTGCTCCGACCACTGACTCGATCTCCACCACTAGCCAACACCAACACTGAACTCAAAACAAATGCCAACAATTACCAAAATGCCCCTGGAAGTCAACTGGTCAACCCTTGGTCAAAATCAAAGTCAAAGTCAACCTCCTGACTTACTTTACTCGCCGAGTCAACCCGATGACTCGTCGAGTCCCCATGCTCAGAACTTCCCCAATCTGGGACTCAACTCGCCGAGTCACCCCGAGATTCGCCGAGTCCCACAACTCTGAGTCCCCTCGCACTCAACTCACCGAGTCCTCCCTTGACTCACCGATTCACGGCTCAAACCAAAAGAAGGTAGGACCTCACGACCAGACTCGCCAATTCCAAGAACAGACTCGCCGAGTCCAAGGCTATCTTCAACCAACTCGCCGAGTTGTTCTTCCAACTCGTCGAGTTCCTGCCCATCTTCAAGCAACTCGCCGAGTACACCCTTGTGACTCGCCGAGTACCCCTAGATCTTAATCCATACAGAAGCTTTCCAGGCCATGCAGATGATCCAAACCATAGATCTACCCTTCTACAACCCATCCATCACGTAAAGTGGCAAAATTAGGTGAATCCAAAGACATCTAAGCATATAACACTCTAGGTTTAGGGTTTGGGACAAGATGGCTTCACCAACCACTCAAGAACAGAGACTTTAATGCACTCTAGACCTTCTCCATTCCAGATCTGAGGTAGCAACCTCAGATCTAACCTCCAAACTCAAAATATCACAAGCTATTCTTTCCAAATACTCAAAAATGATGAATCTTGATGACTATCAGCCCAAGCAACGAAATAATACCTCAAAAGAAAGCTCCAACAGAAGAGAAATCCAAATCCTTGCAAAGCCCCTTGCTCCAAGCCTCTAACTCTCCAAGATCTCTTCCAAAATCTCTTCTCCAAGGTTCAAATGCTCTCAAAACACTCACAAACGCGCATTAGGGTTTTCTGGACTTCAAGAGAGGGTGAAAAGGCTGGGGAGAGGGTATAATGTCCTTTATAAAGGGCTCATCCTCCGAAATTAGGGTTTTCTCCACACAGTACCAACTCGCCGAGTCCAGCCGCCGACTCTCCGAGTTGGCCACTTAACACGCGACCCTACTCGCCGAGTCCACCCATGGACTCGCCGAGTTGCCCATTCACATTTTCACTTTGAACCCTCAACTTGCACTCCTGAACTCGGAATGTTACAATTCTCCCCCACTTAAATTAGGCTTCATCCTTGAAGCCTGCGGCAACACAACTCCAGAACTACTCTCGCAATGCACCACCTGGCATTAACCAGACCAGGTTCCTCAAAACACAACCACCGAAACCCAAAACCAAACTTTCCCCTTGGGGCGTCCTAACCACCGCTTCAAGCCGGCCACCGGCCTCATCCTCAGATAACCACACTTAACAACCAAGTACTACTCCATGATACTTCACTCGTTCCAGATCACAACAATCACTTGACTCATACGAGCTGGAGATAGCCCCGAACAACCGGGATCCCGACCCAGCACCACACTGCTATCATTCCTACTTGACAGACATATCTTTCACCGAATTCACTGCTGAGGCTTAACCTGCTCCCTTCCTGAGTCCAACTCTACCCCTTCCATGCTGACAGGATGACACGTCCTTCAGCTTCAGATCAACTCCCATGAGTTCTCCTCCGCAATTACATTCACATGCTGAACTGGATCTAGCAACCTTGGGTTGGGAAGACCCGACACACAAACGACACCTCCAAACATCCCCCCAGGAAGAATTACCACTACATACAAAATTCCTTGATCAAATCAATCTGGGAATCCAAGACTCCATTCCTGCATCCCTTCCGAGCCTCTTAGCTCTACACCCTCGGAATCCCTTCCGTGACCTCAGCAGACATTCAACCCGGATGTGATTTCATATCACCGCCGCAACACACTGCTCAATAACCATAATTGGAACACCCCAATCATAACTCCGCACTACTGCTTTCACTTCCGTGAACTTACACTCCCGCTCGGAGCTACATTCCTTTCCCTTTCCTTACCAAGGAAATCCACTTGGCTGCCTTGACACTACCACAAGTGGAACGGTGCTCACCCAATACTATACCATTCCCTTATAGCATAACCGCTATCTCATGCACCACACATGCTTGGAATCCGCTAGCAAGGACTCTCGAGTCCATGCACTATCTGCCACTAATCATGATCAATACCCGGGGCCAAACCTTCTGATGCTATAACATCGCGACATACTCAATCCATTTCCTCATATAGATCTATCAACACATTCAGAGTCTTCAGCATGACTGGACCGCCTTACCAGGCCTTCAGCCAATCTGGACCACTCTCAGAACCTTCAGCAGGTCTGGACCGCCCTCCAGGGCCTTCAGCCTGTCTGGACTGTCCTCCGAGCCTTCAGCCTGACTGGTACGCCCACCGGCCTTCAGTCTATCCGGTCCGCTCAACTAGCATCCAACATCCCGAATTATCCCTCCAAGAAAAACTGCATATTGTTCTAGCCCTCTAAGGGCTCCGAACTCTGACTCCATCCTACATACTCAAACTCGGCCTGATCCCAGGCCTTCCACAATCAATCACCCCTTTCTCACAAAAACCTTGGTCTGTATCCCGCCCCGTCTGCCTGTCACTTGCTCATACCAACCTACGCTCTTGGCTGACCGAACCGTTGCTGAATCCCCAAACAGCTAATCGACTACTCATGTTTATCGATCTTCCGGAGAATTTTCCGATTCTCCCTACTTAGAGCACTGACTATCAACCACCGGTCGCCATCACCGACCTCCCTTAACAACCCTACACAACACAATCCCTTACACGCGAACTGATTCCCACTAGAACGAGCAACCTTCACAAAATTACATATCAACACAGATCATCTCAGACATCGAAACAAACCCGACGCTCAGCAAACCATTCCTCAGACTACAGATGTTACCCGACATTCAGACCAAAAGACGGATTTCCCACTAAAAATCCTCATGAATGAAAACCAACGGAATTCCTAATACCAAAACCCTTAACCATACCAAAAATCACACAACGAGACTAGCAGATAAACAATACTCCATAATAATCGCAAGATAACAAGATATCAAGAAAGAAACATACCCACAGATGCATCCGGCACTGCCCTGACCTCCTCCGCTGTAAGCTGAAAAGCACGACCCTGAGCCCTTGGGGGCTCCGCTCCACCCTGACCTCCACCCAAAATCCTCAAAGTGGCCGATGTTGGAGCCTACACCAGTCCTGCAGCAAGTTGTGGACAGTTGACCCTCAAGTGTCCAACCTTATGGCAGTGATAACAAATCCTCAAATCCTGAATCGGGGCTGTCTACCGACAATCCCGCGCAAAGTGCTCCTCTTTTCCGCACTTGCGGCATGCACCACCGGACCTACAAACTCTGGTGTGACCCTTCCCACACTTCCCACAAGCGCGGCTTCTCTGATCTCCCAATCTAGAATCAACGGTCTCGAACCGTTTCGGCGCCGGCTGCGACTGTGTCGGTGCCTGCCTCTGCTCTCTCAACTGCAACTCAATCTCCAACTCACACCGCCTGGCAGCCTCGTGCAGCTCTAACAAGGTCTCGCACCTCTGCGTAGACACAAACTGCCTGATATCCCTCTTAAGCATACTCAGATATCGAGACATCTGAGCCTGCTCCGAAGCAAACTCAAGGCAAAACTTCGCCCTCTCAGTGAACATCCTGGTGATCTCCATCACCGACTCCGAATCTTGCTTCAGCTCCAAGAACTCCTGAGCCAATCTCTCCCTCTCAACCCGCGGAACATAACGAGTGCTAAACATCTCCCGGAACTGATCCCAAAAACTGCAGCCCTCTACGCATCCGAATATGACCCCGTGGTTAATCTCCACCAATCCTTCGCCCCGAGCCTCAACAGGTTCAGAGCACACCTCACCCTCTGATCAGCAGGGCATGAACACGTGAAGAAACACCCCTCCACATCCGACAACCATCTCATAGCAACAATCAGGTCCTGAACTCCATCGAAGGTAGGGGCTTCGTATTATCGAAGTCCCGATACTGAAAACCTCTACCGGCTCCTCCCACTACTAGAAAAACAGCCTTTTACGACGCTCATTGTGCGTCGTAAAAGGCTCAGACGACGCGCAAATGCGCATCAAGGAATGCCCTGTCATAAAGAGAGACGACGCGCATTTATGACGCTCATTTACGACGCGCAGTTACAATGCGCGTTTACGACACACAATGCGTATCAAGGAAGGCCCTGTCATAAAGGAAGACGGCACGCATTCGCGTGTCGTAACCTTACGACGCGCGTGTTAATGTCACGCAATGCGTATCAAGAAAGCCCCTGTTAAGAAAGGTCATGTCATAAATGAAGATGACACACATTTTTGCGTATCATAATTTTAAATGTTTAAAAAAATATATTTTTTATAGATTTACTAATTTTCAAATTAAATTTGCATTTAATGCCTCATAATAGAAAATAAAATATCATATACAAAAAATATAATCCATTTCATAAAATTTAATGTCATATAAAATATCATATACAAAAAAGAGAATCCATTGCATAATATTTTATTACAAATTTGACATTTTTTATTTCCGTACTTTGACAATTTGTGCTACTGCTGATTCTGGAGCCAATCCGCAACTGCATTCCAGAGCTGATTCAGTGGAAAGAGCATCCAAGACTCCATCACTTGAAATTACAAGCCGCCCACAAGCAGAAGATAGCTGAAGATCATGAATAAATAAAAGTTTTTAATAAAAAGAGGAATAAATTGAGTTTAATTACTAAACTAACCTTCACTTGTTTGACATGAGGAACTGGAATAATGAACTCCCCAACATCTCTATCTCCAATAGATCTTGAAAGGCATAACCCACCTTGGCAACATTTTAATGGACCAAGAAACTTACATGGACTGCTGACCACCAGCTTCTAGTATCATCTGAGTATATATGTACTCATCAACTCTCTGTTTGTTTTCCTTATTGAGCCACCTAATGCTGCATCAATTAGTAAATAAATCCTTTGTGTTAGAAATATCCTAAAAACCTATAAGTAATGTACCTTCAAAAGTAATATTATATATATATATATATATATATATATATATATATATATATATATATATATATATATATATGCAAACCGTTCCACAACCAATACAACTCCCATGTTATGCAAACCATTCCAAAAAGTGGTACCTCATTTTGTTCAAACCTGTCCATTTCCACAAGCAGTTGATGAAGTTTTTTCTTTGTATGACCTTCCCACTGCTTTCTAGTCGATCCAACAGCATCTATCTCATCAATAAAGATGATACATGGCGCCTGAAACAATCAGCAACACGTTTTGTCTAAAACATAAATAAATTTGTTCTGATTCTGAAAAGAAAGGACAAGACAAGACAAACCTTCTTCTTTGCTGCTTGAAACAAAGATCTCACCCTCCGAGCACTCACACCGACAAACCTAACACAGGAAAAAGAAGCATGCAAGCATTCAGTCTATATAGTTACAGACTTACAGGTTAGTGCTCATGAAACTCATTGTTCTATTTTATCATGTAAGCAATTTGAAAGCATAAAATTGTTAAAGTTTTTCCCACAACACAAGCAATCAAGCATTATGTTTATAAAAGTGTGATAAAGTTTACTTACATTTCCTCAAACTAGGAACCTGCCCGGTAGAGAAATGGAACCCCAGCTTCTCCAGCAATCGCCTTAAAATTTGTCATAATCAGAACATAAAAAATGAATTAATGTATTAGTAACAGAATAGAAACATATACAAAATCTTTTACAGCTTACCTTGGCAAGTAGAGTTTTCCCTGTTCCAGGTGCACCAGTCAAAAGTATCCCCTACAAAAGGATCGGGTAGACTGATTTTACATTTATTTCAATAATTTACTTTCTTACAGTTACCAACTGCATAAAGTTACTTCACAACATTTGTTTCAATAATCAATTCCCCAAACACAAATCCGGTGAAACATTCACTTGCTCTTTACATTGTTTATGTTGTTCCTTTAGGCCATTTTTAGTGCATCCATCAGAGATGTATTGTCCACCTGTCAATAGAGATTAAAGAGTGAATATTATTTGTTCAAGTGTCAAAAAAGGCAAAATGGTCATTTACACAGAAAAGAAAAGAAATAGGCAAACACATGGGTATGATTGGTTCGTCCCTATTGTCATGTAACATCAGTCGCATTTCTTCCCTTTGTCCAGCTAACATATCCCGAATCATGGCTTGCACTCCGGCCATAGTGATCTGCTCTGGTGCAGCAACTTCAACAGCTACTTGTTCAATCACAGGAGGTTGATTCCTATTTTCATCTGCGTTTCCAATGCCACTCCTGGTTCTTACCATTTTGATCTATACACCGAATAAGGTGAAATTAGATCCTCATCCATGATAGATAACTAAATCATCCTTATCACTTTGAAAAGTTTACATGTTAGTTCTAATACCGTAGACGTACGCTTAGAATCCTACACACATAAGGTTTCCAGATCCAGTCGGCAACAGACCATAGATCCGAACAAATAATATCATATATGGCAACATATAACATTTAGCACATAAAAGCATTTTAGGCAACTTTCCTAAAATAAACTTAGTGCTCGTGTCTGAAATATAATAGACACACATCTAACAATATTCACTTAGCATTCTAAGTTTAAGTCTAGAAATCCTACAAATTCTTAGTTCGCTTAAACTAATGCTCTGATACCAACTGTGGCATCCCCAAAAATCACGGCCAGAAAAGACCGATTTCATTTATGCTTTTAAAATAATTTCAGAGTAAATCCTTTTGATTTAAAAGAGTTGCGGAATTTTTTCCCAAAACAAAATATGATAAAATAAAGTTTATCAAAGCATTTCATCAAGAGATGCATTTTCATTATATAACAATATTCGGGATGTCATGTTCCGATAAACAGACCAAAAGCATAAACAACAAAAGATCGACCATAAAATAGTTACATATAACAACTGGTCGAATATCAAAAGATCCTGATAAGTCATCCAACTTATGCTTTCGCGCCACTACCTGTAATACAACAAAATTGAGCGGGTCAGGCTTAGGAGCCTGGTGAGCATATATGGTTTTCAACCCACAATAAATAATTATATTTAATTTCACCAACAATTCAACAATAACCCAATTACCCATTCCTGTTATCCTCACTTTATGTCCCTAAAACAACATCTATCTCAAGGGACCTAATCTAGGATTTTCATCGGGACGGACATTACTGCAAAGGGGTTTCCTCAACAGTAGATGTCCTAAAGGCAACCATGAGGGGGATAGAGTACACCGGTGAACACATCGTTCACAACACCTACAGGTTATGAGCCTGCTAGCGTTCCACAGGACTGTCTAGAAAGAGTCTGTGGTCGTTATCCATACTCCGCTGAATAATTAGATCAACAACAACAAAATCGAGGCCTCTCATCTGTTTATCACACATCAACTATCTACCCATGTTCTACCCAACATATTAGTAGATAAAATATATATATTTTTATACATTATTTAAAACCTGTATAGCATTCTCATTCAATACATATTCCAAACAACAGATGAGACACATACACATAACACGTATTTCATAGAGAATAAATCACATCTATGAGATAGAAGAAAATGAATATACATTCACACATATAACAATAAAATATACACATAACACGTATTTCGTATCAAATACTTCATAATTATGCATTAGAAGAAAGTAACTATACACTCACTTGATCAGAAGATGATCAGACAGCACTACGGCTTGTAGAAGTAGTATTCTTCAGTAGATCTGGAAGATCTTCACAAAAAGTAGCTTCTCGCGGGCAGAGCTTTGGCTTGGGAATTGCACTTCTAGGGATCTTCGGGGCTTCGGGACTTGCTTCAGGGCTCGGGAATGATACCGGGGCTTCGGGGTATAAGTTGCATGAAAAAAGATGCCAAACGGGAGAGAGAGAGAGAAGAGAAATTGAGCAAAAGGATCGGCTGCCCTCGCATGCCCTTTTATAGAGGTTGAAGCCTCGCATTACGTTGGGCGTAATGCTCAGTACGCGGGGCGTACGCTTCGGATTCGTCATCGCTTACGTCATTGGAGCTCTTGAGTGCGAGGCGGTGCATGCATCGGGGTACGCTGGGCGTAGTTCGGATCAGATCGGTGACTCCTTCGGATATCCATCCGAATTAAAGATTAAATAATAAATATTAATTATTTAAAAACTTCATAAATTCATATCTTCTTCATACGAACTCCGTTTTCGACGTTCTTTATATCCACGCGTAGGTGAGACTACGCTCTACAACTTTCATTTAGACTCCATCGGCTAATTTTGAATTTAGTTTTATTATTTATTTTTAGTAGGCCGGGACATGAAAACTCCGTTATAAATTCATAACTTCTTCATCTGACGTCCGTTTTCGTCTGTCTTTTAACCAATGCACTACTATCAACGAGATCTTCGATTCTCATTTAGATTGTTTCGAACAACAATCACTCGATCTCGAATTCGAGTTTCGGGCTGCATATTGCTAAGCTGAAACTTAGAAAAATCATAACTTCCTCATACGAAGTCAGATTTGGGCATTCTTTTTATGCACGCTCTCGGTTTAACGAACTCTACAACATTATTTTAGATCACTAGGGCTAAATATCTCTCTAACGTAAATTCACTTTTTACATCATTCAGCGTCGTGCCGGTTCTTTCACGAAACTTCGACAGATCATAACCTCTTCGTTATAACTCGGATTTCGGAATTCTTTATATATTCGGAAACCTTGTTTCAACTACTACAACATTATCCATAGATATCAATCTTATCTAACATTTCATTTTGACGCTTATTTTTATTCTTAATTCAATTAAGACACACAATTAAGCACAAAACACAAAATACTCAAATAATACACTTCTTTTATTTCAAAATGAGTTACAAAGGTTAACATAGACTACTATATCAACATTAATGGCAAGCCCATAAACACAGGCGTTACATGAGTACATAGTCTCTTTCATAATCACGAGATTTAATACAAGTATTTTTGAATGTATTAAGTACACGTTTTGAGTAAGTGTGTAGTTGCTTTCTGCTAACACATAAATACGAAGTATTCTCCATAAAATATGTGCTATGTGTTTATATATTATTTGTTAATGAAATGAGTATTGATTGAATGTTGTATACATGTTTTAAATTGTATATATATGCTTTTATCTACAAATATGTTGGGTAGAACATGGGTAGATAGTAGATGTGTGATGAAATAAAATGATGAGAGGCCTCGATGTTGTTGTTGATCTAGTCATCTAGCGGAGTATGGATGACGACCACGGAGTCTTTCTAGACTATCCAGTGGAACGCTGGCAGGTTCATAACCTGTAGGTGTTGTGAACGATGTGTTCACCGGTTTACTCTATCCCCCTTATGGTTGCCTTTAGGACATCTATTGTTGAGGAAACCCTTTTGCAGTAATGTCCATCCCGATGAAAATCCTTAGACTAGGTCCCTCGTGATAGATGTTGTTTTAGGGATGTAAAGTGAGGATAACGGGAATGTGTAATCAAGTTATTGTTGGATGGTGAAATTTAAATATAATTATTTATTATGGGTTGAAAACCCTATATGCTCACCAGGCTCCCAAGCCTGACCCACTCAGTTTCTTTGTATTACAAGTAGTGGCGCGAGAACATAAGTTGGACAACTTGTGAAGATATTTTGTTTATAGGCTAGTAGTTATATATAACTGTTGTAAAGCTTATAATGTGTTGTTTATGCTTTTGGTCTGTATCGGAACATAACATCCCGAGTTTTGTTATATATGAAAATACATTTCTTTAAGGAATGCTTTGATAAATTTTATTTATCATATTTTTTTGAGGAAACCCCTTTGCAGTAATGTCCATCCCGATGAAAATCCTTGGACTATGTCCCTCGTGATAGTTGTTGTTTTAGGGACGTAAAGTGAGGATAACGGGAATGGGTAATCGGGTTATTGTTGGATGGTGAAAATTAAATATAATTATTATTGTGGGTTGAAAACCCTATATGCTCACCAGGATCCTAAGCTTGACCCACTCAGTTTCTTTGTATTACAGGTAGTGACGCGAGAGCATAAGTTGGACAACTTGTGAAGATATTTTGTTTATAGGCCAGTAGTTGTATATAACTGTTGTAAGGCTTATAATGTGCCGTTTATGCTTTTGGTCTGTATCGGAACATGACATACCGAGTTTTGCTATATATGAAAATACATTTCTTTAAGGAATGATTTGATAAATTTTATTTATCATATTTTGTTTTGGGAACAAATTCCGCAGCTCTTTTAAATCAAAGGATTACTCTGAAAATTATTTTAAAAGCATAAATTAAATTGGTCTTTTCTAGCCGTGATTTTGGGGATGTCACAGGACCGAAGATAAGATGATAAGTGGCTCTAATAGGTCGGTCGTCAGGTTCGAGGAATGGAGTTGTAGTTGTTCATGCTGCTAATAGGAGTGATGAGGCGACTAAAAAATGGAGACCTTATCTTAGAGACGCAGCTGGGAAAGAGGAAGTGAGCATGGGGCTTGACTTTGTTAGCAAGTATCAAGAAGTCAAACGTTGTTGTGTCAAGAATTAAAGGCCAAAAGAATCACAACATCTATGGTAATATTGGAAGACTCCTGTGTTTGTACATTGTAAGTTTAAATGCGGTAAGTACAAATGGAAGGGACATGCACACTAGGACTGTTTACTGTTGCGGAGTTATGTCTTGGTTACAATAGGGTCAAATGCACGTGTTTACCAGTAGAGGTGGCATAGGTCCCGGTACCTACATTTTGCAGAAAGTTAAGACATGGCCTTAAGACGTTTTTGAATGCGTTCTTCATGTTGTATGTTGTTATATCCTCGTTACATATATTCGGGTATGTATAGCTGAAATTGTATTAGTTATATTGTGACTACGTTCGGGGAGTTCCATGGATAGGTTTATATAGCCTAGAATTTGCCACTCGTTTATATTTTTTGCTTTGATAATTAGTTGGGTCGTGATATTTTTTTGAAGTCTAATCCATTCCCTTGTGGTTGAGATTGTCGATGATGGGATGGTGACGGTTACCTATGGTTACCGAGGTTGCACTTTAGAGGTCCTTGGCGGGAGGTTACCGACCGGTTTATTTCAATGGGAAAATGACATAAAAGCCCTTAAGTTTTCACAAAAATGTCGGTTTTACCCTTGGACGTGTTTTATGTCCAATAAAGTCTGAAGTTTTGTTTAATTTGTTCATTTTTCCCCTTGTAGCCGGTTTCCAGGTAACCTACCAATTACCTAGGTTACTTGATGCCAGTAAAGCCCTTGAATTTTCAAAAATGTTCGGATTTACCCTTAAGTTTTTAAAAAATGTTCGAATTTACCCCTACCTTGATTGTTATTTTGATTATTATTATTATTATTATTATTATTATTATTATTATTATTATTATTATTATTATTATTATTACATTTTTAATTGTATAAAAATATTTTATACATACATTTTTAAATGTATAAAAATATTTCTTACGTTTTTAATACATTTTTATACATATTAGTATTATTATTATTATTATTATTATTATTATTATCATTATTATTACCTTTTTAAATTTATATTTAGTATATATTTTATACATTTTAAAAATATATATACTTGTATTTAATATTTATATATACATTTGAAAGCCCATGTATTCCTAAAGAAATGTATTTATATATTAAAAATGTATTTATTTATATTTAGTAGGTATAAGTATAAATATATATTTATTTCATATAAAAATATATTATATACATATAAATATAAAAATATTTATTTATATGGTTTATATTATATAAAATATAAAATTATATGTATTTGTACATATTACCAAGTATAAATATGTATTTATTATCAAACATCATACTAAATAGATAAGCAAAATAAATATTCATTAATTAAAAACATAACGTAACAATTATAAAACCCTCGTAATTAGAAAACCTCAATAAAAACACTCGATTACAGATAAGATTTAGTATAAAATTTGAAAAACCTCTAATATTCAAATATATTAGGTTAATAGTGAGTAGATAACAATAAATGATCAACAAATAACACTCGTAAATGGAAAATATACAGAATATAATTCAAAAAAACCTCGACAAAAACACTTGATCACTGTAAAAATTAAGTATTATCAACTTAAAATCATTCATTAACTGTTTTTATCTCAAAAATTGATAACGAAATGTCAAATACGAGTGCAAACTTCATTTATGATTGTTGTAAGTTCACAAAAAAGATCACGAAATGCATCAATTGATCTGAAGCATTTGTTTTTTCAAAATCAGTCACTGACGATATTTTTTTACTTTATCAAGCTTTTTCCGTTCGACTCAACAATTATAGATGAAGATTTAGGGTTTTCAAATGTATATAAATACTAAATACAAGTACATATATTTTTAAAAATATATTTATATTAGTAAAAATATTTTTATACATTTAAAAATGTATTAAAATGTATAAAATATTTTTATACATTTAAAAATGTATGTATAAAATATTTTTATACAATTAAAATGTATTAATAATAATAGTAGTAGTAGTAGTAGTAGTAGTAGTAGTAGTAGTAGTAGTAGTAGTAGTAATAATAATAATAATAATAATAACAACAACAACAACAACAACAACAACAACAATCAATGTAAGGGTAAATCCGAACATTTTTGAAAAACTTAAGGGTAAATCCAAACATTTTTGAAAATTCAAGGGCTTTAATGGCATTAGGTAACCGGTAGGTTACCTGGAAACCGGCTACAAGGGTAAAAATGAACAAATTAAAGAAAAACTTCGGGCTTTACTGGACATAAAACACGTCCAAGGGTAAAACCGACATTTTTGTAAAAACTTAAGGGCTTTTATGTGTGATAGTGGAAATAGTTGGATGTGTGCATTGGTGTCGGGATTGTTTGTCTTCACAAATAAGTAAAAGTTTGAACCCAAGTAGGGGAGAACCATCGATTAAGAGTGATACCTTAGTCGGAGCATGACAACATTTGTGATCGTAGGGCTCGAAGTTGCCCGTTGTGTTACAGTGTAGAGTATTTAGTTATTAAGAAGAATACGCTTGATGAAAAAGAATATAAGGTGGTTGAAAAAGACCAGGTCGTTAGAGAGTTCCATGGATGTATCCCTTGAAGATTTTTTGGGTATACTATCCGTGCATCGGATGGGGGTTGCATATTAGTCTGATTTTGGGGTTTCGCATAGTGAAGTTTCGTGTGGAGGAAGGTGTATTTATTTTCGTAAAACATTGATCACTTAGAATTCAAATGGTGTGACTCATTAAGATAGGTTGAGATTGGATCCATCCAGGGGCATCAACACAGGTTCGTTGGATTCCAAGTGGGGGGAATTATTCATCATAATAAGAGTTCAAGGACTGCATAAACTTCGGTATGGTAAGGAAGGATTGAATCGGTTGCTATAGATTTTGAAATCTTTAGTCCCACCAGTTGATGCATAGGAGAGATAAAAGGCAGACAACCATTCGAGATGGATGATTTGGTTCAGGTGTGGTGTATCGTTGCGGCCTATTACATGCTCAATAATGTTGTGGATTCGATTGTTATAACAGATTCAACTTGTTTTAGGTAAGTGTCTGTCAGTCATTTTGAGTCATCAGCATCGACTCCTATGTTAGGCATTGGTTAGAACTTGGTTTAGAATGGAGTCGAGAGTCCCCTTGGACTTTTATTGCTAATAAGATATTGGATATTAGAGGTGTGGGATGAAAACAATATAGTATTGTATAGGTTTCTAGATGTTGATACTCATTTTGTTCTTAGTTACTACTATCACGGGGGGTGAGATGATGGTTAGGTTCCTTTGGGTCAGTGGGATGATGGTATGATAACTATAGGCCCATTAAAGTGTTGGTCATGAACCAGACAGACCAGGTTGGACAAGGATGGTGTGTTGTCGTGAACTGAAGGAATGATAATTGGAAATCTACAGGTTGATAAATGATGGTTACATGTCTATAGACTCACAATGGTTGGTTATGAGCTTAAATTGGTATATGTATAAATGCATGTTTAGGCTAGTTAGTTTGATTGTATGGTGACTAATTGATGAGAGTACCATGGTGTTTGTTTGGTGCAAGGTATTATACCTCTGATGCAGAGAGGAATGATGTAAGAGTGTGAGTTGGATGCATCGATAGGATATTGCTAGCCAGTGAGTATGATATGCTTTATTCATGTAATTGAAAGTGTTGGTACGTCAGGAAGACAAATAGAGTGCTAGAGTTGTACGGTTGTGTGTCGGAACCATTACCCCTGACGATATGTTGAGGAGGTGTCGCTCAAGATGTTGTTTCATTTCGAAGTAGAAGAGTTCCTTTCAAAGAGAGTACTCGGTTTCGTGTATGAAGAAGTAAGAATGATCGTTTCCTTTGGAGAGTCGGTATTGGAAAGTGTGGGCCATAAATTTTAGATTTATGGGAGTTTTTCAAGGAGTTTGGTTTGTTGCTAGACATGGTTTAGGATGTTAATGGCGAGATACCTTACTATCCTGATGAAGTGAGTGTAGATGTTGATGCTCTTAGTTAGAAGTCGGATAATGAGTCACCTTGGGGGTGTTGTCTTTTAATGGAAATGTTTACTCCTCTTTGGAGGTGTTGGAAATGGTACATGAAGTGGCGTTAGTTTCTAAATGAGAAAGCCAAATGCGAGAGGGTTTCAAGAGAGATTTCGGCTGCGGATCAGGATAGTCAGGGTTATTTGACATATTATGGCCAGGTATGGGTGCCTACAATGGAGGTAACAAGAAGGTACTGCATTAGAAAGGTCGTAGCTAGGCATGGGGTGATATTTTTTGTTGTCTCTGGCAGGGACATCCGGTTCGTGTCTCGGATTTAGGAAAGGTTTAGGAGGAAATGGGTACTTGATGCAATTTAGCATGATTTCCAATCGTGTATTGGCATGTCGTCATTTGTTCTGTTGTGTGGCAAGAAGAATTGGACACCTATATGTTGGGTAGGGATTGGTCATCGAGTGTTGGGGAGCACAGACATCGTACTTATGGCAAATAAGTTGAGTCAGATGTCTTGGAAGCGATTGATAAACATGCAGAGTCGATAGGAGGGCTACGTTGGCAAGAGACATCCGGATTTGGAATTCCAGTCAGGAGATTATAACATGTTGCTAGTTTCACATCGGTAAGAGGTGATGAGGTATCGTAGAAAAGGAGCTTAGGGCCTCGGTGCATAGGTCCATACAAGATCATTTTTCGAGTGAGGAAGGTGGTGTATCATTTGGAACTGGAAGATGAGTAGGGATTAACCTACAAAACTTTCCATATTTCGTAGCTTTGGAAGTGTTAGGGGATGAGACGGGGGCGGGCCCACTCGAAGACATTCAAATAGGCAAGTGACTCAATTATGTTGAGAAGATGATTACAATCATTTAGAGAAATACAAAGACCTTGTGCAACAAGGTGATCAGCATAGTAAAGCTCCATTAGCAACACTAGAAGGGTTCTGAATGGACATAGGAGATAGAGGTAAAGATGTGGGCGCATTATCTAGAGCTTATTTTTTCCATTGACAGAGACTTTGGGGACGAAGTATGATTTAAGTGGGGGAGAGTTGTAACACCCTAATTTCAAATTAATTTAAATAGATATAATCATGGGTCAAAAATAACAGTTTGAGGTTATAAATTCAAATCTTTGAATTCCAATACATAATTTTATATTTCAAGACTAAGTAATAAGGCGTATGAAATGAAATTATAATTACTTGAATGTCAAATCAATGATAGTTGGAGTTATGAAGAACCGGACTCAGACTTCAGGACTTAAAAGTCATAATATTGCAAAGAGGGGCAATAGAGTTGTTGTTTCAAACCTAGGGACATAAGGGGAAATGTTTGGGTTGAGTTGGGGGCCATATGTCCGAATTTGGTCAGCCCCTTAAGTTAAGAACCCTTAAACACAACTTAACCCTAATATCCATTTTGCTTGGAATTCCCGTTTTTGAAGACCTTTCAGCAGTATTCGGACGATCCCTGGAGATTAAACCGTTGGATCATCAAGAAAATTGGATTGAAGCTTTCCAAGAAATATATTGAAACTTTGACCGTTGGAATTTTAATTTAAATGTCTGGAGCTCGAGTTAAAGGTCGTCAATCGTGACAGAAATTTTAGGGTTGTTGTCAAAATCATTTTAGGTGCAAGGCTTGTATGGAGCTTTCAATCTCAACAACCTAGGTATGATTTTTTTGACCATTGAATGTAAATGTCCTATAATTCCTACGGCTGATGTTATACAGACCTAGAAGATGTTAATCGAACTTGAGACTTAATGGGTTGAGTGGATTGAATCATAACCCTAGTTTTATCTTTCTGAAAAATAGACCAATCTGTCCAGAAATTCAACTAACTAGGGTGAAATCGATCTTTTACCCAGACTAGTCCGTAATGAACTGTTTTGCGAGATAGTTTTGTAAAAATCATCAAGAATTGTATAAAAATTATTCAGAGGTGTGCGAATACTACTTTAAAAGCTAAGAACCTGAACTTCATGCATATAAAACAGTTTTGAAAAATAATGTGTTTAAGTGGGGTAAAAACAGGTCCCGAACAGACCATAACTCTTATCTATAAATCTGGAAAAAAATAACCCATGAGTCATTATACTTTTGAGATATCAAAAGACCATAATTGAACTATATTTGTTATTATTAAGAAGCTTGAAGGTTGAACTGGTGTAAAGAGTGTCTCGAGCTACTTTGGAGAGTGTTTTGCTATTGGAGGTGAGTTCCTCACTTCATAACCTTAGGGTATTATATGCCTACTGTTAGGTCGGGTGAGACTAGGAACTATATGGTTGATAGTTAAAGTAATACTTGTTGCATTAGTTATATTTAATGTACTTATTTGTTATGTGGAATGTATATGCATGATATGTATGGGCTCCACGACTGAATACCGAGTCGATATGTTTGGGCTCGACGACTGAATACCGAGCCGACTGACTGAAGGCCATTGTGCCAAGTCAGGGAGACCGAAGGCGGAAACGCCAAGTCTGTGGACTCCACGGCTGAAAACCGAGTCTTTATTTGGGTGTTGTTTGGGATGTGTTACCAGTTTCATAAAGTTATTACAAAAAGGTTTTCATTACAATTATTATCAGAGTCTTCCCAGAACCACATCATAAAACATAATCATGAGGAGCGGTATGATCACACCTTTGCCTTGCCACGGTCTCCTGAAGAACTTGAAAAACATTAAACCACACCTGTAAGCCCGAAAGCTTAGTGAGATACCCCCAAAATACCAACCACATATACCATACACGCACAACATGCCATATCATAACAAAACACAGAACAGTCATGCACTTCAGTTCTATTGTGTGACTGGTCCGCCGCACCGGTCTTCAGTCCACCTGGTCCACCCTCCGAGTCTAGCCATATACATCAAGTCTACAGTGTGATTGGTCCGCCAGCACCGGGCCTTCAATCCACCTGGTCCACTCTCTGAGTCTACAGTATGACTGGTCCGCCCACACTGGGCCTTCAGTCGGCCCGGTCCACTCTCCGAGCCTCGGCACGTCTGGTCCGCCCTCTTGGGGCCTACAGCCTATCCGGACCGCTCGCTGGGACTTCGGATAACCGATCCGCCCTGGGTATGTTGGCCTATAGCACAAAGCAAGACCCACCTCAACCCAACCCCAGTCCAACAACCATGTGCACATAAACATTCAATCATATAAAAATTCGCATCCAATCAAACCGATCTAGCAGATCATATAGCATAATATCATCCTAAACAGGATACCGACCTAACCGGTCACTGGCATATACCATCCTAACTACCAGGATGCAAACATAGCAAAGCAATAACATAACAATGATACCCATATCACAATCCGATAAAGGGCCGGCCTTGGTGTCGTAGACCCTGTCGATATAGTGAGGATAACTCACCTCGCAACTGCCGACTGAAAAGATAAGACCGAGCTGCTCCGACCACTGACTCGATCTCCACCACTAGCCAACACCAACACTGAACTCAAAACAAATGCCAACAATTACCAAAATGCCCCTGGAAGTCAACTGGTCAACCCTTGGTCAAAATCAAAGTCAAAGTCAACCTCCTGACTTACTTTACTCGCCGAGTCAACCCGATGACTCGTCGAGTCCCCATGCTCAGAACTTCCAAGGTTTCTTCCTAACTAGCATAGCATAAGGATTATGAATCATAAAACTACTAGTAGAAATACATACCTTTTGATGGTGGTTGATTGCTTGGAGTTTGAGAGCCTAGCACCAATAATGTGAATGCCTCAAATGGAATCACAAATCACCACAAAAACTTGGAAAACTTTGAGAGAGTAGTATACTTTCTTATGAAATCGGCCACCACTAAGTCTCACACCACTTGTGTCACATTTCTTGCATCATTTGCTTCTTTATATAGTGTGCATGGTTAGGGTGAAACCCTAATAACCCATGCATTTTCCTTTCCAAGGATCCATGGGTTAAAAGCTCCATGGACCATCCATGGACTTCCATATTAGCTTAGCCCATTAAGAAATGAGTATTAGCCCACACTATATAAAATATAATAGCCCATAATTTAATCAGTCTTCTTTTTAATCTCTAAATTAATTCATAATTAATTTAAGACTAAAACTAATTAAATAACATGACTTCATATTAATATATTATAACTTATAATATATTAATAAATCGTAAGTATACAATTCTCATAAAATTATCCATAAATCGTTTGGGTGAAGTGCAACCCAAATGGACCATGCCGGGTCGGGTCAAGTATGTACCAAATAAGTTATGGACTTAGACACCTTATCCAACAGAATCCCACTTGGATAAGTCTGATAACTATATTTGCGTATGTTACTTCAGGAACCAACCAGCAATCGTAGCTCTCGAAAACTCTGTTGAACTATGAAGCGCCATTTTTGATAAGTGATCATATAATCCTCTGTTCTCATGATATCAGCCGGACAAATACATGGAACAACGTCGTACTTATTGTCCAGCAGTTTGTTTCCCGATTTCCGATTTGTTTGACAAAGAACTTAATCGAACACATCAATTTAGTTCTGACCGGCCGGTACATAGGTCACAACAAAATCATCGAGGGGCCCAAATATCGCTTATATTTCTAGAAGGAACAGATAAACTTCGACTCATATGCTTATTCTACTACTTGTTGAATTGTACACAAAGGCACGTTTTATAACATCAAGTTACTGATGCGTTTACGTGCAATCAATGCACAACCAACTCATAGGTAACAAGTCATATCTCTAGGTTTGAAGATTTATATGATATTACCATCTCACGATCACTCGAGATAAATTCCATGAAGTGATACAAGTGAGCGTGGGTTTATTCCAATACTCATAACTTATGAGCACTCATGAATGTTGTAGCAACCATTGCTATGACTAAACCCATTTAGCCATCTACAAACTCGATTCATGACAGTCTTGATTCATACCTACTTCCAACATATGAACGACTGTGGAGTGTTCAAATAACTTAGTCATTCGGAAAGAATAACCTAGCTATTTCGGAAGTCAAAACATGCAAAGTGAAACACAATAATAATCGAATCCAATATGGTCTCAGAACCCTTTTGAATATAAATAGAACCACCTTTTATTTATCACCATATTGATTACACATTATTCATTGTATAATGTTTCAAACAATCAACTTAAGACTTGAATAAAAAACAACAGTCGTCCCATGCTCCTAGCATGTACACTTTGTTTTACTAAACAATAGTTATGCCATACTCCAAGTATGCACACTATGTTTGTCTATGATCCTTACATTGTGATGTAGATCAATTGAACATGATTCCAATGATACTCATTTCACAATCCCAAATCCTTATTGTAAATGTGAGAATCCCCGATTCCTATCATTTACCAAAAAAAACTGTTAGATTTTAAACTTTTATGCAATGTTCCTCTTGTAATGATTATGCACAAAGTCACCAAAACCTTGTCACCAGTCATTACAGAGTATTCCAAAGAAGGTCAACTTCTATGGAACGGAAGTCTCATATTCAAAGTACATTACTTTGAACATCCTTCTTGCATTAAGGTTTTCTAATCTTACATAGATTGAATAACTTCCACCTATGGAGACATTTCCATAGTCCCATTTTGACTATCACTTCCAAACAAGAGTTACTTCTTTTCAGAACATGTCAATACGGTCCTTTCCGACAACTTACATCATACTTCCAACTTTCCCTGAGCAACCAATCTTTGGCGAACCTCAGATTTGTCCTCGACAATTGCTTAATCACTTTAGTCATATCCAGTTCTAGACTTTTCCCTTCTTAATGCCTTAAGCATTTGGAAAATTTAGAAAAGATTTATATTATAGCACATGCAATCGATCCTATATCCGAAGCATATGGGACACGATTCATGATGTTCGACATAAAGACATGATACTAGACCAGTCTTTTGCTACAATATTTTTTTTTGCCATGTTTTCAAAATTTAACTATGAAGAGGGATGCCATAATCATAATCGAATTTTGAAAACGCAATATATATAGAATTTCCTTAAGTCGAACCATTCAGACATAAAATTCATATATATGTCCTTGACTAAAGTTGATTAAAATCTCAATCTAAGCTTTGGAATTGAAACGAAGTATAATTTCCTCTCCCTTAATTATAGCAAAACAACTTTTCAACCCCTGCAACTTCATGAATTGAAACTTTGTTTTCTATAATTAACATTGCTAACTTGCAACACTAAACGTAATAATCATGCTCCCACTAACATGATGATTATCAGCATAACACTTATGCTCCCACTAGCTCTGACATATTTCCAGAAATCTGCTGGACTTCTGAAATTTAGATTCATACACCCTTTCTTAGATAGCTCACATGTGTGTCTAAGCAATTTCAAGAACTATGAAAAGGGATGTCGTAATCATAGTCTCAATTTCTTAGACCTTTTCCATTTCTCACAAGTCCATGTTAGTGTGCCGGTTAACCACACACGCTCCACTAACGACTTTTGAAAATGCAAATAACACAATTGATATCTACGTAAAATCTACTTAGTGAAAGCGTTTCCTCACCATCATTTTCATGAATCGGAGAGAAACCTTATGACACTTAGATTTTTAGTGTATGAGTTCCTATCCATGTGAATTTGTCTAAACCATAATCACAAGATAAGATTAGTGACAAATCCAGCCTTACATGGATTAAACTTGTTCAATCTTAGTTTCTTGTCACCTTGGTAGCACAAGGCCCACCAATGCTTCCAAGTTGAACTCTGATAACTCACACGCTCCATTAACGACTTTTGAAAATGCAAATAACACAATTGATATCTACGTAAAATCTACTTAGTGAAAGCGTTTCCTCACCATCATTTTCATGAATCGGAGAGAAACCTTATGACACTTAGATTTTTAGTGTATGAGTTCCTATCCATGTGAATTTGTCAAAACCATAATCACAAGATAAGATTAGTGACAAATTCAGCCTTACATGGATTAAACTTGTTCAATCTTAGTTTCTTGTCACCTTGGTAGCACAAGGCCCACCAATGCTTCCAAGTTGAACTCTGATAACTCACATGCAAATTCAACTTATTTGAAGTAGGTACAGAAATAAGAATTATGTCAACACGATAGGTTGCAAACCTTAAGTTGTGTGCTAGTGATAAATTACAGGTTTTACTCTTGATTAAATCTTGAAACTCTTTCAGGATCTTTAAGGGTCCCACTGTCCCCTTGACATATAAGTTTCCCAGGTCAAGAACCATTCCTTGACAAAACAAATATTCAAGGGATAGTGCGGATTCTTATCAAGACTAACACTTCACACAATTGGTCTTAGTTGGTCTTTGTCTCATCCAAGACATCACAACTTACCAATCTCAAATGTACAAGGGTAGAAACATTTTACACTACATTTGATAAGTGTTTTAAACCTTACTTTACGTCACTCAATGTTACAATCTTGGAGTATGACTCTAAGAATTGTTTTGGAACGAAGTATGACTCATCTTCTCGATCTTAACCAATCCAACAATTCATGACCTCTCTTCTTAGCCATAACAATGCACTAAGACGTCCTTAGAGTATGAATTTGTGATATGGTTTCATAATCATTAAGATGATCATGAAATACGATACTAAAGTACTCTCCCATCCTTTCAGATTTGAGAAACTTTTATCTTTCTGCCTAATTTGATTCTTCTCATTTGTTTTGTCATACATTGTAACCTTTCCAATGTTACAGAATTATACTTAACCTTATAAGTAAAATCATATTTACTAATCTTTAGTAAATCATGACAAATCAATCTTTGTGGTGGACCTTGACCAGCGCACACCCAGTGTACCTAATTCCTTAGTCCTTCAATTGACTCACATATACATGTGATCAAAGAATTAGTCTTAATTTTCAAAGATGAAAATTCTCATTCATCATACAATACAACTTGTATGATTCCAAGTTTCTGTCCAATTGAAACTTGGGTGATGAAAAACTTTCTTCATTTGGTAAATTCAGACACTACCACAAATGAAAGAATCAAATCCATTTTCCAATATTGCTATTACTGGAAACATATAAGCAACAACTTTCCACAGATGCCATTGTAAGGATATTTTTAAAATAAATAAAATTAAAACCTTTTTTCCTTTTATTTTAAAACTTTGCGGAAAAACTTATCCTTACAATCCACATGAAAACCTTGTTGTTATCTATTCATAAGCAATATATATATTATAACTCTTAAGCAACAGCTCAAAATTCTGATTGCAGAACCATGCGATCGAAACCCACCTTTGCAATCAGAATCAACATATACTTACTTTAAGCTTCCTATCTTTTCTTTGATTCTTAAAAACATCAGCATGTGACACATTCACATTATGTAATAAGAATCTCCAAATAGGAACTTAATAGAGTTAGACAGTGGACTTTCCCCGAAGTAGAGTCAAACCTCTTGACTTGATCAACCTTATGACCTTTCAGGTGAATAGGGCAGCTTCGCAACCAATGCCCCTTCCTTTGGCAACAAAACACATGGACCCTTTGGTAATGGCACATGAGACTATCTCAGACTTAGCCTTTCTCTTTACCATTTGGTCAACCGAGTTGACTATGGCCGATCCCTTTCC
This sequence comes from Lactuca serriola, assembly GCF_051521515.1. Lineage (NCBI taxonomy): Eukaryota > Viridiplantae > Streptophyta > Magnoliopsida > Asterales > Asteraceae > Lactuca > Lactuca serriola. The sequence continues at coordinate 136,475,166 of NC_136415.1, forward strand.
ATTGGGAAGAGAAATCCTTTTCTAGATATCCAATGCTACCATTGTCAATGTCCATTTAAGACTTGGGAAGTTGTTCTTTTAATCAAATTTGCTTTACTGGTGTTCCAAATCATTGTTGATTCCATAACACCAAGCAAATAGATAACATCATTAAGGGTCATGTCATAGTCCGTCTCATAGTAGTCCCAAAGAGACTCACTATGTTACTAAGAAAGTGATTGAACATCCAACTTTCACGGGACTTTGACACCCAACTCTCCCGGCTTGTCAATATGTGACTTTATCTCCAAGATGTGAGCACACATAGACTATGCTTGCCAATAGGGATTGAGTGACTTTAACCTTTTCAAGAACTTGTGGGTGAGGGAGAATAATTGGAGGAGGTGGAGGAAGTGAAGCATGATGTTGAGGGACACCATCTTCAAGAGATTTGGGAAGATCATAGTTGTCTGAACCAGACATCTATGATGGGAGAAAATCAAGTTAGTTGATTCAAAGTCCTTAATATAACACCCAATATAAAATATTAAGGCTAGAACCCAACACAATATTTTATAATTTGGAAGAGGGATGCCGTAATCCAAGCTATAAAATATTTGAAGGTAGACGAATGACGATTCACCAATTTCCACCATGAAAAACAAAATAATTTATTAGGTTTTAATTGGATTTGAAATTCCTAGATCTTTTGAGATTCATTGAAATTTTCAATGGCATGTTTCAATCTCGAGTGTGCCCTCTCAAATTTTGTGACTGGGATGACGAGGATCACAAAACAAGGTGTGAATAACCATACCAATTCACTTGGTACCCTTAATATTATCACCCAATCAATGTGTCGGTTAACCACACACGCTCCATTGATCTATGACAAACATTAAGTCACCCTTCGTGATCCTTACTAGTCCAAGTTAGTGTGCAGGTTAACCACACACGCTCCACCAACGACTTGGTAAGGTACAAAGTGTGAATTCCATGGGCTAGCACCAAATTCACATTTTTCCTAAAGTAACTAAGATTGGGAATTAAATAAAACATTTAGTTACTTTATAATAATCATTATACTTTTAATGAGAATTTAAAGTCATTGTCCTACCCATTCGGCTAACGGCCCTCCACCAGTCAAGCAAGCGGTGGGTGAGAGTGGACACCCATTAAGTCGCCATTTTATAGGCAACAACCTTATACCCACCTTATAGACCAGCTTCGTGAATGAGGCCTACTAACGGTAAAATGACTTGTTCTTATACATACATACATACATACATATATATATATATATATATATATAATTAACCATTAATGTTATAAATAGTATAAGTGTAGAATTTTACATTTTAAAACTTCTAGGGTATGGAATTAAAGTTTGTGTGAGACTTTACAAATTCCAAAACTTGAGGGCAAGTTTTGAACAATTCATAAACTTTTGGATATTCATAACTTATGAGTTTCAATTAAGTGTTTAATACTTTTAATGAAGAGTCTCTTGGAAATCCATAACTTGAGGACAAGTTATGAAGTCCATAAAAGCATTTATTAGAAAAACTCTTCTAAAGTGTAACTTATGACTTCTTAAAAAAAACATTTAAAAGAAAAAACTTTTGGAATTCCATAACTTGAGGACAAAATATGAATTCCATTAAAACACATTAAGATCAAGAATTAACTAACAAACAATTTGCAAATAATTCCTATGATCTAACAAAACTCATATGAACATGAACATCCACATCAACAATTTCAAGAATCATATGAACACATATAAACTTGAAATTTTGATTATAACTTTGAAATTGGTCCACCATCATCATTACCACATCAAAAACAGGTTTTATAATATCAAAACAGTTTAAGGTAATGATTCTAGACCAATTCCAACACCAAAACTCGAAAATTTGCACTCAGGCCTGCCAACTCGTCGAGTGCATGAACTGAATCGACGAGTTGGTTGAATATACACATGGACTCGGCGAGTACCATGAATGGACTCGGCGAGTACCATGAATGGACTCGGCGAGTCTGCTGTGCAGAATGCAGTTTTTCGACATTTTTTAGCAATTTGCATCAAGTATTCAACAAAACAAGCCTAGTCTCTGATACCACTGTTGGGTTTTGAGCAATCTAACACTTCCTAAGTGTGCATGCAACCCTAATAAACCTTGGATCTATGTTTTCTTCTAAAATACATGCAAATAATAACTTCCAAGGTTTCTTCCTAACTAGCATAGCATAAGGATTATGAATCATAAAACTACTAGTAGAAATACATACCTTTTGATGGTGGTTGATTGCTTGGAGTTTGAGAGCCTAGAACCAATAATGTGAATGCCTCAAATGGAATCACAAATCACCACAAACACTTGGAAAACTTTGAGAGAGTAGTATACTTTCTTATGAAATCGGCCACCACTAAGTCTCACACCACCAGTGTCACATTTCTTGCATCATATGCTTCTTTATATAGTGTGCATGGTTAGGGTGAAACCCTAATAACCCATGTCTTTTCCTTTCCAAGGATCCATGGGTTAAAAGCTCCATGGACCATCCATGGACTTCCATATTAGCTTAGCCCATTAACAAATGAGTATTAGCCCACACTATATAAAATATAATAGCCCATAATTTAATCAGTCTTCTTTTTAATCTCTAAATTAATTCATAATTAATTTAAGACTACAACTAATTAAATAACATGACTTCATATTAATATATTATAACTTATAATATATTAATAAATCGTAAGTATACAATTCTCATAAAATTATCCATAAATCGTTTGGGTGAAGTGCAACCCAAATGGACCATGCCGGGTCGGGTCAGTATGTACCAAATAAGTTATGGACTTAGACACCTTATCCAACAATGCTATCACATCGCGACATACTCAATCCATTTCCTCATACAGATCTATCAACACATGCAGAGTCTTCAGCATGACTGGACCGCCTTACCAGGCCTTCAGCCAATCTGGACCACTCTCAGAACCTTCAGCAGGTCCGGACCGCCCTCCAGGGCCTTCAGCCTGTCTGGACCGTCCTCCGAGCCTTCAGCCTGACTGGTACACCCACCGGCCTTCAGTCTATCCGGTCCGCTCAACTAGCATCCAACATCCCGAATTATCCCTCCAAGAAAAACTCTCCCATGCATATTGTTCTAGCCCTCTAGGGGCTCCGAACTCTGACTCCATCCTACATACTCAAACTTGGCCTGATCCCAGGCCTTCCACAATCAATCACCCCTTTCTCACAAAACCCTTGGTCTGTATCCCACCCCGTCTGCCTGTCACTTGCTCATACCAGCCTACGCTCTTGGCTGACCGAACCGCTGCTGAATCCCCAAACAGCTAATCGACTACTCATGCTTATCGATCTTCCGGAGAATTTTCCAATTCTCCCCACTTATAGCACTGACTATCAACCACCGGTCGCCATCACCGACCTCCCTTAACAACCCTACACAACACAATCCCTTACACGCGAACTGATTCCCACTAGAACGAGCAACCTTCACAAAATTACATATCAACACAGATCATCCCAGACATCGAAACAAACCCGACGCTCAGCAAACCACTCCTCAGACTGCAGATGTTACCCGACATTCAGACCAAAAGACGGATTTCCCACTAAAAATCCTCATGAATGAAAACCAACGGAATTCCCAATACCAAAACCCTTAACCATACCAAAAATCACACAACGAGACTAGCAGATAAACAATACTCCATAATAATCGCAAGATACCAAGATATCAAGAAACAAACATACCTGCAGATGCATCTAGCACTTCCCTGACCTCCTCCGCTGTAAGCTGAAAAGAACGACCCTGAGCCCTTAGGGGCTCCGCTCCACCCTGACCTCCACCCGAAATCCTCAAAGTGGCCGATGTTAGAGCCTGGATCAGTCCTGAAGCAAGTTATGGACAGTTGACCCTCAAGTGTCCAACCTGATGGCAGTGATAACAAATCCTCAAATCCTGAACCGGGGCTGTCTGTCAACAATCCCGCGCATAGTGCCCCTCCTTTCCGCACTTGCGGCATGCACCACCGGACCTACAAACTCCGGTATGACCCTTCCCACACTTCCCACAAGCGCGGCTGCTCTGATCTCCCAATCTAGAATCAACGGTCTTGAACCGTTTCGGCGCCGGCTGCGACTGTGTCGGTGCCTGCCTCTGCTCTCTCAACTGCAACTCAATCTCCAACTCACGCCGCTTGGCGGCCTCCTGCAGCTCTAACAAGGTCTCGCACCTCTGCGTAGACACAAACTGCCTGATATCCCTCTTGAGCATACTCAGATATCGAGACATCTGAGCCTGCTCCGAAGCAAACTCAGGGCAAAACATCGCCCTCTCAATGAACATCTTGGTGATCTCCGTCACCAACTTCGAATCTTGCTTCAGCTCCAAGAACTCCTGAGCCAATCTCTCCCTCTCAACCCGCAGAACATAACGAGTGCTAAACATCTCCCGGAACTGATCCCAAAAATTGCAGCCCTCTACGCATCCGAATATGACCCCGTGGTTAATCTCTACCAATCCTTAGCCCCGAGCCTCAACAAGTTCAGAGCACACATCACCCTCTGATCAGCAGGGCATGAACACGAGAAGAAACACCCCTCCAAGTCCGAAAACCATCTCATAGCAACAATCGGGCCCTGAACTCCATCGAAGGTAGGGGGCTTCGTATTATTGAAGTCCTGATACTGAAAACCTCTACCGGCTCCTCCCCCTGCCGCTGCTACAGCCGTTGTAGCCGCCGCGGCAGCCATCTCTATGAGAGCCGCATAGCGCTCATCAAAATACTCAACCATGGCGGTCTTGATCGACCCAAACAGTTCCAGCAACTCGGCCCGGAACAACGCAACAACCTCATCATGCAGGATCTCACGAATCCTAGCATCCAACTCACCAGTGCTCATCTGACCAATAACCTTGGGCGGTACTGACCCACCCTCTCCTGCTCCCGATCCCGATCCGGATCCACTCCTAGCATGCCTCGTAACCACCATACTGAAAAACACCGCAAGATCTCATATACTTCTCACTAACCCGGGAACCAAGCCCCAACCCAACCCTAGAGGTTGTGGCTTCTTTGATACGCGTATGGGTCCTGTGCTTTCAGTAGTACGGGCCCATACTACCTTCCACACCTACCCATATTTATATCAAGTATCCCACAACACCCTAGTGAAGAACATACATAACAAGCACTCAACCCTCACTCCTAGAGGAACACTGGAAATCTCCCACGGAAGAAACCCTAGGCTAGCAGGCATCATAAATCAGGCAACATTATCATGAAATCCTGAAGATCCCTAGCCTAGTACTAGCATGCTATTCTATCATAGCTCAAAAACAAATATCATGTATGGTATTTTGGGGTTACTTACTGGCTCCGGCTGATCGTACCCCCGCATCCTCTTTTACTCATTTTGAAAACCATTTTAAATTCTATTTTGAAAACTCTCCTTGATTTGAGACTGGATTCACACGAATGTTCCTCCAATTCACTCAAACCAAGGCTCTGATACCAACTTGTAACACTCTAAAAATTTCAAACAATTTAAACTTTTCAAAAACAACCCGGTTTCATAAAGTTATTACAAAAAGGTTTTCAATACAATTATTATCAGAGTCTTCCCAGAACCACATCATAAAACATAATCATGAGGAGCGGTATGGTCACGCCTTTACCTTGCCACGGTCTCCTGAAGAACCTGAAAAACATTAAACCATAACTGTAAGCCCGAAAGCTTAGTGAGATACCCCCAAAATACCAACCACATATACCATACACGCACAACATGCCATATCATAACATAACACAGAACAGCCATGCACTTCGGGTCTACTGTGTGACTGGTCCGCCGCACCGGCCTTCAGTCCACCTGGTCCACCCTCCGAGTCTAGCCATATACATCGAGTCTACAGTGTGATTGGTCTGCCCGCACCGGGCCTTCAATCCACCTGGTCCACTCTCTGAGTCTACAGTATGATTGGTCCGCCCGCACTGGGCCTTCAGTCGGCCTGGTCCACTCTCCGAGCCTCGGCACATCTGGTCCGCCCTCTTGGGGCCTACAGCCTATCCGGACCGCTCGCTGGGCCTTCGGGATAACCGGTCCGCCCTGGGTATGTTGGCCTTAACACGCGACCAGAATCGCGACCCTACTCGCCGAGTCCACCCATGGACTCGCCGAGTTGCCCATTCACATTTTCACTTTGAACCCTGAACTTGCACTCCTGAACTCGAAATGTTACACACGACATGTATGATATTGATGTTTATATATTATATGGATGCTTGCATATTTGTTGATAGCATGGAATGTAGGAGCAATGTGTGATACTTATATTGTTATGTTGTGATGGAATTCACTAAGCTTCGTGCTTACCCTTTCCTTTATAAAATGATTATTACATGTGCATATGGCATGGATGAGGTTTTAACTTGACTGTACACTGACGCGGTTGAAGATTGGGTCCTTGTCACAGATTCTTGATATGGGATTTTAAGAATATTAGTTTTCCACTGTTGTTTTGAAGTTTAAATGGATTAATATTGTTGGAAGTATGTTTTGATTTTGAAATATTATTTGAATAATTGAAACTTAACAATTTTGGTTAATTAATAGATTTAATGGTTTTTATTATAAATATAAATGTTTTCAAAAGTTCAAATTTATTGTAATTTTTGGGACGTTACATCCCAACAGTTGAAGAGTGTCGGGATGAATTACTTAATACATGATTTGGAGTTGGAAGTAATGGTGTTTGCACTCAAGTTATGGTGTCACTAGTTGTATGGGACGAAATGTACGATATATATTGCTCATAATTGTTTTCAACACATCTATAACTAGTAGTTGTATATGAGGCAGTGGTGTTGGGTTGAGTTGCTTGTCAATTATGACTGTGAGATTAGTTATCACCTGGGAAAGAAAATGTAGTAGCCAATACTCTAAGTCGTAAGGAGCCTAGGGTATCCTATCATCTGGAGTTTATAGGATTGGTAGTGGTTTCGAATATTTTTTTGAGCAAATTCGGGTTGCTCAGGCTGAAGGGTGAGGTGATGATGAAAAAGCAGGTTCTTCTAGTAGAGGATAGTCGAGGACCTAAGACCTTTAAAGGAAGGTTTTAAGGCCCTAAAGTTTCTGGTGTTTGTGGCACACTGTTCCGATACATACACAGATAGAAGTACTTGATTTCATCAAGGCACAATGAAGATGTATCATGTTGTAAAAACCGATTATTGGTGCCCAAGAATGAAGAGAGGGATAGTTAAGTACGAGACAGAATGTATGACTTGATCACAAGTCAAAGCATATCATTAGAATCTATATGGCATACTACAACATCCGAACTTTCTAGAGTGGAGGTGAGACAAAGTCACAAGGGATTATGTCACCAAGTTACTCAAGATTATGAAAGGTAATAGATTTGAGTGATTGTAGATCGTATGACGAAGAGTGCTCTTTTTCCTAGTGATGAAAGAGAATGGAAAATTATGGAACTTGGAAAACATTATGTAAATGAGATTTTCACGATACATGGATTTCCATTATCCATTATCTCTTATCATGACATTAAATTTGCATCGAGTTTTTGACAAAGATTACAGGAGGAGCTACTTGTAGATGAGTCGAATAGTTTGGTGGAATAATCGATTGTTGTTCCAGAACATGAAACCATACTGGTACAAATAAAAAAGAAGCCAAACTTGTCAAGGCATGTTGTAAGGACAAGTATGGGGGGATATGAAGTGGAGAGTCGAAGATGACAAGAGGACTCGTTAACCTCGCTTGTTCGTGTCGGTACTAGATTCTGGGACAGAATTCTTTTAAGGAGGAGAGGATTCTAAGGGATTCCTCTCATTCAGTCTCTCATCGTATTCCTCAAGGGTTCCACAAGGTAAGTATGAATTCTTCAACTCATATTTATATTTTGAATCATTAGAAACATGAATCGTTGAATTTAAGCACAAATGTGGTGATTTTGATGAATGTTGAAATTTTACACAACAATGTTCCCCCAACTTTCAAGGGATGTAGCGACTAAACTGGGCAGAACTGGACTATGCACCATAAAGGAAATGTTAAAGGAAATTAAGTCTAGTTTCCAAGGACTCTGATATCAGCTTAATTGAATTTATAAATCTCAAGATATCCTCAAAATATTAAATAGTAGTATGGCTGGGAAATGAAATTTATCATATACTAAAGTAATGTATATGGATCGTGTCTTGTTCTTTGGGTAGTACATGACTTCCAGGAGGTTAGTGCTCAATCTATAACATATTTTTATGTAGTGAGTTCATGAGAATTGGTATGAATGATTATTGGTCGATTAAAGCACAAACTAGAATCTTATATGATGTATATAGTGTAATTGTGCTTCCATCTTGTGATTGATCGGTTCAAAGCTGGTGGGACTAATCCCAAAGGCTAAAAGGTACCCCGAGTAGGGATGCTTTAGGACTAGAATAGACTGGATCGGAAATTCCCAATGTGTTGTAACTTTCAGAGAGTTTTCGAGGCAATGACCTTATACTCGTGACACGATGTCGGTGGTTTGTCTTGACCAAAGTCGCAATTTGTTGACTTATGGTGACGTTACCTCTTGTCCTTAGCGATGCAAATTGTAGTTTGTATTGTCTATTTTATGTTTTGAGGCTCATCACTGGTCGGACTCTTGTGTATCCTTTTAGGGTGCTTAATTGCTTCTTGGAGAGTTCTTTCGTCTGTTCATTGCTTCCCAAAACTTGGACTAGAGGTGAGTCAACTCATGTTGCAATTCTAGTACTTTTTGAGGAAATATCATATCCTAGGATGAGTTAATTGATACTAGGTTGATATGTGTAGTGTGTGCCCTTAATTGTGAATGATGTATGTATTATAAATGTATATTCTTTACTGTGGAAATAATATCTAGGGTGTATTGCATGCTAGATACTTGATATGATGTTTTGGTGCGGATTTTGTGGATAGGTGCATGCTAACATGAGGGATATGAATTGATTATGTTGTGTGATATATGCATGCTATGTTTTTCTAGAAATTATATCGTCTATGATGTTAGTACAATGCATGCTAGTGATATAATATTCCTAAAAGAAATGATGATGTGATATGCATGATTATATAGTGATGAGAAAATGATGAAATATAAATATCCCTTGGTATGTAGATTAATAACAAATTAATAATGGGGAAAAACATGCTTAGAGGGGAAAAAGTAGCAACCTAGACTTAGGTATGTACCTTATCTAGATTGTATGATGGCCTAATAGGTTGAAAGAATACCTATATGATAAGAGTTTAAAGCCAACAATGAAGTCGAGTGGTTTTTATAGACAACCATTCGGTACATGGTTCTTTGATGGTGGGACTAGAGTGATGTTAGAAGTTGGAGGACGCCAAGATCAAACATCACGTTTGAGTGGGAGGTAAAATGATGAAATTGCCACTTTTACCACTCTCGAACTACAACGCATCGTACTTGTACATGCATCATGTGAGTAGCGAACGCAAGGTATCGAGGGCAATGTTATGAGTGAGAGTTGTGCCTCACTTAGTGCATTAAGCCAAGCCGGCCATGCTAGTAGTGAAAAAGGGTTATTCCTTATGGGTTAATGAAGAACATAAAAACCCACAATAATGAAGTAAAGCGATGATAACAGATTAATATTTAAATATTATAGTGATGAATAATGATGAATAATTACACGAATGAATAGTGATGAGTAATTACTAATGAAGATTATAATGAAGATCAATATTTGAAATATTATAGTGATGAATAATTACAAGGGATGGAGAGTAATGAGTAACTATTAATGAAGATTAAAACAAAGATTAATATTAACATATTATAATGATGATTGTATGTTGTATGTGATTTTATGCAATGTGTGAAGTTAATTACATGTTATGTGATGATTGATTTACTGTTTTGGGATATGCATGTTTTCATTTAACATTTTACTTATGATCGGCTCACTTAGCACTTGTTGACACTTGTTTTTGGTTTATTGCAATTGTCTTGCATTGGTTCAAGGTAGCTTGATTATATGGCTCGGTGAGGATGGGATTCTTTGGGTAGTTATGCTTTTGGTATTTCCTTTTGTAGTTGATACCATCATGGACATTTTTGTTTGATCTTTCACTTACGGTTGGTTTTGCAAACTTTAACTATTTGAGGGTGGTTTTTGAAGTTAAAAGTAACGTTAGTGATGTTTTTTGAAATAATTTGCCAACTAAGACTTTCATTAACATTTTCTTTTAAAAAATGTTTTAAATAAAAGAAAAAAATGAGGTAAAAAATCACAACATTACATAGATAATCTCATGAGATTGTCATGGTCTTGTCTTCAATGATTTCTTTTTCTGAAAACTATCTATTTAATCATCATCTGCATGTATGTACAATTTATTATTGATCATACAAACCTATAAGTTTGGTATATGATACAAAGTCGTTTATTGCAAGGTTTGTCATCATCTATCTAACACAACTAAAATGGATTAACACTAACTATGAAAAAAAGAACATTTATGTTGGGATTTTTGGTTCAATTAGAGCGAGTTTTGGTATTTTCTTTTCGGTTTTTCGATCAAATAAAGCAATAAAATTAGCAATTGAATATACATACTTGTTAAAGTGAAAAAGTCCATGAAAACACAAAAAATATATTTGATGGATTTCAAATACCTAACATCACAAATAATTGGAATGAAAACTATAAATATCTTATATAATTAATCAAGTAAAGAACTTATATAATTAATACAGTTAGATTTGGTTTGCTTTATTTAAAAAAAAAAAAAAAAAAAAAAAAAAAAAAGACCAACCCTAAACTTTTGTTTTTTAAAACAAAATCAAATAACCATCTATTCAAATAAATTCTGTTTGTTCCTAACGAATATATATGAAGCAAATTTATCAATTATCCAAGTTTGCAACTTACAAGTTAATCAAGGGACTATATATGTAACAAGCTACTAAACCAAATAAGAGGCCACATTTAACCCATGTTTTCCATAGGTTGATAGATTTTATAATAGAGATCTCTTTATAATATCATGGATCCACTCGCTCGTGATTTCTTCTTGTACCGTTTATAAATTTCTCTTCAAATTTTGTTTCCTCTCTAATTTCTTGTTTAAAACGGAGCATTTCAGGTATGATCTAGATCGTCTTTTTTCCGGATTATTCATTTGTTCTTTCTTGATGCTTTTGTTTGTTCGTCATTTATTAATTGAATTTCTTTCTTTTATTCATATTCTTCCGCAAGAGATTGATTCTGTATGTATAATTCTATCGTATGTGTAAGCGACTATGTATGTTTTCGTTGTTTTTGATCGGCATTTTATTGTTTCTACAATCTAAATTTAGATCGGAGGTCACGGATTCAAACCTGGACATTGGCGGGTTAATTATTAATTAACTTGGTTAATCTAACATCTAACCACCACTAACCAGCCGTTCCAAAAAATAAAATTATGGTTTATTTTTGTGATGAGATCAATTGCTTCTTATGAGAAGATATAGATTTATACCTGAAATGCTAATGAATTATGATCTTCATATATTCAAGTATTGGATATGATTCTTATTTTCTGATGTCAATTTTGAAGATAATAGATTACCCATTTGATTTGATCATCAAATATCAATTGATGACTTTATCTTGGCAATGAGATTGTAACATTTTGATAAATTATCGTTCATTATACCAATTCCGAAAAGCATTTCATAAACACATTCTTCAAACCTATTTAATATTCTATAAACAAAAATTTTAGCGTGGGGTTGTTTTGATACTATCATTGTGTTGTCTTTTAATTTTTTTTTGTTAAATTGAGGATACTAATTCACTTTTAACACTATAGCCACTAGGTAGACCAAGAATGAGGTCCCGCTTTTAACCCTATATCATATTCACCTTGAGATATCGTCATGGGCTAAATTTACCAGACTTATCGGGATAACTTTATTATTTTAGGTAAAACAACTAGTATTTATATTCTCTGTATTTGTGTAACCCAGTGTAATAATCAGAAAGTCATTTGGCTGGAAACAATAAAATCTCTCTTACTCTCGTTTTGGCAATGGACGTAGTCGATCATCCTGATCATGTGAACTACGTTAAATATTGTGTCTTATTTTTGTTTTGCATAAGAACTTTGTTTTTAGTGGAATTATCAAAATGATTGTTGAAGTGCTTAAACCCTAATATTTTTCTTGTTAAATTGTTTGTTTGAACAGAATTCTATCATAGTTATGCTTAGTGATTAGTGAAGACATCAGAAACAACACAATTTAGCACCTGATCAAACTTTTGCGTAAATTTGATCGTTGAAATTAAGATGACTGAGGTATGATGTTTAAAGTGTCGTATTAGTTATTAAATGTTTATATGTCAAAGCAAATGTCATGCCTTGTGGAACATATACAATAACAATAACATGATGCATATCCACTTTTGAAATCCATCCATATATAGGAGGTTGAAAAGGTGAGCTTGCATGTCTACGACTTAAGCCAAGGGCTAGCTAAACAGGTCTCCACTTCGTTGTTGGGGAAGGCTATTGAAGGCATATGGTGTGTATCGTTCCTAATTTTCTTCCATTATCATGCATTTACTATTATTATGATTAATACATTCGTCATTCCAATATACCATGAAATCTTTTTGTTAAAAAAAACAAAAACTGGAATCTTTTTTGTAAAAAATAGTGCATAACCTAAAACCTTTTTCATGAATATGGTGCCTACCCTAAAACCTTGTTAAAATCGTGGATACTACAGAATCTTGTTGTTAAATTAGTATTGACCATGTAACCTTTTTGTTAAAATAGTACATACCCTGGAATCCTTTTTTGTAACATAGTACATACCATCAATACCATTAGAATCTTTTTGCTAAAACGGGTACATACCCTGGAATCTTTTTCTTAAAATAATCCATACCCTCAAACTTTGCTGTTGAAATATATATTTTGTTGAAATAATATTGCATACCTGAAAATGAACACAGGCACACGGGAATAGTGGTATATGGTATAGAGTATTATTTTGGTGGTGGGATACTAGAGACTCCAGTTGGAACAGCACCATATGGGACTCCAATTGAAATGATTGAGCTTGGTGTCACCAAGATTAAAAAGGATGACTTTGTGTCTTATTTAAAGGAAATAAGTCCGCGTTACACACATGAAACATACAATTTACTGAAGCATAATTGCAATACTTTTAGCAATGAAGTTGCACAGTTTCTTGTTGGCACCACCATCCCGCAGTACATTCTTGACCTCCCTAATGATGTCATGAACTGTCCACTCACCCCTCTAATGCGTAAGTCATCAATTAATCTTGCTTCTCTTTGGTAATGATGGAATCAGATTTAAAGTAATGGAATGGATTATTACATTACATATACCATCATCATGTTTGGTTGACTTGAAAGAATGTAGCTGAGTCATTCAAAGATTAGAGAAGTAAATGAATTTGATAAATAAAGAAAAAGAAGTTGTTATCTTTGGCAGCGGACTTTTTGGAACTTTTGGCTAATAGTTTTTAACAAAAAGCTTTGTTTGAAGATGTGAGCTTTTAGTTTTTAGTTTAAACAACAAATATCAAATCTAAAAGCTTGTTGTTCAGGAAAAAGCTATTGAGCATTTTTAATCAATATCCAAAATTGCTCTTAAAAAGATTAACATAATCTCTTTTAATTGTCTTTATGTAATTTTACAACACACCCATAAACATATTTCATGTCGTAAAAAAATTATTTATCACTTTAATAGAATTGTTTCCAAAAATAAAAAGTTCAATATTATCAGTATGTTTAGCAAAAGTAGTTGTTAGCTGAAATTAAAAGTTATAGCTTTTATTCGTGCAGAAGGTTTGATAAAAATAGTCGTTACTTTTTAAATGTGTAAAATTACATAAAACAAAAAAACTAAAAACTCTGAAGTAGCTTTTGGATTAAAAGTTTTTTTGTTAGAAATAAAAGCTAAAAGGTTATACCATGGAACAAAGCTTTTCTTTAATTCCATTTGATTGTTAAAATCTAAAAGCTAAAAACTGATAAAAACTTTACCTGAACTTTAATTTTGGTAGTTTTGTGTTATTTATTAAATAACATACATGAAATATGAAATGATTAACGCTAAAAAATGAGTATATGTATTACAGTGCCGATGATACAAAATCTAGAGTCTCAGTTGAGGGACAATGAAGTCCCGCAAGTCCTTCAACTTGTAGCACCGTTACCAGCATCAGAAGGCAGCAAAGGCGAAGGGTCGGAGGTGAAACCGAAGAAGATTCATGAACCGCTGGTTGATCCACTTGGAAATGCTCGGACTCAAGTGCAAGATGACATCGCTAAGGAGTTTGCTGCACTTAGGGCTCAGGGAACCTTAAGTCCCAGTGAAGCTGCTGCACTTGCCACCAGGAATGTCATGCAAAAATATGGATTCTTGGATTCCACTTCCAATCCCAATTTCAATTCCATTTCCGATTCCAAGTCTGATTCCAAGTCGGATTCCAAGTCCAGTTAAAACTTGGTTAGTTTTGATGGCGTCTTTCTGATTTTTCTAACCTTCTGTTCGTGTGTAGAACGATCGATGGGCCAATATTAAGGGTGTTTTGTTTTGTTTTGTAGCACGGCTTTTAAGAAATATCTATATGGACCATTTTGTCAAATAATGCCCTCCTTTCACTTGAAAATTGTAACAGTTTTTTGAACTATTTTCAATTGTCTGTTTAGTTGTTATTTTTTGGTGAATTGATTTGGAATGGATTGGATTGGCTGGGCTTGGCAAGATTTCTAATGTTGTTCTTGTGGGGTTTATATTTCACACTTTTAGTGAAAATAGTTTGTTAAATTAAATGTTGTAATTTGAATATAAGAGGACAAAACAAAAGAAGACCTTATGGGCCAACTAGTTCCAACAATGTAACTTTATCCGACGAAGTTAAATACCATATTGTGCTCTAAAGTGTTACTAAATAGAAACAAAAATGTATAATTTATTTGTTACTGTTAGAAAATTGGGGTATGGAAAGACTTGGAAATTCTGAGAATCATGTTAAACACTTTCAGATTAAAGTATTTGGGTGTTACTCCCAACCTTTAATCGGATAAGACTCAGAAGACTTTCTAGAATAGAGAATATGAAGTTATGATTTCGTGATTGTTCTTGTACCAGGAAAATAATGACCAAAGAATGATTATGTATATCATTTGTCTGAAAACTGTCAAGGCAGTTTTCTTTGTCCAAAAACTACTCCAACTGTCAAAACGGTTTATAACAGTCACAAACTATCACTAAAAGCGGATCATTAAAAAGGGTTAAAACGAAGTCAAAAAACCGGGTTCATTTATAGAAAATTCAGATTTCTAAGACATTTTTTATATAGCAATATAACTCATATAAAAAAAAATTCGCGCTGACCTGGCAGCTCGATCCCAGCCAGGGGCTCTGCCCTTCGACCCGCACCTTCCTTACTTGTTTAATATTCATCAAGATTGATTTTTGGTCAACAAGTCAATCTATTACACTTAAATACACATTGATGATGCAAAATCACCAACAGTTACTAACAAATGGTGTCATGTATGTTGCAATATCATCTTAGTTCACGGATACGTCAATAATAACAAAATGAGGAACAAGATCAATGGTGAATGGTGTACTGACCCATGCAAGATCAAGCTCGAGACTTTGAGTTTTTTTAAAACAAAATTCACTGAAACTTGACCTTCTAGACCGAAGCTAATAAGCCCCCTGTTTAAAAAACTTCCTGATTCTGAACTTCATAATCTTAAGGCCCTAATTTCCCTTGATGAAATTAAGGCATCGGTTTGGGCATGTGGCAATGAGAAGGCTCCGGGGCCCAATGGGTTTTCCTTCAAATTCATAAAAACATATTGGGGGGTTCTTTTTGGTGACATCGCAGCGGTGGTAAAATACTTCGAAAGATATGGTCGGCTAGATAAGTCTTGTAACTCGTCCTTCATATCCCTAATCTCAAAGATCAAAGATCCTCAAATGCTAAGTGACTTCAGATCAATCAGCCTTATTGGGTGCATTTATAAAATCATCGCTAAAATCTTGGCTACTAGATTAAAAAAAATTAATGGGGCATTGTATCGATGAAGTGCAGTCAGCTTATGTTGAGGGTAGAAATATCCTAGATGGGCCATTAATTGTTAATGAGATTTGCTCCTGGGCAAAAAAGAGCAAAAAGAAAATACTTCTCTTTAAAGCTGACTTTGACAAGGCATTTGATTCTATTAACTAGGGATTTTTGGACGTTAACCTCATGCAGACGGGTTTCGGAGGCAAATGGAGAATGTGGATCAAAGGGTGCCTTCATTCATCTCATACATCGGTCCTTATTAACGGAAATCCCACAGATGAGTTCAAAATCTCAAAAGGAGTGCGACAGGGAGACCCTCTCTCCCCCTTCCTCTTCATCACGACCATGGAAGGTCACAGTGTCACAATGAGAACAACCTGTCAAGCTGGTGTTTTCCAAGGCATCCAACTGCCTCATAGGGGGCTGCTAATCTCACACCTCCTATATACATACGACGCACTGTTTGTAGGTGAATGGTCCAAACACAACATAAAAAACCTTGCAAGAATCCTACGTTGTTTTCATGTGGCTTCGAGACTTAAAGTCGACTTCAACAAGTCAAAGGTGTTTGGAGTGGGAGCTTGTCCGCAATATGTGTCTCGTTGGGCAACACCCTTAGGGTGTGAACCATCGATATTGGCATTCACATATCTTGGAGTCCCCGTGGGTGCTAACATGAGGCTCACAAAACATTGGTATCCAATTGTTGATAAGTTTCAAAAAAAAATTGTCTTCATGGAAGGCGAAAACTCTCTCATTTGGTGGGCACTTGACACTAATTAAATTTATCCTTGGAAATCTTCCAAATTATTTTCTGTCTCTCTTTGTCGCACATGTTGGTGTACTAGTGAAACTTGAAAAACTTAGAAGGAGGTTTTTATGGGGTGGATCTGGGTGCAACATGATTCATTGGGTCTCATAGGAGAAAGTGATAGCTAACAAGGATGTTGGTGGTCTGGGTGTGGGATCTATAAACTCTCTCAACACATCCTTAATTGTTAAATGGTGGTGTCGGCTTCGAATTAAGCCCTGCTTATTATGGGCCAAAGTCATCTCAAGCATACATAACCTCGCTAATAAACCTGATAATCAATACTCCATGAAATCAATTGCAGGGGCCTGGAACAATATTGCAAGTATCGAAAAGGAACTAGTCAAAATAGGCATCCCTCCCACCAATGTCATAAAGAAGCATGAGGTGTCAAACGGATACTCATGGATCTACAGCCTTACGGATGATGGGAATTACCATGTGCGCGCGTTTAGGAAGGTGCTGGAAGTTAACAATAGTGTAGATGCAAGCAAATTATGGTGGATTAAAGAAGTACCAATCAAAGTGACATGCTTTGTGTAGAGGGCGAAGTTAGGACGAATCCCCACTGCCTCAGCTCTATCCACTCGAGGCATCAGTCTTCCCTCTACATCTTGCTACCAATGTGGACATAATGACGAAACAAACATCCATGCATTGATACAATGCCCATTCGCAAAAACTATTCTGAAATGGGTCTTTCACTGGTGTCAAATTGCATTGGTAGACTTTCAGTAGGTAAATGAGGTTCTAGATTAAGCTTCAAATTGGGGAAATCGCCCAAAAAAGAAGAGGAGACTAATGGCCATCTGCTTTGGGACTTTATGGTCTATATGGAAGGCAATGAATGAAAGAGTATTCAACAACAAAAAGGTGAGTGCTACGAAAGTTATTGATATCATTATATCATCGACTTTCTTATGGTTTAAGCATAGAAATGAAAAAAATGGTGTCATTTAGAAAGGGTGTGTTACCATGTTGAAAAGAATATATATATATATATATATATATATATATATATATATATATATATATATATAAATTCAAAAAATTTACTGTGTGAGAGAGAGAGAGAGAGAGAGAGAGAGAGATGACGATTAATTATATAGTGTCCAAGAGCAAAGAAAAAAGTCACTTGAAGCTCTGCCCTTTGCTTGTGTGTCGTGGAAGATGCCTTTGCTCGGCTCAAACCAAGGCTCGGGTTTTATCCCATTTGTTATCCCTAGAATTATAACATTTTGCCGAGTACTAGATTGAATAAAGCATATGACCATTTGACAATTACATAGTGTTTTTTTTAAGTATTTATATAAAAAACAAAAATGATAATTTCACGCTTCGTCCATTATTTACAATAGTGTAAATCTGATTATTTTTCCAAATTTGTGTCTTAATGGTTAATTTGATGATACTAGTCATAACATTCATACTGTATTAAATATTTATCTTGAAACTGAATAAACAACTGAAATGAGAGTGCACCAAATAGAAGAAATCATAAACATAAAACCATCAAAGCACAACTTCAGCACCAATTTATTATTTGGGTTAATTTCACAAAACCCATTACATTTTTTCGATCTTTTAATCGAAAAAAAAAAAAAAAAAAAAAAAAAAAAAAAAAAAAAAAAAGTCATTACTTTATATTTATTTATTTATTGGAAAAAACATCGACAATTTGAAAATTTTGCAGTTTTGCCATTGACATTTTTTTTGGCAATTCACCCTCCGTAGCTAAACTCTGGAGGGTTAATTTCTAACTAATAATTAAATATCTTTTACATCTTTCAACAACAACAAAATATATATGCTTTCTAATTCCAAAAAAAAAAAGTTACAAAATGGGATTTAAAATGTATAACATAATTATCGACCAATTGCTTTGTAACAAAAATAAAAGAAAAAGGTAATGAGTCAGAATAAATGTAACTAATTTCACTTTTCAAATAACGATTATTAAAGTACAAAATCAATAGCCAAAATTTTCTTTTGATTGCCCGGAACAAGTGATTTGAAAAACATTTCTTACCAGAAGATGAGGTGGCAAGCAAGAAGCATCGATATTAGGCACCACCAGCCTCCCCAAGGGACAAAAAAGTAATTATACAAGAGAAAGAAGTGTAGTTACTTGAGAGAAACATTAACTTGTATAGCAGATTCTGTCAAAATTATGTCTTTTGAGTTGTCTGCTTTTGGGTGGTCAAGTGAATTGATCTTTAACTTGACATGTAATGGCCTCAAAAAGACATTGTTACCCTTCCCACTCGGGTTTAAAGCATCTATCAATCTACCCACCTCCTGCTTTTTCTTAGAATCATCACCGCTTTTATGTCTCAAGTACAATGCAGCATTGATAATAACCTGGAAGAAAATCAAACATTTATTTTTTGAATGCTGGAAATCACAACCTACTTTACTCTTTTTTACCACAATGGACATACTAATAACAATGTACTTATATTTCTTTACCGATAATAGCAACATACATACGTTGCTATTATGGGAAGACAATATAAGTAGGAAGCAAAAAATTGGATATGCTTGAAGAAGAAGAAGAAGAAGAAGAAGAAGAATACCTCACTTGTTCCTGGGCTAGTATTCACAGCACAATCAATGAATACGTTTCCATCTTGCACTCTGGAATCAGACATGTTTTTATCCTCTTCAGCATCCACTTGTTTTTGTGTTAAAGACGCAAGTTCATCTAACTCATCATACCATTGTTGGGCCACACCAACCTGCATTCATTTCAGGGTAATATTTTGAGAAAACGGAAGGGCAAATTTGTAAACTGTAATTCAACCTTTTCTGTGGATTCAGCTTTGTTCTCAGCTCCTAAAGTTTCAGTGGCAGTGCCTCTTGTTTGGCGCCATATACAAGCTTCATCTAGCGGCTCCACAAGCTCTGTCTCTTGAGGGATTTCTACTTTCATCCGTATGTCTATCCTGCCTGTTTGTTTCATAACCTTTTTTTTACTAAACAAAAATAGAAACCATGATCAAGTGAAAGAGCATGTAGATAGAGACGGTTAATTATTAATTACCTGGTAACAAGCTGAAATGTTGAATATGATCCAGGGGAAGTCCCGAGACACCAAAACCACTATCACATTGGTAGAAAAAGGTATACATACATACATGAGTGTCCTAAATGGGTCAGGTCATGGGTTATAGAAATAGAGATAGAATAAGATTACTCACGCAGCATAAGCTGATTCCATAGGGGGGACCAACCAGTATGGCAATCCAAGCATTCCAAAATTTGAGAACTCGAAGCTTGTCATTGAGTCACAAGTTTTGTTGTATTTCAGCACCACCTGACCATCTAATAACCACTCTTGTTTCTTAAGAGGATACTATAGTTCATCAATTAAAAAAAAAAGGAAGAAAACATTTGATTTTACCTGTGTCACAAATTACGATATTGTCCTGAAAAGTTGCCACGGAAGAGAGCAGACCCGCATGTGAAATACCCTCCACCGAGAAATTATTTTGTGGAAGCTGACTAGGCGGTATTTCTTTTACAAGGGATGATTTCTCCTTTATCAACTGTCCGCAGATGTCTATAATATTTGCAGATCCTTCACACCACAAAAACTATTATTGACTAACATGATTAATAAACCTAGAAACATCAAAAGAACATGTAGACATTAAAAGTCAAACCTTTGACCACTTCTTTAATGATACCAGATGACAGATCCATGATCCATAAAGTTTCAAAACTGCATGAAAACCATTATATAGGAGATCAACAGTATATCATGTTGATTAAAATATGACATGTGAAATGTGGATTACCTGCGGTTGAGAATAAAGAGGTCGTTTTCCAATGACTTGAGAAGATGCCAGGGGTAAAAAAGTAATCTAGGATCAACTTCCTCAGAATTTGAAGGAATGTCTTTCGTACTCCAAAGTTTATCAATGATCCAACTCACTAAACCGCTTTTTGTCTCACTGACATTAGGTTTTGGATATAATGTCTCAACTGTCCTGCTCTCCATATCAGCTCTCCTTATAGCATGATTCTTTCATCACATGAAAAGTAAAAACCATAATATGACTATATCGCCTATCAATATATTTGTAATTAATCATTTAAAAAAGAATACCTCTGAGTCAACAAAATAGAGGTAATCATCCTCATTGTGATAAAACAAAGCAGCAGGGCGGATTATTTTAGAAGATTCAAACTCTCCATCTTCAAATCCAGGTGAAGATCCAATCTGAAAAATATATTTATATTATTAGCATAAGCTTTTAGCTGCTCAAAATTGAAATGCTATGTGAGTTACAAATGGAACTCCTTACATACACAATCTAAGATCTTTCCATTGCCATCAAACACAATTATACGGTGGTGATTTGTGTCAGAAAGAAACAACCGTTCATTAACTTCATCAACCTCAATGCAACCTGCAAATTATATTTACCACAACATTAGCTAAGATGTTGGTTCTTTTTTAAGCAAATTGTGGAAAATAGCAATGTACTTTGTAACTATGTTGCTATTATGACTAAAAAGTAAAGTACAATGCAATTACCCACTATTTGCTCTTTCTTTTTGACTGAATGGAGACATGACTTAATCTGGTAAGTTATATATGGGTGTCTCTTTTTGACTTGATGTGGAAACAACGAATTAATACAGAAAGTCAGGGAAAAAAAGGCTTTTTTTTATTTTTAATAAATTTTGCCCTCATTTACTTTTCCTTCTAGTGTTGACTACTGTACCTGGAAAATAAAGAAGTAAATTCTGCAATGGGGAACAGAGATATGGTTCCTTTAAAGCATCAAGTGGCTTTACCCAACTGCCTCTCAGATTATGCAACAATCCTGGTTTTTCTTTCTGTTGCACGATTAACTCCTTAATGGCTGTAGGTTTTTCATCACAACAAAATAAATAAATAAATAAATAAATAGAAAAATAATATGATACAACACAAAAGATAAACAAATGAAAGTGAAAAATAGGGCACCTGTCTCAAGAATTTCAAAATCCACATCCTTGTCATGCAAGAGTAGAGGACCTTCCATACCTTTAAATATCATGTAGCCCATTTTATCAGACATCTACAAACAACAAACAAGGATATAATCATATAAACAATACAACAAAAAACGATTCTTACAAACACTGAAGATTCATCTGGCAATATCTATAAATATTACCTCAGAAAGAGATTTGGTCGAGACTAAAATAGGAAATGTGATGTATTCACTCACGATAGTCTTTGCTAAATGAGAACGAACAACATCACTGCTAACTGATTTGCAGACCTGAAATCCCATAACATTCAGGGAAGGATGCCTGGAATGATAAACATATAGGAAAATGAATATCAATGAGTTTTAAAATTCGATGCAAGTAAAGTAAAGAAGCTAATGATAACTATATAAACTATTTTTAGACCTTTGTTGAAGTGATTTTACTTTTTCAAACATAAAGGTTGAATTGTGGCCTGATTCAAGAAAAGCGCCAGCAACAACTAAGAAGACTCCATTTTTCCCGGTTAAATCCTTGGTAGCAGTGCTTCTATTGAACCAACAATGAGAGGGACCTATGTATTTAAGATAAAATATTTATCAGCCACAAAATTCCATTGCACAAGTATGTATAATCCAAGAAATGAATAAGGAATTATACCTTCGAGCTCGTTAAGACTAGATCTGATGAAGGTAGACAATAGATCGACCTCTGAAGGCGACGTTCTACATGATTCTGGTACAGTTGAAAACCTGAAAGAAGCTGTCGTTGGTGAATTAGGAAAGTAAAGCAACCCCTTTATCAGTGACGCTGAATGATGGAATTTGACTTCAAAGAATCCAAATATATCATAAAAACAGACCGATTGAAGAAAGCTTTAACGGGAAGAAAACAGATTTACCTATGAGTATGTTGTTTATGTATTAATCCACCATCGTTGATTTTCCGGCATGAATATAGAGCAACCGAGTTGACTACCCGTCTGGATGCTTGATACTTCCTTAATATATGATACCATCTACCTAAAACAATTATACCAAAATCTGGAATTCATCAGAATCAATGCCATAATCAAACTTAATGACTGAAGTTTGAATGTGCATAACCAAATTGAGAGGCAAAAACATTACCTACTGATCGCATCACCATAGTCGCACTCGTGTAACAATGTACGACTCTTCTTTCCCCAGGCGTTGAATTTATTAAAAACCCAAATCGAATCTGATTATAAAGTCGAAGCCGAATTTGGCTGCTGCATATAAGTACTTGAATCAAAGCAATTCACAAGGAAAGGGGACTGTAAAAAAAAATTTGAAAAACCTCTGGGAATGATGCCCCTGTTATGCATTTTTTTCCTCTAAACCCCTTTCCTGCTAAACCCTAAAAAATACAAGGAGCAAGGGCATGTTTCAAAACCATTTTTTTTCAATTTCACAAACTTCTATTAAAAGGTGTGTTTGACTTGATTAATCATAGTAGTTTGATGTGAATTCTAAGTTCAAATCGTGCTAATTAAGTTTCTTAGAAGGGACGGAGTAGATTATATTTTATAGTAGGTTTACGGTTACCATTCGCTACATCGTCCCGAACTCGCACGGGGCGGGTTACTTAACCCACTTCTTGTTTCTCTTTTCTTCTTTCGCTATCAAAAGTATTCACCAGTAACCATAAATATAGTGTTTGTCACATCATTATCAGTTTCACTTTGTCACCACACACAACCACTAAAGGTCGATATATCCACCACTTCAAATCACTATATTCATCTTATTTTTTGATCATTAAATAAAAAATATTTTTTTAATTACTTAAAATGTAGAGAACAAAAAAAATTATTGAATGTGTTGGTTGGTCTTTGCGCGACCACTAACCACGAGGTGATGTTCATGGTTAGTGGTTGTTGCCAAATAGACCAAGATGGTGTCCTTAATATCCTTCTTAATAAATGAAGGTTTTTTTTGCCACATGTCAATCTCTTATGAGTTTTGACACTTGTCATTTTGTGGTATTTTTGAGTAAATGTTTTTTCCATTTGTCATTTTCTTATTTTTTTTTATCTTTCTTAATTAACACATCATATTTACACCTTAAGTAATAATTGTCTTAATTGAAAATAACCAATAAATTACAATATTACAACTCATGTAGTATTTAATATGTTTCATTTTAAATTTAAATTTTAAATTTCAAATTTAAATAAATTTTTATTTAAACCTTCATATTTAATTTTTTTTTATCCAACCCGTATAACATACGGGTCTCACAACTAGTGTATTATAGATAGCCTTAACCACTTGTATTATTAACTTTGTACCAAATCTAAAATGTGTAGATTGGGAGGGATGTCAAAAAAAAAATCATTTTCTTATCTACCATTGTCATTTAACAATTTAAGTTTAAATTGTGACAATTAAGTCAATGAAAAATAAAAATATATATTATTAAGTCATTGAAAATAAAAATATATATTATAAGTTTATATATATATATATATATATATATATATATATATATATATATATATATATATATATATATATATATATATATATATATTAAACGTTTTTACAACCTACTCCAAATTCTTTTATAACTCTATTTTATACTTTTTTTTCTTTCTTTATACTTTCTTTGCAATATTTTAAAATACTTTGGATTAAAAAAAGGCCTTATAAAATTGCATTTACTCAAAGCTAGATTAAGGACATATTCGACAAAACTAGTGGATAGCTGGTAAAATTTTGTTAAACGTTACGTGAGATAGCTTTTAAATTGTGAGCGTTTTGTTTAAACTAAACGCTAAAAATATATAGTGTCGAACGAGACTTTTTTATCAAAACGGAGCGTTTTGTCAAACTCTAGAAGCTAAAACACTCGATGTCAAAGAATCCTTAATAGTCCAAACACATTTTCCTTGAATTTTGCATGAAATAAATTGTTATTATACTGTATTCTAATATGCATGAATACATTGATTGTCCATCTAAATCATTACACTGCCAAAAGAATAAACATAAACACCGAGTATAGGGAGGGATATACATCTTTATTTCCACCTCAGCGACTGTCTTATCCCAGTGTAAATGAGACCCAAAGATCTCCCAATCAAACAAACCAAAAAGAAAGACACTGCATCGCTAATTTTTGCAGCAACTGTCCTTACAAAAGGCATTCCAATATCACTCAGCTCAAGGTATAGGCTGAAATAGTACCTCCTACATACACCAAAGTCAAAACAATAATAAATCATTAACATGATCTTTTTGATCTAATGGCCCAGATTTGTTCATAAATAAAAGAGTCAAACACTTAATCCATACCAGCCAACGAGGCCCCGTAATTCTTTGGTGCGCTTCACAGGTACACGAACACAGCTGATTACAGCATAGCATAATAAAGGAGACGCCAATGGTAATGGTGTTGATTTCTTTACACCAATCTTCTTCAACCAATCAAACTTTCCAGAATTGCCCTTGGAGGATTCAAGAACGCGTTGACTTTCAAGGACACAGAGGTCAAACCGATCCTCATACATGGATACAACCGTCTCCATGTTTTGAACAAACCACTGGTTCAGTGACACCTGTAACATCATCAATCATAATTATTTTTTTATTGTTTTAACTTTTAAATCATAATACCAAATTTTACAATTGTTGTACCTCGTTACGTAGTCTTTGAAGTGCTCGGGTCGATAAGGTGCACAGATTCAAACCAAGGTCATTTATGTCATTTGACATGTCACTGTCTACAGAAATTAATTCTAAATAGATGCTCGCGATTCCATCAGATAATGTGATCACCAAATCTTCCAACACAGAAACCCCCCAACAATCAAAAAATTTGTCACTGTAACGGGAATCCTGGCTGTTGGTGAACATTCAAAGAAAATTTAGACTTCAAATTAATGACTTTTTAAATAAATAAAATAATAATACAGAAACTGTAATATTATATATTATATACCTGACAGAATCAAATCTAAGTATGTAAAGTAGTTCAGTATAAAGATCCTCCTTGCCTGATTTTTTAACCATTTGTACAACAGAGTCATCTCCTTTTAACTTTTCAAATAATCGAAGGGGGAGTTCCTGATTCAAGAAAAAAAAAAATCTTAATATGAAACCACTTTTAGCACTTGTATCTGCTTCTTAGATTTCCTTATAGAAAAATTACAGAAAAACCCTTACATTTTAAGTAAGGACTTAATCTTTACTTTTTTCCAATCAAACCATGAAAGTTTCATCATTTTTCCAAATTAACCACTTTGACCTTTTTCTTACAGTATACCATCCTTGTTTTTGAACGTACCTTCATGGATCTCTTGTTTCTTACTAAAAGCTCTTCTTTCAGCCAATTTGTGCATATAGACAATGAAGATCTCTGTAGGATTTCAGAGAAAACCTTCTGCAGGTTTTTCATGTCTGATGTAGAAGTGTTACTATAGATATTGTCCACCTATAATCAAGTAATTGAACTTTTTATTAAGAAAATAAAAAGAGAAGTACAAACCAATATAGGAAAAAGTACCTGCCTCGTTTTTAAGCCAATGAAAGGAAGCCAACATCAACCGGAACCTGGGACCCTCTGCAATGGCAGACAAACTTGAGGATTTGTTGGCAGTTTGTCCTGATTCCATAGTTTCAGTTTCAAGTTTGGTCCCATATTCAATTGCAGTTATGGAATTGATAAGTTTGTTTTCCACAGTGTCCCATGACAACTCTAAGCTAACCTCCTTGCCCTTATCATTCTTTACACCACTGCAGATTTTGAGAGGATCAACAACAGATAGAATATTGATTGAATATATATGAGAAAGATTATATATTATATTTCTTTTCTAGTACCTTGCTTACCTACCAGAAATGGGAGTCCCATCAGGAGCCACATTATCACTAGATTTGTTTCTTCTAGAAGTTGAAAACGGCCCATCAGCAGGTATAACTCCAGCCAAATGTGTAAGAAAAATACTTGACATGAGGAGCACTTGATCAATTACAGGAATCCACACAGAAGGATCACCATTTGTACTTATTAAAGTTCCTAAACAATAGCATTCCATGATTTTCGGCTTCTGCTTGTGATTTACTTTTAGGTTTGTGAAGCAGAATCCACCAGCCTTGTGTTGTGTAGCTCTACCACAGGCAGCATAAGACCTCCTACTGATTAATGGTAGTTCAAATATAATCAGAAGTAAGAAAAACATGAAAACTAAAAGTTATTAAGTTAAGTGTAAGACCTGCGAGTTTGAGCACATAACCCATTTGGCATAAAACTTAGCTCCGTAACAGAATTTCCATAAACGGGAAACTTCATAAATGGCAGGACAGCAACATATTCTGTCATTCGTCTATCTTCCTGCTTTTTCCCTTAGAACATTAACTATAAAAGAAACAAATAACGTCACAAATTGTAGTAGCAGATAACTTCCAGAGCACACATCTATAAGATCAACAGACACCAATGCCCACAGCCAACCGTAACCGAATCGAGGAAAACGTAGATTACCGCAATAGCTCGTGTCATGACTACAAGGTGCAGTATCAAGTATCAACAGTCAAACCGATATGAATTCACTTGCAAACAAAAACCTAAAGTGTTTCCTACATTGTATTCAATCAACTGTGAACTCAATTGGGGCCTCGATCAAAATTTATTTGAGTTCATACCTATAGATCAGGTCAGCGCTGTTAATGTAAGATCTGTTAAGTAGCAGAGAATCAGTAGTGTAGTTACCAGGTGAAATAACGACGTGACCGAGGTGTAGGAACCCTAAATTTTAGGGAACAGAGTTGGAAATCCAAGAGAGTTGAAATTGAAGATTGGATATCGTATGTGCGTACCTGGCTTTTTTGGGTGTGCAAAGTGGTTCTAATCTCTGGATTTCCACTCTATCGAAAGAGCCTCAAGGGCCCATTCATGGGCGAACGGTTTTGTTTGGCACCGTGTCCAGATTTCCAAAGACACACGTTTCGCACACTTCAAAACCTTACAAACACACATATCACACCAAACCCACAAAAACACACACACCACGGGCCACACTACCCACTCCTCTATTCATAATTTGATATAGAAAAGATGTAATGCCGAATTGTATCTGTGTTTGAGTTTGTGTTCATGTTCAAATGACTCGGTGTGGGCAGACGGGTGCCGTTTTTGTCACATAGACACACTTAAACGGCGTTATCACGGGAGGAACACCGTCCTCTTCCCGTTATGTGGTCTTCAGTGGTCATGGCAACGATCTGCAACACCATTTTCCCTTTGATTTCTTTCTTTCTTCGTCGGTTTTTTCTTCACTTCAACGTCGTTCCTTACATGTAACATCACCCCCAAAAAAAAGTGGTGGAGATTAAGAAGCTTTTTGATGCTTACCTAGTCTCACCACCCCGTTGACCATACCCATCGGGCCATCACCCTCATATGCCGCATCATTTCATGTTTGGTACGTTGTGGAAATTTCAACACAAAAAATATGTTGTTATATTGTATCGTATTCAAGTTAACACATGAAACATAGTCAATTTTAAACCTTCTTATCCGTAATATTTTTCAGATTAAATAATACTTTGTAATTCTTTAAAAACTTGAACAATCACATTTAGCTCCTTCGAAAACTAAAAAATCGTCTTATCCAAATTGTCAAATTCCAATGACTCCTTTAAAGTTCATATTCGTTTAGTAGATAGATAGTGGTTCTTCATTTCTTCATGTCTTAACTCCTAGTAATGGTAACATCAAAATGAAACACACGTGTTTAGAATATTGTTTCTCAATCAAGTTGAAGACCTGGTGTACAACCATAGATTTAGGATTTCAATTGTAAACTTAGTATAAATTGCAATCATAAGTATACGTTGCAAACCACTTCAGAATAAAGACAAATACATTGTTCTCTTTATTTACATGGTTACATGATATCAGAGCCACTTAAGAATTTTTTTTTTCCTCTTGTTGTTCATCCATGGCCGCCAATCACATTCTTCTCAATCCTAATAACAATTCCACTCTCAACTTTTAATTTACATCCATCAACATCAAACTAGATCGTGGCAACTACTCTTTATGGCGATCAACCATCATATCAACTCTTGAAACATTTGAGTTAGACGAGTTTACCCTAGCCCCAAATCCACCATCAGAGACAATTATTTCCACCCACCGAAGGTCCACCCACCATGTAACATTCAAGTTTTGATAAATTTCTTTTCTAGCCCTTTATGTTAAATTGTTAACATTTTGGTCCCCTGGTTAGTACGTAGGGCGTACTCAATGAGTACGCTTAGCGTACTAGCCATCCTGATGGTCACATGTTCCACCCACCTACGCAGGGCATACGTGGAGTACACATGGCGTACGCAAGGCTGGGACAAACCCTAATTTTTAGGGTTTGTGCCCTATTTAAACAACTTAAACTCATATCTTGGACATTTTAGACCAGCCTCCACCTCCCCTTTACCATGAAATCGGAACACTAGAGTGATTTGGTTAGTTTTAAGCTTGAAAGAGTGTTTATTGGTGGTTTGTGAAAAAGAAGAAAAAGAGGAACACTTGGAGGAGTAGCTAGGGCTTTTAGATCCATAATCACCTTCTCATTTGCAAGTTTTTGAGGTAAAAATCTCACACCTTGATGATCATGTATGTTAGACTAGTTTATGGTGTATTTTGTGCACTTTTGAGTCTTATGTGTAAAATGTGAGCTTTTTATCTACTCCAAAAGCAATGGATGCTAGATCTTAGCTCCATTCAGTCCCCATGCTCATAAAAATGTCAACTTTATGGAGTATTTTGATCAATGCATGTATTAAGATCTTTATTAAGCTCTTTTTGAGATATTGAGTCCCATTAAGTCATGCATGAGTGTAAAGTTGTCAACTTTATGTGATAAGTCATAGAAAGGGCACACTAGGGAGTATGAAACATCCAAAAGTATGGTCCCAAAAAATTAATTTTAATAATAGATAAAATAGTATTTTTTTCTAATGATATCCAACCATTTAAATAAAACCCAATGTATCATTTTGTCATAAAATCAGAGTAAACATCACAAGCGGAATCTCAACGGTGTGTGAAATGTAGTCATCCCGAGTTCTTCCCTTTACAACCGGAAGTACTTGAAACATGAACTAAAAACGGTAAGCACAAAGCTTACTGATTCTCCCCAAAATACCACATAACAATCATACAGTAAACATATAGTGGGTTCCGCCCTGTCATTGGGCCTCGCTCAACATTAGACCTCCTCCGACATCGGGCCCCGCCCGGCATCGAGTTGAGCTCGGTAAATGAGCCCCACTGAAACATCCCAAAAACACGGTCCAAAATTTTCGTTTTTAATCATTATAAAATCATAGTAATCCAATCATCACATAAAAACATAAGTGGTAATATCTCAAAACATCATGTCAAAACATTGTATCCAAATCATATATCAAAACATAAGAGTAAATCCTCCCAGTCTAAAACATTGTTGTATGTGCAATGCAGTCATCCCGAGCTCTTCCCTTTGCTACCGAAAGTACCTAAAACCAAAACTGAAATTGTAAGCATGAAATTTAGCGAGTCTCGATCCCCAAACTACCACATACCATACACATAATCACATAATCGCATATAACATTCATTGGGCCCCGCCCTACTACCTCTGGCGCTACCTGGCATCAGGCCCCGCCCGGCATAAGACCACATCTGGCATCGAGCTCCGCCCGGCATTGAGCAAAGCTCGACATACATATGAGCATAACTACTAATACACATAACATAGGCATAACTACTTAACTATAACATATACACATTCCTCGAGCCCCACCCGGCATCAGACCGAAATCCGGAAACATGCAAACATTCATCGGGAACTGCCCTGGCATCGGGTCGTAGTGTGGAAACATACAAATACATATACATGCAAGAATCACAAAAGACATCAAGCATATTAACATTCTTCGGGTACGCCCCGGCATCGGACCGTAGTCCGGAAAAACATATACACTTATATCGGGCCCCACCCCGCATCAGACCTTAATCTGTAACATACTATTATACATAAACGGGTCGTCCTTTTGTGCATTCGACCTGTTCCTACTTGAGGAAAACTCACCTCGTAAGCTAGTTGTGAAATCTCACGTGAGGGATCTCCGACGGCTGCTCCAATGACTCCCCGACTATCTTTATCACAATAACACATAGTCAAAATCTGATAATCCTTCTTAGGGTAAAATGATCATTTTACCCTTGGTCAAAGTCAACGTTCTAGGTTGACTCAGCTTGCCGAGTTGACTCATCAACTCGCCGAGTTCTATAGATCAAAAACCCTGAAATCACGATCCAACTCGTCGAGTTCCCTAGCTACTCATAGTCGCGATTTGGTGAATTAACTCGTCGAGTCCCTTCACAGACTCGTCGAGTTCTACCTTAAACGGAATCGGGACATAACGACTCAACTCATCGAGTCCCTCTTTGGACTCGTCGAGTTCCCTGGTATGTTTGGGTCATCTTAAAGGATTAAGCCCATACTCTTCAGATCCAAACTCCATACTTCATCCACCTACTAGAAATGCCCTTTTAAGGGTAAAGTTTCCAAATTTACCCACTAATAGTCCTTCTTAATGGGTTTAGCTAAAACCCTAGTTCTCTAGGACATAGATCTTGCTCCAAAAGTCATAATACTCCAAACTAAAGCATACTAACATAGATCTAGGTCTTAGACACCATTTGAACACGTAAAGCACCTAACTTTCCTTTCATGCATGGCCTTTTGGGGTTAAAAGGCCAAAATAGCACCTTAAAGCTTGCATGGGGCTTCCATGGTCATGAAGTTTGCACCTTTATGCCATGAAACCCCTTCTAGACCCTATATCTGGAAGGTAGATCACTTAAGACGTCCATGTCCCACAGACTAAGCTTCTTGGACCAAAAACCCCATGAAATGATAAGAAGAAGATCCAACAAGCTACTAAGCAAGGTTGAGGCCTGCTTACCGGAAAATGAAGAGGATGAGATGTTGCTTTTGGATCTACAATCTTCTCCTGAAATCCTCTAGCTTCTTCTTCTTTTACGAGCTTCAAACCATACAAAGTTCACTCACAAATGGCTCACAAACTCACATAGGGATCTAGGGTTTCGTGGATTAGGGTTTGGGACTTGGAGGCTGGAAATGAGGCCAACAAGTGGGGATTAAGATGCTTAAATAGGGTGCAAAACCCCGAAATTAGGGTTTCATTTTGACAAACCTACTCGCTGAGTCGAGGCGTCTCAACTCGTCGAGTGGGTGACTTAAAATCCTGCGGCTAATCTCGTTTCTACTCAACGAGTCTGGGGCTCCCAACTTGTCGAGTAGCTCTACAAAAGTGAATAAATTATAAATAAATGTGTACCAGGAACCAGGCGTTACAATTCTCTCACACTTGTCTTAGACTTCGTCCTTGAAGTCTGTTGCGTCGGGAAACAACTCCGGGTAGTGCTCCCTCATCTCCTCATCGGGCTCCCAAGTCCAATATGACCCCTTGTGATGCTGCCACGACACCTTCACTAGCTCAACCCTCTTGTTCCTCAACTCATTTGTCTTCTTGTCGAGAATAGCTACTGGTCCCTCGATGTAATTCAGGCTGTCATCAACCTGAATGTCCTCTAGAGGCAAAACCGTTGAGTCGTTCACTAAGCACTTCTGCAGCTGAGAAATATGGAAAGTGTTGTGGATCTGGCAGAGCTCTGTTGGAAGATCCAATCGATACGCCACCTTGCCCACCCGGGCTATAACCCTGAAAGGGTTGATGTACTTAGGGCCCAACTTGCCCTGCTTCCTGAACCGGATGACACCTTTCCAAGGTGACACCTTTAGGAGGACCATGTCGCCCACCTGAAACTCCAAGTCTGAACGCCGCTTGTCGGCATAGCTCTTCTGTCGACTCTAAATAGTCTAGAGCCTGCTCCGGACCTGCTGGATCCCTTTTGTAGTCTGACACCACCGAGACAAGCACTCCATGTCGTGCCACTATCTCACGCATGTAAATATCAGCCAGCTTCTCAGCCAATATACTCTCCTGGATCGGGATAAAAATGAGCACTCTTAGTCAACTGATCCACGATGAACCATATCGAGTCTACTCCATGTGCAGTACTGGGAAGCCTGGTGATGAAATCCATGGTGATATCCTCCCATTTCCACACGGGAATATCCAACGGCTGCATCTTACCTTGGGGCCTCTGGTGCTTGACCTTGACCTTCCTGCAGGTCAAGAACTTCTCCACATAACACGCTACGTCGCGCTTCATGCAGGGCCGCCAGTAATCAGGGCGAAGATTCGGATACATATTTGTCACCCTGGGATGGATAGAGAACCTTGACTTATGGGCCTCATCCATCAGATCATGCCGTACTTCGCCCCAATACAAATCCTAGACCCTCCCATGCAGGGTCAACAACCTGCGGCTTTCATAATCAAATGAGGCCACATGGCCTATGATCCGCTCGCACTTTCAGCCCTCCTCCTTCAGGCTATCAAGCTGCGCCTCTCTAATTTGCTCCAGCAATGGAGTAATCACTGTCATCCTCATACATATATATCAAATCAGAACCGCCACTGCCTTGCGGCTCAAAACATCAGCCACCACATTGGCCTTACCCGGGTGGTAAAGGATCTCACAGTCGTAATCCTTCACCACATCTAACCACCGATGTTGCCTCATGTTCAGATTCAGCTGATTCATTAGGTACCTAAAACTCTTGTGGTCCGTGTAAATGGTACAACGGACCCCATAGAGGTAATGTCGCCAAATCTTGAGGGCGAAAACCACAGCCCCCAGCTCTAAGTAATGTGTCGGATAGTTAGCCTTGTGAGACTTCAACTGTCTTTAAGCGTAAGCTTTTCACGTGGACTCGTTGCATCAATACCGCTCACATGCCTGTGATCGACACGTCACAGTAAACCACGAAGTCATCGACTCCCTATGGCAAAGTCAAGATCAGTACCTTGCATAACCGCTGTCTGAGAGTCTCGAAGGATGACTGCTGGTCAGGCCCCCATCAGAATGTCACCGACTTCTTGGTCAGTTGGGTCAAAGGAACAATGATCTTGGAGAAATCCTGGATGAATCTCTGGTAATAACCTACTAGACCAAGAAAACTTTGGATCTCAGATGGAGACCTCGGAACCTCCCACTACATCACGACCTCTATCTTGGCTGGATCGACCAAAATACCCTTCTGGTTGACAAGGTGCCCCAAAAACTACACCTCGCACAACCAAGATTCACACTTGGAGAA
This sequence comes from Lactuca serriola, assembly GCF_051521515.1. Taxonomy (NCBI): domain Eukaryota; kingdom Viridiplantae; phylum Streptophyta; class Magnoliopsida; order Asterales; family Asteraceae; genus Lactuca; species Lactuca serriola. Next base: position 136,509,374 of record NC_136415.1, read on the forward strand.
CTTTGCAATAAATCTCTCCCTCTTCAGTGTCTCCAGTACCTCCCTCAGGTGTTCCTCGTGCTGCTCCTGGGTCTTGGAATAAACCAAGATGTCATCAACAAAAACTATCACATACCGGTCCAACATCAGTCTGCACATGCGTTTCATGAGGTCCATGAACGCGGCTGGAGCATTGGTGAGCCTAAACAACATCACTACAAACTCATAGTGACCATAACGAGTCCTAAAAGTTGTCTTTTGCACATCCTTGTCCCTGACTCGTGTCTGGTGATAACCCGATCGTAGATCAATCTTGGAGAACCAAGATGCACCCTGTAGTTGGTCAAACAACTCATCGATCATCGGGAGGGGATAACAGTTCTTCACCGTTACCTTATTCAACACCTGATAGTCTATGCACATCTGATGTGACCCGTCCTTCTTCTTCACAAACAGGATCGGGGCTCCCCATTGCGAACTACTCGGCCTAATAAATCCTTTTTCTAGCTCTTGCAGCTGCGTAGACAAATCCTGCATCTCGGGAGGAGCCAACAGATATGGTGTAGGGTTTTGAGCATTCTAACACTCCTAAGGTGTTCATGCAACCCTAGAAACCTTGGATCTATGTTTGACTAAGATACATGCAAAATTGATTCTCCAAGGTTCATAATCCCATCTAACATACATGGGGAACTTTTAAACATAAAAGTAAGCTATAAAACATACCTTGTAGCTAGTAGTTTGGATTCCTTGAAAACCTTGTGAGGCTAGCACCCCAAGTGTGATGCCTCAAATGTCTCACACAACACCAAATGCTATTGGAATGACTTGAGAGAAATGTATAACACTTCTAAAATCGGCTTGCCCTCTCTTCCTTCTAGTGGCCGATTTTGGTGAGCTTTATGTTGCTTATATAGTGTGTTACAATTAGGGTTACCCATGTAAACCCTAATGTGACATGACTCTTCATTTCCATGATCCATGGGTTTACACCTCTATGGAGCATCCTATGGGTCTTAGCCCAACTTGATAATCCATAGAGCATTTAGCCCACTATACAAGTATGGATGATTTACACAATCAACCCATATATTTAATTAGTCACCTTTTTGATCACTTGATTAATTCTAAATTAATTCTTGATCAATACTAATTAAATAATATTATTAATATATTAGAACTTATAATATATTAATAAACCATGAGTGTTATTTCTCTCATTTTAGTCTATCCAAATGCATGATTCCATGCAACCCAAATGGACCATGCCAAACCGGGTCAAGTACATACCAGAAATATTTATGAACTTAGACACCTTATCCAACAGTCTCCCACTTGGATAAGTATTATAACTATAACTGTAAGTATGACTTCAGGAACCGATCAACAATCATAGCTCTTTCAAGGTCTCTCGGAACTGAGATGATGATGATACGCTATTTAAGATAAGTGATCATATAATCCTCTGTTCTAGATATCATCCGGACAAATACATGGAACAATGTCTTACTTATTATCCAGCAGTTTGTTTCTTAATGTCTGATTTGTTTGACAAAGAACTTAATCGAACACATCAATTTAATTCTGACCGGGCCCGACACATAAGCCAAAAAAAATCATCGAGGGGTATTGTCTTACGACCTGGTATATTGTCAACCAAGTTCCTTTGCAACCAGTCGCGCCTTATACGTGTGTACATTACCATCCATGTCGGTCTTCTTCTTGAAGATCCATTTGCACCCAACTGTCTTACGACCTGGTACATTGTCAACCAAGTTCCATATTTGATTGTCATACATGGATTGTATCTCGCTATCTATTGCCTCTTTCCATTTAGCAGACTCGGGGCCTGTCATGGCTTCCGCATAGTTGTTAGGTTCATCCAGACTTACCAATGTATCATCACTGATAAGTGTCTCGCCTTCCGCAGTAATATGGAAACCATAGTAGTGCTCAGGTGCATTCCTAACCCTTGTGGAACGCCTCATAGGTACATACTCATAGGTACATACTCAAAATATGTGAAAAAGTTGATTACTTTAGTAAAGCTTATAGTTAACAGGGTATCAGGCAGGGAGTTTAAGCTTATGGGTTAGTGTGTACCTCAAGGATAAGTCAAAATAAAGTCTCAAGAAGAAGGATAAAAAGGTAAATGTTGTGAAGGGTATTTTGGTCAGAATGCTTTGAAGAAGGCCTCAAGGTCTGTGACTATGTCTCAGGGACATAATCAAAAGGATTCAGATTGCTTTTAGTGGTAACTGTAAAAGTAAAAGAATAAGAGTAAGCTCACTTAGGTGTAGACACATATATGAAATAGAAAGAGACAGGATCAAGTTTATACACCTAGTAGGTCACCCTCACATTCTGCCCCCAGTAGTTTCATGTCCAAATAGACTATAACTTGTAAGTTATCCAAACAGAATAAGACTTCTGTATCACAGAGAGTGGAAGACAAAAAGAAAAGTTCATAAAAGTTACTGTGTTTCCATTTGTGTGAAGGTATGTAGGATATTGGAATATATATATATATATATATATATATATATATATATATATATATAGAGAGAGAGAGAGGGAGAGAGAGAGAGAGAGAGAGACTTACTCGGTCCTGATCCTTGATAAGCATAAGAAATGAGGAAATTTCAGGGTAGAGGACCGCATCGATCTTCTCTGGTCGTTCAACTATCAAATACTTGACCGCAACAACAACCGTTGCCCTGGTGAATGCAGCAGGACTAGTTGTTCGCTCCTAAAAAAATTATATTAAAAACAATTACATTTTATTAATTAATTTAAAAAATATTAAAGGAGGTTATATATATATATATATATATATATATATATATATATATATATATATGTGTGTGTGTGTATACCTTGAGGTCAGGAACGAGTTTTGAAGGCTTGATGAGGGCAATTTTTCATAACACTTTTGGTCCCTGAATCAACTAAATTTATGAAGATGACCATTTTGCCCTTGTAGACTTTATCGCTTCTGTCTTTCATGGTCATGGTGTATAATTAAACCCCAACATCAATCCATCTCTTTCCTAGAGAAACCCTAACCAAATTCAACCAAATCCTATATAAATCAAACCAACCCAAAATCAAAGTTAAAGATCTAACACCAAAATTCAAAACCAAATCAAAATGTGCCTTTGTTTCGTCATGTCTTAAGAGGCTGCTCAATCTGAACACAACAGCAGAACCTAAAACCAAAGCCATGCTTTTTTAATTTTTGTAACTCCAAAAAAAAAAATAGAAAACTAACCTGTTGCAGTTCCCTAGTTGAAAGCATTTCCAAGAGAAAAAATTGTCAGCAACACTCTCCTCAACTTTACAGAACTCCTAATCTGATATAACCACCACCCAACATAATAAAAAATTAAGTAAACTTTAATCCAATCCTATAGTCACTGAATAACTGCATAATTAAAGTCACATGTAATTACAAAGAACTTGCCTGTTCTGTTGATAAATATACAATGTTTAGCTTATCCCTAAGTTCTGAAACCTAAATTTGCAAAAAGAACAGTAAAGTTAAAATATGGTAAATATAAGAAAGCAGGAAATGCAAAGAATAGTATCTCCTGACCTGTGTACTAAACTGCAACTTATAAGAGTAAACTATGAGTTTAGCTTCCGAACATGGAACTTTCATTGGCTCTAAGAAGATCTGTTACAAAAAAGCAGATATTAAATTTTTAAATTTCGGTCCCCAACTTCACTGACATACTAATGATATAAATCCAGAAGACGGGTATTATGTACTTGTTCACAATTGCCCAAATTATCGGGTTCCTTCACAACCCTAAGAATATATATAAAACGTAAGTTATAGTATAAATAAAAGATGTGGGTATGTAATGTAATGTAGAAATGTAGAATGTAAATACACCTTAATTATTTCGTGTTTCCTTCTGCAGTAGCACCACTTCCATTTAGCAACCGGTATGTCTCTTGTTTATCTTCCTTCTTGAACTTGGCAATAACATAAGTCCCATCAGAAGTTCTCCGCAGCATGGGTCAGAGTACGCATCTTCATATATCAATGCAAGTGAATCATCATGCCAGCTTATTCCTCTGCTGATATTGAAAAAAAATATGACTTTATGCCGAGGGAAAATAAAAAAGAAAAACTTACTCATAGCGAAGATCAAGCATGTGAAAGATGTTTGGGTCTTCTTCACCTCCAGCAGCCTGTGTGTAAACTATGTCACGAGGAGAAACTTCTCCTTTGACATCACCTCCATCTTGTGTCTCCATCAGCAGCGTACCACAAATCAATCTATTTGGGAAATCTTCCACATGGGACAGTAAAAGAGAAGGGTCTATGAAGCGAAGTAAGTAAATCAATCCCTTGTGCAGCTTTGATTTCTTTATGATGAATGTAAGCTCCCTGAATCAAACAACAAACAAACTCATAAAGACTCAACAAAAATAATGAATTTGAAAAACATTTGTCAAATTTAAAATGCCCAAAAAGGTTCAAACATATCCTCACCTTTACTCGGAGTTCCTTCATTGGGTGAAGAGTCAACAATGATCAGATTGTTGTATGAATTGACCCCTGCACATGCACATGCATTCTATTTTAAACAAGAAAATAACGTCATTCGTTCATATATTTATTAATTATAGACGAAAACAGATTGATATAGGAAGACGGTAACATTTATTTGAAGGAGTCGATAATTCTTCCAGCCTTGATCACATGTCAATCGGAGTTGAGGGCTGAAAGAACTGGAATCAGACCATATTTCGTCTGACATTTGTGTGCATAACACTCGAAAATCAGAAACCCTAGATGTATAAACCACGCTTCGTGAACCCCATAGAATCGAACCTATCAGTGTTAGAATCGAACCTATCAGTTGTTGTGGAGGAAATGGGGGGGGGGGGGGAGAACGAACCAGGGTTAGAATCGAACCTATCAATTGTTGGTACCGATTTTAGGGTTTCACATAGAACAAGAAAGAGGTGGTGATGGAGAAGATGGTAGGGCGGCGATGGATGGTAGGAATGGTGGTGATGGTCGATTGTGTTGAGGTTGCAGGTGGTGAGATGTAGTTGCGACAACCATGGTGGTGGTATGGAGCGGAACTGTAGAGAGAGAGAGAGAGAGATGGTGGTGAGTCTGATGAGGTGAGCATTCCCATGGAAGGAGGAGACGCAAGCGGGGTTTTTAATTTTTTGGATTTCATTCCCCCCCAAAAAATGAAAACACGCGCTAATAGACTAAAATTATAAAGCGGCAGGGTAACACGACGCGCTTTTTAGGATAGGTGCCCTCCGTGTTTTTAATTTTTTTTGTTGGACACTAATTTTAGGGCGCTCAAAAAATGCGTGCCCTCTATCCTTCAAATTTTCCAGAGCTGACATTATTTTTTAGGGCACGCACAAATGCGCGTCATTGTTTGCGCGTCATCAACTTTTAGGGAAAATATAGGATTTTCTCGGGATAACTCGGATACTCATAAATGGATTGTTTTTACATGTAACTAACGGATATTCATATTCATTCCATGACTCCTTGGATTGTACATTAGTTGTATGAATCTGAATGTCATGGAAGGAATGGTTTTTCAAACACGCTTTTCATAAGAAAATATAGGATTTTCTTGAGGAACACTTTTCAAAAGGATTCAAGGAAACATTTTCCATTAAAACTAAATGCTTATGAACTCACCAGCTTTATGCTGATATTCTTTCAAAACTGCTTGTATTCTCAGGGATTTAGTAGACAGGTACTTCTAGGACTTTTGGAGAAATCGGCGCGTTAGAGTCACGTTTTTCTATTCTACTTTCGATATGAACAAAACTATGTACTAAGACAATGTAAACCTTATTCATATATGTATTCAATGTTTGGTTTTGTTTACTATGCTTGCTATGATACAACTGTTGTGATACTACGCATGACGTCAACCACCCCTGAATGTTTCCGCCGTTCTGGTTTGGGGGTGTGACATCCACATCCTGTATCAAGGACCCAAGAGTTAGAATAGGGTGAGTTATTAGACAAGATTGTGTAAATACCTGCATGGGTGGGTTTTACTTTCTCGTCCTTTAAGTCTTGCTGGTACTTTGGGCGGTTCCGCTTCTAATGCGACTTTTCATGGCAATAGAAGCATTCAGCCTCTTTTGGGTCAGAAGAAGGAGTGACGAAACCTTTTTTGGTTCCACTTGAGGAGGAGTCATCGAGGGTCTTACCCTTGGTACCCTTCGAAGGGTTCTTCCTCTTTTTCCCTCTACTTTTCCCGATTGCCAGGATAGGGGCGGAGCTTGGAGTAGGAGTAGGAGTGGTAACAACCAACTTGCCTTTAAGACCAGTTTCAGCGGTCTTTAGGAGTCCTTGAAGCTTAATGAGGGTAACTTCCTCCTTGTTCATGTGGTATGTCATGCGGAATTGATCATAACACGATGGTAAGGAGTGCAAAATAATATCTATTGCTAACTCCTCTGGGAAGTTCACATTTAGCTTCACCAACGGTCCACATATCTTTGCATTTTCTGCATCTGGCCTGTGATGGGTTCACTATCCTTCATTCAGTTTGTTATCATAGAGGAGATGATTTCATATCGCTCTTGATGAGCACTCTGATGGTAGCGGTCCATCAAATCTTGGTGCATCTCAAAAGGATAGTAGTCCTCATAGGACTTTTGGAGCTCGGCTGTCATAGTGACCAACATGATGCATGCCACTTTGGTAGCATCTCTTTCATGTGCCTCATATTCAGCAACCTCCTCAGGAGAAGCAAACGGTTCGGGTACCTTAAGCTCCTTGTCGAGGACATATTCCTTGTCCTTATACCGAGTGACCATCCTGATGTTCCCGATCCAATCCATAAAGTTGGATCCATCAAATATGACTCTCGCACAAAGGTTCATGAGAGATAAGGAGTCGGTAGGGTTTGAGTCAGAAGCAACATTGTTGGAAGACATCTGAAAAGAAGAAAGACAAGTTTAGATTAGATATAAAGATAGTCCTTAATAAAACACCCAAATGTAATATTAAGGCTAGGATCCAATCACAATATATTATAACTTAGAAGAGTAATGTTGTAATCTAAGCTATAACATATTTGAAAGGTAGGTGAATGACGATTCACCAATTTCCACCATGAAAAACAAAATATAAATTATTAGGTTTTTAATTGGTTTTTAGAAACACCTAGATTCTTTTGAGATTCATTGAACTTTTTCAATGACATGTTTCAATCTCGAGTGTGCCCTTCATGTTTTGTGACTAGGATGTCGAGGATCACAAAACAAGGTGTGAAGTAACCATGCAAATTACTTGGTACCCTTAATGTTTTTCACTCAATCGATGTGCCGGTTAGCCACACGCGCTCCACCGACCTATGAAAAACCTTAAGTCACCCTTTGTATGCCTTGTTAAGTCCAAGTTAGTGTGTCGGTTAACCACACACGCTCCACTAACGATTTAATCAAAGTGCAAAGTGTAATTTCATGGGTTAACACCTTATTCATATTTTCCTAAAGTAACCAAGATTGGGAATTTATAAAAAACATTTAGTTACTTTATAATAATCATTATACTTTTAATGATAATTTTTAAGTCATTATCCTACCCGTTCGGCTAACGACCCTCCACCGATCAAGGAAGCAGTAGGTGAGAGTGGACACCCATTAAGCTGTCATTTTATAGGCAACAACCTTATATCCCCCTTATAGACCGGCTTAGTGAATGAGGCCTACTAAGATTGGGAATTTATAAAAAACATTTAGTTACTTTATAATAATCATTAAGCTAGTTAAATCTAAGGATCTTCTCAAGATTTGTATGATAGAATGCTAGGAGATATGCCTTTTTATGCCTACTATATGAGATTGTAGACTTGTATGCTAGTACTGATAAGTCAGTGATAGGATGAACTGCTTAGGTTATGCTTGGTTTCGAGTACTCAACACTCGAATGTTGCTTGATTTGTGCTTTTTAGGAATTGTCAATAACTTCACCTAACTAGTAAGCGAATATGTTAAGTTACATCTTACGAAAACTGAATAATTTCAGAAGGTTAGATTTTAACTATTTTGCGCGACTCTTGTTTGAGTCCAACCGTTGTAGTGTGAGACCTTTCATTTGAAGAATTATCTGGTGTTAGTGATATGTAATTGTATTCATAAGTTGGTTAGAGGGTGTTGGTAGGAGTTCCTTCTGCAGCTGATGGCAGAGAATGGTGTGGTGATTGCCCTAGGAAAACATAGGAAGAGATTTAGTGATGGGAGCCTTGTCTTGTGAAGGATTATTTGTGTGGACAATGAGGGACTTGGAGGATTCAAAGCGATCTTTGAGGAACGTACGAATAAATATGGATGATAGTATTGACCCGTACTACTGGAAGCAGTCAAGCAGAGCATCCATACCCGAGTCAATGAGGATTGCGATGAATCCATGTGATTCGTAGTGTAAGCATTGATGAGTTGTTGTGTTAAGGACATATAAATGGGTAAGTGAATCGAAAATGGGGATGTTTTGAGGTGTTTGGATGTTGATCCATTTTTTGAGGTTTGGTGAACGAGAAATATGTGGTATTTTATAGAGAAATTTTTTGTGGTTGTAGTGTGGAAAATGTTTATAAAATAGGTAAATATTTATAAGTAAAGAATAGTTTTTTGTTTTTGTTTTTTTAAGAGTTAATGACGACCATTACTTTTTTCTCTCCGTCATTTACACTCGTAGCTAAGGTTATGCCATATCACAATTACATTGACCCGAACATTTTTCACACATAAGGGAGGCTGATGTAGAGTTGACATGCATAATCAAGATCAATTAATGAATAATCATGAAAAACCCTAAATTAATAAAAAAAAAATACTTACTTGAAGGGATTAACACATTCAATGGTGTTGAGGATGCCATACTTTGATTCTTTTCACTTCACATAATGATGTTTATCATGATGGATGAGATCACACACATGTTAATGGTGTTTATAGAGAGGTGTTGGGAGGAGGAAATGTAGAACCGTTAATATCTCTATAAAACCCATGTACTCTCATATGTATGTGCTTTATTGATCAATTACGTTTTATGAAAAAGTTTTAGAACCACACAAATTTGGTCCCTCAACTTATGGACAAATGTCATATTCATCATACTGTACCTATCATATAAAATCATTATAAAATAGTTCGATAGCCAAACTAACGGATCATTTTTCTAACAGGTGTTACCTTAGCTTTATGCCCGACCTTACTTAACATACCAACAACCTAACCATTTGCAAAAATCAAAGATATTGACTGTACCCAAAAGACAACGTAGCCATTTAAAAAAATCAGGTATATGCTTTTTTGTTTGAAGAAGACCAACTCGGAGAACTTTGGGTTGGTACAAGAACAAAAAATAAAACTAAACAACCCAAAAAAGTTAATATCGATAAACTGCAAGTCAAAGACATCTGGGGTGGTGGCGCAGTTGGCTAGCGCGTAGGTCTCATAGCTAAGAGTTATCCTGAGGTCGAGAGTTCGAGCCTCTCTCACCCCAATGCTCTTTTTCTCACATTTTGTCAATTTTTTTCGCTAAGCTCTTTCCTCCAAGTTAATATAATATAATAATAAAGTCGATAAGCAACACAAAGGGGTGGTGGCGCAGTTGGCTAGCGCGTAGGTCTCATAGCTAAGCGAGTGATCCTGAGGTCGAGAGTTCGAGCCTCTCTCACCCCATAATTTTTCCCCATCCTTGGTTACCTTTTTAATTTTTGAGCTATATTTATTCGGCACCCTTCTTCAAAAACCCTAAATCCCTCTTCTTCAAAAACCCAATCTCCTACCCTAAATCCCTCTGCAACTTCCAAACATCGAACCAACATTATAATGGGGAAACAAAGCAAAAGTAAGCAACTTCAGATTTTTTATCCTTCTATCTGCTCCAATTCGGTTGAACATATGTGTATGTTTAACATATTCGTTTTTATTTCATGTATGTGTTGGTATGTTGGTGTTAGTTATATTCTATGCTGGGTCGACTGTATGCTTCACATATTTTCCTGCTTAGATTCCATTGAATTTATGTGTGCGTGTTTAACAAATTCTGGTTCTGTTGGTTTCTCCTGCTCTAATTCAAATAGGATTTATGTTGCTATGAGGAATCCAATTGAACGTATTTATGCTAGTCTGCGTGTATAACAAGTTTGATTGAATATATATTTATGTTGTAACAAGTCTTCAGCAAATTCGAATAAATGATTGAACGTTTATACATTACATTGTGTGTTTGACAGTTTCTTCTGCTGAAATTTGATTGAATTTTTATGTGGGTGTATTGAACAAATTCTATTGAATGCATGTATGTGGTTCACGAGTTCTATTATGTTCATATGTGGATCTTTTCTATCTGTGTTAACCATTCCTCTGCTCAAATTCATTGAAAGTGAATAAGATGAATCAGATAGTGGATAATTTTTTTTCTTAGGTTCTATTGAATTTGTGAGTGATTCTCTTTGCTTTTCTGCTCAATATATTTACCTGAATGTGATTTTGAATTTGAACATGTAGAGAGCAAGAACAAGAGAGTCACTCTGAAGCAGAAGAACAAGGTGCTAAAGAAGGTAAAGCTGCACCACAAGAAGAAGGCCAAAGAGGCAAAGAAGCTTGGTATGAACAAAAAGCCTAAGGTTGACAAACATGCTGATAACAATGATGAGTCGCCTTTGAATGAAGAAGAACTCAAGGCTCTCGAGGCACGTCGTGCAGCTAAGGCTCTCAATGGAATCGAGCACAAAAAGGCTGCAAGCCAAGAGAGGGTATTTTAATAATTAAAATATTACTGCTATTGCCACAACACTTTGGCCCGAAAACTTACATCAAATGTCTCTTCAGGTTAAAAAAAGGAAGTTGGGACAAATGGATGAAGAAGAAGAATATGATGATGATATCACAAATCTGCCTGAAGCCCGTGATGATTTTACAGTTCCGAGTAAGATAAGGGGTAAGTTACTGTTGATCTCAATCTATTTGTTAGATTTGATTTGATGATAACTTAACTTGTAAATTGTAATAATCTGACCTTTCATAAACTGCCCTTTATAACTCCGGATAAATGTCTCAATGTAAATCTGGTTTTGTTACGTTTTTTCTTAAATTATTCTTGTTTACACAGACAATTCAGAGAGATCTTTCTACAAGGAATTGGCAAAAGTTATCGAAGCATCAGATGTCATCTTGGAAGTTCTTGATGCTCGGGACCCACTTGGTACTCGTGCTGCTGACATGGAAAAGATGGTTATGAGAGCCGGGCCTGAGAAGCATCTCGTTTTGCTGTTAAATAAAATTGGTAATATTTTCGTTTCATTTATCAAAATGAGGCCTTGATTGATCAGACTGTTTTTTGAGAAACTGAAACTTACCAAAATGGAACATGGAAATCAGATCTTGTTCCTCGTGAAGCTGCTGAAAAATGGCTCAAGTATCTTAGAGAGGAGTTGCCTGCAGTTGCTTTTAAGTGCAGTACACAAGAACAGAGGTCAAATCTTGGGTGGAAGTCTTCCAAGTCTGCAAAGAAGACAAGCAATCTTTTACAAACAAGTGACTGTCTTGGAGCAGAAACACTTTTAAAGTTGCTTAAAAATTACTCAAGAAGTCATGAGGTATGCATATCTAGCTGCATTTCAATCTTTTTTCCTTGCTTCTTTCATATAAAATACTAAATGCAATTAATAATATCTTGATTATTAGATAATAATATGGTTAAAAACTAAGATTTTATCTTAGAAAGGATGTATGTTTTGTTTTTGTTGTCACAGATTAAAAAGTCAATCACTGTGGGTGTAGTTGGGCTACCAAACGTTGGTAAGAGCAGTCTAATCAACAGTTTGAAGAGATGCCATGTGGTGAATGTGGGGGCGACACCTGGACTGACAAGAACCATGCAGGAAGTCCAATTAGACAAAAATGTTAAACTTTTGGATTGCCCTGGTGTTGTCATGCTTAAATCCGGATCCGGGGATAATCAAAATGATGCTTCCATTGCACTTCGCAATTGCAAAAGAATTGAAAAGCTAGAAGATCCTGTTGCCCCAGGTCATTTTGAATTTATTTATTTATATATCTTGAAAATAGTTGCGTTGTATTGTAATTTGTATCTGAATGTTTTGTTTTTTTGATGGTGGATTGCTGCAGTGAAGGAGATTCTCAAGTTATGCCCTGAGCAAATGTTGGCAAGGATATACAAACTTTCCGGCTTTGATTCTGTTGATGACTTCCTTTACAAAGTAGCCACCATTAGAGGTAAGCTTAAAAAGGGAGGGATTGTTGATATCAATGCTGCTGCAAGAATCGTGTTGCATGATTGGAATGAAGGTTTGTATCGTATCTTATCGGTTATCACCAATTTGCATTTTCTACTAGTTGTGGGCCCCCTCCCACTCCCACATGACATAACAGGTTGTACTGTCTTTGACAGGTAAAATTCCGTATTACACGATGCCTCCAATTAGGAATGAAGGAGTGGTTATGGAGGCAAATATAGTGTCTGAACTTGGAAAGGAGTTCAATGTGGATGAAGTATATGGCACCGATTCCACCATTATCGGAAGCTTAAAATCCCTAGATGATTTTAACTCTGTTACTCTCCCACCCAATAATCCCATTGCTTTTGACCAGACAATGCTATTTGAGGTTTTTTTTTCTTCCTTCAACATTTTAACACTATTCATTTGCCTTTTTTATAATCATACTGATCATTACTATAAAAACATTTATACAGAAGGATAAACCGTCTGGTGATGAAAACCGAGTAGAAAAAATCAATCATGTGGGTGAGGATGAAGCGATGGGTGAAGATGCTGATGTTGATAGAGTGGACCCAGTGATTAAGAGTTCAAATAGTCGACAGAATGAAAAATTGTATGCTGTTGAAGGTGTTTTAAACACAAAGTTAAGGAAAGCTGAGAAAAAGAGAAGGAAAAAGGCTAACAAATTGGCTTTAATGGAAGGAGATGATGATGAGTCCATGAACGATGTCAAAATTGAATCTGGTAATGGGATGAATGTTGATGAGGGAGATGATGACGTGTCAGTTAAAGAGGTCACCAACAACAGATTTGCATTGGCTGATTTGGACGTGGAGCTCTAAGGTTTAAGGTTTTTTATATTGTCACTTTGAATTTTGCCGGTAGAGAATGTTTTTACTTTTTATCCAGTTTACGAGGTTAATATATATTTTTTGTGATGGTGTAACGAACTTATTTTGGTTTAATTACGAAATTAACACTTTTTTAATTACATCATGTATTCAAAGTTGACAATCTTCACGATATTTTTTTTCCGAATTCTAGAAAGTTGAAATTAATACAGGAAGAATTGGGTGGTCAACTCGACCTATTCTTTGTTATATGTTGGTATATTCAGCCACCAAATTATGAAGACCGTTTTAGCAGCCTTCTTTAATTAAGTTGAAATGTAAAGATTTATTCTGTAGATTATAATATTGTTTCAACACAATAAAGTATATATAAAAAACAAAGCGTGTATCTTTTTTCTAACTTTGAAATGATGATCTTAAAATTATCCAAGATATTTAATTTTGCATTAAATAAGATACTTTAAATAGTTAATAGAAAAGCATAATATTCTTTTAGCATTACTCTAGACAAACATGACCTTTTTTTTTTCAAAAGAGGTTTGTTTTCTATTCTGCATATATGTATTTTAAGTCTTCAAACGGTAATTAGAAATTCTTTTGTTGGTTTAAGTAAAGTAGTAAACCGTTGCAAAGCTTTTTGAGGTGGAAGGATGATTATGTTTGTGTGAAAGTATATGATATCTAATTTGTCATTTTATTTAACAATATTTTTAGTAAAATACCTAAAATCCCCTTTGCAAAACTAAAAAGTATTATAGATGAAAGTCGAGTTTATAAGTATCAGTAATGACATAAAATAAACACATCAATTAATTGAGAACTCTCTCTATGGCTTCATTTGTAAATTGTAAAGCTTGAAACAGGCTATAAGACAATAATCCTGCATGAACAAAATTGTTTCTACTCTCTCTAGCTTCATTTGTAAACTATTGTACTTTTACAAATATTTAAGGAGATTGGTTGCGATAAACAAACTACATAAGAAAGTGTAACCGTAACATTTTACCTCATAACAACATCTAATTAAAAATGTGTGGATTTTGTTATTTTAGGACTTTTGTTCCAGAGTTTGAATGTTTTTTGACTCCGAACCCATTAAATTTTACATAAACGCAAGAACTATTAGTAATTGAAAATGACATGTTGACATTTATTTACACAAAATTTATATTTACAAGGGATTTATTCAAAGGGAACGTCAATGTGGATCTGAAAAATTCAAATACGTATTCAATGAAACACCGCGTGGCATTTCCGTAATTTCCTAGCGCCTACCCAGGCATTTTTATAAACCACTTACCACAACGTCAACAAAACCCCCCTTTTTCATATACGAAAACCCATAGTGTATCCTTTATCCCATTTCACCTCCCACTTTCTCTCTCTTGCATCCTCTCTCTAAGAATTAATCAGCGTCTTCTTCGTCACGCTTCCTCCATTTCGGTGCATCTGTTATCTTCCGGCGGTGGTGCTCGGTGACCGGTTTTATAGTCGTGGGAGACAGAGAAGGAGGTTATTATGGGACAACAGTCGCTGATCTACAGTTTCGTGGCTAGAGGAACGGTGATTCTGTCGGAGTACACGGAATTCACCGGTAATTTCACTAGCATCGCTGCTCAGTGTCTCCAGAAGCTTCCTGCCACCAACAATAAGTTCACCTACAACTGCGACGGCCACACCTTCAACTATCTTGTCGAAGATGGATACAGTGAGTCCGATCTGATCTATTTGTCGTTTTGTTTTTTTCTCGATCTGACCATGCTAATGAGAAATGATAACTTATGATTAGTCGATTTGATTGTTTATTCTTTGTTGTTTCGTATATTGATGCTGTTATTTTTAGATGCGTTTCTCCCCTTAACTATTTCCTATATTTAACAAGGAACGTACATCTTTACTTTCTCTTTAGTATATGCTCGTTTTGAATATGCTATCGGAGATTACTTTTATGGAGTATGAGGATCCTACTAGTTTGATTTGCTTGTTGTTGATGAAATTGATGCCAATGTGCATTTGCTGATTGAATGTGAATCCGAGATGCTTGGTGTTGCAGTTACTTCTGTTATACTTGGGATCTGCTTTAACCAATGATTTCGTTAGCTTGCTTTAGCTTTAAAAGTAAAGTTCCATTGCACTTTGCACGTGTTCCTCGCAGCAGATTAATTGCTATTTAATTAATAATAATAATATATGGATTTGGATGATATGGCAGCGTAAGTTTAATCTTTGTCTTTACAGAGACTAGTAAATATTTGAGATTTGTTGGCTATATAGTTTTTGGATCTTAATCCCTAGACCCTTCAAAACTTGTACATGATTGAAGATAAGTTAGAAGCTGATTTGTAAATGTTACAATTGTATACATGCTATGTGGTTACTAATTGGGTTTTGGATGTTGATTAAGTTTATGTTGTGTGTATGAAGCATACTGTGTGGTTGCGGTTGAAGCCATTGGCAGACAGGTTCCAATTGCTTTCCTGGAGCGCATCAAGGAGGACTTCACCAAGAAATATGGTGGTGGGAAAGCTGCAACAGCTATTGCCAACAGTCTGAACAAAGAATTTGGGTATTCTAATCTCACTCTCCATTTTATTTATTTGTTGTCATCTTCTTTTAGTTTTTTTAATTGGTTGGGTTGGTTTTGATTATCAGCCCGAAGCTGAAGGAACAGATGCAATATTGTGTGGACCATCCAGAAGAGATCAGTAAGCTTTCTAAAGTCAAGGCCCAGGTTTCAGAAGTCAAAGGGGTGATGATGGAAAATATTGAGAAGGTAAGAAGCTTTAATTTACAATCAGCATAACAACCTATTGTCTAATTTTCTTTTATTACTGTAGGTTCTTGACCGTGGAGAGAAGATTGAGATTCTGGTTGATAAAACAGAGAACCTTCGTTCACAGGTCAGTCAGGATTTTAAGATTATTTGAAAATGCTAACATTTTGTATTTTTTAGGAAAACCAAAATTTTACAATTTGGGCCCACAACAAATAATAATATGTAAAATTTGCATGCAGGCACAGGATTTTAGGACGGGAGGTACTCAGTTGAGAAGAAAGATGTGGTTGCAGAACATGAAGATAAAACTGATTGTTCTTGGAATCATTATTGCATTGATTCTGATTATAGTTCTTTCCGTTTGTGGTGGCTTCAACTGTGGCAAGTGAAACATTATTTTGATATCATTCAAAAACCATGCTTCTTTCTTCTTCTTTTTGGTAAACTGATTCTACATAAAAGGAGGTTTATTATACCTTTTATATTGTGAGACCATATTTCATTTCATATCTGTATAGGTTTGTTTCTTTGTTGTATTTTTTGATACACGTCTATCTATCTAGATTTATTTATTCCTTAAGTTATTTGAAATTGTTGACAGATCATAAAACATAAGTCCCCATGTGTTCGTTATAAGCTATCAGCTATATATGTTACAATACATCAATTTCCATGTTGTCGATCAACCTCACCTTCCCAAACCATGCTGCAACACACATAACAACCCCTCCACCTCTTGTAATCTCTTCATCGTTAATGGCTTCTAGGCTTTCTTGATCCACAATCTGAAACAAACATAAATCCACAACTTTACAACCTGATTTCCTTACTTCAAAAAAGAGAAAAAGAAACCAAGTAATCTAGTTTTTAATTGTTCCACCTCAACATAATCAATCTTTCCACCTGCTGCTTCTATGCTTCCAATCACTGATCTTCTCAATTCACTGCAAATGTTTTTCCCCTTCTTGGCTTCAAATAACGACCTACTTATCGACAATGCCTGCAACATTTTGTAACATATTTCTTTACCATTTCCACAATACACACTTTGACAAACTGTAAACACCAATTACATCAATTCTTATAGACAAGTTTGGTTCTTTCAAGATTAATATATTTCCACCTTGCAAACTTACTAAGCATATGGTTTTTGTAGATATCACAAAAGAACAAAACATATTGTATCTGTAAAAATATAGATGCAAAAAAAGGAACCATGATGCATAAAATAGTTCACTCTTGCAAACTACAATGTAATTATGGTTTAGCAATCAAAATCAAGTATGAATATGATAGTTCAAAAACTTCACCATTTGTCCTTTTAGTCATGCAAGAAGAAACTATATCAACATCGCATTCAATTTTAGGTAACTTTCTAGGTTTTGCAGCTCCTTCATTTCTTGTGTACCATCAAATCAACAAATTCAACATCTATTTGAACTTTCTTTTTTATTGCATTTATAAAGAGCACCCACAAAAGCAAAAAAAAAAAAAGTAAATTGGGAGCTGACCTGTTCCCTTTCTTGGGGTGAAAGATGCACGTTACGAGAGCTCATTGCTAAGCCATCTTTGTCTCGTATCATCTCAGAACCAATCACCTTCACTGCAAAATCAAGATCTCGAACCTGGAAGCATATCATAAATCCATCAAGATCAAAAATATCCATGCAAACCAAACTATGAACACACTTCCATGAACAACTTGAAGCAAAGTACTATGATATGAACATAACTCAGGATGATATGAACTCCAAACAAAAAATAAATCATGAATGAGAAAAGAAGTTGCACCTAATCACTCACATGGCAGCACAACTTCTACAATCTACATAATTCACATATGAAATTCCAACAGATAAACCATGGTATCAACATCAACCAACTGATACAACAATTTCAAGCACAGGAACAACATCATTCTCAATTATTCCAACTTCAAAAGCAAGATTCAGATAACTTTGAATCAGAAGGGAACTCACTGGGCACTCAAACAAACATCTCTGAAACAATTTCATGCAAATTATGAGCATAATTAGCTAAGATTTGAAGGAGAATTACGAATCAGAATGGAAACTCACTCACTCGCACTTAAACACACGTTTCTACAACAATCTGAACAAGTATATCAACATAATTCCGGATAATTAAGCTTCAAAAAGATGAAAACAATTACGAATCAGAAAGGAACTCACCATTCGTTGAATGATCCGCCATTGCTGATAATCCTTCTTCCCAAAAACAGCAACATCAGGTTCAATTATATTAAACAATTTAGCCACAACAGTAGCAACACCTCTAAAAAACACAGGCCTACTCTTCCCACACATTCCCTTCTCTAACCCCTCCACCCTAATCCATGTCTCATGTCCGAATCCCCCTCCTCTCTCGTCCTCCAAACAAGACACTACTCCCTCCTCTTTCTCTCTCTTCTTCCCACCTGATCGTTCCCTCTCTTTTCCATAATCATACAGATTATAGGGATTGAAAACAACATCTACGCCGTCTGGAGTCGACTGGAGTTTTTCAATATCGCCTTGGAAATCAGAGGGGTATGTGGACAGATCTTCATTTGCGGAAAATTGACCGGGATTTACGTAGATTGAGACCACGATAAGCTGTGCGTGTTTTCGAGCTTCGGCGATGAGAGAGAGATGGCCTTGATGGAGGTAACCCATTGTTGGAACTAATCCGATTGTTTTACCTTGAGCTCTCATAGATCTTGTCCAATTTCTCATCTGTTCTTTGTTTCTGATGATTTCTGGTTCTCTGGGCGCCATTTTTGGTAGCGTATTGGAGATTAGGGGTAGGCTTCTTTGAGCAGATCTAGGTGGCGGCGGGAGTGAAGAACTTCAAATCGGTAGCGTTCGTTACAAATGGTTGGGACTTGGGATTGGATTGTTCATCGCCGCCGTGAATTTACAACTTTTGATGCAGTGGTTACAACCACGTGAAATCCCTTTATTCACATTTTATTGGTGTTTTGTTTTCTTTGAATATCCGTTATTAGAAAGAGGCTAAATAAAATATTCACGACAACGTTGAAAATAAAATCAATATTATCGTGTGACTTTATTAGAAAAAATAGGTTTCCATAATGGGTTTGAAAAATAATTTTTCCACATATCAGTAAGCTCGCTTTTGATATTAATGTTTTCTGATTTCTATTGTGTCTGGATTAACAAGAAATAATTCGTAAAAATATCTCGTATGCCATGAATAAAATAGAAAAAACGTTCTAAAGTGTATACATATTGTTCAATTTCGTAAGGGAGTTCAGAATATGATGAAATATGAGCATATATACTATCTATTTGAAAAGTTAGATAAAGTTGACGAAGACTGCAATTCTAAAACTTGAAAAAATGTTTTTGAAAAGGGATAATGACTTGAAAGAGTAACGAACTTTCGATTTTTGTCACATTTAGTCACTAAACTTTTTTTCGTTATCTATTTGCCATTGAACTATTGAAACTGTTCATATTTTACCCTTATGACCGGCTGTTACCGGTCATAAGGGTAAAATGAGAACAGTTTCAATAGTTTAGTGGCAAATAGATAACGAAAAAAAGTTTAGTGACTAAATGTGAACAAAATCGAAAGTTCGTTTCCTTCTAAAAAGTTCAATGACTAAATGTGAACAAACTTCTTATTGTATTATGTTTTAGCAAATTATTTATTTTTGTTTAATTGTAGCAACATTTGTTGATGAAGAAATCTATGAAATAAAAAAACATAATGTAACATCCGGATTTCCAGGTATCATAATTTAAGTATTTTTCTTTTGAGTTAGGAAGAGAGACTCGACGAGTTGACGCCTCAACTCGTTGAGTAAGGTCGCGACTGATGACTCAGATTAATGAATGGACTCGATGAGTCGGTGAGGCGACTCGACAAGTCCGCATTGTTGGTAGAAACCCTAAATCTTTGGGCCCGAGCCATATTTAAAGGCACTTATGGCCTTCAATTGCGACTACCTTTCCCATAAGTGAGAACCCTAGCGAGCTTGAGTGTGTAGAGTGAAAGGAAGAGTTATCTTCAGCTTTTTGGTGTGATAGATCTGGACCCTTCTAGGTCCAGAGAGTCGAGAATATGAAGCTTTAGTAGAGTAAACCTTGGGGTTCGAAGTTAGGAAGCATTTATGGGATTTTTATGGTATATATAGTTATCTTCATCTTACACATAGATATGAAGTATTTTATATAAATTACGTGCTATGTGTGCATATTATTTGAATACTTGCTGTCTATGATGGATGAACGATTTTATACATGTTTTAAAAGATTTAAACGGTATATTTATTTTATATCTACAAATATGTTGCGGATGAAACATGGGTAGATGAAATAGTTGGTGTGTGATGAAATAAAATGATGAGAGATAGGTGATGACAGAAAGGTGATGATAATTAGGTAAATAGATGATGATGAATATGTGATGTAGGATGAAAGGAGATACCATAACCTTAACCGACAATGTGGCGATGTAGTCATCTACCAGAGTATAGATGGCGACCATGGACTATTCTAAACAACCCAGTGGAAACACCAGCAGGCCCATAACCTGTAGGTGATGAATTACGAGTTCAGGCGATGTTGTAACTACGTATTCATGCGATGATACTCTAACCCCTTACTATGAATTACAAGTTCAGACGATGTTGTAACTACATATTCATGGGATGTCACAAATTCCGCATGCAAAACTAATGGTCATAATTCACATCAGTGAGAATGGTTCATTTTTTTGTAAAACCAAAATCAGATAAGAAATTTTGATTTTTCATTTTGGAAAATGTCAAACCATTGGTTTTTTATTTCGGTTTTGGTTTTTTATTTTTTTTAAATATATTTTCAGGGTTCTGTTTTTTTTTTTATTTCATAGATTTCTTCATCAACAAATGTTGCTACAATTAAACAAAAATAAATAATTTGCTAAAACATAATACAATAAGAAGTTTGTTCACATTTAGTCATTGAACTTTTTAGAAGGAAACGAACTTTCGATTTTGTTCACATTTAGTCACTAAACTTTTTTTCGTTATCTATTTGCCACTAAACTATTGAAACTGTTCTCATTTTACCCTTATGACCGGTAACAGCCGGTCATAAGGGTAAAATATGAACAGTTTCAATAGTTCAATGGCAAATAGATAACGAAAAAAAGTTTAGTGACTAAATGTGACAAAAGTCGAAAGTTCGTTACCCTTTCAAGTCATTATCCCTTTTTTTAAAAACTATCGAGACATTTTGAGTTGTCATATTGAGACATATCACATGTCAAGGCAACTTGAATTTGCTTTTAGCGGGTCCAAATATGGATGTTTCTCTTGTGACGATGATACTAATATTTTATTTACATATTAACCACTAATACATATCAAAGTTTTATTTTAAACTTTTATATTTTATAATTTTTATTATTAAACCTTACCATTATATTAAAATAATTTATTATAAACTTAATAATTATATATTTCTAAAGATTTTTATTTAGTTTATATTAAAATAAATTATTCTGTAATATCTAAAAAAGTTTTATTTAATGTAATTTAATATTTTGTATTTTAAAATTTAAGAGTTATTATAAAATTTGAAGGTAAACAAGTCGAATGCATATCCAAAACATCCAGTTTGACAAAAAAAATATTTATTGTCGATTATTTAATAAATGAACGAAACTAAACATGATTTTTGTTCGTGTAACTAAACAAGAAAACACGAGTATTTGTTATTGTTTAATGAAATAAATTACGAGTTATGTTCATTTATTATTATTAAGATATTTATGTTTATGTAAATCATATATATTAATATGTATATGTATTAATTAGGCCAGCGATATTCATACAAGCAATGCACCTCAAGATGACCATATTAAAATAAATTACTTCATTAGTGACATGAAATTTTGAAAATGACATGGTAAAAGTTTTAAACAGTAAAAATATTCTAATAAAAAATTATTTCCAGGTATTTAGTTCTCGTGAACAATTAATAGACCGAGTTAAAAAGATGGAGCATCGACTTGGTTAGGTTATTATAATAAAAAGATCAACTGCTAACATAAATATTTATTTTCAATATGATCATAGAGTTGTTTACAAAATTAAAATAATATCCATAAAAATATTGGTAGCAAGACAATAAAATAATAAAAATATACTTCATTATAAAAGGAATGTAGAATATATATTTTTATTAAATACTATTATATTTTCCTTAATGATAAAATAACTTGGTTATATCATGTTTCTAAAAGAATAATTATAAAAAGAAGATTAAATAAACTTACGAACAAACATATAAATTAATTAAAAAACTGAATTCAGTAAACTAAAAGCCACTTTCAAGTTTAAAAAATAGGTTAGTAATTATAAAGAATAGAAAATAAAGGGTTGTAAGTAAAATACTTCAAAATTAAAAGGGATTGAAATAGAAAACAAATTATAAAGTAAAAGAGTAAAGATGGAATTTTATTGTTCTGTCATAAATTTTTAATACTATATTTTAATGGTTTTAATAGTGGTTTAGTAAGAGTGGTTTTTAGGTTTGCAGTGGTTTTGACCTATAATTGGGTGCCGTTATCAATACCCTTCCACATTGACAAACCTACTCATATTAAATCGGTAAGCGTACCATGTTAACAAACAAATACTGAGACACAAATAGAACCTTTGTTGAAATACATGCTTGGATTAAGATAATATTTAAAACATTTGTTTGATCGACAGTTATTTAATTTAATTTTTTTTTGAACGGCAAGCAAACAATAACCATTAACTGAAAAGCTAGCCAGGGGCTACGGGTACAAAAACAAAAAGAAAGAAAAAAAACCCAAACAGAGAATGTTGTGGAAAATACAAGACATAAAACGATAACTAAGAACATGACTACTTAATCCTGTTGTAGCATTCAAGGATTGGGTCACAACACCACTCCCGCCAATTAAAAGTCCCCTTTCGATTCCGTGCATTTATCCATAAATGAGCCAGCGATTTTATTTCGATAGCCAATGCCGAATTAGATTTTGAACCTGTACTTGGAGCATGAAGTGTTTGGTTTCGATAGTTCCATATCACCCAAAGGTACACCAACATTATACATTATGAAACAAAAAGAAGTTAAAATACATAGAGAAGGACGCACCTTCAAATTAAAATATAGTCATCCCTGTAGAGGCGTGTGATTAGAGAGATGACGGGCCAATAGGAGCCTCCTATACTAGTCTTTTTTTTTTTTTTTTTTTTTTTCCAGATTTGGGCATTCACTAATCCCCAAACTCAAAAGTGAAGGCAACAACTTTGCTGGTAGATCCATCATCTTTGGGCACTTGTCAAAGCTGAGATGCTGGAGAGAGGTGAGGTGTTGGAGTCCCATTGAAACTGATTCCAGTTTCTCAAATGTTTATATTCGAAGTGTAGTAAGAGATTAAGGAAAAAGACCGGACAATCGACTAAGGTCAGTCACATCTTCATATGGTCCGCCATATAGATGTAGGTCAAAAAGTGAGGTTGGAAAACTCTGTGGGCCCCGCTCTGACATGGGCTTCTTCAACCCTCCTATGGTAAGGGAACACAGTTTTGGAGGCCAAAGCCCACCAGGAAAGGAAGCATCCATACTTTTACACTTTTTTATTTCCAAATAAATTAACGAGGCAAGATTCGGCAACTCATGGTCAGGTAATGACTCCAGACTTGGACACTCGTCTATTCTGAATGAGGTCAGATGGATGAAGTACTTCAATTCATTCATCGATTTAAGTTTCTTGCAGTCGTAGATGGAAAGTGACTTGAGGTTCTGCCATCTTCCTGTTGGGAAAGACACAGATGTAATTGAATCACAACTATCAATACTCAATAACTCAAGGCTATCTAGACAACTGCAATGCTGTAAGCTTGCACAACCATAGACCGAAAAGAATCTAAGAGATGTTAGGTTGCTCCCACAATTATCCTCCTCTTTCTCTCCTAAACTCGCCAAATTTGAACATTCATATACAACCAACGTCCTTAAATTCGCAAGAACCTTACTCGCCTCTGCTTCTGATTCCCACAAGTATCTTATTTCATTACACCTTTCAGTTGTTACTTCTTCAACTTTCCCAAGATACTTTATAACACCTACCCACAACATATCAGTAAGCCCTAAAATTCCGTGTATGTTCAACTTGGTGACTGATGAAGCTACATGAACCAGGCTTGTCAACACACCATGACCACATCCTTTTACTGTCAGAACTCTGAGTAAAGGTAGTGTTGCAAGTGAGACTTCAACAAGATTAGGACAAAAATAAATATGAAGCTCTTGAAGACATGGAAAGACTGCTGCACCTACAACCCCATTATTATTGGTTGATCATACCTCCCATGTTGGCATACTATCAAAAGTTAGAATTTCAAGGGAAGGGAATGCAACACCTGTTCCAAGCAACTCCTAACCTACAACTTTCACCTTACTCATCTTCCCAATATACAACTCCTTAAGTGATGGTCGCTGCCCAAGTCTAGGTAGAGACATAGATTCATCATAGCCATATATCGATACATGAGTCAACCCAAGGAACGAGGGATCCCCAACCCAATCTGGAAAATCTGTACCCCCATATGACACAGTTTTAAGCTTTTTTAAACTATCATTTTCAGGCTTCAGCACATTAAGGACCTACTTATCGTACTTTAACACACCAAACCTTTTTTGCAATGAGCCATAACCCCAATTCAACTCTAACCCACTAAGCCTCTTTGGAGATAAGTGTGCACCACATGCCTCCATTTCATTTTGCACATTTCCCAGCCCCTAAATGGAAACTTTCCCTTGGAGATTTTGCAAATTCTTAAGCTCGGTTATTGCAAAGCTGTTTTCACCTCCAATTATGATCTTGGAGAGAGTTTGTAGGCCTTTCAAATCACCAATCCCTACGGGCATCTTCTTCAAACATGGGGTATCCCTAACGTCCAAATGCCTCAAGTTTTTAAGCCTTAAGAAGCTGTTCGGCAACTTAGTTAAACTTTCACAGCCAAAAAGGATCAATGTCTGGAGATTATAAAGATTGCAGACATTTTCTGGTAAACGCTTGATATTAGTTTGAGATAAATTCAGATACCGCAAGTGCTTTAGACTGCCAATGAATTCGGGTACCTTGCTTATGCTAACATTACTCAAACTTAGGACCCTTAACAATGGTAACTCCTGAAGTAAGTTCTCCAGGACCTTATTCGATAAGTAGAATCTTTGCCAACTTTTTATCACCCCAACAGATACCGCTAATAATGTTCTCAAACTTTTAGCTCCTTTTAGTGGCTCGAACCTTCCGGAAACATGTATTCCTTACGAACAAATGAGAGATGGCGGTACTTTTCGAATGATTCATTCCTATGCTCTTTCTTAGTACAAAATTGTAAAGCTTTGAATGGGAACCTTGCCCCATTATCTTTATATTGGTGATTTGTTATCATCAATATTATTTAAGTGTAATGAGATTACTTTGTTGACCAAAAGTGATCTTGATAAATATTAAACAAGTAATGAAGGTGTGGGGTACACATTTGTTTAAGTTTGATCAAGTTTCAAAGTACACTGTCGGGCGAAGCCCCTAAACGAACGGGGTCCGGGGGCAGCAGGGTCCAAGGGGCAGAGCCCCTGGCTAGGGTCGAGCTACTAGGTCAGCGTAATTTTTTTTATATAGGGCATGTTACTACATTAAAAATACATCAGAAAATCGGATTTTCAGAGAATTGACCATTGTTTGATCCTTATCCAAATTTCCGTTTTTATGTCAGTTTTTATAGTTTTATGACAGTTTTCAGATAAAGATCATAAAGTTGGTTTTGGTTTCATTTCTGGTACATACGAAACTATCATCAAAACATTTTAAGTTCTTGTCTCTCTGAGTCTTATCCGATTAAAGAATATTGAGAGTACCACCCAAATACTTTAATCTGAAAGTGTTTAACACAATTCTCAGAATTCCAACCTTTTCTATACCCCAATTTCTAACATCCCATATTTCATCATGTTTTGAGATCAAATTTGTTTTATATACAAATATATTCTGTACCATCTAATTTGTATTATATTACAATTCAAATCATTATTTGTCTCTAATGTTAATACAATAAATAAATAAAATTGATATTGAAATCACCGACATGCTTAAGAGGTTAGGGGGTGTTATATTTGTTTTAACTGACTATTTCAAATTTTCAATTATATCAAGTAGTAACAATTGGCTTTTATTACCTATACAAATAAATTTTATTTTTTATTATTTCCTAACTTATAAGGCAAATAATAAGCTCAAGGTAATAGTTTCCTGTAAAATGCAACTCATAAAATCATAAAATTGTTGGTTGTCAAGTCTAACGAGGAATGATAATGGAGATGTTAAATATTCTCTTACTAAATGTTTCCACTTATCATCCTACTAGTAAGATTGTCATAAATGTCAAAATCAAAGGATAAGATGAGAAAAGAAAATTAGTGTTTTACACATGTCAATCGTTGAATGAGTAAGAGGACGAAGTAGAAGGATTAAATAGGAATTAATTTAATTTTCCATAATAATATTAAAGAGCTATTTAACACATACAAATGATATGTAGCATTGGAAATAATGATTGTGTTTGTGTAATAAATAAAACAAGGGATGAGATGTTTTGTAGAACTCTGTTAATGAAATAATACGGTGATCCAAAATAGTGAAATAAAAGACATAGGATCGAGAAGTAATTCAATTTAATTTTGATTTTCAAAACATGGATTAGAATAGTTAAAATTAAATTAAAATCTGATCCAAACCACAAAACTATAATTCGGTTGAATCAATTTTCACTATTCAGTTTTCAAAGTTTTAATACATTCCAAAAAATCATATACCTTTAATATTAATAAGCTTGATTTTTCAACAAACATTCATGTTATTTCGTCTTAGTGAACACGAGTAAATAAACAAAACAAAGAAATGACTTACTTGTGAACTGAATTTTTATATTACTTGAGACATTATTTGGGACATCCTATAATAAAATTCAAAACAATATTAGTAATATATATACACACTATAAATAAATAAATAAATAATTGTTATCCAATTTGTGTGGACTATTCGTTTATCATTTTAGCAACCAAAACCCATTCGAAATCCAAAATAATACGATTTTGAAAAAGATCGATCTAAAAATCCAATTATCCTAACCATATAGTCATATGATCATGGATGGATGAGTATGGTGCAATAGTTTCTCGGGCGTCATCATTTTAGATCGAATTGAGTTTTTTGTATGAATTGACAACACTCATTAGAAACCCTATATTCGATCAAATAAATACTACTCAAATTCTAATTAGATTTGAAATATGAATATACATTGCATTACATACATGAATTTATAAATTTTATGGTCAACCTACATGTAAGTTTGGAAGGTTTGAGGTTATAAATCCTCATCCATAATTAGGGGTGAACATGGTGCAATATTGATCATTATTTCTTCAAACTATGTACCATGCCTACTATTGTTGGTACAAAACTTTTGCAACCAATGTTATAACTTTTTTTTTTGTAGTTTTGTGCAGCTATAGTCCCTTTATTATCAGATAGTGTATTTTTAAAATATACAAGCCAAACCAAAATTGAAAAAAAAAAGATGAATAATAAAAGCAAACCTTTTTTATGGCGATATACAGTGAAAAAAGTAGCTCAGATCAGAATATACCAAAAGCATTCATCCTACCTAGTACTAGTCGAACAAAGAAGACTTGCTCCTTTTGCTATATAACAATATTACCAAAACACCATAGATAATAACAAACCTCGCCCAATACCCAGAAAAAAAAAAGGGAAAAAAAAACATCATTAGATTTTTTTTTTAGATAATAAAATCACTAATTACTGATTAAATAGAGCAAACCAACCAAGCACCACTAGCCGCCTACTGTTGCTGTGGCTCACCACCTTCCCTAGACCGGCCGCCCATCCTCCCCCTACCTCTTCCACCTCCACCTCCCCTGCCACCACCTCCTCTCATGAACCCACCTCCTGTATTTCAATTTAACATCAAATATCAAAAGGATTAAACAAAAAGAGTAAATTACATTTTGGTCCCTGAGTATAGCTGATTTTTGTAACTTTGGTCCCAAAAAGTTCTCTTGCCTTATCATTTGAGGTTCTTGTAACATTTTTGGTCTTTGAGTAATAGTAATACTATAGCTGTTTTTTGTTGAAAATAATCATTTTGTTTTAAATCCAGAAATAAGAACTAGAATTGCAAGAGAACTAACTTTTTGGGACTAAAATATAAAAAATCAGCTATAGTCAGGGACCAAAAATGTAACTTGCATAAAAAATCAAAAATCACTCACCACGGTAGCCTGCATTCCCACCATGGGCACCACCTCGACCACGGTTTACATAACCATTGTTATCTATGAAAAACAATAATCAAAATAAAAATTAAAATTCAATCCTATAAATAAAGTTTATGTAAAATCTAAATACCTTGATAGTTGTTTCCATAGTCACCACCACCACCACCACCACTTTGATAGTTGTTTCCATAATCACCGCCACTTTGATAGTTTCCATACCCCCTGCCGCCTCGATAGTTCCCATACCCCCTGCCACCACCAGCACCACCCTGGTAGTTACCATAACCACCACCACCACCACCACCCTGGTAGTTCCTATACCCATCCCCCCCTTGATACCCATACCCATACCCACCACCCCTGTTCCACCCACGACCCCTCCCTCCTCTTCCCCCACCTTGACCACGACCCCCCCTGTTTCCATGGTAGTTTCCACCATATGGCTCTACAATTAAAAAAAACATTTTTTTTATCAAAAAAATAATAATGGTTTTTTACATGACAATATAATCATGATAAGACACCTTCATTGATCACATTGTAAGCTTGCTGTGTGTTTCTTGGTGGTTGTTGTTGTTGTCTCTGATAATTGTTATACTGTGGCCTTGGCCTCTCAACATAGAATGGAGCTTGGTACCTGACTTTATGTCAATTTTTATTTAATTTTTTGAAAAAAAAAGGTAATAATTATTACAAGCAGAACTCACCCTGGTGAATTCTTGTTTAGCTCCTTGGTTGACAAAGTAATTGATATCATTGACACCTGGCGAGTCATCTCCACACTGCATTTACCAAAAACCATATCTTATCTTTAACAAATTGTTATAAATCTTGAAATGTGGAATAAAATGTTTTGAAACTTACGGGAAAAGACCCTCTTCAATAGGTTCCCAAACGTCAGTTATGCTTATTGAGCTGATTTGAGTATCTTGATACAATCGAGGAATGTTTCTCTGTTTGAAACTTCTTGTTATTTTTACTAATTTGCACATGATAACATTAAAAAGAAAAAAGATAAAATTACAGACAAGTGATTTAAGTAGTAAACCTTGATATATTCTGCAATGGTTACTGTCTTGCTAATTGCCTGTCCCATTGCTTTCAGCACAATTTCTTTCCCACGTCTCTCCTATTAAAAAAAAACAATAATTCTTTTCATAAACATCAAAATGATTTGTTTGATACATAAAACAAGAAGATGAAGCCTAGAGGAACACACAATCAAATCAGGAAAGAAAACAAGAATTGATGTTGCAGGGTACATGTACACTACAGACAAAAAAAAGTTGGTCATGTAAATAAAAGCATACATGATTGCAGCATCAATGAGAATGTGGAGATGGATATATGGCTAAAGACTGAGATATAGGTTACATATAATAGTTAATGTAATAATCACATGAGAGAAGGATCTGTTAAGAAGAATTTGAGGTACCATGGAGATTGTATAGAGCATGATCAAGTAAAAATCGGTGATCAGAAAACAAAAGCACATAAATATGACATGATAAACGGTTTTGTATTTCTAACATTACACTCTTACCAAGCAAAACATACAAGGAGAAACAGACAATGCACAAATCCATGGAGAAAATCAAACAATCGGATATCATATGTTGATAGTTAATACCAACCATCTATCAGCAGATCAGAGCGCCTAGAAAACCACATTGAAATAAAATGTTTGTTGCTGCACTAGAGCGATGCAAAATTAATACGAAAAAACACAAAATAAACAGCAATCGGCGTCGTATTCTATGATCAGACTCTGATCAAACACAAAATGCATGAAGAAGCAAACAATGCCCACATGAACCAAAAGATCAGACACGGATTTCACATTGGCATAAACTGAGCAACAGAACTTACAAAAAGGTAACGAGAAGCACAAAGTAATGCACATTTATTAAATAGACATCGGAATGATAATGGTAATACCTGAAGAAGAGTAGTAGCATAGCTGACGTAGTTACGAACCAAGCCCTGAGAAGTGATTCTGATCTCATTCTCGTTGATAGGTATATCAGGTTTCTTCTGTTCCACCTTCGTGTACCTGTCCATGGCGCTCAAAACCCTAGAGAGAGAAAATAGCCCTAAAACCCTTTTTTCTGATGAGTGAGAAAGATGAAGAAGAAGAAGCAGCCGGAGAGGCTAAAACCCATTAGAAGGAATTTCTTAATCTTAACAACCATATCCGGGTCGGTCAGCTTTTAATGCCCCATTCTACGGGGCTGACCCGATTTTTACTTCAATGGTAAAACCCACGCGCATAACCATGCGAGTGAAGGACACGTGTCGTTTTTATTAGCTACCACGCGGACCCAATCAAATTTTGGTACCACAAACACGCGACAGTGATATGGTACCATGCAATATGGTGGTATAAAAATAAAAGTACAACTGACATGTATCATTATACGTTATGATTAAAGTAACTTACAGTTTGATCCCTCAGGTATGCATATTTTTGTAGGTTTGGTCATATTTTTAAAAATTGATGCTAAATATCCTTATGGTCTTCAAATCCATCAAATATGGTCCCTATCCCGTTTACCATCAGTCATCCGTTAAGTACATATAAAAAGACTAATTTTTCTAATACCATCATTCCTTGTGTTTATACTTATTATTATTATTAAATAAATAGGCCCTACCTACCCTAAAACCCTAACCCCACCTTGAATTTGTCAGTGACACTCCTTTTCCAACATCAATTTTCGTCTCCAACGGACTACCACTGCCATCTCTATAGACCAAAAAAAACACACACACCTCACCCTTTTTTTTTTATCTCCAACGAGCCATCACTACCACATTCCATAAAATAATCAACCATTTTCATCTCCGACGAGCTACCACCACCATAGTCCAAAAAATAATTAACCCACCTCCTCACCCTCTTCATCTCCGGTGATCTACCTCCAACAACCACAAAAAACAACAACAAAATAGTATGGGGGAATGAGAGAAAGAGAAACTGGTAATGTCAAAATAAGGACGGAAGAATGAGGGTATAAGAGAGAGATGTCAAATTTGAATGCAAGATAGAGGGGGATGGGTTAAAAGTCGATGGTAAAGGAGGTAGTTGGCTTTAATGTAGGAGAGAGAGAGAGAGAGAGAGAGAGAGAGAGAGAGAGATAGAGAGAGGGGGGAGAGTGTGTATGTGTGTGCGTCACACACCCGAACAGGAACGGTGGAAACGTTTGGGGGCGAATGACTTCATCTTTTAATATCATAACAAGTGTATATAAATGAAACATATACATCATCACCACCATACATAAAATATGACAACATACATGGTTTACATCATTGTATCCATTCATAAATTACATCCCAAAAATAACAAGTGTATGGTGAAAACAAAAATACAGCAAATTCCAAAAAGTCAAAACTGCTAACATGCTTAATGAGTTCCTGAGAATACAAGTTATTTTGAAAAGCGTCAACATATATAAAATGTTGGTGAGTTCATAAGTATGTTTAAATGAAAACTTTGTATTGGTTTGTAAATTCCAGAAAATCCGATATTTTCTAAAATAAATAGTTTGTGGGTTTTGTTTCAAATCTTGTATAATAGCATGTGTATTTTTGTTGTATCTTGTTTGAAAATGTAAGGAGAATGATCTCCATAAAATCCTGTATTTTCTGTATTATGAAAAAATGTGGTCTTAAACCCTAAGACCGGAGTGATGTGAATAGTATAAGATAATCAACACAATGTTTATACTTTACAAAACTACGTGATATGTATATTCAGCGTAAATCTTATAATAGATTTGTTATTCTCTATGTGAGTCATTATAACCATACTAATACGACAGAGTGCATGTCTTGACGTTCTTCGGACGTCTGTTTCTGAGAAAACATTGGTCACCCTAGACTGACCTGTCTAGCTGTAGCGAGCAACTCAGGTGTGGGGTGTCAACCTTGTATAGATCTATATACAAATTATCGTTCTACATTCAGGAGACTCTGGTTATAACTACAAGACTTACGGTGTACACTAAGATAGATACGGTGAGGGTGCGAATAGTATGTTCCATTATTTAGTGTTAAAATAATGTTACATGTGTATATTTTTTACTATAACTCATAAATAGTAAAATTGTAATCATTTTTATCGAGAGTGTTGGAATAGTTCGTTGTTTCATCGTTGTTATCAAAATAGTCAACTGTTAACGATATGTTCACGAGAGGCCCGATTTACATAAAATTGACACTAATGCCCAATTAACATAAAAGGTGTCATATAATGCCCAATTAGGATAGAAGGGCCATATAAGGCCCAATTTTTGGTCCAAATTGTTATAGGTGACCCATTTTACTAAATAATCCAATTTCGGCCCATTTTATATAAAAATTCATTTTTAGCCCAAATTTGTTAAATAGTTCATTTTCGGCCCATTGTAAATGAAAATGTCATAAAAAGCCCATTTTTATCAAAAATGACCCTTTTAGCCCAAAAATACCGAAACTAACAATAAAAGGCCCATTTTCATCAAAAATGGCCTTTTTGGCCCAAAAATGTCGAAGATAACACAAAGGGCCCATTTTTATCATAAAATGTCCATTTTGGCCCATTAATATCAAAAATGACATAAAAGGCCCATTTTTACCAAGATTGTCAATAAAAGTCCATTTTTATCAAAAATGACACTTTTGGCCCATTAATGCCGAGACCATCAATAGAAGCCCATTTTTATAAAAAATGGCACTCTTGGCCCATAAATTTCGAGAATGTCAAATAAATTCCATTTTTATCTTCATTGTCAAATATGGCCCTTTTGTATACTTTCTTTAGTTTCATAGCAACTTTTAACATGTTTAATCTTTCCAAACATCATAAGGAGTTACATAAAGTGACTTGTTTACTAATAACTTCGAAACTTGGAAGAAATTTCAAGTTCATGTGTGTTTATCATGGTTTCATAACACATAACACAACATATCATGAAAATATACACATGCATGCATAAATACTAAGATTAAACACAAAACCAAGCTTGTATTCCCCCTAAAGATGGAAAATCACAAAACAAAGGGGTCTGAAGCTCACCTTTGGGGTTTGATCAATTTTGAAGAGGAATGTAGAGGTGATTCTCGGCCTAGCTTACTATTTTGAAGAGATTTTTGAACCCAAGTTGGTTTATAGGATCATATCACAAAAAGAGAGTGGTTTTTGAGGAATAATCTTAGTATAAAATGTAAATGGAACACCTTAAGTTTGTTAGAAGCTTACCAAGTTGATAAAAGGCTTGAAGAGAACTTCCTGTGAAGCCCACACAAAACCCACTGTTTTTGGAGCAAGAAGTGAAGGATGAGAAATTTTTCTTGAGGATTGAGAGGGAAATGAGAGAGTTGTAAGTGTGTTTGAAGTGAGAATGAGGGAGGTGATGGTGGTCTCGGCCGAGATAAGGATGAGAGGGGAGAGGAGGGGGTATTTGTGACATCCTCATTTTTACGGCCAGAAAAGACCAATTTCGTTTATGCTTTTTAATAAAAATCAGAGTAACTTCTTAAGAAAAGTGTTGCGGAATTTGTTCCCAAAACAAAATATGATAAGAATTTATCAAAGCATTTCTTAAAGAAATGTATTTTCATTACATTACAAAAACTCGGGATGTCAATCATCGATACAGATCATAAGCATAAACCAAAAACATCATAGGCCACAAAACACAATCTGGCCTCAAAACAACATAGGCCTTACAATATCCCATTTATTTTCTACTGGCCTAAAATCCATAATTTCCCGTCAAGTCATCCAACTATGCTTTTGCCACTACCTGTAATACAAGAAACTAAGTGGGTTAGGCTGGGGAGCCTGGTGAGCATATAGGGTTTTCAACCCACAATAAATAAGTTTATTATTTTCAACAATCATTAAACCCGATTACCCATTCCCGTTATCCTCACCTTACGTCCCTAAAGCATCTATCATAAGGGAACTATCCTAAGGAATTTCATCGGGATGGACACTACTGCTAAGGGGATTCCTCAGCCATAAGTGTCCGTAAGGCAACCATGGGGGGATGGAGTACACTGATGAACACATCGTTCACAAACACCTACAGGTTGCGAGCCTGCTAGCGTTCCACTGGACTTCGTAGAAAAGTTTGTGGTCGTCATCCATACTCCGCTAGATGACCGGATCAATGTCAACATCGAAGCCTCTCATCATTTTATTTCACCACACACCAACTATTTCATCTACCCATGTTTTAACCAACATTTTTGTAGATATAAAATACATACATAGTTTAAATCTGGAAAACAGAGTTTAAATCTTTCATACAACATAGATCTCAAAGTATAAAACATACATATACAGTTTAGATCTGAAAAGTTTAGATCTAAAGTGAGAAAGTCTAGATCTGAAGGAAAAAGTCTTAGATCTAAAAAGAAAAAGTTTAGATCTGAAGGAAAAATCTAGATCTGAAGGAGAAAGTTCAGATATGGAAGAAAATGTTTAGATCTGAAGGAAGAAGTTCAGATCTGAAAAGAAAGAGGTTCAGATCTTTCATCCAGCAAACATCTCAGGTAAATAGACAACATATATTTATACACATAACACATAATTTATATAAAATACTTCATATCTATGTGTAAGATGAAAGCGACTACACACTCACCTGATAAAGAGTGATTCGGACATCACTTCGCTTCTTAAAATAATCTTCTTCGACGAAACCGGGAAGTTTGCTTGAAAACTGGGCTCCATGCGGGCAGAGTATCAAACCGAAAAATTATTTTTCTCAGAGCCTTCGGGGTCTCCGAGGCTGTCTCCTAGATCTAGAAAGGTTTCCTAGGCTTCAGGGTGGATTAGGGTGGCTAGAGAGAGAGAGAGAGAGAGAGAGAGAGAGAGAGAGTAGAGTGAGAATGAAAGGTGTAAGGAATGAAATGGTCGAAGTTGCTATTTATAGGCAATTTTGGGCCCTCTCACGCCGTGAGAATCCATGCTCACGTCGTGAGCTTTTGACCTATCACTCCATAGACTTGCCATCTACATTCTAGGCCTAAAAAGTGACGATTTGACTCCTCACGTCGTGAGAATCTATGCTCACGTCGTGAGTCCTTTCATATTAGGGTTTCTGACACGTGTCGTGCTCTCAGACAGGTGTATCTTTGGAAGGTCATAACTTTTTCATACGAGATCCGTTTTTGACATTCTCTATATCCACGCATAGGCAGGAACATGCTCTACAACTTTTATTTAGACTCCATTGGCTAATTATTGACCGATTTTAAATTTAACAGTATGAGAAAACTACACTGCTAAACGGCCGTGTATAATTCATAACTTCTTCATACGGACTCCGTTTTCAACTGTCTTTTTATCGTTGAACTCCTATTAATGAGATCTTAAATTCTTATTTGGTTTGTGTCGGCTAAAAATCTCTCGCTCTAGAATTCAAACTTCGGGTTGTGCACTGCCGATCCGAAACTTAGAAAAATCATAACTTCCTCATACGAAGTCAGATTTGGGCGTTCTTCTATGCATGCTCTTGGTTTAACGAACACTACGACTTTCGTTTAGATAGATAGGGATAAAAATTCCTCTATCGTAAATTCACTATTTACGTCACGCAGTGTCATGCCGGTTCTGTCGCGAAACTTCGACATGCCATAACTTCTTCGTTATAACTCGGATTTCGGCGTTCTTTATATCTCCGGAATCCTTGTCACGACCACTACAACTTTCTTCATAGATATCAGGTTTATCTAACATTTTTTTACGTTTATTTTTATCCTTTATTTATTATATTATTATAAACATGTAATAAGCACACAAAAAGACATTATTCACATAATATTCAAGCAATTCATCTTTATTACTTTAAAACGAGTTACAATGGTTAACCCTGACTATTACATCACTATACTAATGCTTGGCCCAGAAACACGGGAGTTACAATTGTCTCCCTCTTTGGATGATTCCGTCCCGGAATCATGCATCAACAAGCAAATATGGGTAGCGACTCATCATGTCACTCTCTGTTTCCCAGTTGAGATTCGACCCATTCGAATGTTTCCATCGTACAAGCACTAAGTCGACCATCTTGCGTCGCAACTTCTTAGTCTTACGGTCAACGATTGCGTCGAGCTCTTCGATTAGCCTCTTATTCTCATCCATCCTTAACTCTGAAATTGGAGTTATGTCAGGAACTTCTCCCATAAATTTCCTCAAATAACACACATGGAATGTGTTATGAATACTATCTAGTTCTTCTGGTAGTTCGAGTTTGTAATCTTGGTTCCCAATCCTTTGAAGAACTTTGAATGGTCCAATAAACCTTGGACTCAACTTTCCTCGTTTCCCAGATCTCATAAGTCATTTCCACGGTGAGACTCTGAGCAAAACTGAATCCCCAACTTTGAATGTCACCGGTCGCCTCTTCTTGTCAGCATAGCTCTTTTTACGATCCTGAGCTACTAACATCATTTCCCTAATCACTTTCAGCTTTTCAGCAGTCTGATGGACTATCTCGGGGCCCATAAACTGCTTTTTCCGGCTTCAAGCCAACAAGACGGCGTACGACACTTTTGTCCATATAAGGCTTAATAAGGTGCCATCTTGATGCTCGAATGGTAACTGTTGTTGTAGTAAAATTCTACCAGAGGAAAATGTTCATTCCAGTTACCTTGAAATTCCAGGGTACATGCTTTTAGCATATCCTCCAACGTTTGGATTGTTCTTTCGCTCTGACCATCAGTGTGCGGATGGTAAGCTGTACTTAAACACAATTTCATACCCAATTCCTCTTGTAGACTTCTCCAAAACCTTGACATGAAACAGATATCATGGTCTAATACTATCGTTAAGGAGCACCGTGAAGTCTTACTACTTCCTTACATAAGCATTAGCAAGCTTATCCATAGACCATCTTTCATTGGCTGCTATGAAGTGTGGACTCTTAGTGAATCGATCAACGACCACCCAAATCATGTCGTGACCATCCTTTGTTCTGGGCAGTTTAGTGACAAAGTCCATGGTGATGTCTTCCCATTTACCCATGGGAATAGGTAAAGGTTCTAAACTCCCATACGGTTTCTGATATTGTGCCTTAACTCTCGCACATGTCACACACTCGACCACATACTTCGTAACATCGATCTTCATCGTCGACCACCAGTAGTAGGGTTTCAGATCCCTATACATTTTTGTGCTGCCAGGATGAATCGAGTACATGGTCTTGTCAGCTTATTCCATCATAAATTACAATTTGCACCTTGATGAGACGTTAGTGGAGCGTGTGTGGTTAACCGACACACTAATTTGGGACTAGCAAGGATGGAAGAAGGTAACTCGATGTTTTTCATAGATCAATGGAGCGTGTGTGGT
Source organism: Lactuca serriola (assembly GCF_051521515.1). NCBI lineage: Eukaryota > Viridiplantae > Streptophyta > Magnoliopsida > Asterales > Asteraceae > Lactuca > Lactuca serriola. The sequence continues at coordinate 136,546,954 of NC_136415.1, forward strand.
TAACCGGCACATTGATTAGGTGATAGTGACATTGAGGGTACCAAGTATATTTGCATGGTTATTCACACCTTGTTTGTGATCCTCGGCATCCCAGTCACAAACTTGAAGGGCATAATCGAGATTAAACATGCCATTGAAAAGTTCAATGAATCTCAAAAGATCTAGGAGTTTCAATTCATCTAAAAACTATTTTTTTTTTTCGTTTTTCGTGGTGGAAATTTGTAAATCTTCATTTACCTACCTTCAAATATTCTGCAACTGGATTACGGCATCCTTCTTCCTAGTTGTAGAATATTGTGTTGCGTCCTAGCCTTAATATCTCATTTGGGTGTTTTGTTAAGGACTCAATCAACTAACTTGAATTTTCTCCCCTTCTAGATGTCTAGTTATGACAATCATGGTCTTCCCAAATCCTTTGGAAAAAGTTTTCCTCATAAAAGTGGGAGTCCACATAACGATCAAGGTGAAAGATCAATCCCTTGTTTATGGTTAAGTGGAACTTCACTTCCTCCACCTCTTCTAATTATTCTCCCTGACCCACAAGTTCGAAGACTTGAAAAGTTCAAGGTCACTCAAGCCCTATTGGCAAAAAGACATGAAGATGGGAATTCTATATGTGCTCATGTCTTAGATATGAAGTTGCATATTGATAGATTGGGAATGTTGGGTGTGGAAGTCTCTGGGAAGCTGGTTGTTGACTTGGTTCTTCAATCACTTCCTGACTCATATAGTGAGTTCATTAGAGAGTACTATATGATGGACCACGACGTGACCCTCGTTGATTTGACTTATTTGCTTGTTGCTGCTGAATCAACAATGATTTGGCGCACTGGTCAAGCAAATCTGTCTGGTAAATCAATGTCCCCAACTTCCATGGACATTGACAATGGCAACATTGGAAGTCCAAAAAGATTTTCTCTAGTCAAGAGAAAGGCTAAGTCTGAGATTGTCTCGTGTACCGTTCTAAAAGAGTCCATTTGTTTCTATTGCCAAGAAAAGGGGCATTGGATGCGAAGCTTCCAGAGTTACCCGAGAGATCGCAAAGATGGGAGAGTCAAGATGTATGACTCTGCTGCAGGTAAAATCCATTATATAACTTTATTAAGTTTTTTATTTTAGGTTCTTAATACATGATGTGATAAGATTGCATTGTGATGTGTTGTAGGATCGAAGAAAAGAAAGGAAGCTTAAAGGAAGAAGTGAGTTGAGTCTGATTACGAAGAAATGGATTTTGATCGCATGATTCGATGATCGGATTTTTGAGTTTCTACTTAGAGTTATGATAGATTGCTTAGGAATATGTAATAACATAGTTTTCATTTGAATTTGCGTTGTAAGGACAAATTTTCCGCACTTTTTTATAAATAAAATAAATTTTGAGTTTTGTCTTATTTATGTCTCCTTGGAATGTCATTTGTGAAAATTGATGCTTGTGTGTTTCTATTATAAGCAATATATTATGTGGATGTGATTCTTAGTTATGTTATTTATGGTAGTGTCGTAATTTTCTAAGTAAGGAAAGATTCGTATTGCCTAAGTTTCGATTGGATAGAATCTTGGAATCATATGATTTGAGTCATGTGATGTATGGAAATCTTGGTACTTAGGAAATTAAGACTAATTCCTTATTCACATAAGTATGTGAGTCAAGTGAAGAAATAAAGGATCTAGTACGCATTGTTGTGCACTAGGTCAAGTATGCCACAAAGAACAATATGATTATTTGTCATGATTTACTAAAAAGTCTAGTAAATGTGGTTATGCATACAAGATAAGTGTAATTATGAATCATTGAAAAGTTTAATGAATGGCAGAACAAGTAAGAAGAATCAATAAGGCAGAAAGATAAAAAGTTTCTCCAATCTGAAAAGAAGGGAGAGTACTTAAGTATCATGTTTTATGATCATTTGAATGATTATGAAATCATATCACAATTGATCCTCCAAGGATAACTTAGTGCACTAGCATTGCTAAGTAGAGGAATCGGAAATTGTTGAAATGGTTAAATCAAAAAGGTGAATCATACTTCGTTCCAATATCGAGTCTTAGAGTCATACTCCAAGATTGTGACTTGAGTGACATCATCTTAAGAAAGGTTTATAACACTTATCAAATGTAGAGTAAAAGGTTTCTTACTCTTGTACATTTGAAATTGGTAGGTTGTGATGTTTTGGATAAAACAAAGACCAACTAAGACCAATTGTGTGAGGTGTTTATCTTGATAAAAAACCACACTAACTCTTGAATATTTGTTTGACAAGGAATGTTTCTTGACAAAAGAATCTTATATGTCAAGAGGTCAGTGGGAGTCTTAAAGATCTTGAAAACTTTCAAGAACTAATCAAGAGTAAACCTATTGTTAAACACTAGCACATGACTTGAGGTTTGTAACCTATCGCGTTGACATATTCTTATTTCCGTGTCATTCCATTAAGGTTGACTATGCATATGAGTTCTCATTTGATTGCATAAGGCAGAGCACCTTGATCAGTAAGGGGAGCTGGTCAACGACTTGGAAGATATGGTAGGCCCTTATGCTGCCAAGTGGCAAGAAATTAGGATTGAACAACTTTTGTCCATATGAGTTGGATTTGTCACAAACATTGTCTTATGATTATGGTTATGTAAAATGAACATGGATAGGAACACATACACCATAAAATCTAAGTGTCATAAGGTTTCTCTCCTTCATGAAAATGATTGTGAGGAAACGCTTTCACTAAGAGAGATTTTCAGAAGATAGCAATTGTGATATTTACATTCTTAAATTCGATTATGACTACGACATCCTTCTTCATTGTTCGAATTGTGAGATTTGGCAATTAGTTTGAACATTCGAGACTTATTACTATAAGTTTTGAATTAGTTTAGACATACATATAAGTTATCTAAGGAAAGGTGTATGAGTTTGAGAAACTTAGATAAAGGATTATCGAAGCATATCGTATTAGAAATATAAAATTTGGAAGTCAATAACTATTGATTTCTAGATGTCCAACTGTTTTTTGAATACATGTCTAAGCTAGTTGGAACATTAGAGTTATGTTGGTAAGGATATAATTATCATGTTAGTGGGAGCATGATTATTATTTTAAAAGTTGCAAGTTAGCAATATTAATTATAGAAAACAAAAGTTTCACTTTGCAAAGTTGTAGGGGTTGAAAAGTTGTTTTGCTATAATTAAAGGAGAGAATATTATACTTCATTTCAAAATCTAAAAGCTTGGATCGAGAAATTTTAATCAAATTTAGTCAAAGGACATATATGAATGTTATGTTGAAAAGATTTAACATATGGGCATTCTATATATAGCAATATTATAGCAAGAGACTGGGAAAGTACCATGTTTTTACGTAAGACATTATGTATCATATCCCATACGCTTCGGATATAGGATCGATTGCATATGTTGTAATATTCAACCGTTTTGAATTTTCCAAATGCCTAGGGCATTAAGAGGGAAAAAGCACCAGAACCGGAAATGACTGAAATTAATTAAACAACTGTCAAGGACAATTTAAGGTTTGCCAAGGATTGATCTCTTGTGGGCAGTTGGAAGTATAGTATTGGGTGGAGCATATTGACATTATTATTAGAGATATGATTCTATTAAGAATGAGTTGTCATATGGCAGATATGGAAATGTTTCCATAATGGGAGTTAGAGATCAAGAATCTATGTCTAGATTAGAAACTTTTATGCAAGAAGGATGTTCAAAGGAATGTACTTTGAATGTGAGACTTCATATCTATGGAATTACCTTGTAACAATCTCCAATAGAGCAATTTATAATTTCATTGGCAAATTCTTGGTGACTTTAGTGCTATGACATTACGAAAGGATCGTTGCATAAAATGTTAGAATCTAACATATTTTAATAGTGGGAAGAATTTGGTATTCTTACACTAATGATATGGATTAGGAGTTGTGAAATGAGTATCGTCGGAAATGTGTTCAATTGATCTATTTCACAAAGTAAGGACCATAGGTAAACATAGTGTGCATGCTTGGAGCATGGGACAACTATTGTTATAATTCAAGTAATAAGTTGATTATCCGAAACATTATACAATGAATAATGTGTAATCAATATGGTGACTAAATAAAAGGTGTTTTATTTATACTTAAAAGTTTGGCGCCATATTGGATTCAATTATTCTTGTGTTTCATTTCGCATGTTTTGACTTCCAAAATAATAAGATTATTTAAACTATTCACAGTCGATCATACTTTGGAAGTAGGTATGAAAGAAGAATGTCATGAATCCGACTGTAGATTTTCTGAAGCGTTTTAGACATAGAAAAAGTTTGTTGCAGTGTTCATGAGTGCTCCTCAGTGTTGCAAATATCGGCCTAGGCGGCCGATTAATCGGCGTCTAGGCGCTTGGCGGTCCTCGACTGTCGACGTTTATAGCTAATCGGGCTATATAATCGGAGGTGGTCAAAGTCGGTCAAAGACGGGTCTAGGCGGGTCTGGGCGCCCAAATCGGTCAACGAAAGTCAACGCAATTTTTTAAAAAAATAAGGGCAAAATTGTAAAAAATGTAACAAATGCTTCTAGGGTTGCTTCCATTTTCTCATTTGATGCAGTCAAAATAAAATCGATTAAGTATCATTCTCTCTGTCTCTCTGAACCACGAACGAGAATGAACAAAGGGAAATCGATCGCATCTTCTTCCGTTCACCTTCGACAGTCTCACGCCGTCCTTTTTAGCTCTGGCCCCCGGTTCGTCATCTCCTTCAAGCAACGATGCCGCAGTCTCCTTCCAAGCTTCAGTTCACGACTTCAGCTTATCGGTTCCAAAATCAACTCTTGAAGTTTATTGATTCCAAAATCAACTCTTCTTCCGACTTCAGCTCCTCTTGTCAACACTAATTGAGTTATCCAGGTTCATTTTTACTTCTAACTCTTCTTCCGACTTCTCACTTATCGGTAGCATGTTTGTTGACCATGGGTTAAGTCCCAATGGTGAAATCGATTGAGATTAAGAAAATAGAATAGCGATTACATAAAAGCTCGTAATCTCTTATGAAAATGTTGTGCAGGTGATAGCGAATCAAGGTGCACACCAGCTGTTTGATGTTTTGTCACAATGAAATTTGATTCACAATTGTTGGAGGCTACATCGTTCAAGATTGTGTTTTCTATAGTTTGTTCTTTCTTCTGTTCTTTTATCACTTCCTTTCAAATATTTGAGTGGTAAAATCCCTTCTGAAATTTAGGATATGGAGAAATTAGAAGTGATTGATCTTGAAGGTAATTCAATTCACGAGTGTTCGATCAATTGCTTGAGTGAATGTTGATAATTTTGATAAGGTGCCACAACTAGTTGATAAAGTGCAACAACCTGTTCGATCAATTACAAGGACAACTTGCTGGATTTGTTGTTGATGAAGCACATTGTGTAAGGTATAACAATGTCCGATTCTACTTACTCTTATGATTTTACACTATGATATATAAACATACATACTCATTATTGTTTATTCAACAATTGGGGACATGATTTTCATCCAGATTACAAAGTGCTCGGGTGTCTAAAGCATAATTTTCCAAATGTTCCTGTGATGGCATTAAGTGTTACTAAAACAGCTTGGAAAGTTAGCATGAGATCGATTCAAAACCTCATTAAAAGTTGGTTATTAAGATGTATCAAGTGATTGAGAAAAGCAATGTAATATTTAGTTATTTAGATGTGATGTATTAAAAATCAAAGGGGTTTTTTTGTAATCATATTTTCATGTTATAATGTTCTATTTATGTTATATTTAATGTTATATTTAGTGTTATATTCTTAGGATTAATGTTATATTTATTAAAAATTTAATAATTTTTTAATAATTAATGGTCCCCGATTAATCCTCCGATTAATCCCCGCCTAGCCGATTAATCCCTTGATCCCAGTCCACCGTCGAGCCTACGTTGAGCGTTTTCTGCAACCTTGGTGCTCTTAAAATAAGATTTGAGTATTGGATTAAACTCACGCTCACTTGAATCACTTCATGGATTTTATCACGAGTGATTAGTGAGACAATAATATCTTATATTCTTGAAACTGATACGTGTGGGTTGTAGTTTGCAAGTCGGTTGCACATTGATAATATGTAAACGCACCAATAACTTGGTGTTACAAAACATATTGTTGTGTGTGATTTGATGAGTAAATACAAGCAAGCATTTGAGGTGAAGTTTATCCGTTCCTTTTACCCAAATTTAGATAAAATCAATATATGTGGGCCCTTCAATGATTTAGTGATGACACCCTAAGCGCTTGGCCAAGACTAGACTAAGTTGATGTGTTCAATTGTAGTCTGTTGTCAGTCGCCATAAATCGGAAATCGGGAAACAACACATGAATAGAGAGTATGATTAAAATCCATGTCTTAGTTCATACGATATCTAGAATGGAGGAATATATAATCCCTTATCTAAAGGACGCGTTTATGATACGATCAGAGTTGACAGCGGCTTTTGAAAGCTACGATTGCTGATCGGGTTCTGAAGTCGTACTTGCAAAATAGTTATTAGACTTATGCAAGTGAGAGACTGTTGGATTAGGTGTCTAAGCCCATAACTATTTTGGTATGTACTTGAACAAATTATGAGCATGGTCCTTTTGGGTTTCCTTCACCATAGCAACTAATAGGATGAATTATGGAGAAAGTGGATTAATTATGATTTATTATTATATTATGTGAATAATATATTAAAAGAGAAATCATACTGTTTAATTAATATTGATCAAGAATTAATTTATAAATAATTTTGTGATCAAAAGAGATTAATTAAATCAAGGGGACTGATACTGTAATTATAAGATAATTGCAATCGGGATGATGGATCACCTTGGAATAAAGGTTGGACGAATTCTATGGGAAGCTCATACGAAATTCGTCTAAGGGATATTCTAGAAGGAGTCCATGGGTTGCTTAAGGCTTAAGCAGTCATATTAGGGTTTCCACCTAAAAACCCTAGCAGCCACAAGTATAACTAGACCCCTAGCATAAGGATTTCGACTCTATGCTTCTTGATGTTTCCTTAGCCGATTTCATCCCCTCTCCTAAGTCATCTTGTTGCTAGTGGTGTTTGTGACTCCATTAGAGGTGCAACATTTGAGGCACTAAGCTTTCAAAGGTCAAGGATATTCAAGGAGAACTTGTTATTACTACATAACAATAAAAGGTAAGATCTAAACCCTAGTTTATATGTCAATTTGATTGTTATATTCCAGTTCATAGGATCATTGCTTTGGTATTCAATGTTGTTGTGTTCATAGTAGAAAAACCTATATCAAAGCAATTAGGGTTGCATGAACACCATATGATTGATGTTATGCACATAAGCCATCACCTTAGAATCCATAGTGTTTATAACTTTATGAATCCCTTCAGTTCACTTGCTCAAACATGAGAAAAAATAGGACAAGAACCTAGATCTAGCAACGTAAGGCAATAAATTTTGGATCTTGGACACTTACAAAGGTCCAAAATGAGTACAAGATGATGATGATGAGTTTCCCTTGCTATATCCACTATAAGGACACCTTATCATTCCTCTTCTTCTTCTTCTTCTTCTTCAAGCTACCAAGGGCACCAAAAGGCCAAGATTCACCGAGAGAGTTTAGGGTTAGGATTTTATGACGTTTGAGGGTGATGGAGGCTGATAATGGACCCTATATTCAAGATAATGGGGTTTAAATACGAACCTAAAAGATCATGGGCTTGGGTTGCAACATTTCTCACATTGTGACCACTTATGTGTAATATCGTGAGCATTGTCCCGATACACGTTCTTCACTTTTGTCTTGTCACGTCGTGACGAACCTAAGGTCATGTTGTGACACTCAGTTTCCCCTAAAACCTAAGCTTTTGACTCCTTAATTCCCTAAACCAAACCATTCTAGAAAAATGGGTGTTATAGTCTAGCAATCCATAGGAGTTTAGGATATTGCAGGAAAAGTAAGAAGACTCATGAGGATGTTCGTTGTGTGTTTGTGTCCAGATACTTTATATGTGGGCAAGAAGATCAATTGGAGAGGAACAAGTCAATTCTCCTAGAGTAGAGGGAGGATAATATTGAGTTCAATAAGTATGACAACCCGAAATTTCTATCTTGTACAACCATTCAATTCAATCAAAGGCAGACTTTTTTCCGCTTACTTTTAGCATTGTTTAGAGTCTGTTTAAGTGATCTAAGCCTAGTACATTCAAGGTTTGGGTTTAGGAATTAGTCACTTAAGATCATTGGGTTGCATTCGGGCCAAAAACTCCTTCAAGAGGAGTGTACGACCGTACACCCATATTTGGCTGTAAACCCTCACCTATATAAATGATACTTAGTCATTTTTCAACACTTTTCACATTTCCAAGCCAAGAATTCAGATTCTCTCTCAACTATCATCAAGTTTCTCACCTACATCTTCAAAGATGTAAGTGTTTCCTACCTTGATTAGTTGCTTCATTGCTTTACTAGTGAAGAATCCATGTTTCCATTCCATGAATTTCATATTTGGCTAGATCTTCATCGTTCACCAAGAACACACTAGTTCTTGGTGGCCGTGAACCCTCATCAAGCTTCCAAAACGTGAGTAACTACTTCCTATGTTTGTTATCTACTAGAAACACTTGTTATTCATCTTAAAATCGACCATCTTAGCAAGAACATGAAGAGTGTACGGTCGTAAACCCTTATACATCCGTACACACCTCATAGGGCCGTAAACCCTTGTTGATGTTCATAAGTAGCCTTAATCTTTCCTTAAAGCTAAGCATGGGACCAAGAACACTTCCTTGATGCTAGATAGGACCTTAAAACACCTCATTTTCATACTTATTCATGAGTGTACGACCGTACACTCATGGGCCGTATACCCCCATTGGCCATATACACATGGACAGTACACATCTTGAGCGTACACTCCATTGTGTGGCCGTAAACCCCTTAAATGCAATCCTTTGTGATTGTAACACTTCAGTATTGGTGTTTCCTAGTCCCTAAGGCGGTCCTCTATTAGATTAGTTGCTTAAACACTAATTATATCCATATATATGTCATTATATGCTTAATAGGATCTGTGTGTGCTCGAGTCTTCACTTGACACTTAGCATCCTACCATCGATCTTACATTCGAATCACTCACTACAGGTGAGTTCATACCCCTTAATCTACCTTTTAAATGATTTTAAATGCTTTTATGGGGGGGGATACAAGTTGAAAACATTATAGTTATTATATAAATCACATGTGATTAATAACTATCAAACAAGTGTATTTCATATACTTCAAAACTGTTTATCAAACAAACTCTTCAAAACATTTTATAAACTGACATCAAGTCACCTGTTACTATTCAAATGGTTAAAATTACTTTTTATGTTAAACTCTTTTATATGTTGAACTCTTTTAAACTTATATATTGTCAAAATCATGTCTATATAGTTATAGTTATATAAGTAAGGTTGAAAGGGCTTAGGACTGATAACTCACTTCATTTCCTGTTCCTTGTTTGGTTGTGGACTTAGGGCATCCGGTTGTTTGTCCGAGTGTCGTTTTAATCTTAGTTATATATTATGTATATGTGTATAGATATAAAAGCTTTTACCTCAGTTCAACATCTTTGGGTAGCAAAGGTGTTGTAGCATCTGATTCCTGGTACGCCCTTAATTCAAAGAATTTTTATGTTTTTCTTTGGGACTCGACGACTTAGAGGCCCAACTCGTTGAGTCAAGTCGGAACCCGCAGACATTTTAAGTGACCTACTCGACGAGTCGGTAGGTTGACTTGGCAAGTAGGTGTTGTTTGAGTGAAACCCTAATCTAAGGGGGTTGCAGCCTATTTAAGCATCTCATTCAACCTCCCTTCGTCCCTATTGCCCTCAGAACTATCCATATAAAACCCTAATCGTTTGTGTAAAGATCTAAGGCCTTTGTGGTGGTTTTTGGTGATTTTGGAACATAATAAGGAAGAGAAAGGCTTGAGGAATCAAGAGGAGGCCAGAGGAGTTCGAGTTTGTGCACCCTTTGCATTTTATTAAAGGTATAAAGCTGATACCTTGCTCTTTCGTGTGTTAGATCCCTTTTTGGGGGTGATTTAGGGCTTTTAGGAGCCATTCTTGGTGACCAATCATGAGTGCAAACATGGTTGGGGGGTAAGACTTCAGATCCAAGGTCTTTAAGGGGTTACAAGGCAGAAAGGGATTGATTTTGGAGCCTTAGAGAGCCCCATGCATCTTAAGAGTCTCATTTAGGTCCATTTGAGCTCATAGTCCCATGCATGCATGTAAAGTTTGTAACTTTACGTGCTAGATCGATCTTAGAAGCCTAGATTTATCTTTTGGTCAAGTGTTGTACACCAGGAATTGAGAAATGAGACTTGGTCATTCTCGAATCGGCGAGTCGTTCTTGGGACTCGGCGAGTCCATGGCTTGACTTCCCTTTTCTGTAATGGTTCGAAGGAACCCAGTGAGTGTTAGAGTGGTCTTAGAGGGGTCCGGGGGAGTGACCCAATGCATTAGACTTAGCCATAGACCTGAAAATCATAGGACTCGGCGAGTCCAAGGCAATCTCCCAACTTTCGAAGATGAACTCGACGAGTTGCTCATACAACTCGGCGCGTCAAGGGTAGGACTTGTTCTTAGGATGGAGATGAACTCGACGAGTTGTTCATACAACTCGGCGAGTCAGATGAAAGTTCATTCGGGGTTATTTAGAAGGAGAACTCGTCGAGTCGTTGCCAAACTCGACGAGTAGAGGCGTGAAGAAGGACAAATGAGAGTATAGGGACTCGATGAGTTGGCGGCCCAACTCGGTGAGTCGGGTCAACTGGAAGTTGACTTTGACTTGGACTTGGTCAGGGGTGAAATAGTCATTTTACCCTAAGAGTAGATATCAGGTTCTGACTGAGTGTTTTGTGGGGAATTATAGCCGGAGGATTTCCGGAGCAGCCGCAGACAGAGATTTCCTATGCAAATTATCAGCAGCTGCTCGCACGAGGTGAGTTACCTTCCAGTAGCGGTGGGTCTACGACCACAATACCGGCCCACCAGTAGGAGTTGTATGTCAGATGATTGTATTTATGATATTCATCTAGGTTTGCAACTACCTGATATATTATGTGCTAGTATGATATGATGTTATATGCCAGTAGCAGGTATGGGAGATAGTCCCGAAGGTTTCTGGTCGACAGGATTGAAAGGGAGGCCAGCACCCAGATATGCTTGGTAGTATCCGATCGACAGGACCAAAGGGGATGCTAGCACCCAGATATGCTAGGCAGAATCCGATCGACAGGACCGAAGGGGAAGCCAACACCCATATATGCTAGGCAGTACCCGGTTGACAGGACCGAAGGGGTAGGTCGGGCACCCAGATATGCCTGATAGGATATGTATGTTATGTGATTGTATGGTATGTGGTACGATGGGTGAACACACTAAGCTTCGTGCTTACAGCTTATAATTTTGGTTTCAGGTACCTCTCCGGCGAAGGGGAAGGAGCCGGTAGCAGCACATCATACACACACGCATTGGTTTTCCGCACTTGAGATATTCTGGGATTGTACTCTGACATGTTATTACTTTATGATTTGGGTTTTCAGACATGATGTATTGATTTACGAAATGATATATTTTCACGTAGTTTTCTTATGAATGTTTTATAATCAATTAATTAAAATGAAATTTTTGGACTCGAAATTTGGGATGTTACAAGTTGGTATCAGAGCCCTAGTTTGAGGGATTCAGACACACTCTTGGGGTTGTCTGGACTCAAATCGAGGGATTAAAAGATTTTTACAAGGAAATGGTTTTCTAAAAGATAAGTTAAAAGAGTTTTGGAAAAAGAATGAAGTGTGTGATGTGCGTGACTGACCAAGCTCAAGTAAGTATTCCCCAAAGTACCCATACAAGTTTATGTTATGTTTATCAGTTTCAGTAGAACAACATGCTAGAATAGGAATAAGGATCTAGGAATGATACCTTATGTGCTTGCTTTATGTGTTTCAGCTTATGAGAACTGCATGCTAGCATTAAGTAGACGTAAGTAGGATAGCCTGTTTAGGTTATGCCTGATAGTATGAGCTTAGCATTGTATGCTAGTATAGTTTCCTGTTATGAAAATATAATTGCTTGAGATCGTTCCCCACTACTAGAAAAACAGCCTTTTACGACGCTCATTGCGCGTCGTAAAACGCTGAGACGACGCGCAAATGCGCGTCAAGGAAGGCCCTGTCATAAAGAGAGACGATGCACTTTTGCGCGTCGTCTATAGACGACACGCATTTACGACGCACATTTATGACGCGCATTTACGATGCGCGATTATGACACGCAATGTGTATCAAGGAATGCCCTGTCATAAAGGAAGACGACACGCATTTACGTGTCGTAACCTTACGATGCGCGTGTTTATGACACACAATGCGTATCAAGGAAGCCCCTATCAAGATAGGCCATGTCATAAATGAAGACGACACACATTTTTGCGTATCGTAATTTTAATTTTTTTTAAAAAATTGTTTATAGATTTACTGCTTTTCAAATTAAATTTGCATTTCATGTCTCATAATAGAAAATAAAATACCATATACAAAAAATACAATACATTGCACAAAAGTTAGTGCCATACAAATAATCATTCCAATAGTAGACAAATGTAATACATCAAATAATCATTCCAATAGTAGACAAATGTAACATTTCAACATTTTTTTATATAATTAACTAAATTATTAGCCAAATTTCCTAAAATACCAACATACTTTTCTTTGAAGAGCATTAACACTATTCTTTTCCATCAAAAACTTCAAAACCTACATAATTAAATTAATGTGTAATTAATCAGCTACAAGTCAATAAGGTAGGTTTAAACAAAAGAGTTCAATAATAGTAAGATTTTACTTACCACTGTTATTAATGACATTGAAAGAAGCAGCCATGATTTTACTTACCACTGTTGTTAATGACATTGAAAGAAGCAGCCCAACAAACACCCCCTTAGAAGGATTACTACCACATAATTGTTGATATTTGATACTTTATTACTAAATGAAACCAAATACAAAGTTAAAAAGTCAACAAAATCAGAAGGTTTTAGTCAAACATACAGAGGCTATAATTCCAAATATTAATAAATGACATTGATTGGACCACCTGCAGATTTACCATTAATTTTGTCCCTATGAGATTCACTACTGAACACATTCTACAGTTTGTAACCAGTTCATGAATTGAAAAGCAATAGAAAATGATAATAATTACCCTTCATGGTTGTGATTATTTACTTACTTTATTGACACCATCATTCCCTTCTAACATAAGGTATGCATGGTGCTTTACAGTCATTAATGAGTCAGCAACTTTAATAATTAAGTGAGAATAATCATTTACAGTCTCATGTGTGAACACACCGAAGAAAGCCTACAAACATTTGACAACAAAAGAGAACAAGGTTAGTTTCAAAGAGAAACAAGTCACTCAAGGGCTAAATATATGAAATAGTAATGTTCTTTCCACAAAAAATTATGTTATAGCGTTATACTTCCATTTCTTCTTATCCTAATCCATGATATATAAGGAGTACTTTTTTATAAAAAAAATACCTGTGCTTTTTCCATGTTTCCAAGATGAACATGGTATATCCCTGCTTGAACCAACAACTAAACAGGTAAGTCTTTAGCAGCAGAATAATTATGTTGTGCATATTCAATATGGTGAAGAGCTTTGTCATGTGCATTTCCCAACATATGCGTTGAAGCCAATACATGGACCACACTCAGAGCAACATCTTTTGGGTTCTTTCTCAAATAATCGTCTAGAATGCTGACAATGCGTTCATGCTGACTACATCTTTGGTACATCTGAAAATACCAAAAAAGTTAATTAATACCCATTCATTCAAATTGGAAAATAACATATATTATATATAGATTTGTAAGTCCAAAGTCGAAACCATTGTTGCTGTCTTTAATGCTTCAATCCATGTGACAAGCTGCAAAAAAAAAAGTAAAGCTTCTTCATAGTTTATTTTCTAGTATCAATAATAATATTTATAATTTACCTCGTAGATGATAGTCTCTTTAGCATTTTATCAAATAGTTTGGGACTGAATGAATGATCTGAATATGAAGAAGGTAAAATGACCATTTTACCCTACTTGCGAGAAAAACAAACCTGCAACCAGGCATGTTTCGTGCTCTACATGACATCTTGAATTGTAAATTGCTTGGTATTTAGATTATATTGCTATAATTGGGTGGATAATTCAAAGTACAATGCTGTAAATGTAATAGGAAGAAATGAAATAAACTAGTGAAAGTAAGTCGCTATTTCACATTAAAATGATCAAATATGAAGTCCGCAAAGCAAACCTTGTGGTAAATTTTCTCAATTTGTTTCTGGAGATTTCGAACCCCTGCTTCTCAATTTGTTTCTGTAAATTTTCTCATGTGTTACTTCAACCTATAATATTTTGAAATTGAGATCAGTTATTCATTATCAATTTATATTACTACTTGTTATTCTGTTTATTGGGAGTATTGTATGTATAACAATTAAAGGAGATATACAGACTTCATATCAGATACTAACTATCCTCTTTTTTTTTTTTTTTTTTTTAACTTAGAGAGAGAGAGAGATACCTGTTAAGGCTTCCTGCAACCAGGGTTGTTTGTTCTTCAAGCGTCTCATTTGTGCTTTTTCTTCAAGCAACATTTTCGTCAAGGTCGGTCCTAGCTAATTTTGGGCCTAGGGCGAAAGTAAAAATGAGGCCCCGTAAAAAAACAAATATTATAATTAAATAACTAAAATTAATAGTTCATTTTTGGTAGCTTTTACCAAAACAGAAATGATAACCATATCGAAGCTTTTTTATATACAAGACCTATATATTTTTCAAATAAAAGAACTAAATTTAAAAAAAAAAGAAGTAAAACCATCTAGGAGGTGGAAAGATACAAAGTAGCTACACACCAAAATAGATCAAGAAAAAAACTAAACAAGGGACAAAACAATCTTAAGTATATGAGCTAAGACTACAACCCCACAAAGTTAGTAAAAAAGGCTTTGATAGGAGTAATTCCAAGAAGGGCAATTTTGTCCAACTAAGACCAAAAGGAGCAAACCTCTTTCCATTCCCCATCCTTTATTACTTTATTTTCAACAACTATAACAATCCTTATGTGAAGGGTAATTCGACATTTATTACTTTATTTTCAACAACTATAATATTAATGAAAAAAAGTAATGAAATAGCATATATCAAAGAAGAAAACAATAAAAAAAGCAGAACAAAAGAGTCAAGATACATGAAAAAACGAGAACCAAAGATGAAATAGCGAGATACAGTTGGAGCAAGAGCCAAAAGAGTCAGATACATGAGCCCAATTCAAAAATCAGAATAAAATATCGTGGTTACTAATTAAAAAGAAACATCTCTTAACAACCTTAACCCTTACTCTTAACAGGTTGCAACAACACATCCCACAACCACCTTTGCACGGTGGCCTGTGGAGAGCCTGGGAGGAGCACCAACGATAACGACGTGGTGATTATTCTTAATATAACACACACGCACAACACATCAAATTCCATAATCAAAGGGGCTGCATAAATCACCACACACATCCATATTTGGATTCCAAGGTATAGTTTCATATTTGCACTCTTTAATTATAAATAAATTCACATATCTTTTTTTTTATATTTGTTGCAGGGTGATGTGGATATATTTTTCCCAACTGATCTTTGGCTTTTGGAGCGGATCGACAATTACAGTTCCGGGTATATGTAGCTTCATACATCGGTGTTTATGGAAGAGTTTGATTTGACCAAAAAGACAAAGACAAAAGACGGATATAACCCTCTTCTCAAAGACATTGTAAATACTAAATTTTACCTTAGTGTTCCGACACATAACACCAAATAAATACTTCAATAGAAAGAAAGAAAAACTTGAAGAAATAGTGCATTTTAGAGCTTTTCACTGTTGTATTGTAGAGTTACGTGCATTTTTATGTAATAAATATCAACATATACTTTCATCTATTTCTTTTCCTTTTTTAAAATTCAGGGGTGTATTTTTTTTTATTTACATGAAACAGATAAAGAGATCCACCGAGACCTCACCTCACCTTCTCCGACACTGAAAACTAAGAGGTTGATGAAAGGGGTTGAGTATACACAACTGAAATACAATAAAAGTGTAAATAACAAGTGATAAGTACTGAAATACTATTTCAACTGGGCATTGAACCTAAATCATTAGAAAAAAACACAGAAATATAACACAAATAACAATTTATAACCTGATTAGACCTCGCCAGTCTGCTTTAATAGCAATCTGGAATAATAATATTTAATCAGAAAAAAACACAGAATAAGATAAAATCAGAATTTATAAATATATAATATAGAAATATAATACAAATAACAATTTATAACCTAATTAGATTCTCCGTTAGCCTTTGGACTGGAGAATATGTTGACTAAAGACTGCTGAACCTATTCAGTTAAATTATTGAGACTACTAAATCCAAATTCCTTCTAACAGGTAGGTGATTGGGTACCAGATGTAAACAGGTCAGCTCCACTACACAAAAAATGTTGTCTATTATATTTCAAAATGAAGCTAACAAGCTCATAAAGGAAAGAATTAAAAGAGATTTTTGTAAATTTTGTATATGAAGTTAATAACCCTGCTTCAATAACATGCCAAATAGAGTTTCTGCTTTGGTTGTCAAACCTACAGCAACAACAAAGAAAGATGTCAAACTTAATAACTAATGGTATCCTTATTAACACAAAATACATTTCACCATCTTTGATAAGATTGTTAACAAGTTGACTTGCTGCTAACAAGCCATCACTAATAAACATTGATTTATTGGTAAAATTGAACCTAAATTCCAAGTATTGTAGTTCAATTATCTTTTTCTCAAGTCCTTTTGTTGCATATAGATAGACAAGGTAGCAAAATTGGTCTCATCTTGGTGAAAACCTAATAGAGACATTATGTCGAGCACCTTGTGAGCGTCAGTAACTAACCTAACAGAAACATTGCGTTGAGCACCTTGTGGGCGTCAATAACTGATTCGTGTTCATGGAAACAATCCTCCAAAGTAGCTTTACGACTAGACAAAGAATTTGACCCAAGAAATTAGAGGAAAAACCACTCAAATCATGTCTTCTAAGGGAACAGGGAGTATAAAGGGATTATCTAAGGTGAGAATCTTTTTTTTTTTGTGATTGTGGACAATAATACATGGAACAATACATATATTGCTATAGTGGGAAGGGCAATATCGTCATATGAGGATAAAGCTTATGAGATTATGAGTTCAACACGAAAATTGAAAGTATGCAGCTACGAAAGAGCCTCATCTGTAAAATTCCACACAATCAAGGACGCCAAACACACCAGGAGCCGAACCCAAGAACCTTAAGCTAATTACGTGAGATATTTAACATGAGGAGTTCAATTTATTTATTAATCACCCACCAAAAATAGATAGGGATCAATTTTGGAAAAGATATAAGATAAAAGAAATGGAGACATCGCCATGGAGGGTAATAGTTTGAGAGAGAGAGAGAGAGAGAGATGTTGCCATGAAAACTCTATCGACTAAAACAACCAAAATCTAATTTTTATCATGAGAAAACCAGTAAGCTTCGGGATTTTTCAGAAATTATGGATGAGTGAGGATAGAAGAACGAAAACATTTGGAAGAGAGAAAAAACAAAACATACCTTAGTCAAACTAGGGCATGTAAATTTGAGCAATCGTCATAGTCTCTGACGAGGTCAAATGACAGGGTCTCCGACGAGGAGAAGTGAGCACGAGGTTACCTGAGGAGAGGTGACCAAAGAGGTTGTCGAATGGACGAGGCGAGACAAGGTGAATCTTCGACTGTTACTATATCCGGCCTATGAATGCTTTGATGTCTTCCCTTAATAGTTGGTGTGTGATGAGTCGAATAGAGTTCTTGTATGCCAAAACCCTAAATGGATGTGAGATTGAAGAAGAAAAGCGTACGTGAAGGAAGTGTTTTTGAAAGTCTTGATGAAAATCATGATTATATGTAAGTGGGAAATAAAAGCCCTAGTTGTTGGTCGCCATTCTATGATCTTCAGGAATAAACGCCACTTTTTAAGAAAAAAATTATAGAACGATTTTATGAGTTGTCGAGGTTTATAGCAGAGATGGTATCGTGGTTAGGGTTTGCAGAGAGAATGGAAGAAGAAAACGAAGGGAGAAGGGAGATCTTGAAGCGGGGTATTTAAAAATTTTAGAATTTTAAGAGGATTTCATTTCCCCCTTATAAGAGCGCGTGTTTTGAGTAAAAATTATAAAGTGACATTCACAAAGGACGTGCATTTTAGATAAAGTGCCCTCCGTGTTTTTACTTTTTTTTTACATAAGACACTAATTTAAGGGCGCGCAATAATGCGTGACCTAAATCCTTAAATTTTTTGAAGAGATGACACTTTTTTAATGTCACTCCCTTTTGCATAACATAAATCAACGAGTGTCGTATTTTGCGCGTCGTAAAAGGTTATTTTTCTTGTAGTGCCCTTTTGTCAGAATGTTGCTTGCTTTGTGCTTTGTGGGACTTTGAGCGATGGGAGTTAGCTATTAGGTGAATACGTTAAAGTCACATGTGATCAGGGTTGAATAATCGTAGAGGATTGGATTTGACCCTATTTCGCAGCTCTTGTTTGAGACCTAACCGTTGTAGGGATGAGTCCCTTACTCGAAGGATTATTTGGGCTTCGTTGCATGTGATTGTATTCAGGTAATGGCTAATTGGCATTACAAAGAGGCCTTCAATAGCTGAGGACTGATTAGGGTAGATCCAGAGGTACCCTAGGGCAAGCCTAGGATGAGAGTAGCAGAAATCAGTAGCAGTAGAAGGGACTTGGTGGAGTCGAGGTGGTTCTTGAGGAAAGTACGGGTAGATGTGGAAGGTGGTATGGGACCGTACTACTGAAAGCAAAGGATCCGTACTTGAATCGAGGAAGGTTGAGGCAAGACTAAGGAACTTGTAATAGATGTGATCCCTCTAAATGTATAAGTATCATTGACGATTTTCGTTATGAATTACAGAATGGTGGTACTACGCCCAAGGCCAGCAGTTGGCAGTTCAGGAGAGGGATTGGGTTCAGGTTCAGGTTCCGAACTAGTAGATGAGAGGCTATGCAAGTTTATTGCGTCCGAGATCACTAGATACATCCTTGATGCGACCCTGGTCATCTTTGGGTCGATCAAGGAAGGGATTGTCGAGCCGATGGAGGATCGCCTTAGGGCGTTCAGGAGTGACATGGCGACCAGCCAGTCAGGATCACGCACACTGTCTTTTAAGGACTTCAGGGGTAGTGGTGCGCCGGATTTCCATGGGGCAAAGGACCCCATTGCTGCCAGACGATGGATTGCATACATTGAGTCTGCACGGTTGACTAGCTTCTGCCCCGAGGGGTTGAAGGTGCGATATGCAGCGGGATGCTTGAGGGACTGGGCCAGGTATTGGTGGGAGTCGGTTGGTGAATCTTTGGGAGCCTCGACTATCGAGGCTATGACATGGCCGGATTTTGTGACCCGGTTCAGAGTTGAGTTCGCGCCTGTGGTGGAACTCCAGCAGTTGGCCCGGGAGTTCCTAGATATGAGACAGACGACTGAGATAGTGGCAGAGATCACTGCCAAGTTTCAAGAGAGGGTGTTATTGGTGCCCCTGTATGCGGGAGATGAGGACATGAGGAGGACCCGCTACCATGACATGCTACGAGCTGAAATTCGGGAACATGGCAGTTTTTCAGCTTGCCCTACCCTGGATTCCATGATTTCTAGGGCAAGGGAGAGGGAGATCGATCTGGAGCACATCCAGAAGAGGAAGGGCGAGGAGGGGTAAGTGACTGGGGATTCGGGGAAGAAGCCCAAGGGATCAGATGCTAGGCTGAAAGGCCAACAGAGAGGTAGCCGCTGCCGGAAATATGACAAGTCGCATGAGGGAGTTTGTAGGTTTGGAGCGTCTGGCTGCTACAAGTGTGGCAAGACGGGGCATTTCAGCATGGATTGTACCGCCCCTGCACCCACTTTTCAGACATTTGAGTTGTTGTGTTTCCACTGCAACTAGAGGGGCCATAAGAAGGCCAATTGCCCCTAGTTGACATCAGCAGCGCCGATGAAGGCGCCAGCCCCAGCGACCCTATGGATCACTGATGGCCGGCAGGGCAAGTCAGAGTCTCCAGTGGTGAGGAGTCGGGCCTTCCAGTTGACTACCGAGGAGGCACGCGCCGCACCCGATATGGTGACGGGTATGATTCTTTCTCCCTGTTCTATTTATATGATGTTTATGATATTTATATATGCTCTGTGTGTACATGTTTAGGATCGTTCCATGTGAACGGTATTCTGGTAAAGGTGTTGTTTGATTCAGGTGCCACTCGATTTTTTGTTTCTCTTGCGCTCAGCAAGAGGTTTTCTGAGTCTTCGGGCATGTTGGATTGCCCTTTAGAGGTAGATATTGTCGATGATTGATCGGTGCGAGCATCAACAATTTTTCAAGATTGTGTGCTGAGGTTATTCGAGGAGTGCTACCTGGTAGACCTGGTTCCCATTCCATTGTGAGGGAACAAGGTAATTATAGGCATGGATTGGTTGAGCCCCAACGGGGCAGTGATAGATTGCGCACAACAACTAGTGCGAGTCAGGACCCCAGGTGGGGGAGAGTTGGTGATCCATGGCGAGAGGCCCCATCATGGACCCACAGTGTTGAACAGCAAGGGCTAGGCGCTACCTACATCAGGGTTGCGCCTGGTATGTCGCATATGTTATGGATACCCGGGAGGCGGGTAAGGCGACAGTGAGCGACGTTCCGGTTGTACGAGGCTACGCAGATGTGTTCCCAGAGCAGCTTCCTGCGATACCTCCGGAGTGACAGGTGGAGTTCAGGATCGACCTAGTCCCTGGTGCGGCTCCGATAGCCAAGGCACCGTATCGGTTGGCTCCTCCTGAGATGCAGGAGTTGTCTACGCAACTGCAGGAGCTACTAGACAAGGGATTTATCAGGCCGAGTAGTTCGCCTTGGGGAGCCCCGATCCTGTTTGTCAAGAAGAAGGACGGGTCGCATCACATGTGCATAAATTACCGGGAGCTGAACAAGGTAACGGTGAAGAACCGTTACCCAATCCCAAGGATTGACGACCTCTTTGACCAACTACAGGGAGCATCTTGGTTTTCCAAGATCGATTTGCATTCGGGTTATCATCAGATGAGGGTCCGAGAGGACGATGTGTAAAAGACTGTGTTCCGGACTCGCTATGGCCACTTTGAGTTCGTGGTGATGCCCTTCGGGCTCACCAATGCTCCTGCCGCGTTCATGGATCTCATGAACCGCGTATGTAGATCGATGTTGGATCGGTCCGTGATAGTTTTCATCAATGATATCTTGGTTTGCTCCAAGACACAGGAGGAGCACGAGGAGCATCTCTGAGAGGTTTTGGAGACTTTGAGGAGGGAGAACTTGTATGCTAAGTTCTCCAAGTGTGAGTTCTGGTTGCGCAGGGTGCAGTTTCTTGGGCACCTTGTCAACCAGAACGGGATATCGGTTGACCCGGCCAAAATGGAGGCCGTGATGAGATGGGAGGTCTCGAGGTCTCCATCTGAGATTCGGAGTTTCCTAGTATTAGCCGGCTATTATCGGAGATTCATCCAGGATTTCTCCAAGATAGTTGTACCCCTGACCAGGCCGACGAGGAAAGTCGAGGTCTTTCGTTGGGGGCCTGAGCAGCAGGCTGCTTTTGAGACTTTGAGACAGAGATTGTGCAAGGTGCCAATATTAGCTCTGCCAAAGGGCATGAATGATTTTGTCGTATACTGCGATGCGTCCATCTCGGGTTTGGGTGTAGTTTTGATGCAGAGAGGACATGTTATTGCTTACACTTTGAGGCAACTGAAACCTCACGAAGCGAACTACACGACGCATGATTTGGAGCTGGGGGCGGTTATTTTTGCCCTCAAGATTTGGCGTCATTACCTCTATGGGATTTGTTGTACCATTTAGACGGACCACAAGAGCTTGAGGTATCTCATGGACCATCCGAATCTGAACATGAGGCAGCGTAAGTGGTTGGACGTGATGAAGGATTATGATTGTGAGATCCTTTACCACCCGGGGAAGGCCAATATGGTAGCCGACGCGCTTAGCCGCAAGGCAGCGCCGATCAGGGATATCTGCATGCGGATGACCGTGGTGACTTCACTGTTGGAGCAGATCCGAGAGGCCCAGCAGGAGGCTAAGAAGGAGGAACATGGGAAGAGTGAGCGTATTGTGGGTCAGGTTTCCTCCTTCGACTATGATAGCCGAGGATTGTTGACCCTTCACCATAGGGTGTGGGTCCCCTATCATGGAGGCGTCCTTCAGACATTGATGGAGGAGGCGCACGGGTCTAGGTTTTCTATCCATCCCATGGCGACTAAGATGTATAGGGATCTTCGTCCCGACTATTGGTGGCCCTGCATGAAGCGGGATGTGGCGTGGTGCGTGGAGCGGTGCTTGACCTGCAGGAAGGTCAAGGCCGAGCATCAGAGACCACATGACAAGATGCAGCCGTTAGATATTCCCATGTGGAAATGGGAAGATATTACCATGGATTTCATCACCAAACTTCCTAGGACCACGCGGGGAGTAGACTCCATACGGGTCATCGTGGATCGATTGACCAAGAGTGCTCATTTCATACCGATCCAAGAGAGTATATTGGCCGAGAAGCTGGCCAACATCTACATTCGGGAGGTGGTGGCTCGACATGGAGTGCCAGTCTCCGTGATTTCTGATAGGGATGTGCGGTTTACTTCCAGATTTTGGAAGAAATTCCACGACGAGTTGGGTACTTGTCTACACTTTAGCACCGCTTTTCACCCGCAGACGGATGGGCAGAGCGAGCAGACCATCCAGACACTTGAGGCTATGCTGCGGGCGTGCGTGTTGGACTTCGGTGGTAGTTGGGATACCTACCTTCCATTAGCTGAGTTCTCCTACAACAACAGCTACCACGCGAGCATCGGTCGTCCTCCCTTTGAGATGTTATACGGGGGAAGTGCAGGACCCCGATATGTTGGGGTGAGGTGGGCCAGAGGGTCATGGGGAACACCCAAGTGGTGCTCAAGATGACAGAGAGGATTCAGCAGGTCAGGAGCAAGCTTCAGACTGCTCATAGTTGGCAGAAAAGTTATGCCAACAAGCGTCGCTCAGACCTGGAGTTCCAGGTCGGGGATATAGTCCCCCTGAAGGTGTCGCCATGGAAGGGCGTCATCCGATTCAGGAAGCGGGGAAAGCTGGGTCCCAGGTATATTGGACCTTTTCAGGGTTATAGCCCGGGTGGGCAGGGTGGCATATCGGCTGGATCTACCGGCCGAACTTAGTCAGATTCACGGCACGTTCCATGTCTCCCAGTTGCAAAAGTGCTTGGTAGATGACTCGGTAGTGGTGCCTCTGGAGTATATTCAGGTGGATGACAGCCTGAATTACATTGAGCGGTCTGTGGCAATCCTCGACCGAATGTCGAGGGATTTGAGGAACAAGAAGGTCGAGCTGGTGAAGGTGCAATGGCGGCACCGAAAGGGCTCGGAATGGACGTGGGAGCCGGAGGATGAGATGATGGAGCATTACCCAGAGCTTTTTTCAGGGTCGAACAGCAGACTTCAAGGACGAAGTCTAAAATAAGTGGGGGAGATTTGTAGCACCAGATTCTTGGTACGCCCTTAATTCAAAGTATTTTTATGTTTTTCTCTGGGACTCGACGAGTTGGAGGCCCAACTCGTCGAGTCAATTCGGGACCCACGGACATTTTATGTGACCTACTCGACGAGTCGGTAGGCTGACTCAGCGAGTTGGTGTTGTTTGAGTGAAACCCTAATCTAAGGGGGTTGCACCCTATTTAAGCATCCCATTCAGCTTCCCTTCGTCCCTATTGCCCTTAGAACTCTCCATATTAAACCCTAATCGTTTGTGTAAAGATCTAAGGCCTTTGTGGCGGTTTTTGGTGATTTTGGAACATAAGAATGAAGAAAAAGGCTTGATGAATCAAGAGGAGGCCAGAGGAGTTCGAGTTTGTGCACCCTTTGCAGTTTATTAAAGGTATAAAGCTGATACCTTGCTCTTTCGTGTGTTAGATCCCTTTTTGGGGGTGATTTAGGGCTTTTAGGAGCCATTCTTGGTGACCAATCATGAGTGCAAGCGTGGTTGGGGGGTAAGACTTCAGATCCAAGGTCTTTAAGGGGTTACAAGGCAGAAAGGGATTGATTTTGGAGCCTTAGAGAGCCCCATGCATCTTAAGAGTCTCATTTAGGTCCATTTGAGCTCATAGTCTCATGCATGCATGTAAAGTTTGTAACTTTACGTGCTAGATCGATCTTAGAAGCCTAGATTTATCTTTTGGTCAAGTGTTGTACACCAGGAATTGAGAAATGAGACTTGGTCATTCTCGAATCGGCGAGTTGTTCTTGGGACTCGGCGAGTCCATGACTTGACTTCCCTTTTCTGTAATGGTTCGAAGGAACCCAGTGAGTGTTAGAGTGGTCTTAAAGGGGTCCGGGGGAGTGACCCAATGCATTGGACTTAGCCATAGACCTGAAAATCATAGGACTCGGCGAGTGTATGAAGAGACTCGGCGAGTCCAAGGCAATCTCCCAACTTTCAAAGATGAACTCGACGAGTTGCTCATACAACTCAGCGCGTCAAGGGTAGGACTTGTTCTTAGGATGGAGATGAACTCGACGAGTTGTTCATACAACTCGGCGAGTCGGATGAAAGTTCATTCGGGGTAATTTAGAAGGAGAACTCGTTGAGTCGTTGCCAAACTCGACAAGTAGAGGCGTGAAGAAGGACAAATGAGAGTATAGGGACTCGACGAGTTGGCGGCCCAACTCGGTGAGTCGGGTCAACTGGAAGTTGACTTTGACTTGGACTTGGTCAGGGGCGAAATAGTCATTTTACCCTAAGAGTAGATATCAGGTTTTGACTGAGTGTTTTGTAGGGAAATATAGTCAGAGGATTGCCGGAGCAGCCGCAAACAGAGATTTCCTGCGCAGAATATTAGCAGCTGCTCGCACGAGGTGAGTTACCTTCCAGTAGCGGTGGGTCTACGGCCACAATGTCGGCCCACCAGTAGGAGTTGTATGTCAGATGATTGTCTTTGTGATATTCATCTAGGTTTGCTATTACCTATTATGTTATGTGCTAGTATGATTGATGGGATTTAAACAATACATCATTCCTATGGTGTACATGCAAACCCTAATAGCGTTTGGATCTAGTTTGTCTAATGAACATGCAATTGAATATCCAAAGCTATAAACCCTAGATCTATCATATTTCAATCTGAATTAGGGTTTAGATCTTACCTTGATTGTTATGTAGCAATAATAATCTCAAATCCTCCTTGTAATGGCTTTAGAAAGCTTAGAGTCACAAGTGTCACTCCTATAATGTCTCACAAACACCAAGAGCAAGAGGATGAAGAAGGAGAAGAGATGAGACACCCAAAAACGGCTGGAAACCCTAATAAATTAGTTGGCTACGTTTTTGGGTCTCAAGGGTTCTTTAAATTGGTAGGCAATTAGGGTTATCTAACAAGGAAACCCTAATTTGACTGCTTAAGACCTAAGCAGCCCATGGACCCCTTCTGAACATGCCTTGGACGAAAATCATATGGGCTTCCCATAGATTTCGTCCAACCTATATTCCAAGGTGATCCATAGTCCAATTGCAATTATCTTATAATTACAATTCCAGTCCCCTAAGTTTAATTAATCTCTTCTAGCCACAAAATTAATTCTTAATTAATTATTGACTAATATTAATTAAATTATATGATTTCTCCTTTAATATATTATTATTATAATACATTAATAAATCATAATTAATCTCCTCTCTCTCCATAATTCATCCTATCAAGTTGCTTTGGTGAAGGCAACCCAAAAGGACCATGCACCATCTGGTCAAGTACATACCAAAACAGTTATGAACTTAGACACTAATCCAACAATGATATGATGTTATATGCCAGTAGCAGGTAGGGGAGATAGTCCCCAAGGTTTCCGGTCGACAGGACCGAAGGGCAGGCAAACACCTAGATATGCTAGGAAGTATTCGGTCGACAGGATCGAAGGGGAGGCCAGCACCCATATATGCTAGGCAGAATCCGGTCGACAGGACCGAAGGGGAGGCCAACACCCAGATATGTTAGGCAGTACCCAGTCGACAGGACCGAAGGGGTAGGTCGAGCACCCATATATGTCTGACAGGATATGTATGTTATGTGATTGTATGGTATGTGGTACGATGGGGAAAATCACTAAGCTTCGTGCTTACAACTTACAGTTTTGGTTTCAGGTACCTCTTTAGTGAAGGGGAAGGAGCTGGTGCGGTAGCAGCACATCATACACACATGCATTGGTTTTCTGCACTTGAGATATTCTGGGATTGTACTCTAACATGTTATTACTTTATGATTTGGGTTTTCAGACATGATATATTGATTTACGAAATGATATATTTTCATGTAGTTTTATTATGAATGTTTTATAATCAATTAATTAAAATGAAAATTTTGGACTCGAAATTTGGGATGTTACAGGTCTACAAACATATACAGTCATTCAAATAACATTACTAGTAAACTATAATAGGTATAGTTTAGAGGTTTACTACTCACTATTTCCAGAACAATGAAACATACAAGAGTCAGTTCATACGTGAGTCAGTTAGAACATACTATAAACAGAAAGAACATACTATAATGAGAAACAGAGAGGAACATACTATACATTATACAAAGAGAGCATACTATATACTATACAAAGAGAACACACAATACACTAGAACAGATAGAGCATACTATACATATACAAGAATACTATAACACTAATGTGAGCCACTACTTCATGGCATGGCATCCTACTGTTGTGTCACGTTTTGTAACCAGAGTCTCCTAGAGGGAGAGCGTGAGTTTGTGTATAGATCTATATGAGACTGACCGTCCTACACCTTGCTGCTAGCTACAATGGGATCTGCAGGTCTACGGGTGACGAATGTCATACCATATCGGCGTCTTTGATCGTCGTGTTTTACTAATCAATCGAGTATGGTTACAACTACATCACATTGTACCTTAATTATACAATCTGGTTTAAGGTAGTTAGTACATTGATAGTTACTTACATATAATACTACAATACATCTGTATTTTTCCCATAACATTCACTTTGTGATCTTCTCACATAAACGGAAATGTAAACTATATTTTGGTAATGATAGTCATATTTGGGAAAATACACACTTTTGCAAACAAACAACAGATAGAACATTCGAGCCTTGGTAGAAGGCTGCATTCTAGTAGAAAATATAGGATTTTCTAGGAGATACAAACACTTACAAACATTTACAACAAACATTTTCAAATGCTTTCATCAAACTTATACATCAAATGACACTAAAATACTTATGAACTCACTAACTTAAATGTTGATCAACTATTTCAAAATAACTTGTATTCTCAGGTCACCAGTAGACATGTACCGATGACCACGTTTTGAGAAGACGGATCTTTCAAGACTCGTCTTTATTTTGATTAATCATTTTTGGTGTCTTATTATTATTGCACAGAACATACTTGTATTGAATTATACTATTAATGCAATGGATGATATTGTTGCTTGTTTACTATTATGCATTGTTGTGATATTGTACATGACGTCCTCCACCCCAGAACGCTTCCGCCGTTCTGGTTTTGGGGTGTGACAATAACCGTCATTGTTGTTAGTAATTTCCATTACGTTATTAAGACCTACTTGTACCATTTTTTGCATGTGTACATTGGTAGATGACATCATGCTTGTCGTGATCTTGATCATGCTATGATTTTGAAACACGAGAAGATCACTCGTTGTGAGCACAAGTAGTGATGCTATGTTGGGGATGATAAAGCCATTAATGGGACGATCAGGAGTTTCTTTCAAGAAGAAAGAAAATTAGCAATCACGGAGACAAAGCTAGTATGGTCTTTGATTAGTTGTAAGTAAAAAAAGTGAGGGTTCAAAACAAAGTGGAGGAGACCCAACCATTAAGGCAAAGGTATGAAAGGGAACTCGACATCAAATTCGATGTCAAGATGTAAGAGAGTTGCAACACCAAAAGCTAAGGGAGAGTTATTAGCTTCGATTGTTGTTATGAAGATGATAGAATGGATGTTTTGGTTGGAAAGTGAGAAACGACATTAATTATCGTGAGGGAACCTGAAACCTTTACCTATGGTTAATGAGGGAACGATCTTATCATCAAGGTCCTAGGGATTATATAAAACCACAATATGTTACGAGAGATAAAAATAAGCCTTTCTAGGCATTACATATATGAGGAATTGGTCTATGGAGAATGTTTTCATAAGAATCATTATCATGATTGAGTAAAGGTTTTTTATTATTCTCTGATTTCTTGAGAATACTTATATTAGTGACAATGCGAAACCTATTATAGTCTGACAAAGTCGAAACCCGAAGGGGACGCGAAATACATAGGTTTGTGAGCTTTGTCATTTAATCCCTAGTGATAAAGGGATTGGTCGTGTGAGGAAATTCGGTGAAAAAAGTTGCTTGGTTATAGTAAACTTTTAAACAACATGGTTGATGTTTCGATGATGAAACTAAGCTGACAGACTAATAAGTTCTCATAAAGG
Organism: Lactuca serriola; assembly: GCF_051521515.1. Classification (NCBI taxonomy): domain Eukaryota; kingdom Viridiplantae; phylum Streptophyta; class Magnoliopsida; order Asterales; family Asteraceae; genus Lactuca; species Lactuca serriola. The sequence continues at coordinate 136,575,677 of NC_136415.1, forward strand.
AACCTATAATATTATGATGAGTATTAGACCATGATATGAGATGATTTAGTACTGTGGGGACACAATACAAAAACAATTCTTACTTGCGAAAACTAAAAGCGAGTGGCAGGATTGCACTCACCCACTGAGCTTGTGATTTTGAGGACGAAATCGTCCTAGGTAGGGAAGAACTGTAACACCCATGAATTCGGGCTAGATGTTTTATGTGATTATAGTAGCAATTGTTGATTTTATTGAATAATTGAAATCCTAGAATATGATAATTGTTTGTCGTACGCGTTACATAATTAATTTTATACATGAAGTGTGGACAAATATGATTAGTATATAATATTTGTATAAACCTATTTGATAAATTTATTGATGACCAATACAATAATGTTTTTGATAGATGATTATTTAGGATAAATAATATTGAGGAAAGTTGTAGTAGTCACGATGATGATTTTGTTGGTATAAAAAACCCTCAAATCTAAATCCGTATGGAGAAGCTATGATTTTTCGAAGTTTCGCGTTCAACCCTATACAACAAAGTGTGTCATAAAATATGAATCAACGATAGGTTTCTTTTTATCCTAAGTGATCTAAATGAAAGTCATAGTAATCATAATTCCGAGAGCGTGCATATAAAGAATGCCTAAATCTGACATCGTATGAAGAAGTTATGATTTTTCGAAGTTTCGATAAAACAATGTGTGACAAATAAATCGAAGTTAAAATCGATTGATTGTTAGCCAAAACGACATAAACGAGAGTTGAAGATCTCGTAAATACGAATATGTCGATATAAAGATAGTTGAGAACGAAGTTCATATGAAGGAGTTATGATTTTTGTACGAACTTTAACAGTGTAAAGATGTATATATAATATTATCATGTGATGATAATAATAATAATAAAATTGTTATTACTGAAAAGATAAAATACCTAATACTCGGTGTTAAATATATACACTAAATTAGGATAGTGTTTCCCAAACAAACTTGGTGTTGGAAGTTGATTATAAGAATTATAGTCTTATCTAGTGATGAAATAAGACTTATAAAGGATGCTTACTTCGATTTGAGCTTAAAAAAAGTGTTAGTTATACCTTGTACCATAAAGATATTCGATAGGCATGAATTTGATGTTGAAGGATGATTATGAGTGTTGTAAGATCTAGAGGAGATACTTAGTTTAATTAAGCTTGAATACTGGGTAGCATCATATTAAGGGTATGTGTGGATGAGGACGGATGAGTAGAACTCTGTTCGTTGATTTTGATGATCGGTGGGGTACGTTTTACATACACGAGTGCTATATTAATATTCCCCATACTTTTCCTTATTGATGACCGGTGGGGTATGTTTTACGTACATGAGTGTTGTATTAGTATCCTCCTGATTTTCTTTTCGATGAGCTTCGTGTGTCATCGTTTCCATTTACAAAGTGATCAAACGAGCTTCGTGTGTTGCCGTTTCCCTTTACGAAGTGATCAGGTGAGCTTCATGAGACTGTCATATAGGGTGTGTCTGTATCAGACCACTACTAGGTGTGTCTAAGTCATCCAACAGAGTATATATGACCCCTGGCTTAAATGTATTGTGGTGTTAATGAACAGTGGTTCATTCAGGTACTCCGTTACCCTCATAAGTTGTCTTTATTGATCCTCGTTTGCTGCCAGGAAATCCCCGAAGCAACGTAGTCATCTTGTTGTTCACAGTGACCCATCTAGATAGGTCTCTTAAGGTCATTGTATAGTACCAGTATGTGAGGATTGACCGGACGAGGTAGATTGTCTTATGGATATAATATATCTATGTTGATGATAACAGTTGGTTTTGCAGGTTTGAGATATATGATTTATTATCATTAAAATATTAAGGGATTGAAAACCCTATGTATCTCATCAGGTTTCCCAACCTGACCCACTCATTTTATATGCATCACAGGTAGCGGTGTTAAGACTGTTAATTGAATAGGATGTTAAGTGATTGAAGAGAAGACATGTCATAATGTTCAGGATCGTTATGTCATTACGTTGTAGCATATGTTGTGTATCGATTATGACATCCTTAGTGTTTTTATTATATGAGACAATCAATTGTATTCAAAATGTTTTAATGTACTGAGATTTTCCGCAAATAAAGATGTTATAAATTTTAAATGCATAAATAATTTTTTTTCCTGTTCTAGAAACTAAGGGATGCCATAGGGTATTTCATTAAAAAAAAACTATTATGGGTATTCTTCATTACATATTTGTTATTATAAAAAAAAGTGCTACTACTTGTTGTTATGGTTAAAAAAATGTAAGCAAAAGTTCATTGCCTTAATTGGTATCTCTTAAAAAAAACTCTTGTGGGTATTCTTCATTACACAATTGATCCTCAATTTGATAGTTTGTATTTACTTCAAACCAACATGTTTGGCTTCTTTCTTATGGTTTATTGAAATTACATCAGGTAAGAAACTTCATTAATCTGTTTCAACATTTTTCTTTTATGTTGGTTGTTGTCCGGCATGCTAAAGACCCAAACCATCATTACCGACAAAACCGTCAAATGCATAAAACCATAAATTAAGCAGCAAAATGGATGATATAGTTACAAAAAAACCAAGTGTTGGTGCAAGTCAACATCCATAACAAGAGAAAAATATTATAATATTTAGGTTTTTTTTTTCCATTAATGAAGAAAAAATCAAGGCTCTAAATAACGTTAGGCGTGACCTGACAGTAATGTCAAACCTCAAGATTTTACAAGTTATGGCAAATCATGTCGATTGTAAGGCACCTAAAGCAAAAAAATTTATAAGCGACATTTTGTTAAAACGTGGCAACAGATACAAACCTCAGAACCATGACAAGTTTTTAGAACCTCGAGAAAAATCAACATTTCTTTTCTTTTTTCAAATATGATTTTAAGAACATGAATTTTTTGGTTTTTAAATTTCTTTTGAAGTAATCTTTTTCTCACAAGAATTAATTCAAGAACAAAAAAATTAGTGACCAGTTAAACATTCCAATAATATTCTAATAAAAAGTTAAAAGCTTCCACTATCTTTTATATTTTGTAATGGTTTCTAAAAAATTAAATAACACGTTATAACTCCTTTATACATGTCTTCAGTTTTTATTGAAATAAATTTTCATGTTGTTTTAATTCCAATTAGAATACAAATCTTCTAAGTTTATCTACTAAAATCAAACACAAAAATACAATTTAATGATCATCCCTACATTATAAAATAGTAGCAAGCTTTTGGACATAAACCATAAGATTTAGACTTACAAACATCAGTTTTAAAACATCCTGATCAAAACCAAATTACAGAGTAATAAAAAAAACAAAAACGACATTAAGAAATTACAAATGTTTTGTAAGGTGGTTTTAGAATGTCATTTAAAGGATACGAGATGGGTTCAAAAAAGCACCCATCCTTCAAAATAACAACTACAGAATTTCCAACCTTACCCCTACTCGTCAATTTCACCAATTCTTCAATCATTCTGGATCTGGAGAACCACCAGGAACAAGCTGCATCAAGACAATGAAACAATGAGGAACTCAAATATGGGTAAAACGGGGATTTGGCAGCAGATTTGTGTAGAGTTAAACAAAAATCAAGAAGCATGAAAATGATACTTACAATTGCTATGTTATTTCCATTGAGCAAAATTTGATCAAGCTTTGTAATCCTACGTCCTTCAGGTGTTATTTCACTGCAATACAAAAAAGGATCAAAATAAATATAAACACTTGTGATGATAATAATTATAAAAATTAATACTTCAGTGACAAAATAAAAAAAGATGTTGTTTGATAATTGTTGACTAAGAATCAGTGTGACATCAAACAGTTTGAATTTGACAGAATCAGACACAGCCCTAAAGTCAAGTTCAACAGAGTTTGATAGCAGCATATGTAATAAGAGAGATAATTGGAGTTCATTGCTGTTTATACTCAATAACAACAGATCCCCAATCCTGTTTGCATTCACTGCCTTCAAACTGAACACTAGATCATCATTCATATTTACTAATCCTGCCTATTATTGTAATTTCAAACAATCCCCTCGAAAAAAAAATTCCTAATTTTAGGGTTTGAATAAACCCTAATATATAAAAGCTATTCAATTTTCCGAACTTGCTTTAACCAATGTAATCAAGTTTATAGCAATAAGTAACACAAATCTACACTGAACTATCCAAAATCAATGAAATTGTAGCAGATAAGAAAAGAGGGAGCAATTACTTACTATTCAGTGACGTCCTCGAGAACCATGTTAACATAGACATCGAAACCCTTGAGAGTTCCAACGAGTTCCTTGTCCCCTTTCATTATCACCCATATCTTCGAACCTATGCACCGATCTATCAACTCTGCATCATCGAAACAAAAGTTTAAGTTTGAATTAAAAGCTATTTCTGCCAACTGGTGCAAATGATAGAGGGTTATGAAACGATATAGAAGAATGTGAACCTGAAGGGAGGAGCTGCGAAGGATTGTGCGCCATTGATTCTCTTGAGACGAATCGCTTTGGTAAATTGAACTTGTAATGCGTTTCGCACTGAGCCTTTCCCCTGATAGAGTTCCAAAAGTTGGAGCGATGGGTTTTGTAGCTGGTTCCACTAACGAGAACAATATAGAGTTCACAATTCTATATTTTTTCACCACTTTTTAATATTAAATTTATATTTCTATAGTTCTTAGTGTCATAATAAGATTTTGGACTATATTTTGTATTCGGTTTTACATTGGCTCATTAGCTAGAAAATCCTAATTAACCAGTCTATATATTATATCTTTTCTTTTCATTATATCTTGTACTTCTCATTTGATAATAATACGAAACACTAGTTGTTCTCTGTCTTGTTAGTTTTCATTGTATTAGAGCTCAGTTGATTATTTGTATTTTTTGTTTTTGGGGGTGAGTTGTAGCAGGCACAATGTTGTGCGGATCGAACTTCCTGTTGTTTTGGTTATTCTTGTTTGACTGATATTGAAATATGGCCCCGAGAGATGATTCAATTCAGTCCATTAGTATCCAAGTTGAAGACAAAACTATGCCTATTGGAGTTATGGTATGAAGAATTTCTTGCGAGGCAAGACTATGTGGGAATTGTTACAGGTGACAAGAAGAAACCAACAAATGAAAAGGATGAGAATTATGCAACTTTATTGGATTCATGGGAGACTGATAACTCTAAGATCATTATTTGGATTAATAATTTTGTTACCCAGTCTATTGGTACTCAGTTGGCGAAGTATGACACAACAAATGAGGTTTGGGATCACTTGGCTAGGCTGTATACTCAGTCTAACTTTGCAAAGCAGTATCAGTTAGAGTTTGATATTCGAGCCTTCCAATAGAACAATCTCAATGTTTAGGAATTTTATGCAGTTATGTTAGATTTGTGGGATCAGTTGGCTTTTACTGAACTTGATGTGTTGAAGGCTTTTTAAGCCTTATATTGATAGAAGGGGAGAGCAACCTTTGGTTCAGTTCTTGATGGCATTACATTCAGATTTTGAAGGCCTATATGGATCAATCTTGCATCACACATCTCTTCTCACTGTTGATTTGGTTGTTCACGAGTTGATTGCTGAAGAAACTCGTATTAAGTCCCATGTTGACAAAGGTCCTAAGACAACATTCCTGTTGTCTTTGTTGATCCACAATGACCTCGGTCTTCAAACCAGAATTGCCCCAAAGTTGCATTTGACGAGTGTTCTTTCTATGAGAAGAAGAACCATTGGAAGGAAAACTGTCCTTTGTTGAAAAACAAGAGAAATCAGCAACAACAACAAACGAGATCACTTGCACAACCTCAGTCTTCACAACAGAACATGTCTTCTGGACAATCTCAATCACGTCCCTAGTTTCCATCTTTTAGGCCACCACAATACGTTGATGATGCACATTCAGTTGAGAATGAGACAGATTTTACACCATCACCAACCTTGGATCCCCAGATTGTTGAACAGTTTAGACAGTTCATTGCTGCCAATCCAACTTACATGTCAGCTTCCATGTCTCATATGGGTCTGTCTTCATTCAACACTTCAGGTATTCCTTCATCCTTGTGGATATTGGGTTTTGGTGCATCTCATCATATATGTCATTTTTTGCTTCGTTATCATCTCATACACCTATCTCTGTTATGTCTGCTAATGCTACACCTATGTCAGTAGAGGGTGTTGGTTCTATTGTCACTCCTTATATATCTTTAACAGATATCTATTACATCCCCACACTTTCTTTGAATCTTGCTTCGATCAGTCAATTGTGTAAGTCTGGTTGTTGGGTCTTCTTTTCTGATTCATTATGTAGTGTACAGGACATTCGGTCTCGGAGGATGATTGGGATAGGCCGTAGACTTGGGGAGCTTTATGTTTTGGAGCAACTACATGCTGGTGATGTTGTTGCATTTAGTGTCGATTTGTCGTCTTTTTGTTTAAATACTTCATCGTCTGTTTTTATCTTTGGAATTCTCGTTTGGGACATGTGTCAACGTCTCGTTTAAAATTTTTGGTTTCCACTGGTGTGTTAGGTTCTTTGAAAACTAATGATATTTCTTATTGTTGTGGTTCTAAACTGGGAGAATTTTCTGCTTTACCGTTTAATAAAAGTGTCACCCATTTTGTTGCTCCCTTTGATATTGTGCATTCTAGTGTGTGGGGTCCATCTCTGATTACCTCTAAATCTGGAGCTAACTATTATGTTTCATTCATTGATGATTACACTCGCTACATATGGGTTTACTTTATGAAACGCAGGTCTAACTTTTTCACTATATATAGTGACTTTAGAGCTCTTGTCAAGACTCGACACTCTGCTGTCATAAAATGTTTTCGAAGTGATTTAGGCGGGGAATTTACCTCTGATGATTTTAAACTGTTATTGGCATCTGATGGCACTGTGCATCAGTCATCTTGTACAGACATCCCTCAGTAGAATGGTGTTGCAGAAAGAAAACATCGATATCTCTTAGAAAATGTAAGATGCTTGCTACTTTCTACTCAAGTTCCCAATATGTTTTTGGGAGAAGTTGTTCATACTGCCACTTACGTTATTAATCTTATTCCTACTCCACACACTTCAAGGAAGTCTCCTTATGAAATGTTGTTTGGGCAACTTCCAGTTTATTCTTCATTACGAGTTTTTGGGTGTACCATTTTGTCTTGAAGCCTCATGTAGATAGAGATAAGTGGTCTTCAAAACCATCCCTTTGTGTATTTCTGGGATATGGTATTGCTCAGAAAGGTTATCAGTGTCATGATCCATAAAATCAGAAACTGTATGTCTCTTGCAATGTCACTTTTTTGGATCACATTCTATTATATAGTATTCCTGTTCAATCACAAGATGCAACCCGATAGGAGCTTTGTACTATTGATCCATTTAGCATTGACATTGATGATCCACCACCTGCCACTGATCCACCACTTGTTGCTGGTCCACCACATGTCGTTGATCCTCTACTTGCAGATCATCAAGATCCCCCACCATCGAGGCCTTATTGTAATAAGAAGTCCACAAATCTTCTTGACTTTGTATATTCCTCTTACTCGCCACTATTTGCCTCCTTTATTGCTAATGTACATCATCTCTCTGAGCCATCATCCTATAAAGAGGCCATCTCTGATCCTCATTGACAGACCCCTATTGTTGAGGAAATTGCAGCTATTTATCAGACGCGGATGTGGGATATGGTTTTGCTTCCGCCTGGAAAGCACACAATTGGTTGTCGTCGGGTATATAAAATAAAATGCAAAGTCTGATGGATTCATTGAGCATTATAAATCTAGACTTGTTGCGAAAAGGGTACTCACAAAAGTATGGTATGGATTATTAGGAGACTTTTGCTCTTCTTACAAAAATGACGGTTGTTTTCACCTTGATTGTAGTTTCATCCATTCGCCAATGGAAGATTTATCAGATGGATGTCAAGAATGCGTTCTTAAATAGTGATCTTCATGAGGAAGTATACATGTCTCCCCCTGGTATTTCTCACCAACCAGGTGAAGTTTGTTGACTTCGGAAGGCACTATATGGCCTCAAACAAGCCCTCGTGCTTGGTTTGATAAATTTTGCCAAGTAACCATGACTCGGCTCTGTTTTTTCCATGTACGATTGTAATTTGGATTATTATTTCCTTATATGTTAATGACATGATTATTACAGGTGATGATCATGATGGTATAGAGTCTTTAAAGCGTGATTTGGCTCACCGTTTTTCTATGAAAGACTTGGGTTTGCTATGAAATTTCTTAGGGATTGAAGTTGCTCAGTCTCCAAAGGGTTATCTTTTATCTCAAACGAAGTATATTGCATACGTGTTTGTGTTAGGTTTTATACAAACAATCATATGTGTGCATGCAACCCTAGTTTTGGATCTATGTTTTCACTATTAGACATACAATAAATGAACACAAAAGGAAACCCTCGCATGCATCTAATATTTTGAAAAATCACAAACAAAAGGGATTAGAATACATACCTTTGTTGCTATATAGTAATAACAACTAAATCTTGAAGTTCCTTTGCTCTTGAGCACAAGTACCACGAATGCAGTACCTATAATGGCTCACAAACACACAAGAGTGAAAAGATGAATATGAGAGAGGGGATAGAATGTAACTTGCTCTAGAAATCTTCTCTTCTAGGGTTTCTTAAGGGGTGGGATGAATTATTAAGCCTAGGGGGTCTATTTGTACTTGAGGCCAACTAGGGTTTCAGGGTGGAAACCCTAATCCCTTAGCTTAGGGCCTAATCAAGTCCATTGACCTCCTTGCATTAAGCCTTGGACGAAAAATCCTAGATCCTTCTAGGATTTTAGGCCTAGCCCTAACAAGGGTGATCTAATGGCCCAAAGTCTCAACTATCAAATAATTACAAAACAACCTATGTACTTCTAATCAGTTCCTTTAATCCCAAAATTAATTTCAAATTAATTTATGATTAAATACTAATTAATAATATGATTCCAAATTATTATATTATTCATATAATATATTAATAAATCATATTTATGCCCTATTTTATTATTCTTAATAATAAATCAGCCTCTCTCCTCAACAGTCATCTTGTCTAGTCACCAATGTGAAGGCAACCCAAAAGGACCATGCTATTATCGGGTCAAGTACATCCCATTTATAGTTATGGGTTTAGACACCTAGTCCAATTAGTCTCCCACTTGGATAAGTCTAATAACTATAACTGCCAATGTAACTTCAAAATCTAAATAGCAATCGTAACTCTCAATAGCCACTGTCGAACTCTGACCTAGTCAATGACACGTCCTTTAGATAAGGGGTCGTATAGTCCTCCATTCTTAAGATATTGTGTGGACAAATACATGGAACATGGTCATACTTATTTTCCAACAATTTGTTTCTCGATCTTTGATTTTTTTGACATAGAACTTAAATGAACACATCAATTCAGTCCTGGCCGGGCCCGACACATAAGTCAAACCAAATCATCGAGGGGCCCAAGATATTGATTTTAGCCTCGTAGGATAAAAGGAACAAATAAACTTCGACTTATATGCTTGTACTATTTACTCATCAAATTGTACACAACAATAACATCAATTCACTGATGCGTTTACGTATTATCAATGTATAACCAACTCGTAAACAACAACTCATATATCTAGGTTTAAAGACTATATGATATTATCATTTCACAATCACTCGTGATTAAATTCCATGAAGTGGTTCATGTGAGCGTGGGTTTAATCCAATACTCAAATCTTATTTCAAGAGTACTCATGAACGTCGCAACAAACTTTTTCTATTGTCTAAACGCTTAAACAATCTACGACTACAAGCCAATTCATGGCAGTCTTCTTTCATACTTACTTCTAACGTATGATTGACTATGGATAGTTTAAATAATCTTATTATTTAGGAAGTCAAAACATGCAAAGTGAAACAATTGTAAATAATTGATACAAGACAGTAACTTTACTTACAAATAAAAATCATTTATTTAATCATCAAATGTTAATTACAATTTATCTATTACAAGTTTCTGAAACTATCTAATCATTAAAAATAATATCGTCCTTCAACCCAATGCTCCTAGCGTGCTGCAAGTGCTTAACCCTACTCAGTCCCTTCGTAAGGGGGTCTGTTGGGTTCTCCTATAACGATACCCTCTTTATTATGAGGAGTCCATCTTCTGCCCGATGTCTAATGTAATATCCCAAAAATACAGGCCAAAAATTTCATTTTTAAATATATTATTATAAAACCAACAGTATAAGAAAACATCCATAATATCATGTCATGTCAAAACCAACGTAGAAATAATCAAAACATGTTATCATGAAACAATATCAGAGTGTAATCCCAAAGATCTCATGTGCGGAAAGTTATAGTGTGATGCGCTGCGATCAACCCGACTCCTTTCCTTTAAACACGAAGTACCTGAAACCAAAACTGAAAACCGTAAGCACAAAGCTTAGTGAGTTCCCCCATCATACCACATACCATACAATCACATAGCATACATACTGCCGGGCAATTATGGGGTGCCCGACCTACCCGTGTCAAGCCATTCTGGGGTGCTGACCTACCCGTGTCAAGCCATTCTGGGGTGCTGACCTACCCATGTCAAGTCGTTCTGGGGTGCTGACCTGCCCATGTCAAGCCGTTCTGGGGTGCTGACCTACCCGTCGGTCCTAACAACCGACCCTCGGGGACTATTCCACCTCATACTGCTACTATCACATATATCATAACATAAACATACTATCAGACATATATGGGGTGCCTAAACTACCCTTCGGTCCTAACAACCGAACACGAGGACTGGTCCCCTCATACTACCTCTATCTCATATAACATAACAAGCTAGCATGCAATCATATCATCACATACTGTCAGACATATCTGGGGTGTCTGACTACCCTTCGGTCCTAACAACCGAACTCGACTACTATCACATACAACATATCATGCTAGCATATAACATATCAGGTAGTAGCAAACCTAGATGATATCACAAAGACAATCACCTATCATACGTCTCCTACTGGTGGGCCGACATTGTGGCCTTAGACCCACCGCTACTAGAAGGTAACTCACCTCACACTGCTGAAGTCTCGTAGACATAATCCCACACTGCTGAAATCCCGCAGACTCAACCCAGCTGCTTGATGACAGATTCTCGATCTGTCAATATCAAAACATCACCCAATTAATAATTGGGTCCCACTACATAACCATAAACACTTACTTTGGATAATTACATTACCCCAAGCTTGGCTTTTTCAAGCCCAAGGCCCAACCCGTAGGCCCAAAGTCAACTAGGAAGTCAAAGCCCAACACATGGCCCAATTTTCCAAATTGGGCCTAGGCCTAAACATGGTCTCATTCTAAGGCCCAACACCATATAATCATTAAGGCCCAAACTATGGCCCATATAAGGCCCAATTTTCCAAATTGGGCCCAATCCCCTTACATGGGCCTTACCCCAGGCCCATTAAATTATTCTAGTTCATTGGCTTGACTTTGGATGGCCCATTAATTACCCAATCCTCAAGGCCCAAAAGAAGGTCCAACAATAAACCCAAGTGAAATTAGGGTTTCACATAAAATGATGATTAGGGTTAAGTTTCCTACTTAACCCATTAAGGACTTAATCCATTAAGTACAATATTTCTTAGATTAATTTCCGTTAATGATTATTATTTAATATTCCAAGTTATTAAATAATTTCTCGTGTGTCCTGATTATCCCAAATTAGGGTTTCATTGCATTAGGGTTTTCCAAACCCATATACTAGCCCATTTATTTATTTATTGGACTTTTAGGTTATTTAGGGCTTTATTGGGCCTATCAAGCCCACTAGAATGTCATCAAGTCCATTAGGGTTTTATTGGGTCCATTAGAGTTCATTAAGCTTCATTGGCCCATTAGGGTTTTAGTCCCTTGTCCAATCCTCCAAACGAGTCCAAACACCATCAAAGCACACCGCCACCCGATACGGCGGCCGGTGGCGGCAGCCACCACCCTAGGGTGGTGGTTTCTAATTTCTTTCCATTATTTTGCTTTTGAGTTACAATTACAACGAAAATACCAAAGCAACACACACCCTAACTAAGCTAACATACACACACAAACCACCTTGAAGTGGCCGACGGCGGCTCGCGGCGGAATGAGGTGGCGTTGGCCTTTCTTGCTTTTCCGGCTATACAAACACACACTAACAAGATTACAAACACACACACACACACACGCTATGAGGTCGCAAAGCAACTCCAGCCACCCCTTGGTGGCCTACGGCGGCGGCAGGAGCACCAGAAAAGCAACAGCAGCGGTGGCGGCCACCATTCCCAATGGTGGTGGCGGTCCCTGTCCAAGGAAATCACACTTGAATCTTCATAAATAATAAATAAACATACACAGCCACCTCCTATGGTGGCTGGTAGCAGAAAAAGGGAAGAAAACGGTGGCTCAGCCGATGGTGTTCGCAGCCTCCAAACACGGCATCAAAACACCAAAAACGAACGAGGAAATGAGAAGAGAAGCGACATATGACCTTACCAAGAACCTCCAGGTCGCGCAGAACCCACACAGTAACGACGCAGCTGAAGTCGCCGGTCTTGGTGGCTCTTCCGGCTTCCCTTACGTCACCATCAACAACAAAGAGGTGGTGCTCGTCGGCGACGCAGCAGGCGACGACCTCGTTTGGTCGAAAGAAGAAGAAGACGGAGGTGGCGGTCGATGCGTGCGTTCCATGGGTAGTGGCGGCTGCATCTTATTCTCTTAGGGTTGAAGATGCGACGTGGGGAAAGGATACGGGTATATCCCGTGTCTCTTCCAAACTTATGCCCAAATATACAAGTCTGGTCCCTCCCCATCCGTTCTTTTTCAAATGAGCTCCAAAAGTTACCATATAACCCCTCATGACAAATTTCTTTCCAACTAGATACTTACTTTACCATTTATACCCTTAAATCTTCAAATCTTTTTCTATTTAAATCCATAAATTACCAAACGCACCCTGACCTCCGAAATCCTTTTCAATTTAGTCCCAAACTTTCATTTATTAATTTATTTAAATAAACGGGGCGTTACATCTAATGAAATGATATTTTCTGTCGATATGCTCATCTGTCATGATCCCTCGGTTCCTTAGTCAAGGCAACTGCACCTTCGTTATCACAAAAAATCTTCATAGGCTCCTTTATGGCTGGTTGAACTCCAAGGTCTCCTATGAAGTTCTCTAGCCATATTGCCTCCTTCGAGGCTTCTCTTGCTGCTACACACTCTGATTCGCATGTTGAATCAGCTACGGTCTCCTGCTTGGAACTTTTCCAAGTCACTGTTCCTCCATTCAGGGTAAAGACCCAACCCGACTGCGAGCGGAAATTATCCCGGTCAGCCTGAAAACTAGTATCACTATACCCTCACACTTTCAATTCATCGCTCCCACCGAGGATAAGGAACCATTCGTTCGTCTTTCGTAGGCAATTAAGAATATTCTTTATTGCGGTCCAATGTGCTCTACCAGATTTCCCTTGATATCTACTGACCATGCTCAAAGCAAATGCCACATCAAGGCGAGTACACGTCATAGCATACATGATCGACCCAACAGTGGAAGCATAAGGTACTCGGATCATCTCTGCTATCTCAGCTTCGGTACTCGGGCTTTGAGTCTTACTCAACTTGGTATTGCTTTGGATTGGTAACTCCCATTTCTTGGAATTTTCCATGCTAAAACGTTTCAACACTTTATCCAAGTAAGTACTTTGACTAAGTCCTATTAGTCTTTTACTCCTATTTCTCACTATCCTTATCCCTAGAATATAAGCAGCTTCTCCAAGGTCCTTTATAGCGAAGCACTTCCCAAGCCAAGACTTAACCTCCTGTAGGGTTAGGATGTCGTTTCCTATGAGCAGTATGTCATCCACATACAATACGAGAAAGTTAACTATACTCCCACTGGCTTTGACATATACACATGACTCATCCTCGCTTCTCGAAAAGCCAAACTCTTTGACTTTCTCATCGAAACAAAGATTCCATCTACGAGATGCTTGTTTCAATCCATAAATGGATTTCTCAAGCTTATACACTCTATCAGGGTGCTTCGCATCGACAAAACCCTCTGGCTAACTCATGTAAACATACTCAACCAACTTTCCATTAAGGAAAGCGGTTTTGACATCCATTTTCCATATTTCATAATCATGAAACGCAACTATGGCTAGCATAACCCTTATAGATTTAATCTTTGCTACTGGTGAGAAGGTCTCATCATAGTCAACTCCGGGAGTTTGAGTAAAGCCCTTCACCACCAATCGCGCCTTATATGTGTGTACTTTCCCATCCATGTCGGTCTTCTTCTTGAAGATCCATTTGCACCCAACCGTCTTACGACCTGGTACATTGTCAACCAAGTTCCAAACTTGATTGTCATACATGGACTGAATCTCGCTGTCCATAGCCTCTTTCCACATTGCAAACTCTGGACCTGCCATGGCTTCCTTGTAGTTGTTAGGTTAATCCAAATTTATTAGTGTATTATCACTAATAAACGTATCATCCTCAACAATTATATGGAAACCATTTAATACGGGCGGAACACTAACTCTATTGGAACGTCTAAGAGGTAAGGACTCGTCAATCGATTCAACAAGATTTTCCTCCTCGGGTTGAGCGTCAATGTTAGAGGTTCCTTCATCGCTTGATTCTTGAAGCTCTTCAAGATCAATTTGCCTTCCACTGTCCTCTTGGCATATGAGTTCTCGCTCTCAGAAAACCCCTCTCCTCGCAACGAAAACAACATTTTTCACTCGGTATATAGGAGAGCTATCCAAAGGACTTTTGTGGATAGCAGATGAAAATACACTGCTCACTACGAGGCTCGAGCTTTTCATGAGTCTCTCATCTTACGAAAGCCTTGCAACCCCAAACCTTGATATGTGCCAACGAGGGAGCTTTCCCTGTCCACATCTCGTGAGGTGTTTTGGCAACCTTCTTAGTTGAGACTAGATTAAGGATATAGGCGGCAGTCTCTAAGGCATACCCCCAGAATGAGATAGGTAACGAAGCTCAACTCATGATGGAACGAATAATGTCCAACAAGGTTCGATTGCGCCTATCAACCACACCATTCAACTGTGTTGTCCTAGGTGGCGTCAATTACGAAACAATTTTGCATTCCTTGAGGTAGTCGTGGAATTCAAGACTAAGGTACTCACCACCTCGATCAGATCGGAGTATCTTAATTTTCCTGCCCCATCAGATTCTCCACTTATTGCTTAAACTCTTTGAACTTTTCAAAGGTTTCTGACTTGTTCTTGATTAAGTAGATAGACCCATATCTTCTATAATCATCAGATCTTGCTCTAGTTACTCACTCAACTTTGTCTTCCACAACATGACATACAATAGAGAAAACTTTCCATGCTCAAAATTGGGCTTCTCGTATGCAACTCAAGTCCTAATTCCAACCCCTTAATAAAGGGTTTATGTTAATACTCAAATATATTGAATCTAAACATTCAATTATTGATTCCTTAGTTGAGAATCTTTATCCAGTTATCGACGAAGATCTGATTAACTACATTCCTGGTGTACTGGACTCCTCATACGATCCATTTACTACAACATTTATGATGAATTTTGAAGCTCTTAATGTTGATGAGCTTACAGGGTTCTTGCTTTACGAGGAATCCAGACTTAAACATGAGCATCTTTGTGTTGCCTCTGTACCATGATCCTCTGTTGTTGTTGCTATTCTCACAGTAAACCAACCAACTTCTCGCCAACACAACTCCTTCATAGCACAAGGCTCCAACTCCTCTTGTAACGACCGAAAAATACAACCAATTTTAAATTTTTCAAAAACAACTCGACTTCATGAAATCATTACAAAAAGGTTTTCAATACAAAACATTTAGCGTATTCCCAGAATCACATTACTACAAAATCATGAGGAGCGGTACGATCACGCCTTCGCCTTGCCACGGTCTCCTGAAGAACCTGAAAAACATAAAACCACAACTGTAAGCCCGAAAGCTTACTGAGATATCCCCAAAATACCAACCACTTATACCATACACGCATAACATGCAACAACATATCTGATCACAGAACAGCCATGCACTTCGGGTCTACTATGTGACTGGTCCGCCGCACCGGCCTACAGTCCACCTGGTCCACCCACTGAGTCTAGCCATAAACCTCGAGTCTACAGTGTGATTGGTCCGCCCGCACCGGGCCTTCAATCCACCTGGTCCACTCTCCGAATCTAACCACATACATCGAGTCTGCAATGTGATTGGTCCGCCCGCACTGGGCCTTCAATCCACCTGGTCCACTCTCTGAGTCTACAATATGACTGGTCCGCCCGTACTGGGCCTTCAGTCGGCCTGGTCCACTCTCCGAGCCTCGACACGTCTGGTCCGCCCTCTTGGGGCCTACAGCCTATCCGAACCGCTCGCTGGGCCTTCGGAACAACCGGTCCGCCCTGGGTATCTTGGCCTACAACACAAAGCAGGACCCGCCTCAACCCAACTCCAGTCCAAACAACCATGTGCACATATACATACAATCATATAGCAATTCACAGTCAACAAGTAGATCAAACAGATCACATAACATATCATCATCCTAACCAGGATACCGACCTAACAGGTCACTAGCATAGCATCTCCCTATCTCTCAAGATACCGATCTCAATCAGGTCTCTAACATATACCATCCTAGCTCTCAGGATGCAAACATATCAAAGCAGTAACATAACAACAACTACCCGGATCTCAATCCGATAAGGGCCGACCTTGGTGCCTTAGACCCTGTTGATATAGTGAGGATAACTCACCTCGAAACTGCCGGCTGAAAGGATAAGGTCCCGCTGCTCCAAACTCCGACACGAACTCCTCCACTAAACACCAAAACACTCAACTCAATAAATACCCTTAATTACCAAAATACCCCCGGAAGACAATTGGTCAACCCTTGGTCAAAGACAAGGTCAAAGTCAACCCCTGACTGACTCTACTCGCCGAGTCAACCCGATGACTCGCCGAGTCCCCATACTCAGAACTTCCCTCAATCCGCGACCTAACTCGCCGAGTCACCCCGAGACTCGTCGAGTCCAACAACTCTGAGTCCACTCGCTTACAACTCACCGAGTCATCCCTTGACTCGCCGATTCTCGACTCAACCAGAAAATATTGGGACTCTTCGACAAGACTCGCCGAGTCCAAGAACAGACTCGCCGAGTCTAAGGCTATCTTCAACCTACTCGCCGAGTTGTTCATACAACTCGCCGAGTTCCAGACCATCTTCATCCAACTCGCCGAGTTATTCTTCCAACTCGTCGAGTTCCAGCTCATCTTCAAGCAACTCGTCGAGTCCACCCATGTGACTCGCCGAGTACCACCGGTCTGAATCCATACAGAAGCACTCCAGGCCATGCAATTGATCCAAAACATAGATCTAGCCTCCTACAACCCATCCATCACGTAAAGTGGCAAACTTTACGTGAATCCAAAGAGATCTAGGCCTTTAACACTTTAGGGCTAGGGTTTGGGACATGATAGCTTCACTACACACTCAAACACAGGGACTTTCAGGCATTCCAACCCTTCTCCATTCCAGATCTGAGGTAGCAACCTCAGATCTAACCTCTAAACTCCAAAACACCAAAAGATAAGCTCCCCACAAACCCCATAATGATGAATCCATAAGAATAACAGCCCAAGGACGAGATATTACCTCAAAAGAACGCCCCAACTGCAATGGAACTCGAATCCAAGCAAAGCCCCTTGATCCAAGCCTCCTACCCTTCAAGATTCCCTCAACAATTGCTTCTCCAAGCTTCCCAATGCAATATGATCACTCACACACGAAGGCTAAGGGTTTCTGGACTTGAGGATGAGTAAAGAGGCTGGGGGAATGAATGTTATGTTCTTTATATAGGGCTCAACCCCGAGAATTAGGGTTTTCTCCACTCAGCGCCTACTCGCCGAGTCCACCTTACTGACTCGCCGAGTCGGCCACTTAACACGCGACCAAGTCGCGACTCTACTCGCCGAGTCCACCCATGGACTTGCCGAGTTCCCTTCCAATTTTACTCTTTTAGCCCTTCAACTATACTCTTTGCTATTCCGGGATGTTACACCTCTCATCCATCCCACAACTCAGACTCACGACGCCGTCATCCAGTCTGTTAATTATGTAACAAAATAGGACATAAAGTTATTGATTGAAGTCAAAGGGAAAGTCAGACTGACTTTCCCTCAAATCACAAATTATGGACCCAACATGACATTTTCGATACTGGAACCACAAATCATGTCACTCCTAACATCTCCAAACTCAATATCACAGAAAACTACCAAGGATATGTAAACTTCAAGTGGGAAATGGTAACCATTTGTCTTTTTCTCATGTTGGCACATTTTTTTACCTAATCTAAAATTGCCAAATGTGCTCGTTGCTCCTGAACTCACTAAAAATCTACTTAGTGTGTACAAATTAACAGATGATAACGATGTATACATGGAATTTTGGCATAACCATTGTACTGTTAAGAAATTGCAGGAACAAACAATCATCAAAGGGGATAAAAGTCAATGTTTGTACCGGCTGCCTCACCCCAACACTTCTCACACAACCTTCTCTGGTATTCACACCTCTCTCCATGGATGGCTTAAGCGATCCATGGATTATTATGTTGATCATGTTCAAGTAAGTGGTTAAACATTTCCCCACGTCGTTAACATATCTTATGGATTATTTCTTGTACTTTTTTTACGTCGCTTAATCCATGCCATGCATCAGTTATGTTTTTTTGCTCATTATGTTTGTTTGCTAAGCAGGAGAAAAACAACAACCAACTTACATTTATTCTTTTTAAAAAAGGACGTGTTGAATAAATCATTAATGTTGCAAGAGAAGCTCGAACCAAATTATAAATATTAATTCACCTTTTGTAGTTAAATAAGTATTTGTATATCATTACTATATTCATTAAGCTACAATGATATACACATTTTAATAAAAAAAATTCATTTTTTAAACCAGAAAAACTTGATTCATTTACAAAAAAGTCAATACTCAATTTTATTAAGGCAACACGAGAACTATCTTGAACAACATATGTACCTAATAAGTAGGACATCAAAGGGAACACCTTCAAGGATTGTTGTCTATTGTCCATGGACTCCAACTTTTATCTTGAGGCCTGGAAAATGTTATTCCTCATCATTACATTTTGATTTATTGATAAAAATTGAAGTTTGAAATAAAAAATGAAGATGAAGCAATTTACTGAATCATAGCCAAGTACGCAAACAATAGGCAACTCAAAACATGAAACTAGTAAATGTATTGAGGTTGAGGGTTCAAGTCTCGTTGGTGACAAATATAGATATAAGAGTAATATAGTAGGAGTAGGTTAGATTTTCTGTTAAAAAAAAAGTAAATGTAAATTTACCTTAACCAAAATCAAAATTAAAACCACCACCACAATTCTAACACTAAGAATGAATCTTGGTGGAACAAACAAGATGTAACATTTGCAATATTTTTAAACAAGATATTTATATTAGATAATTTTGGGACTATTTCATCAATATACATATATTATTATCATTTAAATACAAAATTATTATGGTAAGAATATAATATTGTTAATTGACCGATTTTATAAGATATTTACTAGGCATGTCAACAAGTCCTGTGGGACCCTGATCCCGTATGAGGGATATTTGTTTAAAAAATTGGGGATGGGGGCAATTTTAACCCCCCTTTTTAATTTTGGGGGCGATGGTGGGTTGTCCCGTCCTGAACCCCCAATAGGGGCCTGTTAATATATTATTAATGACATTATTTAACTTCACTTATGGCATATTGTTTAATTTCAGTGTAAATTAATTGGCATAATAAATCACCAAAGTAATCTCTTTTGTGGAAATTAAATTATAGAGAATTTTATTGTTTTGGTTTATGTGTTTATTACTTTGAATATTAATCGACCCAAATATTGGTTGATATTTTGTTGGATAAACATATATATGATAGTAAGCATGCGATAATTTTTTAGGTTACATGTCATTAACAAGTCAATCTAAAGAGGAACTTGTTAATTGACATGCTTTATTGTCAATGTTTATTATTACATTTTATGGTTGATGTATTAATTAATGCGGATACTAATCGACCCAAATGTAGGATAATATTTGGTCGGATGAACACATGTTCGATGACAAATATGCTATAATTTTTATGTTATATGTCATCAATAAGTCAATCCATCAACATGATTTATTTTCAGTGCTTATTATTAAATTTTATAGTTTATGTGTTGACCAAAAGGTTGGTTAATACTTGGCTCGATAAACATATATGTGGTAATAAACATGTGACAACTATTTTGGTTTCATATCCAAATAGGGGCTTGTTAATTAACATTATTTATTGTCAATGTTTTATCACAAAAACAAATATATCATTTGCAAGTTAATATTACTATCCAAAGACTTGTTATTAATGTTGTGTCGATATCTTGTAAAAATGTCATAAATTGAATTTATTGATTATATTCCATGGATTAATGAGCATTAAAAATAACTAGATTTACTTATGTTCTCAAGACAATAAATTTGAATTCTTGTATTATATCTTCCAACATTGATCACATTCATGATGCTCAATGAGACTAACTTTAAGGAATAATATGAGAGCATTATGTTAGTTCTCAGTTGCATGGATATTATCTTGGATTTCGGATAAAAGCAATGTGAGGATGTCGAGTTTGGGGGAGAAGAAAGGTTAAAAACATTGTCCATAAGGAGGAATCAATCTTGTTTCATATTATTGTTTTCGATAGTATGCGGCTTATAAATAAGGGACACACAATGTTATTCAATCTTCTATACATAATAAACAAACTCAACAACCTCAACTTAGAAGATCCCATCAACGATACCACAAGTTTCATCAATTCATTATCTCGTTCAGTATTTGAGGTAAATATGATTATGTGTATCATAAATTTAATGGGACTATAAGAGTAAATATATATGTCTAGTCTTATATGTTGATGATATATTTCTTTCAAAGTATTTTGAAATGAAAGATCTTAGGGAAGCCTCTTTTGTATTAGGAATCCAGATTCAACGAGATAAATCTTATTCAATTCACATAAGAGCTATAAGATCCTTGAAAAATTTGGCATGCAAACTACAAACCAGGTGACACCCTTGTTGCAAAAAGAGATAAATTCAGTGCCCTAAAATTGACCTTGAAGTTATAGAGTCATAGAATATTCAATATGTTTTCTTTATCTGGGAAGCTGATGTATGCTCAAGTATGTACACGTCCTGTATTGTAGGGATTAGGGATGTTATTCGGGTCGGAACCGAACCGAACCGACCCGAACCCGAATAAACCGAAAACCGAATAAGGGTACTTATATGAACCGAAAACCGAACCAAATAAGCAATACGGGTTCGGTTCGGTTCGGGTATTATTCGATTCGGTTCGGTTCCGGCCTGAATAACCCAAATAACATGTACAAGATGATTAAGGAGCCGAATAACCCGAATAACCCGAATAACCCAAATAACCCAAATAACATTTACAGTGTGATTATAAATAGTGTATTTTGTATGACTTTTTTAGCTTATGATAAACACAAATAACATGGATTAACTATTCTTGATATATAAAATGTAAAATCCAACCACCACATTCTTAAGAAATAGTTATTAAGCAATATATTAAACACTAATATCTAAAACACCCAAAAATCTATCTATAAGTATATAAGTTAAACATTAAACATTACTTGGGTATTTGGGTAACGATCAATAGAACACAATACTAAATAAGCAATCGTGCAAGTGGAAAAAAAATGTGACTTTTCTTATTCGGTTCGGTCCTTTTGGACCAAATAAGCCCTTATTCGGGTAATCCGGACCGAATAACCCGAAAACCGAATAAGCCTTATATAGATACCCGAAAACCAAATCGAATTGCTTATTCGGGTCTAATTCGGTTCGGGTTTTCGGGCCAAATTCTCATCCCTAGTAGGGATGCTGGGCTGATATTCAAGCAACCTAGTTATGGATCATTAAAAAGCATCCAAATGGGTTTTGAGATATATAGAGAACAAAAGGCTATATGATTAAATATAGGAAATCATATATTTTGGTGATCATTTGTATTAGGAATCTGGTATTATTAGGTGCCAAAATGATTACCAATCCATATCAGGATACATTTACATGCAAGCATGATGGGCCATTTCATGAATTAGAATTCGATAGCTTCTTCCATAATGGTTGCATAATGTATAACATGTTATGAGGCATCAAATCAAGGAATATGGTTGCAAAATTATGTCACGACACTACATATTATTGGTATTGAAAGACCACAAAAATTGTGACAATAAGTTAGCAATATTATATTCCAACAACAACATAAGTTGTACTAAGTCAAAGTATATTGACATGCAGTTTATGGTTATTAACAAAATAGTGCAAATGGATAAATATTTATAAAGCACAAACTTCATGTAGCGGATTCGCTCACGAATTGATTGTCTCCCAAGCTCTTTCATGAGCACAGTACATACATTGGTGTGATAATTTGTTTTTAGTGGGAATTTTGTTGTTGTTTCATGGTTTGTTTAAGAACAATTATGTTTTTTTTGTATAGACTAAGGATTCAGTTAGTTTCAGTATTAGTTGCACTTATTTGAAGTTTGATCTCACTTCAAGCTAAAGAGGAACTCGTTGGAAATTTATTTGGATTTTAAAACCACACATCATGTTTAATCTATGTCATTAGTTATATATGTACATATGGCCATTAATGGGTTTAGTTACGTAAATTGTAACGAAAACCACTTTGATCCTATACTATTATGATTAGTGGACGAGATTATTTAAGGGTACCAATACTATAATAACATACATTAAATTGCTAATATAGTTATATGTACATTTAGATATTCATGGGCGAGTGAGAGATTGTTTAATAACTTTGGGACCATTTCATCAATGTACATATGTTATTATCATTTAAGTATTTATTATTGTAAGAATATAAAATTGTTAATGGACCAATTTTATAAGATATTTACTTACATTTCATGGGTTGAGTTCCCGAGTTGACTTAAGAGCTCCTAAATCACTAATATCTCCCATATTTAGTTATATATCCATCTATATAAATATATGATGAGAAGAATATCCAAGATACACAATACACACATAAAATTCATTTAGGAATTGCTGAGGGATTTAGAGAGAGTTATTGAGATCTATTGGAAAACTCATTCCACTATTTAGATCCAAAAATCTCAATAGAATCAAGTATGTAATCATTGATATTTCTTATTTATGTTTTCTTTTAATTAGATTCAAGATTAAGATCCAAAGTTTTTGTTTCCGCGTTTTATGTTTTGGTTATGAAAATAACCAACAAGTTCTTATTGTGCCAAGCATATGTGTCTTATTCCTACTCCAAAGTTGATGGTGTCCACTATCCACTACCAAAGTTATTGATAATGAAGCTTTTCAAATAGTTGGGCAAAAAACAAAGACCATCAACGTGATAAAACTTTTTTTTGGATTTGGGGACGTTGTAGGTGACTCCCACGGTTGATGGTACCATTGCGGCCGATGGTGCCTCATACCCATCTTCTATCTTAATAAAAAAGTACAATAATGCCACATGATATCTTTTTATTTCATTTTCTTTCAAAGTTAAATTACTATTTTACCCTTTAAGTTATTTCAAAATTTGATAGATAATTACAATAAATTAGGAAATAACATCGAGCTTCCCGTTAAACCGTATCATTAAAGATAATATTGAAATCCAGGTAAATAAGGATCAAATCTACAAGTTATTTTGGTTAATATTTAATGAATATCACATAATCCTTTATACCTCTGATCATAAAGCGAACTAGCAATCAGCCATCTCAATCAAAATGCAAACCGACGTCCCTTAAGTCGCTGCTTAATCTTTTTCGAGTAAGGTAAACCCTTTTACATATATTTGTTCTTCTCAACTGAAAATTTTGTTTTTGTTTTTATTTTGTAGATATAACGAAAATTTGTTAGTTGATTACGAAGATCCCAAGTATTAAGGGCGATTAATTGCTTAATGTCGATGCTTCAATGGGGTTTTATAAGAGACACTGCTGAAATCCTTTATTTTAATTCTATTTTGATTTATGATTGTAATTTAATCGTTGCGTCTTTATGATAATAAATCCACGAATGGAAATAACCGTATTTGATTTTGAACTTTTAGGAGTGTCATTGCAGACCCTTTGGATTTTAATGAGACACACCTCACTTGCAAATGGAGGAACCAAGATCAAATCTGAAAACTTTCAAAGTGACATCAAATTTGTCAATAAAATCTGTTTGGTTTGTGATAACAAGTTTTTTTTAGTTTGTGATAACAAGTTTTGTTAACTAATTTCATAAGGCTGGACTATTTTCTTATAACTCTTTTGATTTTAATATATCTGGTTTTTGAAATGGAATTTCGATTTGATTTTATGTCATAGATTTTTAATTATTTTGAAGATGTTTGAAAACATAGAATTGATAAATGAGGTCTAGCTAGAATTAACTATAATTTGTGATCTAAATGACTAAATGCTTGATTTGATAAAACGGTGTTGTCCATGAGAAGAAAGGAAACAAGCGGACTCATGAGTATAACAAGTTATTAACTTTTTTCTTTTATCATTTGCTTCTTTATGGTCTATCAACCAAGTATGAACAATCAAGTGATTGAAGAAATTTATGATGCTTATAAGGTCTTGGATGAAATGCATAACAGAAAAGTCAAACTCATTTTCGTAATTTGCAATTCGATTTGGATCATGTGAATTCGGTAGCACATCATCACCATATGTTGCTAATTTCCTCCAATTTTATTACCGTTCACACTTTGGATCATGTGAATTCAGTAGCACATTTTCACATTTTTGTAATTTGAATTTGGATCCTGATGAGGTGAAAAGTTAAAGTGAATATTGGAAGAGTGATCAATTGAGAAATGATTATGAGTCGGATAAATGACTAGCTATTTAACCTGCCAACAAATTCTTTTTATGATTTGTTTACTAGTCCAATTAACATGATGGATAAGAGGGATACCATAAGAAAATGTAATCTCAACGTGTTTATCAAAAGTTATAGCAATATAATAGATGTATTTAAATCATTTTATAAATATTGTTTATTATGATTTGTGTTGGATTTTACCACATTGTGTTTTATGATGCATGTTAGGTGTTTGTGAAATTGAATATAGTTTTCCCAAGTGAATGTATCAATGAAATTAGGATGGTAGAATAGAAAATACTTGTCATAAATTGGCCCATTTTATAAAATTTCAGATCTTTTGTTCGGCCAAATACACAAAGGACTTTTGTTTGACCAAATACTTGTCATAAGATAATACCTATTTGTACTTTCTTTTTCTTTTGTTACCAATCTATGTTTTGTTAAGAAATGTGTCAAAATGGTCACTCGGCCTCTAGTCTTAAGTCTTAACACCCAAAAATACATGTATGTTGTGCTATTAGTGATTAACATATTGATTTAAATATTCGTTTTGTGATTTAATTAACTAAAGTAGACTTTTGTGATAAATCCATCTATTTTATTAGTTTTCTAAGGGAAATAATTTTCAATCTCAATTTAGAAAAATACACATAGATATGATTCAACTATGATATGCAACGTAAATTCTTGTTAAAAAAACTAATATTTGAAGATTGATGAATAAGATGTATTAATTTTGATATTGATTAGTTATTACGAGAATTATCAATAGTTTTTTTTCGACCATGGTTTCCACATGTTTAAACATAATTTATAATAATTTGTCAGGATGATATTGCCCTCTCATTTCCAAAAAAAAAAAATGATACTGGACAAAATACGGTCAATGAAAATAATTTGTTTTTTCTTTACCAATATTTTCATATAATAGTTTTTCTGATAAATCACGACTTTTTTTAGGTATTATGTACTAATTTTAAAGTTAGTCAAACAAAATTGTATAGTTATTGCGTTATACCAACATTTGATATAAATAACATAAATTTAAGTTGAATTATTTATTTATGCTTTTTTACAAACTTCGATTAACTTTTTGTCTATTATCACATTCAAAAAAAATAAAATACTTTTTTTTAGAATATTGCATGGAAAATCAAAGTCTACCAACCTTTAAATATTTATAAACATTCCCCTTTATTTTCTGAACATTCAAACTCCATGATCGGAACTTTCATGGCACCCCCTTCCCTACGAACACAATGACGACGGTCCGATTGCCGTATTGAGGATCGACTTCCTTCAATATTCATCGTCATCGAATCTCATTTTCAACGGAACTAATGACATATTCGTCGATTATCGTTTGATTCAATACGTGAAACTCTACAATGGGTAATGCCATTTAATATTTGTGTCCTTTTAAGTTGATATCATCATATGTGATCTTTCTCTCTATCTATCTGCTTGTATTGGATGGTAACAAAATTGATTAAATTCCGGAAATTGAATTCCAATTTGATACGTTCTTGAGCGTTTCAATGTCCATGGCCACATTAATTGTCATCGTTTGCATTAAGTGCAAATTGATGTTTCCTTTTAGATGCATGTGTTGTTTGACGATGAAAAACCTACGCATTTCTGATTTACATAGATTTTTTTATCATCATAACTTGACATTATCACATTTGAGGCCGCATATTTGGTAAATTTTCAAGCAATTCATGAGTAGGTATAAACGCTAGTTGAATTTGGTCCACAAATTTCATTGTTAATTGAAGGGCGCTTTCTAGAATTGGTTGATCGACAAACATTCCAAGTTCCTATTATCACATCTGGGATTGAATTCTTGTTGTCATGATTGTGTTGCATTGCAAGTTTCTACTTTTGAACTATGATGAAAAAGATACTTGGCTAATGATGTTATATATACTCGTGCATATGATTTTTTTTTTCAGAATCAGCTGCCTCCTGTTGTTCTACCCACCTGATAGATGGAGATGGTACTTTTAATGCAGCTGGACTCGAGAAATTTATGAAGGAAGTAAAACTTTCTGAATGTGGACTTTCGTATGCAATTGTTTCCATCATGGGCCCACAAAGTAGTGGTATGTTGAAGTATACATATTGATATTGTGTGAGCTGAAGTAAGTCAGTATATATTGAATATTTTAAACATTGCTATTGTTTTGAACAGGGAAAAGCACACTTCTAAATCATCTGTTCCATACCAACTTCCTGGAAATGGATGCTTTCAAGGGAAGGCATGCATCTATTCCCTTCACTTATTACTTTGGTTTTATCTCAAGTATTCTGACTGTGGTTCATTCATATCAGGTCTCAAACCACCAAAGGTATTTGGATGGCAAGATGCACCGGTATCGAACCTTGCACTGTTGTCATGGATCTTGAGGGTACTGATGGAAGAGAAAGAGGAGAGGTTGCATACTAATTAATATTGCTCTCTCATTGGTTAAACTTTTACTATGGCTCACTGTTATTCAATAAGCTTTTGTTTTCTTTTTCAGGATGACACTGCATTTGAAAAACAAAGTGCACTTTTTGCACTTGCTGTTTCAGACATAGTGCTTATTAACATGTAAGTGTACTGATAGCTTATATATATATATATATATATATATATATATATACACACACACACATTGTCTAGACAGTTATGTAAACTCTATCATGTTTCACAACGAAATTTTCTGTTGTTAGGTGGTGTCATGATATTGGTCGTGAGCATGCTGCAAACAAACCTCTGCTAAAAACTGTATTCCAGGTATATCATGTGTATTTCTTCCTATAACTATTCTTATATGGGTAAAATACAAGAAATAGCAACATACTTTATTTATTTGTTTATTATGGCAACTTACTTCTATTTTTCTCTATTTCAACAATGTACTTCCAATTTTTCCTATTAAACATTGTACTTTGAAAATCTACCTAATTATAACATTATACTTTCGATTTCTTATTAGGACATTCTAATTTGAAAAATCTACCTAATTACAACAGTGAAAATTACTTTGTGTTTGGATGATATTACTATAGTTGGGTAGGTTTATCAAAGTACAATGTTGTAATAGGAAGAAATGGAAGTAAAATGCTCTAATATACAAGTAAATGAAAGTACATTGCTTATTTTATATATATTGCCCAACTTTGTTAAGTTATGATTTTCCATTTTTAGGTGATGACACGATTATTTAGTCCACGGAAAACAACATTGATTTTTGTCATACGTGACAAAACAAGAGTAAGTGTGCCATGCTCAAACTCATCTTTCTCGTAGTTTTCTGGTATTTCTTGTAAAAACTTTTCATTTTGTTTCTTTAAAGACACCTCTGGAAAATTTAGAGCCTGTATTGAGGGAAGATATCCAAAAGGTAAAATTTTGTTAACTAAAAGAAAATGATTATATAATTATCGAAGTCTTAAGTTTGATTTTCAAATGTTGTATTGGGTCTAGATATGGGATTCTGTACCTAAGCCAGAAGTCCACAAGGAAACACCACTAAAAACATTTTTTAATGTAAGATACCAAAGATATCACTTACTGTTTTGTTTCACTTAACATCTATTGATTATTACATTTTTATCTTACCAATTAAATAAATGACCAGATAGAAGTTGTTGCTCTTTCTAGTTTTGAAGAGAAGGAAGAACTATTCAAAGAGCAGGTAGAACTTGTTAGTTTAATCACATTTTGTTTTATATAATATGCATTTTCTAATTTTTAATTTTTTTAAAAAAAATGGAAGGTGGGAAACCTTAGAAAAAGATTCTATCAATCTATTGCACCGGGAGGGCTTGCAGGTGACAGACAAGGAGTTGTTCCTGCTTCAGGTTTTTCTTTTAGTGCTGAACAAATTTGGAAAATTATCAAAGAAAATAGGGATCTTGACCTTCCTGCTCACAAGGTACAACATTATGCAAAATTAAATGCTTCTAGTAAATATTATCAATATACTTTTTCAGGGTGTTGTAGTAGTTTTTCTTTTTGAAATATTTCGGTAGGTTATGGTGGCCACTGTACGTTGTGAAGAAATTGCTACTGAGAAGCACTCCGCGTTTGCTGAAAACAAGGTTCACTATTTTTTCTTATTAAAATAATTGTAAGTTTTGTTTTATTTTTGATATGGAAACTTAATTAATTCTTTATTCCAGGAGTGGTGTGAGCTAGAGAACGCCGTAAAGACTCAATTTGAGCCCCACTTCGGGAATAAGATTAGTTCACTACTTGACATTTACCTTGCAGGGTATGCAATGCACATATCCACTTCCTTAATTAATGCACATGTTTAATTCTATATATATATATATATATATATATATATATATATATATATATATATATATATATATATATAAGTATTTATTTTATCTGCAATTTGTTTTCAGTTATGACAATGAGGCTGGGTTTTTCGACGAAGGTGTTAGGAATTGTAAGCGAAAACAATTGGAAGAGAAATTGTTGCAGGTGAATATCTTTGTGACATAATTTTAATTTATCTTCTGTATATAATAGATGCTACTTCTTCATCACATCAATTCTCCTTATTTTTCTTCTTATGTTATGTTTTTGTTAAGCTTGTTGAACCGGCCTACCAATCAACAATGCATCACATAAGGTCCGAGACACTGGAAAAATTCATAAAAGCATTTGAAGATGCTTTGAATAAAGGACAACGGTTTAAAGTTGCTGCCCATGATTGCACAATCTCATCAATGAAATCATTTGATGAACAAAGCAAAGGTATATATATATATATATATATATATATATATATATATATATATATATATATATATATATTCATTTGATCCCCAACAAGTTTATTATATTATTATTAGATGAATGTTTTTATGCATGATTGGAAATAACGAATGAAAATAGTTATTCGGTTTATGATTCTATGGGCTTAATACATTGAATCTGAAGGTGTGATCATTAAGCAAGCTGATTGGGACTCCTCTAAAGCAAGGGTTAAACTTTCTCATGATATCGATTCACATATTGCTGATGTAAAGACTGCTAAGATTTCTGATCTTACTGCATTGTATGAGGTAATAGTATGCCCCATTTCATTTGTTAGACAATATAGGAGTTTGAAATGCTTTTAGACTAGGAGTGATGAAAAAATTAGAATTTTTGGTCCCGGGACTCAAGTTCTCAACTAAATAAACAAATTGTTATGCAGTCAAAAGTAAAGACAACATTATATGGACCTGTGGAAGCTCTTCTAGAAGGGGCTGCTGATGACACGTGGCATGCAATCAGGAAGCTTCTTAGAAACGAGAGCGAGACAGCTATGTTTGAGTTTTCTGATGCACTTTCTGGTTTAGAAATGGAAGAATCCGCCAAGAAAAATCTACTTTCAAGACTGGAGAATTATGCAGTAGAAGTAGTTGAAGGGAAGACCAAAGAAGAAGCTGCTAAAGTTCTAAACCGCATGAAAGAGAGGTATGTTATGTATTTCATTAATTATTCCAACCCACCCCCTGTTTTAGAAAGGGTAGTTTGTGATAACGTAATACTAATAAAACTGTACACTCACAGGTTTACAACCATATTCAACCATGATAATGATCTAATGCCACGTGTTTGGACCGGAAAAGAAGATATTCGTGCCATCAATAAAACTGCTCGCACTTCTGTAAGAATTGAGTTATTTGAACATTAGATAAAAAAAATCATAAATATAATTTTCTTATATAATAAATGTTTCAGTCTTTGAAGTTACTATCTGTGTTAGCGGCAATTCGTTTGGAGGATTATGGTGATAAAATTCAGGGTATACTACTTGTGGCTTTAGCGGACCCCGCCCAAGCGTCTGATAAAAACTCCAATGTGCAAGACCCTTTGGCAACATGCAAATGGGAAAAGGTAGGTATATAACTTAACTTATGTAATTGTAATTCATTCTTTAAAATTGAAAGATCCTTATATTACATATATGTTTTTGCCTTTGGTTAATTAATTTACACCCAGATTCCAGCAGACAAGACATTGATAACTCCTGTCCAGTGTAAATCTTTGTGGACCCAATTTCAAAAGGAGACAGAGTATGCAGTCAGTCAAGCTATTTCTGCCCAGGTATGATTTTGTTATTTTAGGGGAGGTATGTTTGAGAAAATAATATGATTTATCATTGAATGAATGGTTTTTGTTTTTCTTTCAGAAAGCTAACAAGCAAAATAACAACTGGATGCCGCCTCCATGGGCTATTCTTGCCTTATTTGTGTTGGGATTCAATGAATTCATAACTCTTTTAAGGTTCTTTTCATTTCATCATATCATATTATCTGTTCAGCTATTATGACAGACTCATTACCAACTTGTAATTTTTTTTTTCAGGAATCCATTGTACCTGATCTTAATTTTCATCACCTTTCTGCTTATAAAAGCCTTATGGGTTCAACTGGACATAGCTTCCGAATTCCAACACGGCGTGGTTAGTTATTTTCTCTTATGGTTAAATGCAAAAATATCAATGTAGTTTCATTGATTTGCTTATTATTTATAACAAGCATCCTACTTTCCTATTACAGTTTCACGGGTTTCTCTCGTTGTCCACAAAGCTTATTCCAACCATCTTGAACCTCATCAGAAAACTCTCCGATGCCGGCCAACGCCAACCACCACCACGCTAAAGTAATCCCCAAACAGATTGATGGATTAGTTCATCTTGGTAAAAACAAAAATTATATTTGTTTTTGTATTTTATTGTACAGATTTGTGTAGTTTTACCATGTTGAACTACATTTAAGTTTGATTAATTTTGTATTGGAATTATTTGTTTATTGAAATAATCTCTAATATTTTTTGTAACAAACCAAAATAATCCCTAAGTCTCTTTGTAAGAATTATTTTAGAAGTTTTTCTTTTAAATTGATTGTAGTGGTTTCCGTTATTTAACATAAACTTAGAAAAAAAAATTAATTACGAAAACAAGTGTATCTTAGGTTGGAGGGAGTGGAGCCACCGAAACCGCACTCCTTTCACCGCCACATAAGCGCCACATCACTTTTTACCACACAAGTGTGGTTTGTTGACACACCAAGGGAGTAGGCCTGTCGAAAAAACCCGAAACTCGTTCTACCCACCCGACCCGTTCCGAATTCGGGTAGAATGGGTCGGGTAGAACGGGTAACAGGTATGAACATTCGGGTAATAGGTTAACCCAATAATAATATAGGTCGGGTTTTAGGTATGGATATTTATTTTCGGATATACCCGAATACCCGAATTCATTTTTTAAATAATACAAAATATATAATGCAGTCACGTACGCACACTTCAAATAAAACAAAATCCTTCGTTTCCTTCTTATGAACGACGACTCGACAGTCGACGCAAACTTACAAAGGGAATACGACGCCATAGCTGAAGTCATGAACCGTCATCACAATTCTCAGTTTCTCATTATCGCACGGAATGGAATTAAAAAAATACATAACATATTATAATGATTTTGTATTGTTATTATATATGTACTTGTTAATTGTATGGAGTATTTTGTTGGATAAGGTGTCTAAGTCCATAACTTATTTGGTATATACTTGACCCGACCCGGCATGGTCCATTTGAGTTGCATTTCACCCGAACAATTTATGGATAATTTTATGAGAGTTATACACATATGTTTATTAATATATTATAAGTTATAATATATTAATATGAAGTTATGTTATTTAATTAGTCTTAGTCTTAAATTAATTATGAATTAATTTAGAGATTAAAAGGAAGACTAATTAGATTATGGGCTATTGATTTTATATGGTGTGGGCTAACACTCATTTGTTAATGGGCTAGGCTTGGATGGAAGTCCATGGATGATCCATGGAGCTTTTAACCCATGGATCCTTGGAAAAGGAAAGGTCATGGGTTATTAGGGTTTCACCCTAACCATGTACACTATATAAGCATGCTTATGTTGCATGAAATAGCCACTAGTGTGTGTGCTTGTGTGTGGCCGAAAATTGCAAGTGTGTATACTCTCTCAAAGTTTTCCAAGAGTTTGTGGTGATTTGTGATTCCATTTGAGGCATTCACACTATTGGTGCTTGGCCCTCAAACTCCTCAAGAATCAAACTCATCAAAAAGGTATGTAATCTCTTCTAACTCTTTTATGTTGAAATGTTCCCCATGCCATGTTAGATAGGTTATGAACCTTGGAAAATTATTATTTTGCATGTATTTAGACAAACATAGATCCAAGGTTTATTAGGGTTGCATGCACACTTAGGAAGTGTTAGATTGCTCAAAACCCAAAAGTGGTATCAGAGACTAGGCTTGCTTGTTTGATACTTGATGCAAAATAGTTGAAAAAGTCGAAAAACTTGCTGTCTGCCTGATGAACTCGCCGAGTCCATGGGGGGACTCGCCGAGTTCATGTGTATCTTCAACCTACTCGCCGAGTAGGTTCATGCACTCGACGAGTAGGAGCCACAGAGTGCAGATTTTCGACTTTAGCTGCTGGAAATGGACTAGAAACATTACCCTAAACTGTTTTGGTGTTTTAAAACTTGTTTTAGTTGGTGTAATGGTTGATCTAATCCATTTACAATAGCATATATCAAAATTCCATGATTTTTATGTGTTCATATAATTCTTGAAATTTTGATGATCATGTTCATGTTCTTATGAATTTAGAAGATGATAGGAATTATTTGTTGAATTGTTTAGAATTAATTCTTGATCATTTATGTGTTTTAATGGAGTCCATAATTTGTCCTCAAGTTATGGATATCCAAAGGTCACTTTTCTTTAACACACATTTAAACACATAAGTTACATGAAAATGAAGAGTTATCATTTTTATGAACCTTTAATTCATAAGTTATGAAATGAAAAGTTTTGGATAGTTACAAAACTTGCCCTCAAGTTTTGGAATTTGTAAAGTTTCACACACTTTAATAAATATTAATTCCAACCCTTAGAGTTTTAATAGTTAAAATTCAACCCTTATACTATTTATAACATTAATGGTTAATTATTATATATATATGTATAAGAATAAGTCGTTCTACCGTTAGTAGGCCTCATTCACGAAGCCGGTCTATAAGGTGGGTATAAGGTTGTTGCCTATAAAATGGCAACTTAATGGGTGTCCACTCTCACCCACCGCTTGCTTGACTGGTGGAGGGTCGTTAGCCGAACGGGTAGGACAATGACTTTAAATCCTCATTAAAAGTATAATGATTATTATAAGGTAACTAAACCTTTTAATTCCCAATCTTAGTTATTTTAGGAAAAATGTGAACATGGTGCTAGTCCATGGAATTCACACTTTGTACCTTACCAAGTCGTTGGTGGAGCGTGTGTGGTTAACCGGCACACTAACTTGGACTAGTAAGGACCACGAAGGGTGACTTAATGTTTGTCATAGATCAATGGAGCGTGTGTGGTTAACCGGCACATTGATTAGGTGATAATATTAAGGGTACCAAGTGAATTAGCATGGTTATTCACACCTTGTTTTGTGATCCTCGGCATCCCAGTCACAAAACTTGAAGGGCACAATCGAGATTGAAACATGCCATTGAAAAGTTCAATGAATCTCAAAAGAATCTAGGAATTTCAAATCCAATTAAAACCTAATAATACATTTTGTTTTCATGGTGGAAATTGGTGAATCGTCATTCACCTACCTTTCAAATATATTATTACTTAGATTACGACATCCCTCTTCTAAGTATAATATATTGTGATTGGGTCCTAGCCTTAATATTACATTTGGGTGTCTTATTAAGGATTCTATATATCTAATCTAAACTTGCTTTCTTCTTTCAGATGTCTTCGAACACTAATGCTTCAAGCTCTAACCCGACTGGTTCTTTCTCTCTCATGAATCTTTGTGGGAGGGTCATCTTTGATGGTTCCAACTTCATGGATTGGATTAGGAACATCAGGATGGTTACTCGTTATGAGGACAAGGAATATGTCCTCGATAAGGAGTTAAAAGAGCTTGATGAGTCTACTGCTACTCCTGAGGAGATCGCTGAATTCAGGACACATGAGAGAGATGCTACTAAGGTGGCATGTATCATGATGGCCACGATGACAA
Organism: Lactuca serriola; assembly: GCF_051521515.1. Lineage (NCBI taxonomy): Eukaryota > Viridiplantae > Streptophyta > Magnoliopsida > Asterales > Asteraceae > Lactuca > Lactuca serriola. The sequence continues at coordinate 136,610,816 of NC_136415.1, forward strand.
CCGAGCTCCAAAAGTCATATGAAGATTTCTACCCTTTTGAGATGCACCAAGACCTGATGGAAAGGTACCATCAGAGTGCTCGTCAAGAGCGGTATGAAATAATCTCCTCCATAATAACTACCCGCATGAAGGACGGTGATTCCGTCACGGGTCACATGCAAAAGATGCAAAGGTATGTGGACCGTTTGCTGAAGCTGAATGTGAACATCCCTGAGGAGTTGGCAATTGACATCATTTTGCACTCCTTACCTTCTTGTTATGACCATTTTCGTATGACATATCATATGAACAAGGAGGAAGTTACCCTCAGCAAGCTTCAAGGACTCTTGAAGACCGCTGAAACCGGTCTTAAGGGCAAGGCGGTTGTTACCTCTACTACTCCTACTCCAACATCTACCCTTATTTTGGCTATCGGGCAAGGCAAAGGGAAAAAGAGGAAGCACCCTTCGAAGGGTACCAAGGGAAAGTCTCTTGAAGGCTCCTCATCGAAGACCAAGAGCGGTTCTGTCACTCCTTCTGCCATTCCCAAGGATGCTGAATGCTTTTATTGCCATGAAAAGGCACACTGGAAGCGAAACTGCCCTAAGTACTTGCAGGATCTAAAGGATGGGAAAGTGAAACCCACCCATGCAGGTATTTACACTATATTGTCTAATTACTCAACATATTCGAACTCTTGGGTGCTTGATACAGGATGTGGTATTCACATATGTTCTGATTTGCAGGGCCTAAGAAGAAGTGAGGATGTGGAGCACGGGAAGATAAACTTGATCATGGGGAATAGGAAGGCTTCACCTGTTTCCAAGATTGGAGTTTATACTTTGTTGCTTAATAATGGGTTAAAATTAGATTTGAATAAATGTGTGTACTTGTCTGATATGGCGAGGAATATTATTTCTTTTCATGCTTTGTACAAACAAGGTTTTACCTTTTTGTTTGATAATGAATGTGGTGGTATTAATGCTTTCTTTAAAAATGTGTTTTACTTTAAAGCGTTACCTTGTGATGGTGTGTATGAAACTGTGTCGATTGTAGACAACTTAGGAAATAATGTAATGTATATTGATTCTTCTACTAGCCTAGATAAAGCATCATTGTGGCATTGTCGTCTTGGACATGTAAACAAGAAACGCATAGGCCAACTCCAAAAGAGTGGAGTCTTGGAATCATTCGACCTTAAATCGGATGATAGTTGTGAATCTTGTCTACTTGGAAAGATGACAAAATCACCCTTCACTGGAACTTGTGAAAGGGGTGAGGGTTTGTTGGACCTAATACATACTGATGTATGTGGGCCATTCAAAACCGCCACAAGGGATGCTAATCGGTATTATGTGACTTTTATTGATGATTTTAGTAGATATGGGTATGTCTACTTAATCAAACATAATTCAGAAACCTTTGAAAGGTTTAATGAATTCAAACAGGAAGTAGAAAATCAATTGGGCAGGAACATTAAGATGCTTCGATCCGATCGAGGTGGAGAGTATCTTAGTACCGAGTTCCTTGACTATCTTAAGGAGTGTGGGATTGTCTCACAATTGACTCCTCCCAGGACACCACAGCTGAATGGTGTAGCTGAGAGGCGTAATCGAACCTTGTTGGACATGGTTTGCTCTATGATGAGTCGAGTTTCGCTACCAATCTCTTTTTGGGGGTATGCCTTAGAGACTGCCGCCCATATCCTTAATGTAGTCCCTACAAAGAAGGTTACCAAAACACCTCATGAGATGTGGACTGGGAAGGTTCCTAATTTGGACCACATCAAGATTTGGGGCTGCGAGGCTTTCGTAAGGCGTGAGACTCATGACAAGCTCGAGCCCCGAAGTGAAAGGTGTATTTTCATCGGCTACCCACAGAAATCCTTTGGTTACCTCTTCTACAGACCCAGTGAGAATGTGGTCTTTGTAGCAAGAAGAGGGGTCTTTCGTGAGAGAGAATTTATAAGCCAAGGAGACAGTGGGAGGCAAATTGATCTTGAAGAAATTCAAGAAGCAATTGGTGAAGGAACCTCAGACACTAGCAATCAACCTGAGGAGGAAACTCCTGTTGAGCAAATTGACATGTCTGTACCTCCGAGGCGTTCCACACGGGTTAGGAACACACCTTCGTTTTATTACGGCTTTCATATTACTACGGAAGGTGATACGTTTATCAGTGATAGTACACTGGTAAATTTGGATGAACCTAGCAGTGTTAAGGAAGCCATGGCAGGCCCGGAGTCTGCTAAATGGAAGGAGGCTATGGACAGCGAGATACAGTCCATGTATGACAATCAAGTTTGGAACTTGGTTGACAATGTACCAGGCCGTAAAACAATCGGGTGCAAATGGATCTTCAAGAAGAAGACCGACATGGAAGGAAAGGTGCATACTTATAAGGCTCGACTGGTTGCGAAAGGTTTTACTCAAACTCAGGGTATTGATTATGATGAAACCTTCTCACCGGTAGCAAAGATTAAGTCCATTAGGGTTATGCTAGCCATTGCTGCGTTTCATGATTATGAAATATGGCAAATGGATGTCAAAACAGCTTTCCTTAATGGAAAGTTGGCTGAGGATGTGTACATGAATCAGCCAGAGGGTTTTGTCAGTGCAGAGTACCCTAATAGAGTATGCAAGCTTAAGAAATCCATTTATGGATTAAAACAAGCATCTCGTAGCTGGAATCTTTGTTTTGATGAGAAGGTCAAAGAGTTTGGTTTCTCGAGAAGCGAAGATGAGTCTTGCGTGTATGTCAGAGCTAGTGGGAGTATAGTTAGCTTCTTGGTACTGTATGTGGATGACATACTACTTATAGGAAATGACATCCCAACATTGCAGGAGGTTAATTCCTGGCTTGGGAAGTGCTTTGCTATGAAGGACCTAGGGGAGGCTGCCTATATCCTAGGGATAAGGATATTAAGAGAAAGGAGTAAAAGACTAATTGGACTTAGTCAGAGTACCTACGTGGATAAGGTGTTGAAAAGGTTCAACATGCAGAATTCCAAGAAAGGAGATTTACCGATCCAAAGCAATGCCAAACTGAGTAAGACTCAGAGTCCGAGTACAGAGGCAGAGATAGCTGAGATGAGCCAATTACCGTATGCTTCCGCTGTTGGCTCGATCATGTATGCTATGACTTGTACCCGCCCTGATGTGGCCTTTGCTTTGAGCATGGTCAGCAGGTATCAGGGGAACCCTGGCAAGGCTCATTGGACTGCGGTAAAGAACATTCTCAAGTACCTGCGGAGGACTAAGGATTGGATCCTTACCCTTGGTGGGAGTGATGACTTGAGAGTATTAGGGTATAGTGATGCTGGTTTTCAGACTGATAGGGATAACTTCCACTCTCAGTCGGGCTGGATCTTTACCTTAAATAGAGGGGCAATTTCTTGGAAGAGTTCCAAGCAGGAGACGGTGGCTGATTCGACTTGTGAATCAGAGTATATAGCAGCGAGTGAAGCAGCGAAGGAGGCGATATGGCTAAAGAACTTCATCGGAGACCTTGGAGTTGTACCAGCTATTAAGGAACCTATGGAGATTTTCTGTGACAACAATAGTGCGGTTGCCTTAGCCAAGGAACCAAGAGATCATGGCAGATCCCGACACATTGACAGAAAATATCACTTCATAAGACACAAGATTGAAGAAGGACTCCTCGTGACAAGGAGGATATCGTCGGGTGAGAATCCTGCAGATCCCCTTACGAAGGGACTAACGAGGGTTAAGCATTTTCAGCATGCGAGGCGCATCGGGCTGAGGGACGATATTAGTTTTACAGATTAGATAGTTTTCCTGAAACTTATAAAATGTAATCGACGTTTGATGATGAATAAAATTTGTGATTTATTTATGAGTAAAGTGTTACTGTCATTGTCAATTATTTACTATTGTTTCAGTTTTGCATGTTTTGACTTCCCGAATAATTAATTTATTCAAACCTCCACAATCGATCATATGTCGGAAGTAGGTATGAATCAAGATTGTCATGAATTGGGTTTGTAGATGGCTAAAGGCGATTAGACATGGCAATGGTTGCTGCAACATTCATGAGTACTCATAAGTTATGAGTATTGGTATAAACCCACGCTCACTTGTATCACTTCATGGAATTTATCTCGAGTGATCGTGAGACGATAATATCATATAAATCTTCAAACCTAGAGATATGAGTTGTTACCTATGAGTTGGTTGTGCATTGATTGCACGTAAACGCATCAGTAACTTGATGTTATAAAACGTGCCTTTGTGTACAATTCAACAAGTAGTAGAACAAGCATATGAGTCGAAGTTTATCTGTTCCTTCTAGAAATAGAAGCAATATCTGGGCCCCATGATGATTTTGTGTTGACCCATGTATCGGGCCCGGTCAGAACTAAACTGATGTGTTCAGTAAAGTTCTTTGTCAAACAAATCGGAAATCGAGAAACAACTGCCAGACAATAAGCAAGACATAGTTCCATGTGTTTGTACGGCTGATATCATGAGAATAGAGGATTATATGATCACATGTCTTAAAATGGCGCTTCATAGTTCAACAGAGTTTTCGAGAGCTACGATTGCTGGTTGGTTCCTGAAGTTATATAGGCAAATACAGTTATTAGACTTATCCAAGTGGGAGTCTGTTGGATAAGGTGTCTAAGTCCATAACTTATTTGGTATATACTTGACCCGACCCGGCATGGTCCATTTGAGTTGCATTTCACCCGAACAATTTATGGATAATTTTATGAGAGTTATACACATATGTTTATTAATATATTATAAGTTATAATATATTAATATGAAGTTATGTTATTTAATTAGTCTTAGTCTTAAATTAATTATGAATTAATTTAGAGATTAAAAGGAAGACTAATTAGATTATGGGCAATTGGTTTTATATGGTGTGGGCTAACACTCATTTGTTAATGGGCTAGGCTTGGATGGAAGTCCATGGATGATCCATGGAGCTTTTAACCCATGGATCCTTGGAAAAGGAAAGGTCATGGGTTATTAGGGTTTCACCCTAACCATGTACACTATATAAGCATGCTTATGTTGCATGAAATAGCCACTAGTGTGTGTGCTTGTGTGTGGCCGAAAATTGCAAGTGTGTATACTCTCTCAAAGTTTTCCAAGAGTTTGTGGTGATTTGTGATTCCATTTGAGGCATTCACACTATTGGTGCTTGGCCCTCAAACTCCTCAAGAATCAAACTCATCAAAAAGGTATGTAATCTCTTCTAACTCTTTTATGTTGAAATGTTCCCCATGCCATGTTAGATAGGTTATGAACCTTGGAAAATTATTATTTTGCATGTATTTAGACAAACATAGATCCAAGGTTTATTAGGGTTGCATGCACACTTAGGAAGTGTTAGATTGCTCAAAACCCAACATATTTTCCTACCCAATTCTTTATTAAACCAACCAACATGTAAAAATAAAAAATTAAATTTTTTTTTTATCAGTAAGTGTCATTTAAGAAATTTTCGGGTATATCCGATAATTACCCGACCCGACCTCAAACCCAAATATCCGAAACCCGAAAACCCGAATTACAATATAGGTCGGGTATCTGGTATTATTTTCTTAAGGAAATACCCGTTCTACCCGAAGCTCGAAAATTTTACCCGTTCGACACCCCTACAAGGGAGTGGTGCCACACTTTTATTTTTTATTTGTTTTTTTAACTATTTTAATTTAATAAAACTTTTTTTTAATAAAAAAAATAATTTTAAAAAGATAATATTTCATTAATTAAAAATACAAATAGCATACATTGCTTAACTTTAAAAAAAACCTAAAAATTTTGAATAACAAATTATAAACATAAAACCTACAACTTATTAAAAAAAGCACATCAAACGATTAAAAACTTGAAAAAAAACTAGAAGTTAGCCACGATTTGCGTAACGTTTTTTCACTTCCTCTTTCATCGCCAAAATAACTTAAAACTCGTCCCCGGTCATATTCGACGTGTCCAACGATAGTACTCGCATGCCGCTGTCCCTTTGTTTCCGAAGCTCTCTTTCAAAAGAAATTTGCAAAATCCTCTCCATTCTATCTTTTATATCCTTCATGTCGGCCTCCATTTCTTTCAACTCATCTGAATCCGACGCTTTGCCTTTGCCTTTGTTTTTTTGATTTATCTCTTCCCATTGGTTGGGAAGGTGGTGAAACTGGAACAAGTTCATCTTCGTTCAGATCAAATTGAACACGAGCATCTGATGTAGTGTGGTCGGACTTAGATGTTCTGCTGCATTTTGAACCACTGCCGATATGCTCGTCTGACGTTTTGCTACTTTGCCATTTCTTGTTATCTTTCACAAAATTCAACTTCAAGAAACTTGAAAGCCTTTAGGTTTTCTTTTGATACACTTTTAGCGCTTTCCTCAAAATTATATCATCGCTTTCTCCGCTTTTCCATTGACGTTTCATGTTGTTATATAAATCATTACACAACATGATTTCCTTGTTCATCTTCCCCCATTTCGAGTACACTTGATGTTTTGAACGGTATTCTCCACGGTTCATTCCTTTATGGAAGCTATGTAAAACGCGAATCCAAAAACGGTATTGCTTTTGGTCTTTTCTAACCGTCGCATCTTCTGAAATATCGATCCAAGATTGTGCCAACACTAACACTTCTACGGGTTCCCAACATTTAGCCTCCGTCTTCTCTTTTCTTTTAGTTGTTGCTTGAGTGAGCTGAGTTTGTGTAACGACTTCCGGTTCGAAATCAGAAACGACCGTTTGTGGTTGTGTTTGTGTTTGCTGAACAAACTCGGGTTGAGACAAAAAATCAAATGGATTAAAATTTGTATCGGGCTGTGGTAGTGGTTGTGTTGGTCGTTGTGAAAAATACGAAAGCATACCGCCATAGTGGTAATACGGAGGTGAAAAAATCGGTTGATCAAATGAAGGTATAGGTGTGTGGTGTTTCTAACATGTATTTTTTCTTTACTGGGCCTTTTGGAAGAAGACATTTTCAAAAAAATTGGAGGAAAAGAGAGTAAAATTGTAAGGATTTTGGTTGAAGGTTATGTAAAAATTGTAAGTATATATATATATATATATATATATATATATATATATATATATATATATATATAGAGAGAGAGAGAGAGAGAGTAAAGTAAAAAAAAATCGATTCAAACGCAAGGACCTTTGAACGGTCAATGATGCAGCAACCAATCAAAACATGTGGTCCTTTCTAACCACACTGCGGCCAAAACCGCAGAAAACCACACCCAGAAGGCGGTGTTTGCAGTCCAGATGACAAAAATACGGTTTTAAACCGTGCCTACTCCCAGAGGCTTAGTATCTAAAATGAGGGTTGAATTGATTAGTTTCAAAATTTGTTGCTTTAGATATGTGCAAAAAAGGCCGAAAAAGATGGAAAGTTTGGTTCATGATTCCAACAAAATCGAATCAAATCAAAATCTTTTTTATAATGATAGGCTTGGTTGTTACAAAACATCATCCAAATACATATTTTAAAATTCTAAATTTATATAATGCTGCCTTTTTCTATTTCAGATTTGTTTAGACTTTAGATTAACATATATTTATATTTTTGAGAATTTAAAACTTTCTTGGAATTCTTTTAATTTCTCATGTTTCAATTGATGTAAAAACATTGAGTAAACCTACAAAGGGTGTTTTGGCAGGTTTAAGAGTATACATGCTTTAAGAGTATACATGGTTTTCGTCAATCCAAAGGAATTTTTTTTATCCGATTAACATGAATCAAACGTTTTAAATGGATTATCACAAATTAGGGACCAAGAAAAATATAAAAAATAATTATCACATTAAAAATTAACAAATAATCTGATTATTACTAAATTCAAAAAGTAAATAACTTGAAGTACTCCGCCCCCGAAAAAGGGGGTTTAGAATTAGAATTAGATCAAGCTTAGCTTTGATGGCGTCCACTTGTCTCCGCCATTAACAATTCTCCCTTTGAATTGCAATTCAAATACTTTCCTTTGATTCAACCACAAGACCTATATAATATACCACTTCAGATACCTAATATAGTATCCGAACTCACTTTTTCCGAAGTAAAACAAAAGGAATCAACCTCAACATTGACAGCGAAGAAAACAGGTGATCTTCTAATTTTGATAATTCGATAGCTTAATTATGTGTCGATCGTTGCTCTTATCAATTCTATGTTTTGATTTGATCTTAAGTTATCGATTAGCAGGGTAATCGATGATTACGAGATTTTTAGTTTTATGATCGTCGTTTTTCTTCAGCTTAGGTTATTGGTTGATTAGTATTGTGTGTTAGATATACATATATGTTCCTTGAAATTCCAGGATTTAGTTGGACTACTGTAGGGTTAATTTATCGAATTTCATGCAGCATCTGTGATTTTGGAATTATCAACTCGTTTTAGTTTTGCTCAAATTATATAATCGTTGTTTTATTCTTATAGTGTCTCAATAGATTGAGTGGAGTGCTAGAACAAGATAAACCTTGGATGCATTAGAGTTTGGGAAAACAACAAAGGGAGTATGAATTACAAACTCTATAGAGGATTTGCCAGGGAAGTTTCCTGAATGGCTATGTAGTCTGATGAAACTCGGATCTGTTGGTGAACATTTGCATATAGCATAAGTGACCTGGTGCTTCAGTTTTACATAGTATTTTCTTGATCAAAACGGAACAAATGGAATCTAAACTGTAAGTGCACAATTCTGGTGAAATTGAGAGTGTGATCATACAATATAGTTACTGCCATGACCATTGAGGTTTCATGCTCTTCTGGTCAATGGCTTAAGAAAGAACCACATTCTGTTTTAAATGATGGGGTGTTGGCTGGGAAGATTTCAAAGAACAACATATCTATAAGCACAGGTGAGGAGTTCTCCATGGAATTTCTTCAGGATCGTGGCACTGTAAGACAAGTTCATAATGTTTATGCCCTGAGCAATGGGACATTACCAAAGGATAATGGCAACCATCATCTTGTTTACGAGGAACTTAGTGTTATGCTTGGGTTGCAGAGGGTGGATTCTGCATGCAGTTCTGGTATGGCTGAGAGTACTTCTGTTAAAGGATCTCTTTCTAAACCAAGTGCTCCATCAGCCATTGTCGTTGATTCGGCTCCCTCTTTGGCTCCCCGAGCTTCAGGATCAGGAGTTTCAGATGAGTCTCAAAGAGAAAAGATTAAGTTTATCTGCGGATATGGTGGTAAAATCTTGCCTCGCCCTAGTGATGGGAAACTGAGATATGTGGGAGGTGACACACGTATTGTTTCAATACAAAAGAATATATCATGGGAAGAGCTTATTAAGCAAAATAGTGAATTTTGCAATCAACCACACACAATCAAGTACCAGCTTCCAGGAGAGGATCTTGATTCTCTTATATCCGTGTCTTCTAACGAAGACCTTCAGAATATGATAGAGGAGTACAATGCCCTAGGAAACCTTGATGGTTCCCAACGACTCAGGATATTCTTGATTCCTCATAGTGATTCTGAAACCACATGTGCAATTGAATCCAATGGTAATCAGCAGCAAAATCCAGATTATCAGTATGTTGTTGCAGTCAATGGAATAGTTGATCACAACCCAAGATTTCCTCAGAAGCATCCCCCCTCTTTTGATATCTTGGAAGATAGCATTGGCCTCAATAACTCAAATGTCACTCAACAACTTTGTGAACCCTTAGTTATCACCAACTCTCCTGAAAACTTTCCTCTCAGTTCTTCTGATCTAGTTCCACAAAGGGATTTGATGAATGGTCATGCACAAGCAAACAAAAATCCAAGTATTGAGATCCCAGTACTCAAGGGCCGAGCGTTTCATTCTGAAATTCCTATTCAACAACCTACTGATACAACAGATATACCTTTGGGGCTTGATGCTAATGGGCTTCATCCTGGGATCCCACATGCATTTTCTGATACCCGACTCCAGGAACTTCAAGGAAGCTCTTCTACATTAGGCTTTGCACCACCATTGATACATCCACAGTTGGAATCTGCTGAACAACATGAAAATGTTGTAATTGAGATACCGAGTGTTTCTTACAATCATACAGATTCTTTGCAAACTCCTTTTGGTTCTGAATCTTTGAAGAGAGCATGTGACGCAAATTGCATAGATGAGAAGATCCAAGCAGCGAAGGAAGATCCAAGGAAAATTCTTGGAGTGCAAAACAATTCCAAGGAAAACATCCAAAGTTTCTCTGAAGCTGCAAACTTTTCTAACAACATTTCATCTGCAACTGCTAATGGTGACATCAATAAAGCATTAAAGCCTTTAAAGGTCAATTATGATCAGATACCTGTACTGCATTACCTGAATGTCTCAAACCACGTAATCCCTGCATCAACTGCAACTAATGTAAAGCATGCTATTAACAGCCAAAGAATTACCGAGAATCAGCAGCATGTAACAAATGGAATCGAAAATGGTCAACAGGGAATCAGTACGCAATGGGCCCATAACCCTGAAAAATCTTTGACTGATCTAATTCCTGGCTTATCCGATAATGTATCTCATGAGTATGCTGTTCAACTGCCATTGATGCAGAATCCAACTACAGCTGCTGGTCATAGGAGGGAAGTTTCACTGATGGATGAAGACTTTTTCATCTACACCAAACAAGAAGTTGGTAACTCGAATCACGAAGCATATTACAATAAAATGCAGAAAGAAATGGAAGTTCCATTTATCAAGGACATGAAAGATAATCAACTGGAGTTGCCCGACCTTTTGGGAAATATTACTGATGTTGCAAGCAATTCCCCTCTGTTAGATGCAATCAGCACTGAAGCTCAATCTTCTAATGCAACAGAAGCTGAAAGCACTTTCTCAGACTCCAATGTCGAGGTATGCGCTTTTTCTATCAGATATTATGATCCAGTTTTAAGGTAATAGGCAGTTGACCTTTAGTTAAGGTATTTCCATATCTTTTGCAGAATGCTGCAACAGATAAAGGAAGTAAGGATGACCCATTTAGTAATGCATTGATAGCTGAAATGGAAGCTGATATGTATGGCCTCCAGGTACAACACTACGTTCTACATCCACATATACGTACATATAGACATACATACATAAATATAAACATACATACATACATACATACAGATAATAAAGAATGCTGAACTCGAAGAACTAAGAGAATTAGGATTTGGAACATATGGAACTGTATATCATGGCAGATGGCGTGGATCAGATGTTGCTATTAAAAGAATCAAGAAAAGTTGCTTTGCTGGGAGATCATCTGAGGAAGAACGTCTGGTAGGTCATCCATCTATAATTACTATTTTGCCCTTAGAGTTTCCTTTCTATGTAACTCCTATAAATAAAAACTAGTGGACTTCTATAATTGTCCAGGCGAATGATTTCTGGAGAGAAGCACAGATCCTTTCAAATCTTCATCATCCAAACGTGGTTGCATTTTATGGAGTTGTACCAGATGGAGCTGGTGGAACTTTAGCTACTGTAACTGAATTTATGGCAAATGGATCACTAAGAAATGTCCTAGTAAAAAAAGACAGGTAAAAAAAAATTCACTTTTATCTCTCATGAAAATGAAACCTTTGGTTGGTTCCTAGCTTTGTGTCTCAAGTGTGTTGAATTATTTTGATCTCATTTTAGGTCACTTGATCGTCGTAAAAAGCTCATAATAACCATGGATGCAGCTTTTGGGATGAAATATTTGCATTCCAAAAACATTGTCCATTTTGATCTAAATTGTGACAATTTGCTGGTTAATATGCGTGATCCACAATGACCTGTTTGTAAGGTAATTAAAACTATTACCACCATTGTTAATTTTTCATTTTTTATTTTTTGGTTTGTAATATGAATCCATAAGTATTTGTAGGTTAGAGACTTTGGACTGTCAAGGATCAAACGGAATACTCTAGTTTCAGGTGGTATGAGAGGTACTTTACCATGGATGGCACCAGAATTATTAAATGGTAGCACTACCTGAGTCTCTGAAAAGGTCAGTAGTACACCTCATAAAATAAAATGGCAACAAACTTTTTTTTAAATAGTTGCTTTTGCATTTAAATAAGTTAATTGTTGTTATTAATTAATTAATAGGTTGACGTGTTCTCATTTGGCATTACTATGTGGGAGATCCTAACTGGTGAAGAACCTTATGCAAATATGCATTGTGGGGCAATCATAGGTAAGCAACCTCTTCTCTTCTTCTCTACTCGAACAAACAAACAAGAAATAGCAAATGTACTTTGGTTAATTTGTTTGTTAATAACATTGCCGTTTCATTTCATGTTTTGACAGGGGGGATCGTGAAGGATACCCTTCGGCCTATTATACCAGAAAAGTGTGATCCTGAATGGAAGAACCTGATGGAGCAATGCTGGTCCGTGGACCCCACCATCCGACCTTCATTTACTGAAATCACAAACCGACTGCGGGCCATGTCCAAGGCCCTCCAGCAAAATGGGCCCAAAAAGGGCTCACAGTCGCATGCATAGACTTCACTTCACTTCACTAGTAAGCAGGTAAAGTAGTAAATACTAAACACATATACTGTTTTTCATCCGTTCCATATGTTTTGATTTTGATTGCTCATGAATTTTGTCATTTGTTCATTCTTTTTCGACTGAAAACCAGTTTGTGTGAATAGTATAAAAGTTTACGGATAGTATTATGCTCCTTTCACTTCAGTAATCTGTTTCTGCTTATCATTATGATTATCTATCTGTATCTGATTATTCAGGGGTTATGTGATTTGAATCATCAATTTCATATACTGGGAGGTTAACCAATCATTTGCCATAAATAATAATTCTTACAACTTCAAGCAATACAAATATGTCTCTACATTATTTCTAAATCTTAGGTCTCACTTAAAATGAGTTGGATTGATTCGCTAACATTTTTTATTTCAATAAAATAATAATATATCTTTCCATGGATACAATATTTTGGGAAGTTGTATGTATTCATATGGATTTTAAGCATCCCTTTAATAAGGTTTTTTTTTCTTCATTAAAGATGCTCTAAGGTGTTGTTTGTTTTGGAAGTGGTTAAATGTCTTTTGTCTTTTTCCATGTTTGCGGAAGAAGACGTGCATTTGAGAAACGTCTACCTGCCAGAAGGAAAAGTCCTCAAAAACTGTTTTTGTAGAAAAACAAGCGAGACCTAAGTCTTAAGTTTGTCTTTGGTACGGGCTATCATGTGTTTTTATTTTTTGATTTTAAAAGAAACCTAAATTAAAGAAAAAAAAATTTCATACAACTTTTATTTTGGAAATTAAAAACTTTTAATCCAAAAAATATTTCAATAGTTTTTATAGCTTTTATATTTTAATATTGAGCTTTTTATTCACATGTTCTTTTTTGTATTTTACACATTTTAAAGGATATAAATTGTCTAATACTTTTATATAGCTATCCCTTACCAACTATTTTTGCAAAACATACCCTGTGATTAGCTTTCAATTGAATTTGTTACCTTTACTGTAAACAAATGCAAATATAAAGTTGAAACTCACAAAAATGTATAGAAGAGGAAAAATAAGTCTTAAAAAGCTAATATTATTTGTATTTTTATAATTTGAAGAAAATGGGAAAGAAATGTGCTAGACATTTATTTTCTTTCCAAAATAGATTGCTTTCTCTTCCACTATTAATGAAGTGTTTGACCCTAAACAAAAGGTTTATTTGGTGGAAATAAAATTTGGCAAGGTTTTATGGGAAGTCGCCGTGAATACCAAAACCCCTTTAAAGGGTTTAATGATGGATTTGAACCCAACTCAATCTACCACTTCATAGTTCATACCATGAATCCACGATCTAATGTCTTCAACACTTGTTACTCTTCATATTAGTGGTTTATTACTTATGTTTAAAATTCAAACAAAAATTAAATTTTCGTTGCGATTACCTTTAGAAAATGAAAAATGGATCGGATCCCTACCCAAAAATAAAATATCATATTTGGTTTTGAAAAAGTTTCAAAGATATGTTATATTTATATCTATCAATATCACTAAACAAACAAGAGAATGGTCATTGTTCGATGCTACAAACTATTCGCATCCATGTAGATCTTGGCTTATAGAAGCAACATATTTGAGATTTGTTAGATCGGTTTAATATATTCCGAAGTGTGAATATCATAATTATGATTGTTTGGATAATCCTAATGGTTGTGTTACAAAATAGATAACAGATATTCATAATTGTAATTTATTCACCTTCTTATAAAATACATAAAATTTATTCAAATGATTTTGAAAATACATGGATTTGGTAAACCAATGTGTTGAAGTCACTAAAACCCATGGTTGGAGTAAAACTTAGTGGTTTGCCAACATGTTTGAAGTGCTCTTTGTAACTCTTACAATCATTAGCAAACTTAGTCACCCCTCAATGTTTTTTAATTTCTAGATTAATTTGTACCACCAACTTTATTATTTAATTATCTTATAATAAGTTTATTAGATTTTAGCGACCAATTTGTATTAATACAAGTAAGAAGTAAAAAAACAAAATTTGCAACGTAAAGATAGCCGGTTGCGGGGTTTTGAACAATCGAATTACATTAAACTAGACGAAAGCTCGCGCGTGTCGGAAAAATAAAACTATAACGATTAAAATTATGGCAAATATATCGCGATTATTACATTAATATATTATTGATACATATATGTTATTAGAAAGATTTATATCTTTGTTATTAATTTTAACATTAATAATTTTTTATACTAACCATTTCATCAACTTGTCACTTACTAATATCTAATTATTTTTTTATATGTTATTAATGTCATCCATTTGTTGCAAAACATTTTGATTATTTCGAATCTTAGTTTTGTTAATAAATTATAAAAAAATACAATAAAAGATAAGCTTCAAATGGAAATTAGAAAATAAAGCAACAATACTAAAATGATAAACAAAAGAATAAACTTTAATAATAAAACAATAACAAACCATAAGTCTCAATTAGAAATTAAAGAATTATGAAATAATATTAAAATAAAAAACAAAAACATAAACTATAATAATAGAATACAGTATAAACATGAAGAATAAAATAAAACAAAAGACATAATAATAATCTGTTTGATGAAAATCCTATCACACAACCATCTTATTGCTCATGTTTTGTTTTTTTCAATTTTTTTTCTTAAAATCCTAAAAATCTAATCTACATCCATGAAGTATATATATATATATATATATATATATATATATATATATATATATATATATATATATATATATATATATATATATATATATAGATGGTTCACTTGAGATTAAAAAGAAATTAGAGATCTTGAGATTCACCCTCAGCCACATATTTCTCATTTGCCGTTCTAACGCTCCAGCGTACTGGCAGCAGCGGAGTATGCCTAATCATAAATGATTATATGACAGAAAGGTATAATCATATATGATTATACATGTTTATATGTATATGCCTAATCATAAATGATTATGCATATATGTCTGTTCAAAAATTGAATAATCATATATGATTATGACAGTTGGTAGTAGAAGAGGTGGTAGTGGCAGAGGTGGCGGTGGTATAAGTGGCGGAGTGGCGGTAGTGGGGTCGGTTGGTGGCAAAGGTAGTTATAGTGGCGGTGGCGGTGGCAGTTGTGATGGTAGGGATGGTGGCGGAGGAGAAAGGAACGGATAACGCTATATAATCATTTATGATTATAAAAGACCCGCTCCACCGATACCCCAGAGGGTCAAAGCGGCAGATGTAAAATATATAGCTGAGGTTGAATCTCAAAATCCTTATTTTATTTTGAATATCAATGGAACCTATGTCTCTCTCTCTCTCTCTCTCTCTCTATATATATATATATATATATATATATATATATATATATATATATATATATATATATATACACACACACACACAAAATTTCATAATTGGTCCCTATGGTTTGCAAAATATTTCACTTTGAGGACTTTCATGGAAAACGTCACGCCACTAGTCCCAGTTGTTTGCAAAATTTCAAGAATAGTCCTCCTGCCGTTTCATCTAATTTTTCAGCTGTTAGATTTTTATGAAAAATACTATTTTACCCTTGCACCAAAATTGTAATATACTACAAACCTCAAGGACCATATATATATATATATATATATATATATATATATATATATATATATATATATATATATATATATATATATATAATTTCAACAATTTGATAATTTTTTCTTTATCTTTTTGACATTTTGTTTTTTTATTTTTATTTTATAATTTTAGTTATTTATGGTTTTTTTAATGTTTTTATTTATTTTGATTTAGGTAAATAAACTTAAACTCGGCAAACCATGTCTAAACAGTTTTTTCTTTAACTTTTCTTATTTGTGAATTGAAGCATTAATATTTTTTTTAAACTTTCTTTAAAACAAATTTATGCAGTTACAGTTTATGTTTTTTTTTATTTGGATGTTCCATAGTTAATATCGTTAGTAACTTTATGTTTGTATTTATCATTATCATTATTTCACTTTTGTTTTATGTATTTTTTTTTATAATTTTAGTTATTTATTATTCTTTTATTGTTTTTATTTATTTTGATTCAAGTCATGAAAAATAGAAAAACAAAAAATAAAAAATTAAACACCAAAATTGTAATATACTCTAATATATTAATACATTTTATGTTTTTCGTGTTATTTTTTAGTTTTTTCCTTTTTTATTTTTTCCCGTTGTTTCGTTATATTTTTCATCAATTTAATAAAAATCTTTTGATCTTTTTCAAAAAGTGTAAAATGTATGAATATATTAAAGTATATTACAATTGTGTTGTTTGAGTTTTTTTGGATTTCTATTTTTTTTTTAAAATTTTAGTTATTTATGATTTATGTAATTTTTTATTTTGAAACAAGTAAAAAAAAGTTTATATTTATATTTCTAATTCAGTCCATTTTTTATATATTTGTACTTCTTTAGTGGTTATTTTATATATGTTACGATAATTTAAAATTAAAAAAAAAACCAAATGGGTTGTCTATTGAGAATTAATGTTTCCCTGTGTGATATTTGCATAAAAATCCCTGACTAGGCTACTTAAATCGTCCGCATTTATAGCCCGAACAAGGTCCGCCATGGACCATTCGGGAGGTAACTGCCTTTCGGTGGTGTAAAATAAGAGTAGTACCAAAGGTAGCACCCTTTGATTCCAAAATAAAAAATGGAAAATTGGCTATGGAGATTCCGTGCGGTCAGAAATTAATACAGACACAAAGGGCTTCGACAGGAAAGGAGTTTCGATCCAATCCATTCTTGGGAAAAATCAAGACAAAAAAGTGATGGGTTTTATGCATAAGAACAATCCTATGTGCTCATACAAACCCTAATGCTTGGATCTAGGTTTCTCTATTGTACATGCTTTGAATCCAAGACTAACAAACTTAGATCTAACATATTATAAACTGAATTAGGGTTTAGAGAATTACCTTTGATTGTTATATAGCAATAACAATCAATTCCTTGCTTGGATTGGCCTTAGAAAGCTTAGTGCCTCAAGTGCTGCACCTCTAATGGAGTCACAAACACCATATACAACTTGGATGAAGAGGAGAAGAAAGGGGAGGCACCAAAAACGGCTGGAACCCCTAGAGAATCAGTTGTCCACGTTTTTGGAGCCTAAGGGGTCCTTTATATACTTGTGTGGGCTGCTAGGGTTTTAGTCAAAACCCTAATGGATAGCTTAAACTCTAAGCAGCCCATGGAACCTTCTAGATAAGGCCATGGACGAAAATATGATGGGCTTCCATCATAATTTCGTTCACCCCTTGTTCCATCAGCATTCCTTAGCCCAATAACTCAATTATCCAATAATTGCAGTCCAGTCCCCTAAGTTTAATTAATCTCTTTTAATTATCAATTAATTCTTGACTAATATCAATTAAACAATATGATTTCTCCTTTAATATATTATTCTCATAATATATTAATAAATCATATTTAAACCTTTATCTCCTTAAATCATCCTACATATTGCTATGGTGAAGGCAACCCAAAAGGACCATGCTCATAATCGGGTCAAGTACATACCAAAATAGTTATGGACTTAGACACTAATCCAACAGTCTCCCACTTGGATAAGTCTAATAACTATTTTCCGTATGACTTCAGAACCTGATCAGCAATCGTAGCTTTCAAAAGCCGCTGTCAACTCTGATCTTATCAGATAGCGTGTCCTCTAGATAAGGGATTATATATTCCTCCATTCTCAAGATATCGTATAGACATAAGACATGAATTTCAATCATTCTCTCTATACTGTTTCCCGACTTCCGATTTATGACGACTGATAACAGACTACAATTGAACACATCAACTTAGTCCCGGCTTGGCCAAGCGCTTAGGTGTCATCACTAAATCATCGAGAGGCCCATAGATATCGCTTTTATCCTACTTTGGGTAAAAGGAATGGATAAACTTTGACTCAAATGCTCGCTTGCATTTACTGATCGAATCACACACAACAGTAAGTTTTATAACACCAAGTTACTGGTGCGTTTACTTATTGTGTAACCGACCAACAAATAACAACTCACACGTCTCGGTTTCAATAATATACAATATTATCGTCTCACTAATCACTCGTGATAAATCCATGAAGTGATCCAAGTGAGCGTGGGTTTAATCCAATACTCTAATCTTATCAAAGCACTCACGAACTCTGCAGCAAACTTGTGCCATGTCTAAACACTTCAGACAATCTACAAACATATTCATGACAGTCTTTATTCATACCTACTCCCAACGTACGATCGACTGTGGATGTTTGAATAACCTAGTTATTCTGGAAGTCAAAACATGCAAACTGAAACATAATAATAATACTTAATGCTATATGGCCCCAAACTTGTGAGAGTAAATAAAACACTTATATTTAACCACCATATTGATTACTCATTATTATCATTTAATGTTTCGGATAGTCAACTCATTATTTGAATTACAACAACAACTGTCCCATGCTCTAAGCATGCACACTTTGTTTCCTATGGTCCATGCTTTGTGAAATAGAACAATTGAAAACTTTTCCAATGATTCTCATTTCACAATTCCTCAATCCCCATTATTAGTGTAAGAACACAAGGTTCTTCCACTACTAGAATATGCTAGATTCTAACATTTTACGCAACGATCCTTTCGTAAAGTCATAGCACAAAAGTCACCAAGACTTGGCTAATGAGATTACAAAGTACTTACTTAGAAATTGTTACAAGACAATTCTATAGACGTGAAGTCTCACATTCAAAGTACATTCCTTTGAACATCCTTCTTGCATAAAAGTTTCTAATCTAGACATAGATTCTCAATATCCAATTCCCAATATGGAAACATTTCCACATTTGCCATATGACAACTCATTCTTAATAGAATCTTATCTATTCATAATAATGTCGATATGGTCCATCCAATACCATACTTCCAACTACTCACAAGCGACAAATCCTCAGCGAACTTTGGATCGTCCTTTGATAGTTGTTTAATTATTTTAGTCAAAACCAATTCTAGTCCTTTTTCCCTCTTAATGCGCTAGGCATTTGGAAAATTTTAGAATGGTAAATCATTATAGCATTTGCAATCGATCCTATACCCGAAGTGTATGGGACACGATGCATAATGTCTCACATAAAGATATGATACTTTACCAATCTTTTGCCATAATATTTTATGTGTCATGTTCTCATAATTCGAACTATGAAGAGGGATGCCGTAATCATAATCGAATTTTAAGAACTCACAATGTATCCTTTGATTGAAACTATTAAAATTTCTCAATCTAAGCTTTAGATTTTGAAACGAAGTATAATATTCTCTCCCTTAATTATAGCAAAACAACTTTTCAACCCATGCAACTTTGCAAATTGAATCTTTGTTTTTCTATAATTAATATTGCTAACTTGCAATACTTGCCATAATAATCATACAAGCATAACACTTATGCTCCCACTATCATGATGATTATCATATAAGCATAACATTTATGCTCCCACTAGCTTTGACATGTATTCAAAAAACAAATGAACTTCCAGAAAACAATGCCTATTGAATTTCTGAAATTCATATTTCTAATACCAGATGCTTCGATAAGCCTTTATCTAAGCTTCTTAAACTTATACACCTTTGGCTTAGATAGCTCATATGTGTGTTTAAACAATTTAGAACTTATGTTACTAAGTTCCAAATGTTCAACCTAATTGCCAAATCTCACAATTCGAACTATGGAAAGGGATGCCGTAACCATAATCGAATTTGAGAATACAATTTTCACAATTGCTATCTTCTTAAGATCTCTCTTAGTGAAAGCATTTCCTTACAGTCATTTTCATGAAGGAGGGAATCTTATGACACTTAGATTTTATGGTGTATTAGTTCCTATCCATGTGAATTTGCCAAAACCAAAGTTTGTGACAAATCCAAGCTCATATGGACTGAACTTTCTTAATCTTGATTTCTTGCCTTATGGTAACACGAGTGCCCACCATGTCTTCCAAGTAGTTTAGTAACTTGTCCTTACATATTAATGTACTTTCCATCGATTAAGGCTTTAGTATGCATTCAAATGAGAACTCATAGAACTCATATACACAATTAACTCAATTGGAATGGCACAGAAACAAAATAATGTCAGCACGATAGGTTGTAAACCTCAAGTCGTGTGCTAGTGATGATCGACAAGGTTTATTCTTGATTTGTTTTCGAAAACTTTTCAAAAACATTAAAAACTCCCACTGACTCCTTGACATATTAGATTCTCTTATCAAGAAACATTTCTTGATAAACAAATATTCAAGAGTTAGTGTAGCATTTATCAAGACAAAACACTTCACAAATTGGTCTTATTTGTTCTTTGTCTTATCCAAGACATCACAACTTACCAATTGCAAATGTGCAAGAATAAGAAAACTTTTCTAAGTTCCACATTTGATGAGTGTTATAAACCTACTTAATACTTTTCACTCAATGTCACAATCTTGACTTTAAGACTTGATATTAGAACGAAGTATGATTGACTTCTTGATTTAACCATTTCTATAATTCTCGATTCCTCTTCTTAGACATGCAAGTGCACTAAGACTCACTTAGAGGATCAATTGAGATATGGTTCTTAATCATTAAGACTTCATCATAAAACACAATAAAAGGTACTCTCCCTTCTTCTTAGAATGGAGAAACTTTTATCTTTCTGCCTTCTTGATTCTTCTTATTCGTTCTGCTATTGATTGAAACTATTTCAGTTAACTCATAATTATACTCAATCTTATAAGTATAACCATATTTACTAAACTTTAGTAAATCATGACGAATATCTTTGTCACTCTTGTGGTAGACTTGATCAACGTACGACCTAGTGTACTCGATCTCCTAGTTCTTCAATTGACACTTTGTCAAAGAATTAGTCTAAGTTTCCCAAATGTGAAAGTTTTTCATTCATCATACAATACACATTGCATGATTCCAAGTTTCTGTCCAATTGAAACTTGGGCGATGAGAAACTCTCCCTATTTGGTAAACTTTTGACATTTCCACAAATAACATAATTAAGAATCAAATCCATTATTTCTAATAATAGAAACATTCAAACATCAATTTTTCATACATGCCATCGCAAGGATAAACAAATCAAAATTCATTTTATTGCGGAAAAAAATTTGTCCTTACAATGCAATTCAATTGAAAAACAATGTTATTACATTTTTCTTAACAATCTATTCTAACTCCAAGTAGTAGCTCAAGAATCCATTCTTCAAGTAATGCGATCGAAATCCATTTCTTCATGATTAGATTCAGCTCACTTCTTCCCTTAAGCTTCCTCTTTTTTCTTCGATCCTACAAAACATCAAAATGCAATCTTATCACATCATGTATTAAGAATCTAGAATAGGAACTTAAAAAGAGTCAGATAATGGATTTTACCTGAAGTAGAGCCATACGTCTTGACTCTCCCATCTCTTAGATCTTTCAGGTAGTTAGGGCAGCTTCGTCTCCAATGCCCCTTCTCTTGGCAATAAAAGCAAATGGACTCCTTTGGCACAACACATCGGACAATCACAGACTTAGTTCTTTCTGGACTTCCAATGTTGCCAGTGTCCATTGAAGTTTGGGAGTTTGATTCACTAGACAAATTTGCTTGACCAACACGCCAAATCATTGCTGATTCAGCAGCTATACGCAAACAGGTGAGATCAATTAGGATCACGTCGTGGTCCATCATATAGTACTCTCTAACGAACTCACTATATGATTCAGGAAGTGACTGAAGAACCCAGTCAACAACCAACTCGCTTGAAATCTCGACACCCAACATGCTTAACCTATCAATGTGTGACTTCATCTCTAAGACGTGTGCACACACAGGTTTCCCATCTTCGTGTTTACTTGCCAAATGGGCTTGAGTGAGCTTGAACTTTTCAAGCCTTTGAACTTGTGGGTCAGGGAGAACAATTGGAGGAGGTGGAGGAAGTGAAGCATGACTCTTATTTCCTTGATCATATCTCGGAACGTCATCTTCATTTGGAAAGCTTGTTCCAAAGGATTTGGGAAGACCATTGTAAGATGTAGACATCTACAAAACGGGAGAAAATTCAAGTTAAGTTGATTAGAATTCTTGATGCAACACCCAAATGAAACATCAAGCTAGGATCCAACACAATACTCTACAACCTAGAAGAGGGATGTCGTAATCTAGTTGCAGAATATTTGAAGGTAGGTAAATGACGATTTACCAATTTCCACCATGAAAAACGAAAAAGAAGTTTAAGTTTTAAATGAATTGAAACTCCTATATCTTTTGAGATTCATTGAACTTTTCAATGGCATGTTTAATCTCGATTATGCCCTACTATTTGTGACTGGGATGCCGAGGATCACAAATAAGGTGTGAATAACCATACGAATCACGTGGTGCACCCAATGCTACAATCACCTAATCAATGTGCCAGTTAGCCACACACGCTCCATTGATCTATGATAAGCATCGAGCCACCCTTCGCCACCAATGTCATCCCCAAATTAGTGTGCCGGTTAACCACACATGCTCCACTAACGTTTGACAAGGGTACGAAGTGTAATTCCATGGGTTAGCATACAATTTCACATTTTGCCTAAAGTAACTATGATTTGGGAATTTGAAAAAGCATTTAGTTACTTTGTACTTCATTATACTTATAATGGAAGGTTTCTGTCCTATCCTACCCGTTCGGCTAACGACCCTCCACTAGTCAAGAGTGCGGTGGGTAAGAGTGGATACCCATTCAATCGCCATTTTATAGGCAATTTCCTTAAACACCCCTTATAGACCAACTTCGTGAATGAGGCCTACTAACGGTAAGACTGACTGTTTACTCATACATATATATAATATTAGACTTTTAATGTTATATATAGTATAGGGGGTATTATACACTTTTAAAATACTAGGTGGTTTAATTTAGTAAAATTATACTTTTAATTTAATTAAATGTAAACCAAGACTTTATGGGTTTATTAAATCACTTTTAATTATACACTTTAATTAATTAATAAAACCATAAGGGTGTGATTTGAACTTTTCAAATTACTAGAGTTTTAGAATTTAACATTTCAAAATTAAACTTTTAGTCAAATTTTAAATTCCAAAACTTGAGGGCAAGTTTTGAAACATTTCAAAACATTAGGGATCAGACAACAAATAATTCAAATTAAACAATTGATTTCATAATTATCTATATTTGACCTAATCTTATTTTAGTCATTAGATAATTACCAAATAATTTGAAATAATCCATATTTATCATATAAACAAACTATTATTTAAAAGATTTGAAATTATCTATTGTTTTGGCAAGGATAATCACTAATTTAA
This sequence comes from Lactuca serriola, assembly GCF_051521515.1. NCBI lineage: Eukaryota > Viridiplantae > Streptophyta > Magnoliopsida > Asterales > Asteraceae > Lactuca > Lactuca serriola. The sequence continues at coordinate 136,634,637 of NC_136415.1, forward strand.
GATAAAAATCGGATTTTAACTTCAAAAAACGAATTAGGTATCAAATCCAAGTCAAAACAGCAGCAAAAACCCGGAATTCCCTCTGTCTGACCCCTGGACTCGCCGAGTCAGGGACTGGACTCGCCGAGTCAGGGACATACTCGCCGAGTTCATCCACTGACTCGCCGAGTCAGGTCGGGCAGAGGCCAAAAATCGATTTTCCAGCAAATAAAGCAGTTAAGCATCACATACAACTGAAACCAATCAAGGCTCTGATACCACTGATGGGTTTTATGCATAAGAACAATCCTATGTGCTCATACAAACCCTAATGCTTGGATCTAGGTTTCTCTATTGTACATGCTTTGAATCCAAGACTAACAAACTTAGATCTAACATATTATAAACTGAATTAGGGTTTAGAGAATTACCTTTGATTGTTATATAGCAATAACAATCAATTCCTTGCTTGGATTGGCCTTAGAAAGCTTAGTGCCTCAAGTGCTGCACCTCTAATGGAGTCACAAACACCATATACAACTTGGATGAAGAGGAGAAGAAAGGGGAGGCACCAAAAATGGCTGGAAACCCTAGAGAATCAGTTGTCCACGTTTTTGGAGCCTAAGGGGTCCTTTATATACTTGTGTGGGCTGCTAGGGTTTCAGTCAAAACCCTAATGGACAGCTTAAACTCTAAGCAGCCCATGGAACCTTCTGGATAAGGCCATGGACGAAAATATGATGGGCTTCCATCATAATTTCGTTCACCCCTTGTTCCATCAGCATTCCTTAGCCCAATAACTCAATTATCCAATAATTGCAGTCCAGTCCCCTAAGTTTAATTAATCTTTTTTAGCCACAAAATTAATTATCAATTAATTCTTGACTAATATCAATTAAACAATATGATTTCTCCTTTAATATATTATTCTCATAATATATTAATAAATCATATTTAAACCTTTATCTCCTTAAATCATCCTACATATTGCTATGGTGAAGGCAACCTAAAAGGACCATGCTCATAATCGGGTCAAGTACATACCAAAATAGTTATGGAATTAGACACTAATCCAACAAAAAGGACATGTCAGTGACCTAGCACAACAAAGCACTCTCCGAGGGCATGGAATGTCTTATTTTTTGGTAAGAATCTCCGAAGTAATGTCTCTGTTAGATTTTCCGGTCGAAATACGGGAAAAGTCCATTCAATTCTTGATGGAAATGGAGTTTTGCGAATTCTCCCTGGAACTAGAAGATCATTTCGAGATCTTCGAACATATTCGAGGGTTCAATGTCACTATTGTAACTTCAGCCAACACATAAGATGAGACTTTACCATTGTGGAGCGGCTTTTTTCAAAAAGATGAGGGGGAAAGTCAGTAAGATGTCGGAGAAGCAAAATATACGAGATCACAAACGTAGATTGCTCGCGGCTAAGTATGAATTGAGACGAAAGTTTTATAAATTTGTAAAGATACCGATCGATCTAGTGATATGCGGGACAAACATCGTTAGAAGTTGTCCAAGTTGCCAAGAAAGAGTTCCTTTGCACTAATAAGAAACTGATGTATTTGACAAGAATCCTTAGTTAGAATGGGATTCCAACTCAGCACCTTTTGAGTGAGATTTTGAGAAGAGTTGCTCTTAAAAAAGGAAAACTAGCTAACACTTTTAAAATGTAACTTGCAAATTAAATCCTATTTTTATATGAAATATCAATAATATAAATTCAAGATTTTCTATTTGATAATAGACTAAAATAAAAAAATAATAATAATAAGAATTGGACTCTATAAAAAAAGTTGTTACAATATTTTAAATTGAAGTTTTTTTTTTCATTTACTTGAATCAAAATAAATAAAAAAATATTAGAAAAACTATAATTAACTAAAATCACACACACACACAAACATACACACACACACACACACACACATATATATATATATATATATATATATATATATATAATTTCAAATTTACAAAATTACACAAATAGTCCTTGAGGTTTGTGGTTTATTGCAAATTTGATACTAGGGTAAAATAGTTATTTTCATAAAAATCTAACAGCTGAAAAATTAGATTTAACGGCAGGAGGACCATTCATAAAATTTTGCTAACCATATGACCAGTGGCGTGACGTTTTCCATAAAAGTCTTACAAATGATATATTTTGCAAACCATATAGACTAATTATGAAATTTTGTCATATATATATATATATATATATATATATATATATATATATATATACTCTAAATCAACCAATTAATATATCATAAATTACAAAAACTCTTGATTTATAACAGTTAATTAGTTGAAAACTAAAGAGTTTTAGTATTAGAGTAGTATTTAATACAATTATAAAAACCTTTTTATTACTTATGATTACAATCATTATTAAAAGACAATTTAAGGGTCACTAGAGTTTCAAATGTATGAAGTTCATATTTTTTCGTGTACATATATATATATATATATATATATATATATATATATATATATATATATATATAGAGAGAGAGAGAGAGAGAGAGAGAGAGAGAGAGCATTCTCAAAATCATATAATTTTCATTATAATTATATTAAAATCTATAACATTTTCCGTAAACCCAAAAACCTTTTAAGATATTTTTCACTAAAACAGATAATATAAGCTTGAGTTTGGTAATCCGAAATTGACTTGGCTTCGCTAAATGTCTCATCTCTAAAATCCCAGCTCGTACGCCATCCCTCTCATAGTAACGTTCAAACCCCATTTTTTAATAGTAGTATGACTACCAAAGACAACAATATTTACATTCTCATTCTCAAGAATCAAGGCTACTCCTTTCACTTTGCTGGAAAATTCAACCATTTACTCATCTTGAATCTCATTCAACCTATAGCAATCCTAGTGGAATCTGTCATTGAAGAAATATATTTGCTTAATCCAAGTCTTCAGTTCACACTTCCTGCTTAAAGAGTATCAAAAGAAGTTGCAGGTTAAAAAAGAAGGATCAAATGTGTACGAACATATTGAAAGTCAAATAGAGAATGTGGACTAGGGGGGATATTCTCTTTTTGACTGGAGTTCTACGGTGAGAAAGAAAGTAATAAGTAAAAGCTCGTAAGTGAGAACTAGCTTAATAGATTCTACAACAATCATCCCTCAGACTCAAAAATTAAATAATGAAAATGGCTAACCTAATAACAGATTACAATCATTATTAAAAGACAACTAAATGGTCATTGGAGTTTCAAATTCATGAAGTTCAAGTATTTTTTGCCTCAATTATAATAGATAATAGGCGAATGGCCGCGCGTTGCGCAGAAGCACCTATATAGTTGAAGTCTTTACAAATATATGTTTTTTAAATATAACAATAACGTTGTTGTTAAATTTGATATTAATTCGTATACTAAATTGAGATAATATATTAATTATTTTGAACTATATGATAATATATACATCTATTATAACTTTATAATCTCAATCGTTTGAATGACTTCTACCTGCGAGTTACACATGAATAAAATTATATATAATATATGTTTTAATGTTATTTATAGTTGTTGTTATTGTTAATTAATTTTTTAACATTTATTTGATTAATGTTTTAATTTCTATCATTATAATTATTTAAAACATAAAACATTGTTTTTTGATTTTAAAGGTAACAATATAATCATTTATGTAGAGTTATTTTTAACTATTAATATTGTAAGTTATTTTAAGATAATTATTTGAAAACTTTTAACGATTATAAAAATATCTTTAGGAAATATTTTAGTTAAATTGAGATTACAATTTAGTTTTTGTATTTATCACTATAATTTATCACTTTTAACTATTTACAAAATATTCTTTGGTTTTTTAGGTGGAACTGAAATTTATATTTAAGTTGACATTGTAATTTTATATTTAAATTAACAATTTAAGTATTTTGTCCAAATTGTTCAAAAATTGTAGCTTTAAACTGATAATGGTTTACATTCAGCAACATATTAAATCTAATAAATTAAGTATAATATGTTAAAAGTTAAAGACATAACTTTATAAGTAGAAGTAAAGATATTATTTTAAAATTGAAATTTAGTTTATTTATGATTACACTTTAGGTTTGATATTTATTTAACCTTATTAACCAACTTATAATAATTATTAGAAAGACACTACAATTAATCACTTTTAACTATTTACAAAATATTTTTTGGGTTGTTTAAGTTAAACTAAAATTTATATTTAAGTTGACCCTGTAATGTTATATTTAAATTAATTATTTAAGTATTTTATATAATTTTTTCCAAAATTGTATCTTTAAAATGATAGTGGTTTACATCCAACAGTATATTAAAACTTATAAATTAAGTATAATATGTTAAAAGTTAAAAAAACATTATAAGTATAAGTAAAGATATTATTTAATATTAAAATTTAGTTTATATATGATTACACTTTAGGTTTGATATTTATTTAACCTAATTAACCAACTTATAATTATTATTAAAAAAAATTGAAAAGTCATGGGAGTTTCAAATGAATATGGTGAAAGGAAAAATGCATGGGAGTTTCAAATGAATATGGTGAAAGGAAAAATGCTTCATTTATAAGTATACTAGACGAATTCCCACGCGTTGCGCAGCGAAGATTAAAAATATATTGTTAAAATATTGTAAAATATATGTTTAAAATGGTTATGTTATTGACATTAACTTTGAGATAATATTTTTACACTAATATATATATATATATATATATATATATATATATATATATATATATATATATATATATAATCTCTATTATTTTGAACAATAATATTCATTGACATCAACCCATATTCCTCATTAATAGAATTAAATATAATTATCTATTTAGTATTATTTTTAACAATTATTATTATTGCTTAATTATATTTTTACTTATACGATCATTTTCTAATTTCAATAATGATGTTCATTTAAAATACAATTTATTTATAGCTAAATGTAATTTATAATTTGATGTTATTATCATTTAAAATTGTTATTCATTAATTTTAAACCATTTATTATTAATAATAAGTTAAAGAAGACTTGTAAGAAACACTTAATATTATTATTAAAATGTTAAAGATACACTAAATAATAAAGTGATAAGATAAACAATTTGCATTTCAAAAGAGACTTTCATGGATAATATGACATATCCATGTAATTTGATTTTATTATGTATAATTATTGCTTATTAATTTTAAAACTACTTGTTCTTATTAATAAGCGAAAGAAAATTTTAAAAAACACTTATTATTATAATTAAAATGTTAAACATATACTAAAATATAAAGTGATAAGATAGACAATTTGCATTTTAAAAAAGGCTTACATGGATAATATGGATAATATGACATATCCATGATTTTTAATTAATTATTGTTTTGAAGCAACATGAACATACAAACATGTATACAATAATTAATTAAATATTATATATATATATATATATATATATATATATATATATATATATATATATCACCTTCCATAACATATGACCGATAACATGAATCTAATCTAATTTAAATTAAAATTTCAACCACAACATACAATGATATTCTTAAAATAATACTTAAATCAAGAAAATATAAAAAAGAATTAGTATATAACAAACTTACAAATTAAAAACTTCAACATAATAACATGGCTCGAAAAATTGTTCAAAGCCCTCAAACCAGCACAAAAAACTTTAAACTTGTTTTCTTTGTGAATTTTGTATGTCATTTGTATTTGTGTGTCTATTCAAAAAGATTGACCTTTTTATAGTAGAATATCCATTAATTGTTTATTAAATATATTATATAAGTTATAAAACCTTTGAATTGTTAATCATTATTAAGAGACTTTTGAGTGATATTAATTAAAATAGGAGGTTTCAAATGCATGAGATGTTTGCAAATTTTTATGGGGGTTTCAAATGCATGAGGTTCAATGATTAATGATAGCTTTATAAGTATGTATGACTAGACGAATTCTCCCGCGTTGCGCATCGTAGGTTAAAATGCATTGTTAAAATATTGAAATATATATTTTAAAATGGTTATGCAAAAGATATTAATTTTGACATAATATTTTGACAATATTTTTCATTGACATCAACCCACATTCCATATGATTATTTTCTAATTTCAATAATGATGTTCATTTAAAATACATTTTCTTTGTTGCTAATGTTATGTAATTTATAAATTGATGTTATTATCATTTAAAATTATTGTTCTTTTGTTTTAAACCACTTTTTATCATTAATAAGTTAAATAAGACTTTTAAGAAACACTTAATATTACTATTAAAATGTGAAATATACACAAAATAATAAACTGATAAGATATACAATTTGCATTTCAAAAGAGACCTGCATGGATAATATTACATATCCATGATTTTTATAATTTGATTTTATTATTTATAATTATTGTTTATTAATTTTAAAACCACTTATTATTATTAATAAATGAAAAAAACTTTTAAAAGACACTTATTATTATAATTAAAATGTTAAACATATACTAAAATATAAAGCGATAAGATAGACAATTTGCATTTTAAAAGATACTTACATAGATACTATGAATAATATCACATATCCATGATTTTTAATTAATTACTGCTTTGAAGCAATACAAACATACAAACATATATACAATGTTTAATTAAATATTATTTATATCACTTTCCATAACATATGGTTGATAACATGAATCTAATCCAATTTACATTAGAGTTTCAACCACAACATACAATGATTGTCTTAAAAGAATACTTAAACAAAGAAAAATATAAAAAAGAACAAATTAAAAACTTTAACATAATAACATGAGTCGAAAAATGGTCCAAAGCCCTCAAACCAACACAAAATCTTTAAACTTGTTCTCTTTGTGAATTTTGTGTGTGATTTATATTTGTGTGTCAACTCAAAGATATTGACATTTTTATGGTAGACTATCTATTAATTGCTTATTAAACATATTATATAAGTTATAAAATCTTTGAATAGTTAATCATTATTAAGATACTTTTGAGTTATATTCATTCAAATAGGATGTTTGAAATGAATATGGTTTGAGTAAAAATATCTCTATTATAAGATATATAGATAGATAGATAGATTAGGAACATATTTATAAGTACGTAGGAAGAAAATTAATTGTTCATTCATGCCATGCTCTAAATTCACCATGATGTGTGATTACTTACTTTGAAGGTGAAAAGGTGTGGAGGTTTCAAATGCATGAGGTTCTTGGAAATTTGTTTGTGGGTTTCAGAAGCATGAAGTGATAGGAAAAATGTCTCCTTTATAGGTATAGTATGATAAAGATAAAGATATAAATTTTAAATTTTTATGTGGATGAGAATTTCTAATTTTGTCTCTTTGGTTTTGAAGTTGCACTATATGTTATTTATAAAATGTTGTCTCAAGCGTTCTCAAAATCATACATTTTTCATAATAATTATATTAAAATCTATAAAATTTGCCATAAACCCTAAAACCTTTTCAAATATTTTTCACTAAAAAAGATAATGTAAGCTCGAGTTTGGTGGCCCGAAATTTACTTGGCTTCGCTAAAGGCCTCATGCCATCATCTCTAAAAGCTTGACTTGTGAGGCGCCCCTCTCATAATAAAGTTTGAACCTCATTTTCTAATAGCAGTATGACTACCAAAGACAATAATCTTTTCATTCCCATGTTCAAGATTCAAGGCTACTCCTTTCACTCTGTTGGAAAATTCAACCATTTACCCATCTTGAATCTCATTCAACCCATAACAATCCTAGCGGAATCTATCATTGAAGAAATATATTCGCTTAATCCATGCCATTAGTTCGCACTTCCTTGTAACATCCCAAAAATATGAATAAAATCTTTCATTTTTAAATCACCAATTCACGTGATATTTGTTCCAAAATTCTATCATAGTAAAATGTATCATAATCATCAGAGTATAATAACAATCATTAATGCATAAAAATCATCAGAGGGAATGCAGTGCAGTCAAGCCAAGCCTTTCCCTTTGGAACTAGAAGTACCTGAAAATATTCAAACCAAAAAACCGTAAGCACAAAAGCTTAGCGAGTTCCCCAAAATACCACATACCATGCATATATTTCCATGAGACACCCCTATGGTTTCACATACAATTGCCATGGGCTACCCCCGTGGTCTTTTCCTCGCATTGCCATGGGCTACCCTCATGGTCTTATATACAAGTGACATGGGCCACCCTTATGGTCTTTCCTCGTATTGTCATGGGCTACCCCCATGGTCTTATATACAAGTGTCATGGGCTACCCCTATGGTATTTCATGCAAATGCACGGGTTACCCTTGAGGTCTTCCATGCAAGCATCACAAAGACAACTAGCATCTTACAAACTATAGTGACACGAATCACCTCAAAAATGTCGTAAACAGCTAACATTATCTTGCAATCAAAGAACGGGTGCTACACACCACCTAACAAACCATACAGGGTGAACCCTTAGTCCACATTGTAAAAGTAATAAATTGACCAAAAGTCAACCAAGTCAAAAAGTCAACATCAAAGTCAACTTCAGCGAGTCACCACATCGTAGCCTCTTACTAGCCACATCGTGGTAGAATAAAGACAAAACAGTCGACTTGCCCCCAGTCACCACATCGTGACGACCAAGATATCACGTGGTCTCAACAGCTTAATGGATTAAGCCGTTTTCCATCCATTCCATTTGCTCCAAATCTCAGATCTGATTCTTCCCTAGGTATTAATGGATAAAGCTTCCAACTTTATACATTAAGACATCCCAATAAACCAAGATCCATAAACCTAGGTCCTTAATGGAAACTTACGACATGAAGTTAAGCATTAAGAACTTAATCCTTAAAGTCTCAAGTCCACAACTTACAGAAGGGTTTCCTACTCCTAAACCATCATAAAAATTAGTGATTTACAGACATGCATGTACAATGCATGTCCCTTCCAAATTAGGTCAAAATCAAAGAATAAGAGAGCTCAAATATGAGTATGAGACCAAATACCCCAAGGAACCATAGACCTGAAACATAAGACACCAAAAGGAACTCAAGGATCCATAAAGTTACCAACCTTATGGAATCCCTTCCTTCAAACTCTCACAACATGAAGAGTAAGGGACAATGAAACAAGATATGAGAGCATGCAACCTAAAGTTTGGATCTTGAACACTTAATAAGGACCATAAAATGTGTCTGTTGATGATGAAGAAGATGGCTAGATGAAAAAAATGCACCAAATGAGTTTCCTTCTCCTTCAAAATGTCAAGAACACCACAAAATTCTTCAAAAGATCAACAATGGAGGCTAGATCTGATTAGGGTTAGAAAGGAAGGTGTTGGAGGCCAAGGGTGAGCAAACCCTATCTCACATTTTCCTTATATATGGCCTAAAGCCAAAAAATCAGGGGTTTTCCCTTAGACGGTTTCCACGATGTGACAGACAAGATGTCACGACGTGAGGCACAAAATTCATCCACGATCTTTCTTGTCCATTCCATGTCATGAGGATGCCTATCCCATGTCATTACCAATAAACAGTTATAAATAAGTTTAAATTAATTATACCTGGAATTCCGAATGTTATTGCTCTCCTATACTTGAATCAGATTTCGTCCTCGAAGTCCACTGCTACAAGTACCTCTAGATAGTGATCCCTAATATCTTCATCGGGTTCCCATGTACACTTTGAACACTTCCGGTGTTTCCATTGCACCTTCACCAAGCCTACCACCTTGTTGCACAAGGTCTTCGTTCCTGTCAAGAAACACAATCAGTCTCTCCACATAATTCAGGCGCTTATAAACTTGAATGTCATCCAAGGGAACCACTACAGAATCATTAGCTAAACACTTCTTGTAAGAGACATGGAAAGTGTTGTGAATCTGGCTAAGCTCATCAGGAAGATCCAACCAATATGCAACCTTGCCCACCGGATCGATAATCTTGAAGGGACCAATGTATTTGAGGCCCAACTTTACCTGCTTTCGAAAACGATGACACCTTTCCAAGGTGACACCTTTAGAAGCACAAAATCTTCAACCTGAAACTCACGGTCGTAACGTCGTCGATCAGCATAACTCTTCTGGTGACTCTGGCGGTCTGCAACCGATCGCGTACCTGCTGTATCAACTTAGTGGTCTTGAGTACTACCTCAGTACTCCTAATAATTTGATGCCCGACCTGACCCAACAAATTTGTTATGACATTTTCTCCCGTAAAGCATCTCGGAGGGTGGTCGATCAATACTGGCATGATAACTATTATTGTAGGAGAACTTGACTAATGGAAGATAAGTATCCAAACTCCCACCAAAATCTAACACACAAGCCTTGAGCATATCATCGAGCGCTTGAATGGTCTGCTCACTCTGTCTGTCAGTCTGAGGGTGGTATGTGTTGATGAAAAGTAGTTGAGTACCTAACTCCTCATGAGTTTTCATCTAAAACTTGGAGGTGAAACGAACATCATGATCATAAACTACAAAAACTAGAACCTCGTGCCGAACCACTACCTCCCTGATGTAAATGTTAGCCAATTTCTTAGCGGAAATGCTCTCAGTATGGGGGATGAAATGAGCACTCTTGGTCAATATGTCAACAAGGACCTAGATATAATCAACCCCACGTGCTGTCCTTGGGAACTTTGTAATAAAATATATGAAGATCTTTTCCCACTTCCACATGCGAATGGGTAACGACATAATTTTGTCATGGGGTCTATAATGTTCGGCCTTGACTTTCCAGCAAGTCAAGTACCGCTCCACAAACCAAGCTATATACAAGGACACCAGTAGCTCAAACTCAAGTCTCTATACATCTTTGTGGCCCTCGGATGGAATGAATACGTCGATTTATAAGCTTCCTGTAGTAATGTCTGCCTAACCCCACTAGTAATCGGAACCCATACTCTACCACACCGAGTCAATAACCCATGACTATCTCTAAGATATAGCAAAATCTAACTCATACTCCTTTCTTCCTTCAATTTTCCCTCTTCAACCCCTCTACTTGAGTTTTCTTGATCAAGTCCAACAGTGGCGAAACAATAACCATCCACAAACACAGATCTTCGATGGGTGTACTCACTGCCTTGAAACTCAAGGCATCGACACAACATTGACCTTCCCAGGATGGTACAAAATCTCACGGTCATAATCTTTCACCACATCTAACCATCTACATTGTCTCATGTTTAAGTTTGGTTGATCCATTAGATAACTCAGACTCTTGTGATAATTATAAATAATGTATTTGACCCCATACAAATAATGTCTCCAAATCTCGAGGGCAAAGACCATAACCCCAATCTCCAAATCATGTATAGGGTAATTCGCCTCGTGAGGATTTAACTGCCTCGATGCATATGCAATCACATTACCCCTATTCATAAGTAGTGCACCCAATCCCAAAATCAGTGCATTGCAATACACCACAAAGTTATCCATACCCTCAGGAAGGGTCAAAATCAGAGCCTCACACAATTTATGCCTCAAAGTATCAAAAGCCGCCTGCTGGTCAGGCCCCCACTGGAAAGAAAGATTCTTTTTCCACAAACGGGTCAAGGGAATAAAAATCTTGGAGAAATATATAATGAACCTCTGATAATCACCTGCTAGACTAAGGAAACTTCGAATCTTATATGGTGTCCTTGGCACCTCCCACTGCATCACTACCTCGATCTTGGCCGGATCGACCAATATACCCTTCTAGTTGACAATGTACCCCAAAAACCGCACCTCGTACAACCATAACTCATATTTAGAGAACTTGGAATAAAGCCTCTCCCTCATCAAGGTCTCCAAAATCTCCTGTAGGCACTCCTTATGTTGTTCCTTGGTCTTAGAATAGACCAAGATATCATCAATAAAAACAATCACAGATTGGTCCAACATCGGCTTGCATACCCAGTTGATGAGATCCAAGAATGCTACCGGTGCATTGATGAGTCTGAATTGCATCATCACAAACTTGTAATGACAATAACGAGTCTTGAAAGCCATTTTATGCGCATCCTCATCTCTGACCCTCATATAATGATAATCCGATCTCAAATCAATCTTGGAGAACCAAGATGCACCCTGAAGTTGATCAATAAGTCATCAATCCTTGGGAGTACGTGGATAACAGTTCTTCACCGTTAGCTTGTCCAGCTCCAGATAGTTAGTGAGCATCCTATATGAACCTTCCTTCTTTTTCACAAACATGATCGATGCTCCCTATGGTGAACTGCTCGGCCTATGAATCCATTGTCTAACAGCTCCTGCATCTATGTAGATAACTCTTACATCTCCGGAGGTGCTAAGCGATAGGGCGCCTTAGCTATTGGCATCACACCCGGAATCAAATAAATCTGGAACTCAACCTGCCTCTCGGGTGGCACTCCCAACAAATCCTCGGGAAACCACATCTGGAAATTCTCAAACAATTAGCACGTTATCCATAGTCTTCTTACCTTCCACTCGCGTATCCACCACTGATGCACTCCTGTTGAAGATACCTCCTTACTCTCACAGCTGAACAGATAGGTGATCCACATCAATCACCTTTGCCATGAATACCCAACTCTCCCTTACTTAGGGTTCGAAATCTCAACAACTGGTGCTCACAATCAATCATAGTTGCATTGGGGCCCAACCAGTCTATACCCACAATAACCTTTGACCCTCGCAAATGTATCAGGACCAAATTAATTGAATATCTCTCCTTGAACATATTCAGAACACATCCTCGATGAACTCTTGAAGCACTCACTAAACGATCATCGAAAATCTCCACCTCTAACAGATAATCCAAAGTCCTTAGAGCATCACTAAACTTCTTGCTAAGCACAAGAGACATGAAGGATCGGGTAGCACCTGAATCAAACATAAAATGACCAGTCATACCATTGAATAAAAATTTTCCTATACATGATCATATAAAAAATAAGCATAAAAAAGGAAAGCAGTAAAAGATATGGTAAAGATACATACCAGTAACCACATCTGGAGCTGCTTGTGACTCCCCGGCTGTCAACTGGAATGCCCTGCTTTTCACCACGGGAACCTCCTCCTTGCCCTGGCGGCCATTAGTAATTCTCATGGTGGCTAGCATGGGAGCTGCCATTGCTCCTCCTGTTAATCTAGGGAAATTGGCCTTCTTGTGGCCCGTCTGATTACAATAGAAGCAAACTAGACCTGATACTTGGGTACAATCCCTGCTAAAGTGACCATTCTTGCCGCACTTGTAGCAAACTAAACCCCTAAATCAACAGACCCCATCGTGTGGTTTTATGTAATTTCTGTAACGGCTCCAACTCTGTTGGCCTCTAGATCGTGAGTCAAAAGTCTTGGGCTTTATCACTGAGTCCTCTGCTATCTACGTCTGAAATGTTTTCTGCTTCTTCAGAAGCTCCAAATCAATCTCCTATTCATAGGCTCTGGAAATTATGTCCTCCAAAGTCCTGCAACTGGATATGCTCAAAAACTCCCAAATGTCACCCCTCATCATATCATGGTATCTTGTATTCTTCATCTCCTCATCCGCAACATACTGTGGGACCAATAATGCTCTTTCCCTGAACTTGGCGGTGATCTCTGTCAAAGTCTCTATAGTTTGGTGAAAGTCTTGAAACTACCTCACAAGCTGTTGTACCTCAATAGCTGGTGGGAAATCTGCTCTGACTCTTGTTACAAAATCATCCCAGGTCATAGCTTCTATGACCCCAGCTCCTAAAGAGTGTCTAACCTCCTCCTACCAATCAAGGGCTCCATCCCTCATAAGGCACGATGCAAATACCACCTTTGACCCCTCGGGGAAGAATCTTGTTTGTTAAGCATTCTCCATGTGAATAATCCACCTTCTGCTAGCATTCAGGTCCTTCTTCCCGAAGAACTCTAAGGCTCCATAAGCCTTGAACTCCCGAAAAGAGAGATATTTTTCCCTAGCTGTCTAACACTGATTTCACCATGAAAGTCCCCAATAGATCATTTAATAGCTTCATAATACCATCCTTGATGGTACCAAACATCACAAGAGTAGCATCCAAAATACCGCGAGTGATCTCATACGTGATGAACTCGTGTATCCTCTCATCAGTCACTTCAGCACCAGAGCCAGATCTAGAACCTGAACCGGAACTTCCTCCGCAAGTGCTCACCACCATACTGAAATATAAACATGTAAACTATTATAATATACTCGAGAATCTCTCACACTACAAGCTCCTTAGGATCTCCGTGATTTTCCTTGATTCAAGTATAAATCTTGTGCTTTCAGTAGTATGTGCCCAATACTCCCTTCCACACCTACTCGTACATTCCTTAAGAATCATCTTGAATCCTCTAAATCACTTAACCATGAAATCTCACATAAGTTATATGCTAAACAACATACATATCCTACCATAGCATTCCTTGTCTTTCCTAAGAATCATCGCCTCACTTGCTACTGCGATACAAGGAACTTCTACCAACATCATTGGTTGCCTTATGCATGAAAATTACACATAATACATGATCAAATAGACTTTCGAATAATGACTTGTAACATCCCAAAATTCAAGAACAAAAATTTCATTTTTAGATTAAACAAATATAAATCCATTTGTCTGAAAACGACATAGTAATAATATATATCAAGCCAATGTATCCATAGTCAGAACAAGTCATAACAAAATCATATCAAAGTATAAATCCCATAGATCTCTGGTGCGGAAAATCGTGTGTGATGTGCTGCTACCGTGCCAAATCCTTTCCCTTCGAGGAAGAAGTACTTGAAACCAAAACTGAAAACCGAAAGCACAAAGCTTAGTGAGTTCCCCCATCATACCACATAACATATAATTACATAATGCCTAGCATATCTGGGTGTTGGCCTCCCCTTCGGTCTCTTCCAACTAGTAATTGCCTAGCATATCTGGGTGCTGGCTTCCCCTTCGGTCTATTTCAACCGGTAGCTGCCTAGAATATCTGGGTACTGGCTTCCCCTTCGGTCTCTTTCAATTGGTAACCAGGGACTATTTCACCCCATACTACTACCACATAATACCCTGCATAAACATATAAATCATATATGGCCTAGCATATCTGGGTGTTGGCTTCCCCTTCGGTCTCTTTCAACCGGTAATCGGGGACTATTTCACCCCAACCACTACCATATAGTAACATAGCATACTAGCACATAAAGCATAAGAGATAGTGGAATAGTAGACATTTATCACAAAGACAATCATCTCAACTATAAACAATTACTAGTGGGCTAGCATTAGTGCCTTCGACCCACTCTTACTGGAAGCTAACTCACCTCAATGTTGTGAAGCAGTTGAACTGTCCTCGGCTCTGGAATCAACTCTCCTCAAAATCCTACACATAACATCTCTTTTAATTACTCTTTCATACTCATAACCCCATTAAGGGTCAACTCTGGTCAATGGTCAAATCAAAGGTCAACATTCTGGTCAAAGTCAACCTTCTGGTCTAAGTCAACATTCTGGTTGACTCAAATCGTCGAGTTCCTTGGGTCCAAAAACTTTGGAGTCTCGATCCTACTTGTCGATTTCCCCTTCATACAAGTCGGGGCATTCTACTCACAACTCGCCGAGTTCTTCTTCATATAAGTTGGGACATTCTGCTCTCAACTCTCCGAGTTCATCCTTGAACTCGTCGAGTTCTTTGATCTTCAAGTCCATAAACACTTCCAACTCGTTGAGTCATCTTCTAGACTCAACGAGTTCGCTCAGTCACATAAAAGGTTGGGGAATCACGACCCAACTCGCCGAGTCGTATGAACGACTCGTCGAGTCCCCCAAAGTCCAAATCTATCCAGTCGATTTTAATCGGGCTTAATGCATCCAAAAAATAGATTTGGCCTCCTAGGGTTGATATAACACTTAAAGTTATAAACTTTACGTTCATGCATGGGTTATCTAGCTTTTAAAATCCCTAAAAAGTGGTTCATATGATGCATGGGACTCTCATGGCCATAATATTGGCACCTTTATGCCATGGAGTCCCTCAAAGACTCTAAATCTGAAGTTATTACCCCAAACATGCTTGCATCCGTGAATGGTTCCATAATATGCTCCATATGACCCTAAACTACCTCATGAAGAGATCTTGTAAGCAAATAGACAAGGTATAGACTTTATACCTCTACTGAGTCAGAAAAGTAGCACAAACTCTGGATCTACTTGCCTCCTCTTGAATCCCCAAGCTTCTTCTTCCTTTTGAAGCTTCAAAATCACCAAGAACACACAACTATGGCTCAAGAACACTCAAAATGGGTTAGGGTTTCATGAATAAGGCTTAGAGGTGATGAAGGCTGGAGTTGAGGCCAGTTAAAGTGTTTAAATAGGGTGCAAGCCCTGAAAATTAGGGTTTCACTCTGGCATCCCTACTTGTCAAGTCGAGGCTCTCGACTCGTCGAGTTGGCTTCAATTCCCACATCCAATCATTCGTTCCTACTCGATGAGTCTGGGGCCTCCGACTCGTCGAGTCCCTTTTCAAAAATGATGTTTTAATTTAAAATACATACCAAGATTCGGGCGTTACATGACTCTACCCTAATCTTACAGCCAGACAAGGAACATGAAATAAGGCTAAATCAATCATTCTAGGGCTATATGATCGTAACCATATATAATTTTTAAACATACACTTAACAGTTAACTTTACCAATATAGATCCCAAGTAATACATATCATCCAATCATCCTAGGCTACCAAGCATCACACAAATCAAGCGATTCTATCATGAAAATCAAATAATATCATACTAATTATAATACTCATGTATGGGTATTTTAGGAATCACTTACTTAAGATCGGTTGATTGCACGCATTATACTCCTTTCGTTACCAAAAATATTTTTAGAAAAAATATTTTTCTTTCAAAAGTATTATCGATTCCTTAGTTTGAATTCAGACATACCCGAGAGTGTGCTCGAATCTCTCAAACTAAGGCTCTGATACCAGCTTGTAACATCCCAAAAATATGATTTTTTTTTCATTTTTAAATCACCAATTCACATAGTATTTGTTCCAAAAATCTATCATAGTAAAATGTATCATAATCAACAGAGTATAATAACAATCATCAATGTGGAAAACTCATCAGGGGGAATGTTGTACAGTCAAGCCATGCCCTTCCCTTTGGAACTAGAAGTACCCAGAAATATTCAAACCATAACACCGTAAGCATAAAGCTTAGTGAGTTCCCCAAAATACCACATACCATACATACATTGCCATGGGCTACCCCATGGTATTATATACAAGTGTCATGGGCTACCACCAATGTCTTTTCCTTGTATTGTCATGGGCTACCCCATGGTATTATATACAAGTGTCATGGGCTATCCCATGGTATTTCTTTGTATTGACATGGGCTACCCGTATGGTCTTATATACAAGTGCCATGGGCTACCCCATGGTCTTTCATGAAAATTCCACGGGCTATCCCCAGGGTCTTCCATGCAAGTATCACGAAAACAACTAGCATCCTACAAAGTATAGTGAAAAGACTCACCTCAAAAGTTCCATAAAAAGCTAACAGGATCTTGCAGACAAAGAACGGGTGCTACACACCCGCTAATAAATCACACAAGGCGAGCCCTTAGTCCACCTTGTAAAACTAATAAATAGACCAAAAGTCAACCAAGTAAAAAAGTAAACGGTAAAAGTCAACTATCCAAGTCAGATTTAGTGAGGCACCACATTGTGGCCTCCTACTGGCCACGTCATGGTAGAATAAAGAAAAAACAGTCGGCTTGCCCCCAATCGCCACATCGTGACGACCAATATGTCATGTCGTGAGAACTGGGTCTCAACAACTTAATGGATTAAGCCGTTTTCCATTATTCCATGAGCTCTAAACTCAGACCTAATTCTTCCTAAGGTCTTGATGGATAAAGTTTCCAACTTTATCCTTTAATACATCCCAATAAACCAAGATCTTTAAACCTAGGTCCCTAATGGCAACTTAAGGCACGGAGTCAACCATTAAGCACTTAATCCTTAAAGCCTCAAGTCCTCAACTTCGAGATGGTTTTACTACTCCTAAAACACCATAAAAATCAGTGATTTATGAACATGCATGTCCAATGCATGTCCCTTCTAAATTAGGTCAAAATCAAGGAAGAAGATAGCTCAAACTTGAGTATGAGACCAAATAGCCCAAAGAACCATAAATCTGAAACATAAGACACCAAAAGGACCTCAAGGATCCATAAAGTTTCCAACTTTAAGGAATACCTTCCTTTAAAATCTCACAACATGAAGAATAAGGGACAATGAACCAAGATTTAAGAGCATGCAACCTAAAGTTTGGATCTTGAACACTTACAAAGGACCAGAAAATGTGTCTTTTGATGATGAAAAAGATGGCTAGATGAAACAATGCGCCAAATGAGTTTCCTTCTCCTTCAAAATGTCAAGAACACAACACAATTCTTCAAAAGCTCTTCAATGGAGGCTAGATTTGATTCTGGTTAGAAAGGAAGGTTTTGGAGGATAAGGGTGAGCAAACCCTGACTTACACTTTCCTTATATAGGGCCTACAGCTAGAAAAATTAGGCTTTTTCCCTCGGATGGTTGCAACGATGTGACAGACAAGCTGTCACGTCGTGTGGCGGAAAATTCATCCGCGATGTTTCTTGTCCATGCCACATCGTGAGGATGCCTATCCTACGCTGTGACCAATAAAACTTTATAAATAAATTTGAATTAATTATACTTGGAATTCTAGATGTTACATTCCCTCTTAAAGAGTATTAGAAGAAGTTCAATGTTGAAAAAGAAGGATACATGTTTACGAGTTACAAACTATATAAATATTTATTTAATATATACACGTTATGTGGACAAATATTATGAATATCTAATATTTTTTGAAAATCTTATAACTTTACCGTTGAGTGATAAAATAACATTTTTGATAAAAGACTATTTAGAATAAATGATATAAATGAAAGTCGTAGTAATTGTCATTACGAAGATGGGAGTATAAAGAATGCCTAAACCTAACTTCGTATGAGGAAGTTATGATTTTTCAAAGTTTCACGTTCGACACTACACAACAGTGTGTGTTATAAAATATGAAACAAAAATATGATGCTCGTTAGGCAAAAACAATATAAACGAAAGTTGATGACTATGTAAATACGAACCCATCAATATAGAGAACGTCGAGAATGAAGCTTGTATGCGATAGTTGATGACTATGTAAATGCGAATCCGTCAATGTATGAATTTCGCAGCTTCGTTAACAGTGTAATCGTCTTGGACTATAAAATTAAATATATAATGTGAATTAGCCAATAAAGTCTAAATGAAAGTTGTAGTACTCGTTGATACGAAATTGGGGATATAAAGGCTGTCGGAAACGGAGCTTGTATGCGAAAGTTATAATTTTTCAAATATTTTGAAAAATACCTGTATATGATGACGTGACGACACCAGAGTGTGCCACATGGCAGAGCCAAAGACTAAGCCCGATGATGATGTGGCACCACAAAATGTCGACGCATAGTTCAACTGTGACATCCCCACTTTCACGACCAGAAAATACCAATTTTGTTTATGCTTTGTTTGAAAATCAGAGTAACATTTTAAATAAAAGTGTTGCGGAATTTGTTCCCAGAAAAACACGATAAATATGTTATCAAAGCATTTCCGAAGAAATGTATTTTTTTTTGAAACTTTGGGATGTCATCGTCAATACAGAAACATAAGCATAAACAGAACTTACTTTCGTTTACACTAGTGATCTACATTTATTTAATCTCTCGGTGTAGTGTAGCTTTATATCGACACCAATGATACAATTAAACTGAGTTGGTCAGGTTGGGAAACCTGGTGAGTACATAGGGTTTTCAATCCACAATAATATAGTTATTATGTTTAAACATCAAACAATCAACCCAATTACTCATCCCCGATATCTTTTTACTCTTAAGGATCTACCCTAAGAATCAGCTACTCTTTATTCATTCATTCCTAAGGAATAAGCGTGAACTCCATCTTCGCCAGGGTTTATATATATCATGCACTAAATCCATAGTTGCGACACATGGTTCCATCATATTGTGACACGTGGCAGCCGTATGGCTATTCCCCGCCTCCTAAACAATGTCGATGTGGCAAAATCTGGAGGATCTGGAGGCGACACGCCATTAGGCACAACGCCCCCCCTAAATTGCCTATATATATATATATATATATATATATATATATATATATATATATATATATATATATATATATATATATATATATATATATATATATGATTTCAGGGATGGGGCGGGGGCAGCTATTTCCACTCCCGTTTGGTCATGTTGACATCCCTAATTCTGACCAATAATCATCTCAATCCAAAATATGTCACTATGGTTCTTCCCAAATAACATCATACTTCCAACTATCCACAAGCAACCAATCTTTGGTAAAACCTTAGAATGTTCTTGACATATGTTTTAACAATTTTAGTTACACAAGATTCTAATCCTTTTCTTATAGTGCTAAAGTCATTTGAAAAATCAAAATAAGCAAATTTTATAGCATATGTGATCGATCTTATATCTGAAGGATATGAGATGCGACACATTATTACATGTATAAGGATTAATATATGTTCAATTCCTTGCTATAGTATTTTTATATAGAATATCTTATGTTGATACCTTTCAACATGATATTCATATATGTCTTTGATTAATTTCTATTAAAATATATGATATAAACTTTAGATTCGAAAAAAAGTATAAGCGCCCTCTCCCTTAAGTCCACTATAGCAAAACAATTCCCAAATTTTGCAATTTGAAAACTAAAGACATCGTTTCCTACAAAAAAATATTGTCGTCACACAACACCAGCGGAACAATTATGCTCTAACCAGTTTTGACATGTACCCATAAATCAACTAGACTTCTAGAAATCAATACCCTTTGAGTTTCTTACGAAATGTAGATTTCTGTTACACAATGCTTTGTTAAGTCTCCGATTAGACCTCTCAAGCTTATACACCTTAGTTGGATTGTGTGAGTGTGTGTGTGTTTAAAGATTTAAATACTTGATATATATATATATATATATATATATATATATATATATATATATATATATATATATATATATATATATATATATCGAAAGTTCAAAACTACTCATTCCCATTTCTTACAATTCTTAATATGAAGAGGGATATCGTAATCATATTATGAATAAGAGAATACAATTAACACAACCAATATCCATATTGACCTTTATTAGATCTTTAAAATCTATCAACAAAAGTATTTCCTCATAATAATTTTCATGAATTAGAGCAAAAACTTTGCCACCTAGATTTGAAAGTGCATACGTTCTAATCCATGTGAATCTTTCATTTCTAACCTACAGTCATAAGACAAGGTTTAAGACAAAACAACTTCAAACTTAGTTTTCCTTTATGGACTGAGCTTCGCTATTCTTACTTTCTTAATTTACCTTTACATTTAAATGAAAAACATAAAAATCAAAAGCATTTCTAACTTATCTAGAAGTGCACAAAAATAAGAATGTGTTAATTGAAACACAAGAAGTTTTTAACCTCAGGTTGCATGCTAGTAATAACTACAAGGATTATTGTCGATTGACTCTTGTAACTCTCAAGATCTATAAGACTCCCACAGACTTCTTGACATAAGAGTTTTCTCTCAAGGAACATTCCTTGATGAGCTAAATAAAATATTCAAAACTCCGTGCGGATTCCCGACAAGAAAACACTTCATAGAATTGGACTCAATTTATCTTTTGTTTCTCGATCAATGAAAAAATCACAACTCCAATTCTTAATGTGTTTGGGCATTATTACTCCACATATTTCCAAGTGCTATTAACCCTCTTAGTTTGAAATGAGTTTCAAGATATAACTTGTAGTTACTAGACCATATCTCTAAACTTGATTGGGAACGAAACATGACTCGTCTATTATCGAACCATTTGCAACAATGTTTGATTCCTCTTTAGCCATACAATTACACTAAGATGTTCTTCGAGGAACAATTGTAATATAATTCCACATTTACTAAGATGATCATAAATCATCATACCAAATTATTTCCCTTTCCTTTTACATTGGGGAATCTTTTATCTTTTTGCCTAATAGACTGTCCTCTTCGTTATGCATTTCATTGAACCTTTCAAAAACATAAGAATTTTATTTAATCTTGTAAACACAATCGTATTTACTGAAGCATCAGTAAATCATGACGAATAGAGTTTTCTTCCCTTGCGGTGAAATGAAGAGTCCATACTTTTACAATGATTAAGATTCTCATATATTATACAATTTAAATTGTACGACTCCAAGTATCTGTTCAATTAGTGATGATATATATTTTTACTTGGTCAAATGTGATAGTACCACAAGTGCGATGTCATAAGAATCAAACCCACGATTAATATTGCTATTTTTAGAAACACTCATTAATGCCATTGTAAGGAGATATAAAAATAAGGGAACCAGATAGACCAAAACTTCATTTTTACTGACTAAAGATAAAATTAGAACTTGTCCTTATAATGAATCAAATGAAAAACTATGTTTCCAGACATCTCCTAAGAGTAATATCAAACTTATTAAAACCATCCTAACTCCTTAGTAGCTCCAAATTCTGACCATCAAACCATGTGACTAAAGTCCACTTCCCACAATCAGATTTTGCTCACTTTGTTCAATATTCCTTCTTTCTTTTAGATCCCTCAATACCATCAAAAATGTGATCATCACATTATGTATTAAGAGTCTAAGAATAGGAACTTATTAAAGTATTAGAGTTAGATAATGGATATACATGAAGTAGAGTCACATGACTTGAATTTATTATCTTTAAGATCCTTCATGTATTTTGGGAATATTCGCTTCCAGTGTCCCTTCAATTGGCAGTATAAACATGTGGACTCATTGGGGTCAACATATGGAACAATCTTAGAATGAGCCTTTCTAGTACAATCAAATGGTTTGACCTTGGCCGATCCCTTTTTATTGGGAAGAAAACCTTTTCTATATTACCAATATTGCCATTGTTAATGTCTGTGGAACTCTTGGGATTAGATCTCCTAAGAACTTCTGCTTTAGTTTTACTCTTAATCATTTCTTCTCCAACAATTATCAACATGTTGGTTAGATCTGTTAGGGTTATGTCTATATTCCTCATATGAAAGTTCTTAACGAACTGACCATATGACTTTGGAAGCAACATAAGAACCGAATCATTGGCTTGCTCCAACAATTAATGTATGATTTCATTTTCAGAACACGGGCATACAAAAAGACTCTATTTGGTTTTGTACATGCCAACATGGCTTGAGTAGTCTCATATCTTACAACTTGAGTAAAAAGTAACATTAGGAGAGTCACATGAGGAGGAGGAGGTGGAAGAGTTGAAGAGAGACGATGTCCAGTTCCACCATTACCTAAGTGAGGGAAGACAATTTCACCTTGACTTGAATGTGGAAGACCATCTCTAGAAGATTGAGGAAAACATTTTCATAAGAACAAGGAAGACCATTTCTATCTTCATAAGACATCTAAAAGTAGGAAAAGAGAGAATTAAAGTTAGTTGATTTTAGCCCTTAATTATTAATCCAAATTTTAAATTAAGTCTAGGATCCATATTTTCATTTTGTAATATGAAGAGGGATGTCGTAGTTATATCACAAAACTATTTAAGGTAGGTTGAATCATTTCACTAATTTCAGTCACATGAAACTCCTAAATCTTTTGAGATTTTCATTGAAACATCAATGCCATGTTTAATATCGGTTTATGCTCTTACCATTTGAGATTAAGATATCGAAGATCACAATTAAGATGTGAATAACCATGTAAACCCGGTCAAGCACCCTTGATCCATTTATAATCTCCCATTGATGTGTTGGTTAACCAGACGTGCTCCATGTAACAATCAGATCCTGATGTACTTAATATTTTAAATTTTTTGGCATTTTAAAGTTTACCCTGACGTGGTGGGGAGGTACCATGACGTGGCGAGTCAAGATCAAGCCACATGTTTCATTTAAGCCGTCATGACATGGCGGTATAGGACACGACGTGGCAGTTGACAAGCGACAAACCCTATTTTTTGGTTTTTGCTCCCTATTTAAAGGAATGGTGAGGTTAGGGTTTGCTCACCCTCGGCCTCCATCAACCTACTTGAGATATGAGAAACCCTAAATCCTTCTCTCTCATTTTGAGCCCTTGTTGGTGTTCTTGAAGCTTTTAAAGGAGGAAAGAAGAAGAAGTGAGCTAAAATTCATCAATCTAGTCCTCATCCTTTTTTTGGAAATCTTCCAGACCTTTGTAAGTGTCCAAGACTCATTTTTCATCATGTTAGGTTGCTAGATCTTATGTTTTGTCCCTAAATATTCATGTTCATGTAGGTTAGAGTGTTAGGATCTCATAAAGTTTGCAACTTAATGGATGTCTGGGACATTTGACATAATTGTTGGGTTGGATCTGGATTCTTGTGGGCTTTTGAACCATGCATGATATTTCCATGGAAAAACCATCTTTTTAGCTCATTATGGATTCAAGACATGCATGTATATAAAGCACCAACTTTTATGTTGGATTGGTGTTAAAAACTTTTATGGAGTAAATGAGCTATGGACTTTTTGGAATAAGTGCTTAATAAGGAAAGTAATGTCTTATTTAGCTCGTTTGAAACTAGGTTGTGAGGTTTTTCCCTTTTGGGTAGTCTTATCGGGTAAAGTTGGAAACTTTATCCTTTTAGACTTTGTTTCGAACCAGATCTGAAATTTGGATCCTTAAGATCAATGAAAACATCTTAATCCATTAAGCTGTTGTAAACCAAGTACCCATGGCGTGGCTTAGGTCGCCACGACGTGGCTATAGGTGACCATAACATGGCGGTTGACTAAAGTCAATGTTAACCGTTGACTTTAATCATTGACTTTTGACTTAAGTTGACCTTTAGTCAAACACCTAGTTTAGAAGAAGAGATCAAGGTTTCTTTTCTTTGATTGAATAGGTGGTACGTAGCAACAATACTCTGTCATTGAGAGCAATAACAGTAAAACATTTTTTATGAGGTGAGTCTTCTCACCATACTGGTGGGTTTAAGGCATCAATGTCGGCCCATTGATTTGTATGTGTAGGGTGTATGTGACTATTACTGATATGATTGTATGTTATATTCATGGAGCCAATCTGGGCTCGGAGTCATTATGGACTCGAGGTTAACACATAAATACTGTTATATTTATGTGTATGTTATATGTGGTATTTTAGGTAAGGTCACTAAGCTTTGTGCTTATAGTTATGTTTATGGTTTCAGGTACATCTGGTACGAAAAGGAAGGGCTCAACATGATGGCACAATATCCCTCCTCATGTTTCCGCATTAATGATTTTTGTTACTCTGATGTTTTGGATTATTTGTATCGTGGTTGTTTCTAAGACATATGATGTATGGAATTAATGATTTTAGAAACAAAAATTTTTATCAGCATTTTCGGGTATTGAGCCTTGGTTTTAGGGATTCGGGCACATTTTCATGTGTGTCAGAACTCAAACTGAGGAAATGATAATCTTTTCAAAAGAAAAATGAATTTCTAAAAGATTTTTACAAAAAGTGGAAAAGGGGTGCAGTGCGTGTAATCAACCAATCTCAAGTAAGTGATTTCCAAAATACCCATACCCATATGTTATGATTAGTATGCTTCATATGTGAATTGCATGCTAGAGTAGGGATAAGGATACCTTTAGGAATCATATGATAAAATTGCTTGATTTGTGTGATGCCTTATACCCTAGGAGAATTAGATATTATGAGTTACTTGGAATTGATATCGACTCAGTAAATTGCTAAGTGTATGTTTTAAAAGTTGGATACAATTAGGATCATATAGCCCTAAAATGATTGATTTAGCCTCATTTCTTGTTCCTTGTTTGATTGTGGAATTAGGGTTGAATCATTATTTGACACTCTATATGATTCCATTTTGTGTACAACTTGCATGTATAAGGCAACCAACAATGTTGGTTGAGATTCTTAGTATTGTAGATGCGGTCGAATTGAGAATTCTTAGGAGAGCCTAAGAGATTCCATAGTGGGATTTATATATTGTTTAGAATAGGAATGGTGTATGGATTTAGTGTGGTGACTTAAAAGATTCAAGATGGTTCTTGAGGAAAGTACATGTAGGTATGGAATATAGTATTGAACCTGTACTACTGAAAGCACAAGATCTGTACTTAAAGCAAGAACGGTCTTGGGAATTCTAAGGAGCTTGTAGAGTGGAAGTTCCCTCGAGTTTATGTTGATCATTTGTATGTTTGTATTTTAGTTGAGTATGGTGACCACTTAAGGAGGAGCTTCTGAATCTAGTTTTGGCTCTTGTGCCGAACCAATGGATGAGTAATTTCACAAGTTTATCACATTAGAGATTACCCGCGGTATCTCGGAGGCCACCCTTGTGATTTTCGATACCATCAAAGAGGGGTTGTGGAGTTTATGTATGAGCTAATCGGGGCCCTTCTGCCAGAGATTGCTGCGTGGAACATAGGAGCGTAGACTCCCTTATTTCAGGACTTCAAGGACTGGGGAGCTCTAGAGTTCTTTAGGGCCAAGGACCTCATCGCTAGCTGAAGTTGGATCGCTGACATGGAGAATGTTCAACATACGAGTTTTTGCCCTGAGGGGGAAAAGGTAGGGTTTTCATCCTGCCTTCTGAGAGACCGAGCACGTGATTGATGGGATGAGGTCGGCTGAGTGTTGTGATCTGCAGCGATGGTGGCCATGACTTGGGAGGAGTTTGTTACGAGATTCCAAGAGGATTTTGCACTGGCGATCAAGGTGTAAAAGCTGGCGATGGAGTTTCAAGGCCTTTGCCAGACTACTGAGACTGTGGCAGAGATCACCGCCAAGTTCCATGAGAGGGCTCTGTTGGTTCTATAGTACGTTGTGTATGAGGAGATGAAGAAGACGAGGTATAATGACATGTTGAGGGATGACATCAAGGAATTTGTGATCTTTTCGAGGTGTAAGACCCTGAATGATATGATTCAGAGGGCCTGTAAGTAGGAGATTGAGTTAGAGCTTCGGATGAAGTGCAAGCCAGAGCAAGCATTGACTTTTGTGGGCCAGGCTAAGAAGCCCAGAAGTTCTGATTCAAATTCTAGGGTCCAGGAGGGTCGGAGCCGCTACGGCAAGTGCGGCAAGCCGCACGGTGGGGCATACCAAGCAGCGAGTTCATGATGTTACAGATGTGGGCAGACTGGTCACATGAGTAGAGATTGCCACCGGAGTGCATTGATTTGCTTCCACTACAACCAGACATGCCATAAAAGGCTGATTGTTTGAGGTTATCAGGAGGGGCAGTGACGACGCATTTACCAACCACCTTGAGGGTTACTGATGGCCGTCCGGGCAAGGCGGAGGCACTTGTAGTGAAGAACACGACATTTCAGTTGACCATTAAGGAGGAGAGAGTAATGACTGATGTGGTTGTAGGTATGTGTCATTTTCTTTATTATTATTATTCAATTTTTTATGCGATCATGTAAAAGGACTTTCTTAGTCAATGGCATGACTGCTCATGTTCTATTTGATTCGGGTGTTACCCAATCTTTTTTTTTTATCTCTTGTACTTAGCAATAAGTTTAGTGATGCTACCAGGATTTTGGATAATCCATTGGAGGTATAGATTGCTGATGACCGCTCAATGAGTGCTTCGAGAGTTCATCGAGGGTGTGTTCTGAACCTACTCAAGGAGAATTATTCGATTGATTTGGTTCAAATTTCATTGCGGGAGTCAAATGTTATTATATGGATGGATTGGTTGGGTCCTAATAGGGACATGATTGATTGTGAACACCAGTTAGTGAGATTTCGAAGCCCAAATAGGGGGGATTGATTATTCAGGTTGAGGGTGCTCAACGCGGACCAACTCTCTGTTCAACTACAAGGGCTATGAGATATATACAACAAGGTTATTCTAGATTTTTGGCCTATGTGGTGGATACTCGAGTTAGGGTCAGGGAGACTGTGAGTGACATGCCCATTGTTTGGGATTTTCTTGACGTATTTCCTAAAGATTTTTCTGGAGTGCCTCCTGAGAGGAAGGTTGAGTTTCGAATTGACTTATTTCCTGGTGTGTCCCCAATAGCCAAAGCAAAATATCGATTAGCACCGTTGGAGATGTAGGAGTTGTCTACGCAGCTTCAGGAGCTGCTACAAAAGGGGTTTATTAGACAAAGTAGCTTACCATGGAGAGCACCGATCCTGTTCGTGAAAAAGAAGGACGATTTTCACAGGATGTGCATAGATGATCATGAGTTAAATAAGCTAACGGTGAAGAACTGTTACCCACTCCCGATGATTGATGATCTATTTGAATAACTTCAGGGCACATCTTGGTTATGTAAGATTGATTTGAGGTCAGATTGCCATCAGATGAGATTCAGATTCGAGGATGTACAAAATACGGCCTTCAGGACTCGTTATGGTCATTATGAATTCATGGTGATGCCCTTCAGGCTCACCAATGCACTAGCAATGTTCATTGATCTCAAGAATCGGGTATGCAGACTGATGCTTGATCGGTCAATGATTGTTTTTATTGATGATATTCTTGTCTACTCCAAGACTAAGAAACAACACGAGAATCATTTGCGGTAGGTATTCGAGACTCTGAGGAAGGGGAAAGGTTGTATTCCAAATTCTCCAAATGCGAGTTTTGGTTACACGAGGTGAAATTCTTGGGGCATATTGTCAACTAGAACGGTATATTGGTTGACCCGGCCAATATTATGGTCGTGATAAGATGGGAGGTTCCGAAGACCCCATCGGAGATTTGAAGTTTTCTAGGTCTCACGGGTTATTATTAGATATTTATGCAGGATACATGATGGATCAACCAAATTTAAATATGAGGAGCGGAGATGGCTGGATGTGGTTAAGGATTATGATTGTGAAATCCTGTACCATCCTGGGAAGGCCAATGTCGTGGCCGATGCCTCGAGTCGCAAGGTGATGAGTGCACCTATTGGGGACTTATGTCTGAGGATGGTTATTGTTTCTCCACTTTTAGATATGATCAAATAAGCTCTGGTGGAAGGATTGAAGAAGGAAAATTAGAAGGCATAGCAAATCAGGGGGCATATTTCATTGTTCTTTAGAGATAATCAGGGCTTGTTGACCTAGTGTGGAATGGTTTGGGTCCTAACCATTGGTGGGGTGAGACAGGCAGTGTTGGAAGAGGCTCATAAGTCGAAGTGTTTGATCCACACATGGCCCACAAATATGTATAGGGATATGAAGTTAAGCTATTGGTGGACCTGTATGAAGAGGAAGATAACATAGCTTGTGGAGTAGTTCTTGACTTTCCATAAAGCCAAGGCCGAACATCAGAGACCCCATGACAAGACGCAATCGTTACCAATTCCCATGTGGAAATGGTAAGAGATCACTATGGACTTCATCACAAAGTTGTTGAGTTCAACATGCATGGTTGAGTCTATTTGGGTCATTGTTGATAGATTGACCAAGAGTGCTCATTTCACTCAGATTTTTGAGAGTATATCAGCCGAGAAGTTGGCCAACATTTACATTCAAGAGACAATGGTTCGACACGGGGTGCCTGTCTCAGTGTTTTCGGATCGAGCTGTTCGTTATACCTCCAGGTTTTGGAGGAAGTTTCATGAGGATTTGGGTACTCAACTACATTTTAGTAAAACATACCACCCCCAACCTGATGGATATTGTGAGTATATAATTCAAACACTCAAATATATGCTCAGGGCGTGTGTGCTAGATTTTGGCAGGAGTTTGGATACTTATCTGTTAGATTAATGTCTAAGTCCATAACTATAATTGGTAAGACTTGAACCAACCCGGCATGGTCCATTTGGGTTGCATGGCATCATGCACTTGGATAGACTAAATAAGAGAAATAAGACACTTATGGTTATTAATATATTATAAGTTCTAGTATATTAATAATAAGAATAACAAGATTATTTAATTAGTATTGATCAAGAATTAATCTAGGATTAATTAAGTGATCAAAAGAAGACTAATTAAATATATGTGTTGATTATGCAAATCATCCATACTTATATAGTAGGCTAATGCTCCATGGATTATCTAGTTGGGCTAAAACCCATATGATGCTCCATGGATGCTCCATGGTGTTTTTGTACCCATGGATCATGGAAATGAAAGGCCATGTTAATCAGGGTTTACATGGTGTAACCCTAACTATATATGCATCTTATTCTTGACCAAAATTGGCGACTAGTGTGTGTAAGAGAAGGGCTAGCCGATTTTCAAGAAGTGTAGAATTCTCTCAAATTATTCCATTTGTATTTGGTGTTGTGTGAACCATTTGAGGTGTCACACTTGGGGCACTAGGCACTCAAGCTTCATGAAGACATTCTACATCAAAGAGGTATGTATTCTATCTTGTTATATTCATTGTTTTATATCTTAGATTAGGATAATACCTTGGATGTTCATCTTTGCATGTATAATAGTGAAAACATAGATCCAAGGTATTTAGGGTTGCATGTACACTTAGGAGTGTTAGAATGCTCAAAACCCAAAAGTGGTATTAGAGCCTAGGCTTGTTTTCTTGTTATTCTTGCAAAAGTAGCTGAAAAATCAAGTTTTGATGTTGTCTGCCCAGCAGACTCGCCGAGTCCAAGGCAAAAAGCATCCAACTCGCCGAGTTGGTTCGTGCACTCGATGAGTTGGACCCCCAGACAACATAAATTCGACTTTTTTGGCTGGAATTGGACTAGGAACATTACCCTAAGATGTTTTTGGACTTATAAACTTGTTTTTGATGTGGTAATGTTCATGCTAATCCAATTTCAAAAATAATTGTCAATAGATTCATGTTTTATATTAGTTTAAGGCTTAGACTAATTACATGAAAATGTTTGATTTGAATTATCTTGTTCTTATGAGTTGCTTAGATTAATAGAAAACTTGAGTGAAATAGTTGTTTTCAATCCAAATTAATCTAAGAGTTGATTCTAAAATGTGTTTTTGTAACTTGTCCTCAAGTTATATGAAAAGTCACATTTAAGTTTCATAAAACTCATAAAAGTTGGCAAAGGTTACAAAATGAAGAGTCTAGTTCTAATTAAATGGTTTTATGACTCCATAACTTGTCCTCAAGTTATGGAGGACCAAGAGTCTCTTCATTAAATAATGAATAAAAAAGGTGTAATCTTAATTAATTCCATAAGTTATAAAATAAATAAAAGTTAATTCTTTTATTAGATTAAAGTCTTCCATAACTTGTCCTCAAGTTATGGAACTTGAAGAGTTTTTGGATTAAAACTACTTTAAGCACATAAGTTATGGAATTAATTAGTTTTGAATAGTTTCAAAACTTGCCCTCAAGTTTTGGAATTTGAAAAGTTTTCACTTATGAATACTTTAATTCCAAGTTAGCCCTTAGAATTTTAAAAGTTAAAATTCAACCCTTATACTTTATAATATTATAAGTTATTAATATTTATATATATGTATAAGAGTAAAGTCAGTCTTACCGTTAGTAGGCCTCATTCACGAAGCCGGTCTATAAGAGGGGGGGGGGTATAAGGTTACTGCCTATAAAATGACAGTTTAATGGGTGTCCACTCTCACCCACCGCTCCCTTGACCGGTGGATGGTCGTTAGCCGAACGGGTTTGACATGAATATAATTCTCCCTTCATTAAAAGTATTAATGATAAATACTAAGTAACTAAACTCTTAATAATACCCAATCTTAGTTACTTAGGAAAATGTGAATAAGGTGCTAATCCATGAAATTACACTTTGCACTTTGTTTAAGTCGGTTAGTGGAGCGTGTGTGGTTAACCGGCACACTAACTCGTATTTAACAAGGTAGGCAAAGGGTAACTTAATGTTTATCATAGTATCGATGGAACGTGTGTAGTTAACTGACACATCGTTTGAGGGGTAAACACTTAAGGGTACCAAGTAATTTGCATGGTTACTTCACACCTTGTTTTGTGATCCTCGGCATCCCAGTCACAAAACCTGAAGGGCACACTCGAGATTGAAACATGCCATTGAACAGTTCAATGAATATCAAAAGATCTAGGAGTTTCAAATCCAATTAAAACCTAATAATACATTTCGTTTATCTTGGTGGAAATTGGTGAATCGTCATTCGCCTACCTTCAAATATTTTATAGCTTGGATTACGGCATCCCTCTTCTAAGTTATAAAATAGTTTGTTGGGTCCTAGCCTTAATATTTCATATTGGGTGTCATGTTAAGGACTTTAGATCAACTATCTTTAATATCTCCCAAAAGATGTCTGGTTTAGACATCTGTGATCTTCCCAAATCTCTTGAAATAAGCTTTCCTAAATGAAGATGATGTCCTGTGGAAATCATACTTCTTTCACCTCCTCCAATTATTCTCCTTAACCCACAAGTTCAATGTCACTCAAGCCCTATTGGAAAGGCAAGGTCTAGGTGTGATCACATCTTGGAGATGTAGTCACATATTGACAAGCCGGGAGAGTTGGGTGTCAAAGTCTTGAGAAAGTTGGTGGTTTAACTACTTTCTAAGTCACATAGTGATTTATTTTGGAACACCTATGAAACAGACTATGACAAGACCCTTAATGATCTTATCTATTTGCTAAGATCAACTTCCTAAAATTTTATGGACATTGACAATGATGATATTGGATATCTAGTAAAGCTCTCTCTTCCTAGTGGTAAGGGATCGGCCATAGTCATCTCGGTTGAACAAATGGTAAAGAGAAAGGCTAAGTCTGTGATAGTCCCATGTTTCATTACCAAAGCATCCATATGTTGAATTGCCAAAGAAAGGGACATTGGTTGCGAAGCTGCAAATTTGCCTAAGGATGTTAAAGTCAATAAGTTTGACTCTACTTCACGTAAAAAGTTCCACTATCTAACTCTGCTAAGTTTCTACTCTAAGATTCTTGATACATGATGTGACTGGGTCACATGGTGATGTTTTAAGAATCAAAGAAAAGTAAAGAAACTTAAAGAAAGAATATGTTGAATCTAATCACGTAGATGGATTTCTATCGCATAGTTTGAAGATTGGATTCTTAAGCTACTTCTTAGAAGTTATGAGATATTGCTTAGGAATAAATAACAAGAAGTTTTCATATGGATTGTAAGGATAAGTTTTTCCGCAAAGTTTTAAAATAAAAGAAATTTTTTGATTTTATTTATTTTAAAATATCCTTACATTGGCATTTGAGGAAAAATTGTTGCTTATATGATTCCATTAATAGCAAGAGTGGAAATATGAAATTGATTCTTTCATTTGTGGTAATGTCTAAATTTACCAAATAAGGAAAGATTCTTATCACCCAAGTTCAATTGGACCGGAACTTGGAATCATGCAAGTTGTATAGCATGATGAATGAGAACTTTCAATTATTGGAAAATTAACACTAACTACTTGTTCACATGGATGTGTGAGTCAAGTAACGGACTAAGCGATCGAGTACACATTCTTGTGCACTGATTAAGTCCACCAGAAAAGATAGATAAGATTATTCATCATAATTTACTGAAGCTCAGTAAATATGGTTATACTTACAAGCTTAAGTGTAACTCTCAAACATTGGAAAAGGTTCCAAAGTATGGCAGAGTGAATAAGAAGAATCAAATTAGGAAGAAGGATAAAAGTTTCTCAAATCTAAAAAGATGGGAGAGTACTTTAGTATCAGTTTTTATGATCATCTTAATGATTTAGAGACCTTATCACAATTCATCCTCTAAGTGCCTTCTTATAGCTAAGAAGAGGAGCTATGAATTGTTGAAGTGGTTAAATCAAGAAGATGATTCATACTTCGTTCAAAAAACAAGTCTTAGAGTCATACTCCAAGATTGTAATTTGAGTGACATGTCTTAAAGAAGTGTTTGTCTTGATTAGAATCCACACTATCTCTTGAATAACTGACAAGAAAGTCTTATATGTCAAGAGGACAGTGGGAGTCTTAAAAGTCTTGAAAGTCTCAAGAACTAATCAAGAATAAAACCTAAAGTTCTTCACTAGCACACAACTTAAGGTTTATAACCTATCGTGTTTACATATTCTGTGTCCATTCCAGTTAAAGTTGGCTTTGCATATGAGTTCTTAGAGTTCTCAATTGGGTGCATAACAACTTGGAAGCAATGGCAGGCCCTTGAGCTGCTAGATGGAAAGAAATTAGATTGAGTTCAGTCCATATGAGTTTGGATTTGCCATTATCCTTGTCCTGTGACTATGGTTTTGACAATTCACATGGATAAGAACACATACACCATTAAATCTAAGTGTCATAAGGTTTCTCTCCGATTCATGAAAATGATGGTGAGGAAACACTTTCACTAAGTAGATTTTAGCTAGATAGCAATTGTGATATTTGCATTCTCAAAGTCGTTAGTGGAGCGTGTGTGGTTTACCGGCACACTAACATGGACTTGTGAGAAGTGGCAAAGGTCTAGACAATTGAGACTATGATTACGACATCCCTTTTCATAGTTCTTAAAATTGTTTAGACACACTTGTGAGCTATCAAAAGCAATCTAGTATCAGAAATTTGAACTTTGGTAAGAAAGTCAATAAAGTATTGATTTCTAGAAGTCCAGCTAATTTCTGAGTACATGTCAAAGCTAGTGGGAGCATAAGTGTTATGCTAATAATCATCATGTTAGTGGGAGCATGATAACTATGATAAAGGTTGCAAGTTAGCAATGTTAATTATAGAAAACAAAAGTTTCAATTGGGAAAGAGTTGTTTTGCTATAATTAAGGGAGAGGAAATTATACTTCATCTCAAATCTAAAAGCTTAGATTGAGGTTTTAATCGTATTTAGTCAAGACTATATATATGAATTTCATGTTGGAATGACTCAACATAAGGAAATTCTGTATATGGGTCCATTATTTGCGTTCTAAAATTCGATTATGATTACGACATCCCTTTTCATAATCTGAATTATGAGAACTTGGCAAATAGAAATGGAAATGTTATAGCAAAAGAATGGTTTAGTCTTTATGTGAGACATCATGAATCGTGTCCCATATGCTTCAGATATAGGATCGATTACATGTGCTATATTTATCCTTTCTAAAATTTTCCTAATGCCTGGGGCATTAAGAAAGGAAAAGGTATAGAATTGGATATGACTAAAAGGATTAAACAATTGTCGAGGACAATCTAAGGTTTACCAAAGATTGGTTGCTCAAGGACATTTGGAAGTATAGTGATAATTCTGGAAGGACCATATTGACATAATCTATAAGGAGGCAACTCTTGTTCATAAGTGATAGTCAAAATGGAGTATGGAAATGTTTCAAAGTTAGAAATTATACAATTTGTGTAAGATTAGGAAACTTAATGTAAGAAGGATGTTTCCAAGGAGTTGATCTCCTTTGGAATGCTCTGTAATGGTTGTTGTCAAGTCTTTCTGACTTTGTGCATAATCATTACAAGAGGATCAATGCATATAAGTTTAGAATTTAACAGATTTCAGTAAATGGCATGAATTTGGAATTCTTGCATTTGCAGTAAGGATTTGGGACTGTGAAAGAGGATCATTGGAGTTATGTTCAATTGATCTAATTCACAAAGTGAAGATCATAGACAAACATAACATGCATACTTGGTGTGTGGCATGACTAGTGTTTAGAAAACATAGTGTACATGCTTGGAGCATGGGACTACTATTGTTTTAAATTCAAGAATAAAGTTGATAGCTGAAACAGTATACAATGAATAATGTGTAATCATATGGTGATAAATTAAAGGTACTTTATTTATGTTCATAGGTTTTGATACCATACTGGATTCAATTATTCTTGTGTTTCATTTTGCATGTTTTGACTTCCAGAATAAACTAGGTTATTCTTCCGGAATGACTAAGTTATTCAAACCATCCACAGTCGGTCATATGTTTGAAGTAGATATGAATCAAGACTGTCATGGGTTGGCTTGTAGAGGTCTAAGATGTTGGACAAAGGGCTACAACACTCATGACTACTCATAAGTTCCGAGTATTGGATTCAACCCGCGCTCATTGGAATCACTTCATGGATCTTATCACGAGTGATCATGAGATGATAATATCTTATATTATTCAAACCTAGAGATATGAGTTGTTACTATGAGTTGATAGTACATTGATTGCACGAAAACACATTGGTAACTCGATGTTAAAAAACGTGTCTTTGTGTATGATTCAACAAGTACTAGAACAAGCCATATGAGTCGAAGTTTATCCATTCCTTTTACCTTCGGGATAAAAGCGATATATGTGGGCCCCTCGATGATTTGATGATGACAAATGGAAGTGCTCGGCCGGGCCAGGACTGATTTGATTTGTTCAATTAGTCAGTCGTCATAAATCGGAAATCGGGAAACAACAAATGGACAGAGAGAATGATTATAATCCATGTCTCAGTCCATATGTTATCTAGAATGGAGGAATATATGATCCCTTATCTAATGGACAAGTCATTGAAAAAGGTCAGAGTTCATCTACAAGGTCAGAGTTCAACAGAAGCTTTTGAGAGCTACGATTGCCAGTCGGTTCTTGAAGTCATACGCAATAATATTTTTAGACTTATCCAAGTGGGAGACTATTGGATTAATGTCTAAGTCCATAACTATAATTGGTAAGACTTGACCCGACCCGTCATGGTCCATTTGGGTTGCATGGCATCATGCACTTGGATAGACTAAATAAGAGAAATAAGACACTTATGGTTATTAATATATTATAAGTTCTAGTATATTAATAATAAGAATAATAAGATTATTTAATTAGTATTGATCAAGAATTAATCTAGGATTAATTAAGTGATCAAAAGAAGACTAATTAAATATATGGGTTGATTGTGCAAATCATCCATACTTATATAGTGGGCTAATGCTCCATGGATTATCTAGTTGGGCTAAAACCCATATGATGCTCCATGGATGCTCCATGGTGTTTTTCTACCCATGGATCATGGAAATGGAAGACCATGTTAATTAGGGTTTACATGGTGTAACCCTAACTATATAGGCATCTTATTCTTGACCAAAATTGGCGACTAGTGTGTGTAAGAGAAGGGCTAGCCGATTTTCAAGAAATGTAGAATTCTCTCAAATTATTCCATTTGTATTTGGTGTTGTGTGAACCATTTGAGGTGTCACACTTGGGGCACTAGGCACTCAAGCTTCATGAAGACATTCTACATCAAAGAGGTATGTATTCTATCTTGTTATATTCATTGTTTTATAGCTTAGATTAGGATAATACCTTGGATGTTCATCTTTGCATGTATAATAGTGAAAACATAGATCCAAGGTATTTAGGGTTGCATGTACACAAAGTGGTGAACTTGGTGAAGGTGCAGTGGAAGCACTGAAGCGGTTTTGAGTGGATATGGGAGCCAGATCCTGACGTACTTTATATTTTGCAATATGAGAAAGCACTACTCTAAGTTATTTGTGGAGGCGAACTTTAAGGACGAAGTCTGATTCTAGTGGGGGGGGGGTGTAACACCCAGATCCTGACGTACTTTATATTTTGCAATTTTTCGCATTTTTAGGTTTGCCACAACATGTTGGGGACGAAACACTACGCGGTGAGTCAAGATCAGGTCGTGTGTTTCATTTAAGCCGTCACAACGTGGTGGTATAGGCCACGACGTGGCAACTGACAAGTAACAAACCCTATTTTCTAGGTTTTGCTCCCTATTTAAGGGAATGAGGAGGTTAGGTTTTGCTCACCCTTAGCCTCCATCAACCTCCTTGAGATTGAGAAACTCTAAATCCCTCCCTCTCTCATTTTGATCTCTTATTGGTGTTCTTGAAGCATTATAAGGAAGAAAGAAGAAGAAGTGAGCTAAGATTCAGCAATCTAGTCCGCATCCTTTGTGATGGAAATCTTCTAGACCTTTGAAAGTGTCCAAGACTCGATTTTCATCATGTTAGGTCACTAGATCTTATGTTTTGTCCCTAAATCTTCATGTTCATGTGGGTTAGGGTTGGATCTAGATTATTGTGGGGTTTTGAACGATGCATGAAATTTCCATGGAAAAACCCTCTTTTTTGGCTCAATATGGCTTCAAGACATGCATTGGACTGATGTTAGAAACTAGGTTTGGAGTAAATGAGCTATGTACTTTTTGGAATAAGTGCTTAATGAGGAAAGTCATGTCTTATTTAGCTCATTTGAAACTAGGTTTGAGGTTTTGACCTTTTGGGTGGTCTTATCGGGTAAATTTGGAAACTTTATCCTTTTAGACTTTGTTTCAGACCAGATCTAAAATTTGGATAAGATCGAAGAAAACAACTTAATCCATTAAGCTGTTGAAAACTTAGTGCCCACGACATGACTCAAGTCACCATGACGTGGCAATGGGGAAAATCGAGACTTGCTGTTACTGGAGGGCCATGATGTGGCCATAGGTAGCCACAACGTGGTGGTTGACTAAAGTCAATGTTGACCATTGACTTTTTACTTGAGTTGACTTTTAGTCAAGCACCTAGTTTGGAGGAAGAGCTCAAGGTTTATTTTGTTTGATTAAATAGGTTGTGCGTAGCATCAATACTCTGTCAGT
Organism: Lactuca serriola; assembly: GCF_051521515.1. Taxonomy (NCBI): domain Eukaryota; kingdom Viridiplantae; phylum Streptophyta; class Magnoliopsida; order Asterales; family Asteraceae; genus Lactuca; species Lactuca serriola. Next base: position 136,673,235 of record NC_136415.1, read on the forward strand.
GAGAGCAATAACAATAGATCATTTTCTGTGAGGTAAGTCTTCTCACTATACTGGTGGGTCAAAGGCACCAATATCGGCCCACTGATTTGTATGTGTAGGGTGTATGTGACTATGTGACTATTACTGATATGACTGTATGTTATATGCACGTAACCAATATGGGCTCAGACTCATTATGGACTCGGGATTGATACGGATCCAGGGATTGATATGGACCCAACACAGTTACTTGCTGTTACATGGGGTTGATATGGACCCGGGGGTTGTCACAGACCTGACACATCTATGTGCTTTTATATTTATGTGTATGTTATATGTGCTATTTTAGGGAAGCTTGCTAAGCTTTGTTCTTACAGTTATGTTTATGGTTTCAAGTATTTCATGTACGAAAGGGAATGGTCCGGTGTGATGGCACAACATCCCCCGTCATGTTTACCGCATTTATGATTTGTGTTACTCTTATGTTTTGGATTATTTGTATCGTGGTTGTTTCTGATACATATGATGTATGGAATTATTGTATCAATGTTTTCGGGACATTACACTCTATCAAAAATTATAAAGATGAGTTGTTTCATCATTTCATCTTTATAGTCCAACATTAGTGTGTCGGTTAACCACATATGCACCACTAACAACCATAAAAATGATGTGCGTTTTCATGGATTAGCATACATTTTCATATTTTTTTCGAAAGTAACTAGAGTGGGATTTTAGAAGGTTTTAGTACTTTATAGCATTATACTTTTAATGTGATTATGTCCTATCTAACCCATTAGTCCCTCCACCATACAAAGGAGTGGTGGGTGAAAATGACTTCCATTCAACGATTATTTTATCGGCCATTTCCTTATATCCCTCTTATAGCATGGCTTCGTGAATGAAGCATATTATTGATTTGACTGACTTTTGTTATACATATCGTATTAAAGTACTTATACATATGTATAGAGTGTATTTTAAACATTTTAAAACTTTAAGGTTTAAAATTTAATTTTAAATTAACTATTAAATAATTTATCTTTTTTAAACCAATTAATGGTTTATTTTATATTTTAAATAAACTATTAATAAAATTATTTAAATTATTATGCATTTAATATTGATCCTTTTATTAGCATTAATTAAATTAAATATTAAAGTCCATAAGGATAATCATACAATTATCTTATAACTAGATTAGGTTTCCATGCTTATCTTCTTATCCTCAAATTAGGGTTATTAATCATATAAGGCAAGTAGAATTGGATTTTAACATAACCAAAAGAGATAGTTACTAATTAACAACCTACTAGTCAGATAAGGTAGAAAAAAAATCTGAAAACCAGATTCAAACTTGTGTCACGTCATGGCAGAAGGCTTGCCACATCGTGATAAACCATAATGTTGCAAAAAAATTTGTTCAACTCATCTCATGCACAATCAATGTAAGAAAATCAAGATCTAATACCACTGGTGGGTTTTATAGGTTACAAAACTATGTACTTGTGGAAATTTTTTTAACACTTAAGGATATACAACCTAAGGATCCATATCTTTACAATTAATAACAAATACTATGAAACTTAAGGAACCCTAGCTATAATTGAAAATCATAAGGTTAGGGTTATATACCTTTATATTGTTATAAAAAACAACAATTTTGAATCCTTCTTTATCTTGGAACGCTAACAAAAAAGTATGATTCCTCTAATGGCTCACACCCAAAAACCTAAAAATCCTAGAATGAAGAGGATAAAGAGAGAATGGAGGAGAAATTTCAGCTCTAAGCCTCTTGGAAAGGTGTGAACAAAATTTGAAAGCCAAGGAGTCCTGTTTATAGTTTAGGTAACTTCCAAACAAAGCTATATTTGACTAATTAAATAATATATTTAATATTAGTTCAAATCCTTTCCTTATCTGCAACCAGGGGGCTTCAAGAATCCCTCCAAAACCATCCATACCATAGATGACTTTAGAATTGCTTTTTTGATTCAACTATTGAACAATTACAATTCACTCCTTGCACCTTTATTTAATTTCATATAATCCCAAATTAATTCTAGATTAATTTTGATTAATAATTAATTAATTCTTATTGATTTCATATTAATTTATTGACATTTAAATTATTTAACCATTGATCTCGTATAGATTTACTAATCAAATAATAAACTAACAAACCAATTACCTATTTCAAATTAATATATTAATCATATAGTATATTAAAAAAAATAATTTCATTTCTCTCCTAATATCATTTCTAGCTATTTATGGTTATGTGGACAACCCAAAAATGATTTTGCTTTTAATTACAAGAATATACCAATTTAGTTATGATCTTAGACACCTTAATCCAACAATGTTGTTGGTTTTGTAGATTTATTATTTATGGATTATTATCATAATAAGAATGTCCGATTGAAAACTCTATGTGTCTCTCTAGGTTTTCCCAAACCTGACCCACTCAAACTATATGCATCAAAGGTAGCAGGATTAAAGCTGTTGGAACTTGATTAGGATGCCAAGTGATTAAGAGACGACATGCAATAATGTTCAGGAGTGTCAGTTCTTTATGCTGTAACATATGTATTGTATTGATTATGACATCCTTAGGGTTTTGTACTTTGAAATAACATCTTTACTCAAGATATTTTAGTAAAACGAGACAATTTTCGCTAAATGTTTTATTGTATAGAGATTTTCCACAAATAAAGATAATATGGTTTTGAAAACATAAAGAAAAGTTTTTTTCAAGTCTAAAAAATAGGGGATGTCACAAGTCTGCCTTTATAAAAGGGAGATAAATTCTTGATGGCCCCTTATTATGAATGAAGTTCTTGTTTGGCGTACGGCGAAGAAGAAACCTACTATAGTGTTTAAAGTTGATTTCAAAAAAGCCTATGATTCAGTTTGATGGGATTTTCTTATTGATGTTCTTATATGCGTGGGATTTGGTGATAAATGGAGGGGTTGGATCCATGGTTGTTTGCATTCCTCTAGGGGTTCGATTTTGGTGAATGGTTCAGCTATATGTGAGTTCACAGTTTTCAGAGGTCTTAGATAGGATGATCTACTTTCTAATTTTTTTTTTGTTTATTTTGGTGATGGAGAGCCCTCATGTAATGTCCTAAATTTCAAACCAAAATTTTCATTTAAAAATAAAAGTGTTTATTCAAATTACAACTTCAAAGATCTAGATAAAACCATTTGATTTAAAAACATTTATTAGAGTATCATCAAAAGTTATTATGTGCAGAAATCTCCAATTGATGTGATACAATCGAGTCGTGACCCTCCATTAATATAAGAAAACCTAAAAACAATTAACCACAAATCGTAAGCACAAAGCTTAACGAGTTCCCCAAAATACAATATAACCATACGGGCCCCTCCCATAATATAATAGGCCTCACCCATCCAATCATAACGATCGCCGTCCAACATATAAACATGCCCTACCCAACATACAAATGGGCATCGCCCAACACACAATGCAAGAGTCATAAAAACAAGTAGCATCCTACATAGTGTAGTGAGAAGACTCGATCACATGAACTACTCAACAAAAGCTCAACAACCACCACAACAACAACATAGACAATCCAAGCTACCTAAAGCCTAACTGCGACCAGTCCTTAGTCAAAACTCAATGCTACCCAAGTTTGACCAAAAGTTAAACTGGTCAAAAAGTCAATGGTTAAGGTCAACTACTCAATCCTAAATCCAAGATGGATGAGAATTTTTTTTTATCTATTATTAGTTTGAATTCTAGCTCACAAAAAACATGGAGGTCTTGGTCTTAGTAGTTTATTCACTCTCAACTATGCTCTTCTTTTTACATGGATTTGGCGTTTCTTGACAAAACTGTTGGGACTTTGGGTTTTGGTCATTAAGACAATTTATGGTAACTCCTTCCTTATTGTTATGAATATTTCTTCCACAAGAAATCCGAGTTGGGTGGATATTATGAAAGTTGTGGATCAAATGAATATGTTAAATGTTCATTTGTTACAATTATGCTCTAAAAAAATTAGGGATGGAGCTTTTACTTATTTTTGGATTTATTTGTGCTTAGGTGGTATGGTGTTAAAAAATCAATTTACTAGAATCTATAACTTGGAGAATTCCAAAGATATTACGGCTAAAGAGAAATAGAGCCACGAGTCTTTATTGGTTTCCTTGCATAGACCTCCTAGAGGTGGGGCCGAGAGCCTCTAGTGGGAGGATCTAACTTCGTTAGTTGATTCCATCTCTTTGTGTCTCTGACTCCTAATAGATGGCGTTGGTCTCTTTTTGGCATGGGTGAGTTTTCGTTGGTTTCGGCTCGTTCTTTTATTGATGAGAAAATGTAACTACATGTGAATTTTCCTTCTATGTAGATTAAAAAAGTTCCTATCAAAATAAATGTTTTTGCTTGAAAGTTAGCTCTTGATAAACTCCCAACTAGGGTTGTCCTAGATAGGAGGGGCTTAGATATGTCGTATTTGCTATGTTTGTGGAGATGTTATCGAATCTTCCGCTCATCTCTTTTTGGTTGTCCTTTTGTGGCTAACATTATTTCTCAAGTGATCGTTCGTGGGGTATTTTGGTTCCTAGTTTAACGTCTTATGTAGATTGGTTGGATTGGTTCAAAGACACTATGACTTTCTTCTTTTGCTAAACACATTTTCGAAGGTGTTTTTAAACCATATAATTACTTTTACCTAATATAATAAAACGATAAAATCAAATAAAAACATAACTAAAAAGAATGTATAATTATTTTCTCCCGCAAAATGCTACAAAAGGAAGAAGGTGGTTTGGTGAAGAAAAATGGGAATGTGGGAAAGAATTGACACATGAAGAAGGGGATGTCTTGACTTTTGATGGTTTTGTTCATAAATCAATTAATTTTTGGTTTGAAAAGGGTTTTACTTGTGATGCACCATGGGTGGATTTTATTTTTGGTTTGAAAAGGGTTTTCCTTGTGATGCATCATGGGTGGATTTTCCCACCTTTTAGAGTCATTTTGTGCACTCCAATTCATCTCATAAATGATATAAAAAGGACTAATAATAGCTTAGATCGAATTTTAAATTACAATTTAAGTCCATACGATTAAATTATACGTCATATTGGACTAGTACCTAGCGCGAAGCCTAACAAATCGTAAATCACATGACACATCAAAGACTCAAAGTTGCTAATGCTGCAGCATATAACTTATTTCCAGCGAGAAAAAGAAATGTAACAATTGCATTATATAAACCAAAATATTATGAACTAGGTGTAAGCCCCATGTATTACATGGGTGTATTTAAAATAATTAAATATTTATAAACATTTAAGAAATTTAAATTTATAAGAAAAATAAAAAAAAATATTGAATTACTAAGATTAAAATGTTTTTTTTTTTAATTTAAACAAATCATTTAGATAAAATAATCAAAGCAAATTAATCACATTTTATTTTAAAATTTTGAAATTATAAGGAAAGTCCATTAATAAAATTGATATGCATTTATTATTAAATTTAAATATCATATGAAATTTAATAAAATAGGAAAACCATAAAATTACATATGGAATAAAAATTAATTCAAATTAACCACAAAATGACATGTAAATGAATGAGAGTGTGACAAGTGGCAAAAAAAACCTTCATTTATTAGAGGAGATTCTAGGTTGGACGATTTTTATTCAAATCAATAGTAATTAATTTTTTTTTTTTGGTTATTTTTTTAAGATTTAACTGTTAGTACGTAGGATTAAGGTTTAGGTATTATCTTTATATAATTTTTTTTTGTAATTCTCATTTAAGAAATAAACAAATTATAATATTAACATTATCATCCATATTTTTCTATCTATAATGGCAATATACGTTTCGTTTTTAACAATAAAAACAAAGAAAAAAATTGAGAAGTTCATGAAACTATTATGCTGTCACTTTTTCGTCCTTAATTTTGTTGTTCACATATCACTTACAGTTTTTTTTTTTTTTTTTTATTTTGTCAATATTTAATTTTTTTTTTTTTTTTTTTTTTTTTTTTTTTTTTTTTGTCAATATTTAGTCCTTACCATTTTTAACGCATAAACTTTAAGTAAAATTTACTAACCAGATGCTAGTAAAAAGGAACACAATAGTTCAAAATTACATGATCGGGTTTTTGACCCACACAAACCATTTATAATTGACCTTAGTATTTCTATGTCAAAACCTTTAAATGCAAAAGCTACAATATTATTAAACATGGTAGCTTTTCTACATTGTTGCAGGAAGACCATAGCATTTCTGTAAGACCAAAAAACCCAAAGAAGTATCATAAAAATCGATTCCAACATTTTCCTTTTGAATTGGATCACAATATGCAAAATTAATCCATTGAAACATATATGTGATGTTTGAAAAATAAGGAATATCCATGTCTATTCAAACCCGCATTCTTTGCCATATCTCATGAGCCAAATCACAAGTGAAGAATAAATGATCGATATCTTCTAAATGGCTAGAACAAATAGGATACAAAGTTGATTCAACCTCAATCCCCATTTACCCATCCTCATTATCTTCTTTATTCTTAAGTATCTCCCCTATGAATCGTCTATCCTTCCTTATGTATTCCTAAGGATTATCCTAAGGAATAGGCACGAAGTCCATCGTTGGCAGGGTTCATCCAACAGGCGCTAAGTGATGGGTTTCGAGCAATACATCAATCCTATGGTGTACATGCAAACTCTAATAGCTTTGGATCTAGTTTGTCTAATGAACATGCAATTGATAATCCAAAGCCATAAACCCTAGATCTAATAAACTATAACTGAAATTAGGGTTTAGATCTTACCTTTGATTGTTATATAGCAATAACAATCAATCATTGGCTTCAGAAAACTTAGTGCCTCAAGTGCTGCACCTCTAATGGAGTCACAAACACCACTAAGCAACTTGGATGAAGAGGGAGGAGAGAGGAGGCACCAAAAATGGCTGGAAACCCTAAAGGAACACTTTGCCACGTTTTTGGGTCTCAAGGATTCTTTAAATAGGTAGGCAATTAGGGTTATCTAATAAAGAAACCCTAATTTGACTGCTTAAGCCCTAAGCAGTCCATGGACCCCTTCTGGAACATGCCTTGGACAATTTCTAATGGGCTTCTCCATAGAATTTCTCCAACCTATTATTCCAAGGTGATCCATAGCCCAATTGCAATTATCTTATAATTACAATTCCAGTCCCCTTAGTTTAATTAATCTCTTTTAGCTACAAAATTAATTCTTTAGCTACAAAATTAATTCTTTATTGATTTCTCCTTTAATATATTATTCTCATAATATATTAATAAATCATAATTAAACCTTTCTCTCCTTAATTCATCCTACATATTGCTATGGTGAAGGCAACCCAAAAGGACCATGCTCATAATCGGGTCAAGTATATACCAAAATAGTTATGGACTTAGACACTAATCCAACACTAAGTCCATAGTTGATACGGTTTATCTCATTTATCGAGAGTATGATTTTCGGGAGTCCACCCGCAATACATGTCAATGGGTTTTCAGAGTACACCGGGTGAACACATCGTTCACAACACCTACATGTTGCGAGTCTGCTAGTGCTCTACTGGACTGTCTAGAATAGTCTGTGGTTGTCATCTATACTCTGCTAGATGACGAGGCCATCGCTTGGGTCATCGCTTCTCACCATATTTTACCATTCATATATCATCGGTCCTCATTCATCTCATCTTTAGTCGCTCATCATTGATGTCATCTTTAATCTACCCATCTTTCACCCATCATAATTATAGGTATAAAATACATATATAGTTTAAGACAAATAAAACATGTATATTTTTGTAACGCCTGTGTTTCTGGGCTTGTCATTAATGTTGATATAATAGTCTATGTTAACATTTGTAACCCGTTTTGAAATAATAAAAGTGTATTATTTGAGTATTATGTGTTTTGTGCTTAATTGTGTGTCTTAATGTAATTAAGAATAAAAATAAGCGTCAAAATAAAATGTTAGATAAAGCTGATATCTATGGAAAATGTTGTAGTAGTTGAAATGAGGTTTCCGGATATATAGAGAATGCCGAAATCCGAATTATAACGAAGAAGTTATGACCTGTCGAAGTTTCGCGGCAGAACCGGCAACGCTGAATGACGTAAAAAATGAAATTTACGTTAGAGCGATATTTAGCCTTAGTGATCTAAACGAATGTCATAGATTTCGTTAAACCGAGAGCGTGCATAAAAAGAACGCCCAAATCTGACTTCGTATGAGGAAGTTATGATTTTCTGAAGTTTCGACTTAGCAGTATGCAGCCCGAATACTCGATTCGAGATCGAGTGATTGTTGGTCTAAAAAATCCAAACGAGAATCGAAGATCTCGTTAATAGTAGTAAAGCGATAAAAAGTTAGGCGAAAATGGACGTCGGATGAAGAAGTTATGAATTTATAACGAAGTTTTCCTGTCCCGGCCTACTAAAAATAAATAATAAAAATAAAATCAAAATTAGCCGACGGAGTCTAAACGAAAGTTGTAGAGCGTAGTCTCACCTACGCGTGGATATAAAGAACGTCGAAAACGGAGTTCGCATGAAGAAGATATGAATTTTGAATTTATTAAATAATTAATATTTAAATTTAATTATTAAACCCGATATTATCCGAAGGGGAGTCACCGGACTTATCCAAAGTACGCCCAGCGTACAACGATGCATGACGACCCTCACACTCGAGTTCTTCGGATGACGCATGCAGTGACGATTTCGGAGGAGTACTCCCCGCGTAAGGTAGTACGCCCAGCGTACTGCGAGGCCTCAGCCTCCTATAAAAGGGCATGCGAGGGCAGCCTAATTCTTTTGCCAATTTCTTACCTTCTCTCTAGTTTTTGCCTCGATTTGCATGCCAATTATACCCCGAAGCCCCGGTATTATTCCCGTTCCCCGAAGCAAGTTCCGAAGCCCCGAAGATCCCGAGAAGTGTGATTCCCGAGCCGAAGCTCTGCTCGCGAGAAGCCCGGTTTTTGTGAAGATCTTCCAGATCTACTGAAGAATACTACTTCTGCAAGTCGTAGTGCTGTCTGATCATCTTCTGATCAAGTGAGTGTGTAGTTACTTTCTTCTAACGCATAATTATGAAGTATTTTATACGAAATACGTGTTATGTGTATAATTTTGTTGTTATGTGTGTGAATGTATATTCACTTTCTTCTATCTCATTGATCTGATTTATTCTCTATGAAATACGTGTTATGTGGGTGTGCCTCATCTGTTATGTGGAATATGTATTGAATGAGAATGCTATACAGGTTTTAAACTATGTATAAAAATATATATTTTTATCTACTAATATGTTGGGTAGAACATGGGTAGATAGTTGGTGTGTGATAAACAGATGAGAGGCCTCGATGTTGTTGTTGTTGATCTAGTTATTCAGCGGAGTATGGATAACGACCACAGACTCTTTCTAGACAGTCCTGTGGAATGCTAGCAGGTTCATAACCTGTAGGTGTTGTGAATGATGTGTTCACTGGTGTACTCTATCCCCCTCATGGTTGCCTTTAGGATATCTATTGTTGAGGAAACCCCTTAGCAGTAATGTCCGTCCCGATGAAAATCCTAGATTAGGTCCCTTGAGATAGATGTTGTTTTAGGGACGTAAAGTGAGGATAACGGGAATGGGTAATCGGGTTATTGTTGGTTAGTGAAATTAAATATAATTTATTTATTGTGGGTTGAAAACCCTATATGCTCACCAGGCTCCCAAGTCTGACCCACTCAGTTTTATTTGTATTACAGGAAGTGGCGCAAGGGCATAAGATGGATGAATCATCGAGTTGTTTTGTTTACAAGTCTATATATGTATATATTTGTTGAATGACTTGTAATGTTATCGTTTATGCTTTATGGTCTGTATCGGAACATGACATCCCGAGTTTTGATTATATAATGAAAATGCATCTCTTGATGAAATGCTTTGATAAATATTATTTTATCATGTTTTTTTTTGGGAACAAATTCCGCAACTCTTTTAAATCAAAAGGATTTACTCTGAAATTATTTTAAAAAGCATAAATGAAACCGGTCTTTTCTGGCCGAGATTTTGGGGATGTCACAATTTTTGTTCATCCAACATAGATATCAAGAACACAGATAATATGCACACATAACACGTAATTTATATTAAATATTTCATATCTATGTGTAAGATGAAAGTAACTATGCACTCACTTGTTAAAGTGATGATTCCAAACTCGGAGAGTGCTTCGCGTCTTAACAATATAATTTTCTTCGACAAAAAGTCTAATATTTACCGTGACTAATTATTAGTCTTAGCATTATTATTATTATTATTATTATTATTATTATTATTATTATTATTATTATTATTATTATTATTATTATTATATAAACGTTTAAACAATATTTTCTAAACACTATGTACAGACAGGCGCTAGACATAAAACACCGGAGGGCATGAACATTTTGGCATATGGCACTTCTAAAATCCAACAACCTTATGTGGCCCTTTAATCCAGATTCCCCGTACCGTGAGTAGTTAAAAAAATATTATAACGACACTTTTCAAAAGAATTGGTTTTGCCATCCAGAAAGGCTAGCAGCGCAACTTGTTGCCTGTTTGCCTTCAATCGATATGTATTGACCTTTAAATTAAGGTTTTATGTAATTATAGCTTTGATGAAAAAAAATATAAGCTATATTTCAAATAGGGTAAGTATAACTTACTTACAAGGGGGTTTAGCTAGGAGTCGAGCTCTGTAGGGGCAGAATTTCGTCGCTGAATCTTTCTAAGAAAGATTATTGCAGTGCTTCAGCACTCACCTTACTATACTAAAACTACAGAAAGAGAAGTTGAATCACGAGGGACCGAAATGCTGGGGGATAAGAAGAGAAAGACTCTTGAATCAAGAGAATGGTGCAAGAAATATCAGAGTCTAGAGGCTCTTATTTATAGTAATTGAATTTTCAAAAACCACCCTCTTTATTTACTTAAATGACTAAACACCCATTTATAATACTATTTTGAAATACATTTAAGTGTATTTGTACTAAACTAATGTCAAATGTACTTAACACTAGTTTTATAACGACCGCATCGTCGATACCTTTCTAACAATATATACATATGTATATATATGTATACGTATATATGATTTACACTTTATTTTAATACGTAAATGTGCTATTAAAAATTATAACCCGTTCATACGAACTTTATTTTTGACGTTCTTTATATCCACATGTAGCTATCGAAGAAATCTATAACTTTCATTTAGACTCTGTCGACTAATTTTGAATTTATATTTTTGTCAATATTTTTATAAATATAAATAACTTGGCTAAAATCATAACTCTCTCGTACGGATTCCGTTTTTGACATTCTTTTTCTTAAAATTCCTATTTTAAAGAGTACTACGATTTTCTTTTTGGTCGCATTAGCTAAAAGTCAACCATTGTCTTCGTAGTTTTTTACGTTATACATTCGTTGTGTGCGACTGACTTTTATTTCTTATAAAAATCATATCTAATTCATACAGATTCGGATTTCGACGAAATTTATATTTTTGGGTTGAGGCGACGTGTACTTCCTAAATATATAATAAAAATATATGTTTTAGCGCACTTATTTTTACGATTTACAGACAATTCGACTGATTTTTCCTATTATATTATATTATAATAATCATGAAGCATATAATATTAAAATAATTCTTCTTTATTACTTCAAATTGGTTACAATTGTTAACCCTAACTATTACTTTGGTTAAGATCATTTATCCTAGATAATCTTCTATAAAAAATTCATTTTTAATGCTTATTATATCTTAATTGACTAGCCCGAATCTGTGGGTGTTACAAAGATGAAGAATCATGGGGATTTAATGGGTCTACTCGATGAGTTGAGGAGCCTCAACTCGACGAGTAGAAGTTGGATTGACCGCAAAGTTTAATGAGGCAACTTGACGAGTTGAGGAACCTCAACTCGGCGAGTTGGCCACTCAGAAGGAAACCCTAATGTTAGGGTGTTGCACCCTATTTAAACACCTTAAGTCCCATGTGTTGTCCTCATTTCTAGCCTCCATAGCCCCTAACCCTAACCTCGAAACCCTAAAGCCTCCTTGAGTGTTGTGAGCTCATTGTGGGTGTGTTTTGGTGTGTTTGACTATCATTGAAGGAAGAAAAGCTTGGTGCAAATTGGTGGTTCGAGTAGGAGCTTTCAGATCTGGGTTCTTTGCACCATTTCCAACTCATTTCGGATATAAAGTCCTAACCTTGCTTAATAATTGATTAGATCTACTTATTTTGGGTTCTGTTGTGTTTTGGCCTCTTTTGGGGATGATGATGGAGTAAATTCATCTTAGGAGTTGTTCTTCCAGATTTGTGTTGGTTTTGGTACCCTTGAGCTTAAAGGTGCAAACTTTATGAGAATTTTGGTGTCATGCATGTATTAAGTGTGACAACCGCCAATTTCCGGTCAAGTCAAAGTCAACTAAAGTCAACAAGTCAAACTGGTCGACTCAATTAGCCCGTGGGTTCTAGGGCTTGCGTTAGGTAATTACTTCACAACTCGCTATTCGAATGAGAGATCATAAATCGAAAAGTACGTACATATAGATCTCCTTAACCTAAAACTGTGGTAAGTGGCGAACCAAACCGATAAAACAATGTTGCATACTCATCGGGAGTGTGTAAGATCCTTAAACAAGGCTTAACGGGGTTTACGGACCTTGCATTGCGAAGCCGGACACTCACAAATGCCACACATGAAACATCTCTCAATCGTTTTCAATCTATCTCTCTTTATCGAGAATATCTCCCAAATCTCTCCACGTATGTCAAATCTCTCCCAAATCTCTCTAAGTATGTGAAATCTCTCCCAAATATCTCTTTGTATGAGAAATCTCTCTAAGTATATGAAATCTCTCCCAAATCTCTCTAAGTATGTGAAATCTCTCCCAAATCTCTCTAAGTATGAGAAATCTCTCCGAGAATGTGAAATCTCTCCGAGAATGTGAAATCTCTCCCAAATCTCTCTTTGTATGAGAAATCTCTCTAAGTATATGAAATCTCTCCTAAATCTCTCTAAGTATGTGAAATCTCCCCCAAATCTCTCTAAGTATGTGAAATCTCTCCCAAATCTCTCTTTGTATGAGAAATCTCTCTAAGTATATGAAATCTCTCCCAAATCTCTCTAAGTATGTGAAATCTCTCCCAAATCTCTCTAAGTATGTGAAATCTCTCCCAAATCTCTCTTTGTATGAGAAATCTCTCCGAGAATGTGAAATCTCTCCCAAATCTCTCTCAAAAGTTCCTTAAACTTTTTATAGTCTTTCGGGCCATCCCGACCCTTAATCAAGTCAAAAACCGCTTAAAACGGGGTAAGAACGGATAAAATAGGCTTAAGGACCCGAAACCCCTCTTAAGGACCCGAACCCTCTTACGGACCCGAAACCCCTCTTAGGAACCGAACCTGTCAGAAGCGAAGGCATCAGAAGCGAACCCTCCCTTCGGACCGAGCCTCACATAAGGGATCGAACCCTCCCCTTCGGACCAGACCTTCAGTCCATTTCGGTCTTACTCCTTTTGCCTCATTTCGCTTCGGCCCAGCACCAGAAGGGACCGAACCTCCGGCCAGGACCGAGAGGCTTCGCAAGGAGCCCATTTCTTTCCGGTTTTCGACTACGACTTCATTTTAGCTTCGTTTTTAATTGTTTTAACGCGGGATTTTCACCCAAAACTTTATTTTAACATATAAAGCCCCATATTTACTAATTATCCACGTTTTGGGGGATAAACCTTATCCAAGAAGAGTGGGTGAAGTACAAGAGGTGGAGTGTTGACTTTCTTTATTCTATGACACAAGCAACCACTCCCATACCCACTCCATGTCACTATTCACCATCAGCACATACCTAGTCATTTCATGGTACTTTTCCCACCTTTTTCCAACCTCACAATTGGTCAAAGGCTAGAAAACTCTCCTCTCTCCTCACACTTCTCTCATTTACTCATTCTTCCACCAAAGATCAAACATACTTTTTCTCTCACTTCCCCTCTCTAAAAGTTCGAGATTCAAGGGCTGATCTTAGATTTTTCCTCCACATTTGGTAAGTATCTTCCTCCTACACTTAGATATTCTACTATCCTTCATCCAAATCATAGATTGCTTACACAAATATCGTCATATTTTTTGTTAGATATTCAATTCTTCAAGCATCTCCCAAGTGTTCTTGAGTTGAACACTTCTCTTCTCCATCATCCATCTACTAAAATCACTCAAGGTGAGTTCATACCCCTACATTTTCATGTTTTCTTAAGTTTTTAGGGGGGGGAATACAAGTTAAAACACTAAGAACATAACTAAACTTTTCTAACAGCTTTCATTAGAAAAGTTAGACTCCATTCACGGACTGTTTTGGGCAACTTAAACATTTTTGTTTTCAAAAATGTTTTAGGTTTAAGTAGTTCCAGTTCTCAGCTTTAAAATGACTACTTGCACATCTCTATACGATTTTTCTACAATTTATGGTGATTTTTACAAAACTGCCTATCATTTCAAACATCAACCCGGACCAGTCTGTGATTATGTACTTTTTCACACAAGTTGAAGGTCATAAAAAATCATGATAAAAATTATGAATAAACTAGACACATTTTAGGAACTCTCAGAATTTACGGATTTAGTTTTCGACTTTGTATGATTTTTATATGATCTTTCTAAAACAGTGTAGAAAAGTTAAAAACTAGTTAACAGCTTATAACTTTTAACACGCTTTGTATTATGTTGAGCAACGTGTATAACCATGAGTTCTAAATATTGAATGTGTTTCCTTGTTAGTTTATCATCATAAACTGAAACTTAGTCATTCATGATAAGATTATTCATTCATTTAGAACACATATATTAAGTTATAATAAGCATAATTTATGGGTTTATAACACTAATGTGTTTTCATAAAAGTGTACTTATACATTACAAACATTTCGGATAAACTATAATATGTATAGTTTATGTATCATTTACTTCTCAAACTTATTATTCGAAGGTCTTCAGTTTAGTTCACGTAAATCTGTTAATGAATAAATTTGTGAGTCATTCACTTCGGGTTACTTCCAAAGTAACAAAGTCAAAAAGTCTTGTAAATTGTAACTAGAGTCTCTAGTAGGGAGAACGTGATAGTTGTGTATAGATCTATATTGGGTTTGACAAACCCACACCTGAGCTGCTTGCAACAGCTAGACCAACAGGTCTGTGGTGACAAGTGTCATTTAACGGCGATGCCTGAAGAACGTCGCATTACGAGGCCGTCTAAGTCAAGTATGGTTATAATAGCTCACATGTGGTATTAACAAATCATAAGATTTACGGGTTCTACTTTAAATTAGCGAGTTATGTCGATTTAGCTCACTGAAATTACTTTAAGTATGGAAAAATACTTGCACGCCTTCATATCAAAAGGGTTTTATGTCGATTTAAAATCACTTTTTATATGAATGATTACAGATATTGCTATATATTTTCAGTCTTGGTATTTAAGACTACACGCCATTCATTACGGGAGTTTTCTCAAATCAGAAAGGGTTTTACGCCAATTTGAAACCACTTTTATATCTTTAAGTATGATAAATACTTGTTCATTTTCGGTCCTGGTATTTAGGACCACATAACTTTTATAAGGAAAATATTGGATTTTTCTTGGTGACACACAACACATTACAATGAACGTTTTTCAAACTCTTACTGTCAAAAGCTTATGAACTCACCAACCTTTGTGTTGGCACTTTTTCAAAATTACTTGTATTCTCAGGAATTCAGTGAAACAGGAAATCAACAGCGTTTTGAGGATGGGACGATAAACGTCAAACAGTTCATTTTGTCATCATAATGTAATTGATTTGAAATATGTAAACATGTACATTGGTGTAACTTTTTCAATTATATTTATGATGGTTGTATTTACTTTGAGCACTATTATACACGTTGTTGTGATACTATACATGAAGTCCTCCACCCCCGGACGTTTCCGCCATCCTTGGTTTGGGGGTGTGACATTATGTCCATTCCGAGCTTAAAAGCTTCATTTAGACATGCATGAATGTAAAGTTGGCAACTTTACGTGGTTTTCCAACTCAAGGAAGTCACATCTATGTTTTGGGGTCATGACCCAATGGATTAAGTGCTTAACGTATTAAGAGGTGGGTTTCTGGCGAACTCGGCGAGTTTGTTGGATAAACTCGGTGAGTTGGCTTGGTTTTCCCCAACATTTTCAGATTGATAGGGAACTCGGCGAGTTGACTTGGTGTTTCCCGATCTGTGTAGATTGATGGAGAAACTCGATGAGTTGAAGGACAACTCGAGGAGTTGGGTTACCTTGGACAGTTGACTATGACTTTCAATTTATGTCTTTGACCAAGTTTGTCCCAAGGGGTGCTTGAAGTAATCTGAATTGTAAAAAGGAAAATTATGGGATTAGGATAAGGCCCATATGGGGTTGGGCACAATTTGGAAAATTAAGCCATTAGTGGACCTTTGTGGGTCTTTTGGTTTTGGGCCTCAGTTTTAGTGCATGTTGGGTCAGGGGTAATATGGTCATTTTACCCCAAGCATGGATTATGGATTATGTCATGGAACCCAATTACTAATTGGGTGTGTTGATGGGTATTGATAGCTCGGGAAGCCGGCATGGTAGCAACTAGGGATTTCTTTAGGGGAGCTTCTACATTCGAGGTGAGCTGTCCTCACTATACTTGTGGTCAAAGGCACCAATGCCGACCCATTGGATTAATATCCTCTTATGCATGCTATTGTATTGTTATAATCTGTTAGATAAGTATCCTGGTAGATAGGATGCTGCTATGCTGTTATGATCTGTTAGATCGGTATCCTGGTAGATAGAAAGTTGTTATGCTTAGTGATCTGTAAGATTTGTCTGATATATGTTCTGGCTATATGTTTTCCAGTAGCATGTGTTGATGTAGTGAGGTTGGGTTGCGACTATACTGCTTAGTGCTGCCAGTCAACAAAGTCGGTAATGTTTATATCGGTACATTATATGTATGCTTATCTGTTATGTATATGTCAACATGTTTTATGTGTGTGGTTGGGTTGAGGCGGACCTGCTTTGTGCTGAAGGCCAACAGACCCAGGGCATCCTGGAAAAACTGAAGGCTAGTGGGGCGTACCAGTCAGGCCGAAGGCCCGAAGAACGGTATAGGTAGGGTGAAGGACCGGTGAGGCGTACCAGTCATGCTAAAGGTTCTGTGAGCGTACCGGATAGATTGTAGACCGGTGGAGCGTTCTAGTCATACTGAAGGCTCTGTGGCATACCAGGTGTACTATAGGCTAGTGTGGTGTTCCAGTCATGCTGAAGGCCATGTATGCATGTTGTTATTTGTATATGTTATTTGTTTGGGTGTTGGTACTTTAGGGGAAACTCACTAAGCTTCGTGCTTACAATTTTGGTTTATGGTTTCAGGTACTTCAGTGGATCGTGACAAAGTGAAGGTGTGACCGTACACATCCTCGTGTTTTGGACTTATGATTTCTAGGAAACTCTGATAATGTGAATTTTTTTAAAACTATGTTGAAAGAGATTCTGATTTTAAATAATGTTTTTGGAACAACGGTTTTTGTAAATACTTCTATTGGAAAAGGGTTATTGAAAAGTTTAAATTTTATTGAAATTTTTTTGGATGTTACAATCTTGCTTACTCATTGAATAGATCTTCTTTTGGGCTTGTATAGTCATTTTAGTCCCTCTTGGTCAGTCCTTGTGAGCTTGGGTTGTTTCAGAAGCTTAATCTTGTAGATCTGGTCATTTAAGAGGTCCTTTAAGCATAAATATGCAAGCTTTATGGTGTATTTGATCTCATGCATGTGTTAAGACCTGTTATTAAGCTCTTTTGAGCTCTAGAGCCCCTTTAGACCACACATGCAAGAAAAGTTGCCAACTTTACATGATAACTCATCTATAGGAATCAGATTTGAGAAATTAGAGCAAGGGCTTAAGGGATTAAGTGCTTTTGGAGTTGGTTGGGGTTTAGAGGAGTATAATGGGCGTACCCATTTGGTACGCTGCACGTACTAGCCCCAAAGGGTGTACGTTGGGTATACCAGCTGAGTACGTGGGGCGTACTCGGCTAGTTTGGGTTTTCTTGAAATTTTGACTTTTCGGACATTTGAACATTGACCAGAAGTGGACTAGGGTTGACCACTAGATATTTTGGGCCTTATTGGGACTTGTGGTGTCACTTTGGTTTTGGGCATGGTTGTGTTGGGCCGTGTTGGGCCATCTAGATTTTATGGTTGGGTTGTTGTGACTTTTTGGACTTTCTTGGGTGAAGGCCCACGAAAAGAATTAGGCCCAATTTGGAAAATTAGGCCATATTTGGGTTGGGCCTTAGATACTTATTTTGGATTTTCGGCCTTTGGTTATCTAGTTTGGGCCTTGGCCAAGATTTAGGAAGGGTAAAAAGGTCTTTTACCCTAATTTGGACTCTTAGTGTGAGTAAGGGGCTAGATGTTAATGGGTTTTCATTGTGGTATTTAATAGCGTGTGGATTTTAGCGGATCTACAGTCAGAGATTATTCATGGGATCATCTGCTGATGGGTTATTGTCTTGATATTGATAGTTCGGGGATCTGTCAGCCAGCAACCAGGGATCGTCTATGCGATTCGGCAGTGCGAGGTGAGTTTTCCTCACTATACTTACGGGTCGACGACACCAAAGCCGTCCCTGTGGATTAGACATCATGTTATGTGATAGTATGTTATTGTTCTGTAGTGATCTGTTAGATTGGTATCTTGGTATATAGGATGTTGCTATGCTTAGTGATATGTAGATATGTTTGACTGGTTGTAGACTATTATTTGATTATCTGTTATATGTGCACATTTTTGGTTGGTGGTTGAGTCTTCACTGCACTGTGTGTAAGCAAACAGGCCGGGGCATTCAAACTCGATAGTTAAATGGGCCCGAGGGTATTCCATCCCGAGGATGATTGGACCCAAAGTATATTGGCATTCCAATGTGATGGTTGAGTGCCTGGGGTATTCCAACCTGATGGTTGGTGGATCCATAGTATTTTAGCATTCCAACACAATGGTTGAGGGCGTGGGGTATTTCAACCTGATGGCTGACTGGACCCACAATATGTTTGCATTCCAACCCGATGGTTGAGGGCCTGGGGTATTCCAACCCAATGGTTGATTAGACCCATAGTATGTTGTTTGTGGTATATGTTATGTTATATGTTGTGTGTTGGTATTTTAGGGGAACTCACTAAGCTTTGTGATTATAGTTTTTGGTTTATGGTTTCAGGTATTTCAGAGAATCGTGGCAAGGCAAATGCATGACCTTACACATCCTGATTTTATGCCATTGATCTTTAGAGGCATTGATTTTTGAATAATTTTTTTGAGAACGTTGATTTTGGAAATATCTTTATTAGTAAAAGGTTCGTTTTGAAAAGTTTAAAATTGTTGAAATTTTTGGGATGTTACAAGTTGGTATTAGAGCCTTGGTTTGAGTGAATCGGAGGAACACTTATGTAATTGTATTCATGAAGTGGTTAGTTGGAATTTGTAAGGGTTCTTCAGAAGCTGATGGCAGAGGAGGTGTGGGAGGAGTCTTAGGAGAGCCTAGGGAGTATTTTAGTGCGGTTGTTTCATTGTGGAGCAGGTGTTGGGAGTACCTTTTGGATAGGTATTAGAGGACCCGAGATGGTCCTTGAGGAAGGGGATGGATAGGTGTGGAAGGTAGTATTGGGCCTGTACTACTGGAAGCAAAGGATCCATACCCAAATCAAGGAGAGTCTCGGGGATTCTAAGGGTTAGTCAGGGTGATGGCATGGTCCGATACCATGATTTGTGGCAATGGTTCCATATATGTTGATCTTTTGGCTATAGTTGTCAATGCATGAGGATGGTTCTGGTAATTGTTTGGGCCCCAATGGCGATATCAGTTTGGGTTGAATGGTTCAGACCTGGATGAGTATGTTGGTTTTGAGGTCTCAAGGGTTTTGCTCGAGGTCGTGCCTTGAGTCGCAAGATTCCAGAAGGAAGCAGTGGTTATGATCGGCTTAGGGGTTTCAGCTGGGAGTTGAGTGGTTGATTGGAAAATTGGATTGTCGCTATCTGTGGCAAGGATCATGCCCTTTTAGTGTTCTGAGTTCAGAGGAGTGAGCAGGCTTGTAAATTCTAGAGTTAACTTGCATACTCAGCTTGGGGTCTGTTGGTCGTGGTGGTTGGTGACAGTTTATCAACACGGTTTGAGTAGGTGGATTGTTGTGGTATAGGTACTTTATGATGCAAGCAAGGGCCCGTGTTCTTGGGATTTAGGAAAGCTAGGTGCCAGATTGTCGTTTGGGATTTCAGGAAAGGAATGTATGTTTGGATCGTAATTCGGTAGATGCTTATGATTTTTTGTGAAACCCTTAATGTTAAATGGTTATAATTGGGAATTCTAGAGGTCTTCAGTTGAAATTCAGGATTTTCTTGGGATTCGTTTGATCTGTATCTAGAGGATCATTCTGCGTATATTATTCGTTCCAGGGTCAGCTATGGTCGTACGTGTTTGAGTCGGTTGGGTTATGATTTTGTTTCAACACTAGTGGGTGGTAGTTCGAGCACTAAGTAGGGGAGAACTGGGATTCTCAGGTTGAGTATCAATCATTGAGGGAGTTGTTAGTTTACTATTTGGATTGTAGTTTTCAGATTAGTTTGGTCAGATGTTGATCGGTGAACCATTTCCAGGAATGTGTATGTTTAGTTCTAGGTGGGTTTGTGGTTCTCTGGTTTAAGTGTAAATGTGTCCTAGATAATTGGTCATCGAGTTCATCATTCAACGGGGATTCCCCGAAGGATTCAAGTGGTGGCAGTTAAAGTCCAAGGATTGTTTCAACTACCATCAAGTTCAATGTGTTTATGTTCCTTAGGCTTCGGGGTGTGTTTACCCTCATATGGGGTGTGAAATATTGGTTATAGTAGGATCAGGTTTTGGTAGCATTCAGGAAAGACTTTGTGAGCTTTGCGCGTATTGATGGAATCTATTCAGTCTCAATTAAGGTTTGGGTTCTATTCCGATCATTCATGGGAATGTTTTTTGTTAATGTTTAAGGTTTGTCACTCAGTAGAGCTCTAGTGTTTCTTCCCTTTTGGGGACAAGATTATGGGTTCCCTAAGGATGTGTATTGTGGTAATTCAATGTGTGTATTGCCGAGAGAGGTGTAATGTGTTTTGTTTAAAGGGAACAGTTAAGGATTGTTGGGAGTATCAGTCAGGTATCAGAAAGTATCGGTAGAATGTATACATTATATTTCCGTTTGTTCGCAAGCTGTTGTTAGGGTTTGATTATCAAGTTAGGAATTGGTTTTGAATTCACAAATCATAAGTTCCTCATGAATGTCTCAAGTGGTTTCCATGTGGGAGTACACCTGAGCGGATGGGGTTGGATGTAATGCGGAAATTTTTGGATTAATCATCTCTGCTCATTGGAGTAGTGGTTGGTGATGGAATAACAGAGAATCAAGGGTACCTAAGGTTATGGTACATCATCTAAATTTGAATTTGGGTAAAGTTTGTAATCGATATGTTTGGAGGATCATTTCTGCATGTTCTGGTAGTGTCTCTAGTCAGAGACTGGGGGTAGATTCGTAATTAGATGCTCATCGGTTTTAGGAAGGATCTACGATAAGATATTATGAATTGCCATTTTTGAGTGGGATTTTGGTGGAAACTCACGTTGGAAATCACGAGTGTATCCGTGCAAGGTCTGTATTTCAGAGAGATGTGGGTTAAGAAATCTATATGTCAAAGGCATCAGCTGGTGGGTTCAGGATTTAGCTTATATGTATGTGCTATGGAATGGTTCTACTTGTGTGAAGGTCGGGAAAGTTATGGGGCTTCGGAATTATAGCAGCAATGTATATGTCCGACAATTAAGGAAATCAATATCTTGTATCTTTTTATGTTCATGGAATTGTTATCATTGGGATTTTGGTAGATAGTATAATGGATAAGTGTGATGGATTTATCATTGGTTCACTATGGGCAGTCTGTCAGGGAGTCAAACCAATTCGAGACTTTAGATTTTAGGTAAAGTAGGGTGGGTTTTATGCATGGGATTATGGATTTATCTTCTTCGGTTGGAAAGTTCTAATAGGTTCGGTTGCCTTAGGAAGTTCGTTTTATGCTCAAGGTTGTGGTTGTGTCCCTCATGCTGTCAGGCATGCCAGGAATGGTAAGGAATGATTTTGAGGATGAAATCAAATTTAAGTGGGGGAGAGTTGTAACACCCGGTTTCAAATCGCTTCATTTTCTGGGGTTGTGGCCCGATCATCAGTTATCATAAGGCTTAGGTCCTTAGGGAAGAAAAGATTTGCTCCTTTTTGGATGAAGGTGTTAAAGTCTAAATGATCCGAGTGTTCAATGGTGTTTCTGAGCCCAAGGGCATGATTGTAATTTGGCAGTTCGGGCTTTAGGAATATTGGGTTTTGATCAAGAAGTATTAAGGCTAAGGTGTGTTGTAAGAAGTGTAGGGCTTCTCATCACCTTTCTGTGGATATAAAGTTTGTTAGAAACAGACTTAGGATGAAGGAGTTATGGCCATGTAAAGTTTTAGAGTTTTAGAAGGTCATCAAGTACGAGGGGCGTACTAGATATGTACGCTGGGCGAACCGAGTTAAATGATCGTGGGTGGTCCAAGAGTTCGTTGGGTGTATTAAGGGGTACGCGGGGCGAACTCCCTTCAACCCAAAACCCTAATTTTTGGGTTTTTATCCTATATAAGCAACATATTAACCTTCCTCTGGTCATTTTGGGTCATCCTCCAACCCTCTTATCATTCATTGATACTTTGAGTGCTTGGAGTGAGTGTTAAAGCTTTGAAGAGTGTTGGTAGTGGTTTGTGCAAGAGAAGGATAAGGTTGAAGGCTCAATATTTGGATAAGAGCTTAGAGATTTAGTATTTGCATCATCATTTTGTGACTTTGAAGGTATAAAGTCTCCATCTTGCTTACTCATTGAATAGATTTTCTTTTGGGCTTGTATGGTTATTTCAGTCCCTCTTGGTTGGTCTTTGTGAGCTTGGTTTGTTTCAGAAGCTTAATCTTGTAGTTTTGGTCATTTAAGAGGTCCCTTAAGCATAAAGATGCAAGCTTTATGGTGTACTTGATCTCATGCATGTGTTAAGATCTATTATTAAGCTCTTTTGAGCTCTTGAGCCCCTTTAAGCGATGCATGCAAGTAAATTTGTGGTGGTTATCAAGGCCAACAAAATAAATACCCTAAATATTACACACAAAAATAGTGTATAGTGGTAAAGGGATCGTATCCACAAATATTGGTTCAATTTTATAACTCTATGATAATCTTGTTGTACAAATACTTGTAAAACTAAAATAAAATAAAATTAGGGGATTTTGATCTTTTGATATGTTTAAAAGAAAACTAGAATTACACTAAGATTTAAAAACACAATTCAACAAAAGCATAGTTTGATGTAAAATCAATAAGATAAACATGGTTGACTTTGGACTTTCATTACTTGAACATTTGGTTAAATAATTATGAGAATACCAAGTTGCAATACTTGTGTTTATAATCTAACTTGGCTATAGCAATTTATAAGCATAACTTGCCTCAACTCTTCTTTCGTATTAAAATGACCAGAGAAGCTCATAACACATTTCCTAAATGTCACACCCCCGAACCAGACGGCGGAAACGTCCGGGGGCTGTCGTGACTCAATTGAATACCATGACATTGAATATATATGAAACATAGCAACATTCGTCACCATTCATCAACATAGTACAACCAGTAGTGTTTACATATCATACATTGTTTAAACATTACATTTCCCAGAAATTAATTTGTTCAATTCATACAAAAATAAACTGCAACCGTCACTGAATATGATTTCCCTTGATTCACTGGTTCCCTGAGAATACAAGTATTTTGAAAAACGTCAACATATGAAATGTTTGTGAGTTCATAAGTAGTGTTTGAAATCGAATGTTTGTATTGTTTGAAGAACCACCAGAAAATCCGATATTTTCTGAAAAGATAAGCTTTTGAAAACATTTGTGAAGATCCATAGGTATGCTTGTTTGTTTCTATACTTGTAAAAAAAAATGTTCATTGAAAATGTATGCATTTCAAATCTGTACGTATTGAAAACCCTAGGAAAACCCGATGTTCTCCTAGTTCCTTGAATTACGTGATGTTACATTGAAATCATTGCATAGCGTATAGTGTCAGTCCCAGGCGACGTTGGAAGGTTCTCGAGCAGGATTATTTACTACAAACCCGCGTTACACAAACGCCCACTTTATAGTTATACTAACGACTCCGAAGGCGTCGTCAGTACTAATCGCGTTATCCAATCGCCCTGACTAGGTGTAGTCCCACATCCGAAGAGAAAGAGATCACGAAGACCCCGGTAACTCCATTAGCCGGTTGGGGATAAAATGTACGAGGGGTCCCCGACCCGCCTCGCATGAAATGTAGACTTTACTAGCAATACCAAAGGACCCTTGGGGACCAGTAGTATACAAGCCATTGAAAGTCCATTTACGTTGTGTCGGATCGGTAAAACCCAACACTCCGTAAAAAAAATGTCTTCGGGCCTTAAGATCAGGTCATTGGGCTAGCTAGGCTCAACGAACAAGATTTTACACTTGTGGGGCCCAAAGATGGTGCGTAGACGTCTGTGCACACTCGCATGTATATGTATTACCAAACGTTACTTGTATGAATCGTAGTGTCGTAGGGTTAGTAGTTGTAGATTTCTATTGGCTCGAGACCGAGCCAATTCGTTTAACAACGACTTTTGGTATTGTAATGTATTGTATTTCGTCGATAGTCGCGGTGCCATTATTTGATCAAATTGTGTATATTGAATTAGCCTTGAAATATTTCTGTTTTCAGCCCCTCATTATTTGTAAAATTTACATTTTCAACCCTTTTATTGAATATTTCCCGGTTTGGTCCTTAAATTAATTTTCTTGACATTTTAACACCAAAAATTTTTTGAAATTAATATTTTTCAGCATATTTTTCATAGAAAACAGTTTAAGTCCCTGAAAATGCAGTTTTCTCGGTTTTAATCCCTTCTTTTCGCAACTTTGACAATTTTGGCCCAAATTGGAAAATTTTTGCAACTTTGATCCTTTTTAAATTTAAAAAGCATTTTAAACCTTTGAAAAGGATTTGGAACACTTATAGTCCACTGTTTTACAGAAAGTTACAGTTTTGGCCCTCCAAAACAGAAAAATTCGCATAATGGGCCTTATTGGGCCGAAATTTTCATTTTTAGCCCATTAAGCTTGGAATTTATGTTTTTAATCCCCTAAATGAGTATATTTCCAGAAATTTATTTATGGAAACTGTTTTGGCACACTTCATCCATCAGAATCTGTGAAATGTCAATTTGGGCCCTTATTTTTGCATTTTTCACATTTTAGGCCCAAAATTTGTGTTTTTAACCCAAAGAAAATTATTACTAAACCACTTAGCCATTTTTCTTAAAACACTTTGTGTTTAGAAATATATTTGAAGCTAAAATCATTTAATACAAGATATATCTCGGTTTTGATGGGTTTTAAGGCTAGATCCAACATAAAAACACATAAAAGCATACATATAAGCATGGAAATCATACAAGGCATACAAAACACATATAGATCTACACTTTTACTTGTATTCCCCCCCCCCCCACAAAACTCATAAAAACAGAAAATAGGGGGTATGAAGCTCACCTTGGGGTGTTGATTCGGTTTTTGAAGAAAGATTGGAAGAAATGAAGTGATTTTTGGCCTTTGCACTCCTTGATGAACTTTTCGAGATTATAGGGGTTTCTAGAGTGCAAGATCATGATTTTTGCATGGATTAGGAAGAGATGTTTGATAAATAAGGAATACAAATCATAGATCCAAGCAAAACTTTACCTTAGATGTTGATTTTTGTGGAAGAACCTTCTTGAATGCTTCCTAATTTTCGAGATTTTGGATGGAGGGGGAGAGATGTTCTTGAGTGATCTAGAGAGTGTTTGAGAGATTTTTGGTGGGTGTATGTGTGTATGGCCGAGAGTGAGAGAGGAGAGAAGGGAGAAGTGATTTTGAAGTGATGTTGCATGGATACATGGACTATATTGCATGGATACCCTATGGACAATAATGAGGTGGCACACTTAAGTCAACTCTCCCTTATCTTCTTGGGTTTGGGCCTTTGGGCCGAGAATGTGAAGGAAAAAAAAAGATTTTTGGGCCTTTTGGCCCTTAAGCCCAATATTTGAGTTAGTTAGAGTGTGTTTTATGCTTAAAAGAATGTAGTATGATTTTTATATTTTTATTGGACTAGTTTAGGTTATTCATGGCTCAAAGTTTTCAATTCATTTCATTATAGGCCCAACATGACCTAAAATGTTAAAATAAATAAGTGTGGGTCCAATTAGAGCCCAATTAGGGTTCTAAGCCCATGATAGTCCAATTGGAAGCTTATTGGTCCATTGGGATCCAATAAGGAAGTTCTAGTCTAAAATAGACTTAACAAGAACTTCTAGGGTCTCCAATTGTTTGATGACTATTTGTGGTACTTGCATGATGTATTTGATTGAAGTTTTTGATCCACATTAACTTGAATATATAGATTACATGGCTCAAAATTTACAGTTGTGACATCATCCCCCCGTTAGAGGGAATTTCGTCCCGAAATTCTGTTTGAAAGCTAGATTTGAGAATGCTAGAATAGGTGAGGGTACTTTTGCTTCATTTGATCTTCGCGTTCCCACGTGAATTCTGGCCCACGCTTTGCGTTCCACCGTACCTTCACGATCGGGATGCGACTCTGTTTAGTACGCTTCACCTCCCTGTCCATGATTTCGATTGGCTCTTCGACGAACAGGAGATTCTCATTGATTTCGATTTCGTCAAGAGGAATGACAAGGGTTGCATCTGATAGGCACTTTTTCAGATTAGAAACATGAAACACGGGGTGTACACCGTTTAGCTCTGCGGGTAGTTGTAGTCTGTATGCTACTGGACCTATTCGGGCGACGATTTCGAAAGGTCCAATGTATCGCGGGTTCAGCTTTCCCCGTTTTCCGAAACGTATAACCCCTTTCCAGGGTGAGACCTTTAACAATACTCGATCACCGACTTGGAATTCTAAGGGCTTTCGCCGTTTATCAGCATAGCTCTTTTGCCGGTCACGCGATGCCTGTAATCGAGCTTTGATCTGGACAATCTTTTCTGTGGTCTCGCGAATGATTTCCGGTCCCGTTAATGCCCTGTTTGACGTATGTGTTCTTGCTAGCTGGGTGTCACCTACTTCAGCCCAACATAACGGTGATCTACATTTACGCCCGTACAGTGCTTCGAAAGGGGCCACCTTAATGCTCGAATGATAACTATTGTTATATGAAAACTCGATCAACGGTAGGTGGGTATCCCAAGACTTTCCGAAGTCTATCACACATGCACGAAGCATGTCTTCAAGCGTCTGAATGGTTCGTTCGCTTTGACCGTCCGTTTGTGGGTGATACGCGGTGCTCATATCAAGATGAGTTCCCATGGCCTTGTGGAGCGACTGCCAAAAGCATGACGTGAACCTACTGTCCCTATCCGAGATGATAGATTTTGGCACTCCATGCAGTCTTACAATCTCTCGTAGGTACAAACGCGTCAGCCTCTCCATCTTGTAGGACTCTTTGATCGGCAGGAAATGGGCAGATTTCGTCAGTCGGTCGATTATTACCCATATGGTGTCCAGACCGTCCGACGTCTTGGGCAGCTTGGTCACGAAGTCCATAGAAATCCCCTCCCATTTCCACTCAGGGATTGCCGGTTGCTGTAACAATCCGGAAGGTTTCTGGTATTCCACTTTTACTTTGGCACACGTAAGGCACTTACTAACATAAGTTGCGATTTCCGCCTTCATGTTAGGCCACCAATAGTGCTGCTTAATGTCCAAATACATCTTGTCCGAACCAGGATGAATGGAGTATCGTGTCTTGTGGGCTTCCTTCATAACGATCTCCCTGAATCCTCCGATTTTTGGAACCCAAATACGGTTCATGAAGTAGTATACCCCATTCTCTTTGACTTCCAGGTTCTTCTCCATTCCGCGTAATGCCTCGCTAGTTCTATTTTCCGCTTTCATAGCCTCTGCCTGGACTGATGCAATTTGAGCGGTCAGATGAGACTGAATGGTTATCGAGTGCGTTTTCGTACGGCGGTTTGTGTACTCCTTCCGACTTAATGCGTCAGCTACCACGTTGGCCTTGCCTGGATGGTACTTGATCTCGCATTCGTAGTCGTTTAACAACTCCACCCATCTTCGTTGTCTCATGTTCAGCTCCTTCTGATTCAAGATGTGCTGGAGGCTCTTGTGGTCTGTGAAGATGGTGCACTTTGTACCGTACAGGTAGTGCCTCCAAATTTTTAGGGCGAAGACCACGGCTCCCAGTTCTAGGTCATGGGTTGTGTAATTTACTTCGTGTGTCTTTAGTTGACGGGATGCATATGCTATCACTCTTCCACGTTGCATGAGAACGCAACCTAAACCTTGATTTGACGCGTCACAGTAAACTACAAAATCTTCCGTTCCTTCGGGTAGAGATAGTACAGGAGCGCTACAAAGAGCTTGCTTCAAGGCTCGAAACGCAATCTCTTGTCGGTCTGTCCACTTGAATGGCACACTCTTTTGCGTAAGCAAGGTAAGTGGCTTGGCGATTTTAGAGAAGTTTTGGATGAATCTCCTATAGTAGCCTGCTAGGCCTAAGAACTGACGAATTTCTGTGGGCGTAGTCGGAGTTGCCCATCCTTCCACAGCTTTGACCTTAGAGGGATCCACATGAATTCCATCTTGGCTAACTACGTGACCTAGAAAATTCACGCTCCGTAGCCAAAACTCACACTTAGAGAGTTTGGCGTAAAGTCTTTCCGATCGCAGCGTTTCTAGGACTTGTCGGAGATGTTGGCCATGCTCCTCTTTGCTTCGAGAATAGACGAGGATGTCATCGATAAACACAATGACGAAGTTGTCCAAGAACGGTCGACAGATTCGGTTCATTAGGTCCATAAATGCGGCGGGTGCATTTGTTAGACCGAAGGGCATTACGACGAATTCATAATGTCCATAGCGGGTTCGGAAAGCGGTTTTAGGAATATCTTCTTCTCGGACCTTGAGTTGATGGTATCCGGACCGTAGATCTATTTTAGAAAAATAGCTAGCTCCTTGGAGCTGGTCGAATAGATCATCGATTCGTGGGAGTAGGTAGCGGTTTTTAACAGTGAGTTTATTCAACTCTCTGTAATCGATGCACATTCTGAAAGATCCGTCCTTCTTCTTGACAAAGAGCACCGGAGCTCCCCATGGCGAGTAGCTAGGTCGGATAAATCCCTTGTCCAGAAGCTCACTGAGTTGGCTGGACAATTCCTGCATTTCAGCAGGTGCCAATCGATATGGTGATTTAGCGAGAGGAGTTGCTCCTGGGACGAGGTCGATTCGGAACTCAACCTGTCTCTCTGGGGGTACTCCTGGAAGATCTTCAGGAAACACGTCCGGGAATTCACACGCTACCGGAATGTCTTGGATGTTAATTTCTTCTTTAGCCTTGTCCACTATGTGGGCCAAGAACGCTAAGTTGTTCTTTCGCAGATGTTTTTGTGCTTTGATGCACGAGATAAGACGAAGATTCGTGCTAGGTTTGTCTCCGTAAATTACTAGGGTTTCGTGATTCGGGAGACGAAGGCGAACGGCCTTCTCGTGGCACATAATCTCAGCATGGTGGGGGCTTAACCAATCCATGCCGATAATCACATCGAAACTCCTAATTGACACTGGCATCAGATCTATTCGTAAGACGTGTTGGTTAAGGGTTAGGGTACATCCAGCGTAGATTTCCCTAGTGGATTCGGTCTTCCCATTGGCCATTTCCACCGTATAGGTTTCATTTAGCTTTTGGGGTTGTTGTTTTAATAAATGTTTAAACTTCTCGCTTACGAAACTTCGCTCCGCTCCGGTATCAAATAAGATGCATGCATAAGTGTGGTTTAGGAGGAACGTACCGGTCACAACTGCGGGGTCCTGAACTGCATCACTCTGACCCATAGTCAGCATTCTTCCTGCTCCTCTGTTTCCTGAGTTGTTGTTGTTGTTAGGGCAGTCTCGACGGAAATGTCCCGTCCTTCCACACCCGAAACAGGTGTGGCTAGGCCCTGCGTTGTTGCCGCCGGCATTGGTGTTGTTGGTATTGCGGTGGTTGTTGTTGTTGTTCTGGTTGTTTCCCTGACTCTGGTTCTGAGAAGGATAAGTCCTGCAGAACCTTGCAGTGTGTCCCCTTCGGTTGCAACTGGTGCAATGGAACTCCCTACATTCTCCTTGGTGATGGAAACCGCACTTGTTGCATTTGGGATGATTACCGGAATAGGGTCTTGAAGTATTTGAAGTAGCTGAGGCTGGAGCATGTGATGTGACTGGTACCGGCGCAGTGACAGCGTGAACTGCCACCGTTTGCTGCTTTTTAGAGGTCTCGGGACCCTGGCGCCCCTTCCTCTTGTTGTTCCATCCTTTCTTACCATCACTCTCCTTCTTCTTCTCAGTCTCTACCGGTTTCTTGCCCTTTTTGTGGTTATGATCATATAGCCTCTTTGCCAATCTCTTCGCACTGTCAAAAGTTTCAGGGTTCGCAGCGATCACATTCCCTTGAATGGGGGATGTCAGTCCCCAAATGAATCGTTCAATCTTCTTTCCCTCTGATGTGATCATACCCGGGCACAACAGAGATAGTTCGCTGAATCTCGATATGTAAGCATCGATGTTCCCATTCTGCACCGTGAGATTCCATAGTTCCTGCTCCATCTTCTGTATTTCGCCTCGGGGGCAGTACTCAGCCGTCAACATCTCTTTCATCTCTGCCCAGGGAATAGAGTTGGCGACAGGGAGTGTCATAGCTTCCACATGACCATTCCACCAAGTGAGTGCTTGGTCCACAAAAGTGCAGGCCGCGAACTTCACTTTCATCTGCTCGGGGCACTCGCATATCTCGAATACCGACTCTACCTTCTCGATCCATCGCTTTAGGGCGATCACTCCTCCGGTACCGTTGAAAGTTCGGGGTTTAGCGTTCGCAAAATCCTTGTAGGTGCACGTTTTAGTGAGTCCTTGGTTCGTCCCGTTGTTCGAACTTCCGGATCCTTGCCCGTTACCTCCTCCGTTGTTCCCTCGGTGAAGTTGTGCCATAGCCGCTGTGACTGCAGCAGACACGGCTGCCTGGAAAGCAGTGGAGTCAACTTCCGGCGGGGTTGGTTCGGGATTTCCGCGAGTAGCTGGGCGAGGCATCTTTCTGTCATGAAACGGAAAGATGTTGAGTGTACGTGGTTTCTGTGAGGTGGCGACTCTACTAACTAGGTGTATGGTGCGAACCTAAACATTACTATCATCAAGCATGCAATCATAATGTCTCAACACATAGCAACTGAGAATAATTTAGCAAAACACACAAAAGTTTATTAATTTTATCCGCATTTAGTATAAGAAAATTTGCTCGTAGGAGCATACATAAGTAACACTATTCCGACAGCATAACGGCTCCATGAGTAGTGTAGTCACTTAAACATAGAGCCGGAGTACATGACATAGTTCCTAATAACCTACTATGATAAGTCTATTCCTAACCGCGTTGAGCTGCGTCAGGAGGTGGTGCCGAAGTCATATGCCGAAATGTTGTGCCAGTAGCTGCGCCATCTCTGCCATGTCTCCTATAACCTCATCCCTCTCATGCTCTGCTTGCACTGCCCGAGCCTCCATAGCATACAGCTGTTGTCGCAGTGCAGCGATCTCAGCTTCGAGGGAACGGTTCTCTCTTGGGGGGTTCGCTGGTGGGGCAGGGTGATCTGGTTGTGCCTCGTCCTCTCATGGCGGGATGGGGTCCTGGTCCCCGACCCGGCCGTCTTCGTCGTCATCGTCGAGCTCTCCAAATTCGTAGTCAGTGTCTACGTATTCGTCGGGTCCGACATCGCGTGCTTCGCCTGGATTCCCTCCTGGCTCATCCACAAGCATCCCGTGAGCTACTAAGGCCTGATAAAACTGGATACCCTGCTGCTCCTCCTCGGGCTCCTCCTCCTCCTCTAGCCACCCGTTGTTTCCCTGATTAGGGAAGTAGGGGTCTCCCGGGTGATGAAAGCCAGCCATGCTGTCTGCGCGAGTACGTAAATATGCTACATTATCCTAGGATGCTATATCTATCATACATACTAAGCAACATTCTCTTTTTGGGTGATAAAAGGTATAATGTTAGGTGCCCTGGCTATCCCGATCTCATCAAGACGTGTGTTAATTTTACCTTGGAGAGAATGTAGTTGATCAGGCTACATTCACTCCTTGGTATCACTAAGAACAGTCCTGAATTAACCGAGATACCAGTGTTATTGTGTTTGATTCAGCGTTGGATCTTTATTCCTAATGCAAGCAAGTGTGTTTTATTTACTTGTTCTGTTCAGAGTTATGTTAGTCCCTCTTTTTGGTTTATAGTTGCATATCAATGTATGGCTCGACATGCTAGTTCACTATAAACAAAGCTCTGATACCAACCTGTCACACCCCCGAACCAGACGGCGGAAACGTCCGGGGGCTGTCGTGACTCAATTGAATACCATGACATTGAATATATATGAAACATAACAACATTCGTCACCATTCATCAACATAGTACAACCAGTAGTGTTTACATATCATACATTGTTTAAACATTACATTTCCCAGAAATTAATTTGTTCAATTCATACAAAAATAAACTGCAACCGTCACTGAATATGATTTCCCTTGATTCACTGGTTCCCTGAGAATACAAGTATTTTGAAAAACGTCAACATATGAAATGTTGGTGAGTTCATAAGTAGTGTTTGAAATCGAATGTTTGTATTGTTTGAAGAACCACCAGAAAATCCGATATTTTCTGAAAAGATAAGCTTTTGAAAACATTTGTGAAGATCCATAGGTATGCTTGTTTGTTTCTATACTTGTAAAAAAAATGTTCATTGAAAATGTATGCATTTCAAATCTGTACGTATTGAAAACCCTAGGAAAACCCGATGTTCTCCTAGTTCCTTGAATTACGTGATGTTACATTGAAATCATTGCATAGCGTATAGTGTCAGTCCCAGGCGACGTTGGAAGGTTCTCGAGCAGGATTATTTACTACAAACCCGCGTTACACAAACGCCCACTTTATAGTTATACTAACGACTCCGAAGGCGTCGTCAGTACTAATCGCGTTATCCAATCGCCCTGACTAGGTGTAGTCCCACATCCGAAGAGAAAGAGATCACGAAGACCCCGGTAACTCCATTAGCCGGTTGGGGATAAAATGTACGAGGGGTCCCCGACCCGCCTCGCATGAAATGTAGACTTTACTAGCAATACCAAAGGACCCTTGGGGACCAGTAGTATACAAGCCATTGAAAGTCCATTTACGTTGTGTCGGATCGGTAAAACCCAACACTCCGTAAAAAAAATGTCTTCGGGCCTTAAGATCAGGTCATTGGGCTAGCTAGGCTCAACGAACAAGATTTTACACTTGTGGGGCCCAAAGATGGTGCGTAGACGTCTGTGCACACTCGCATGTATATGTATTACCAAACGTTACTTGTATGAATCGTAGTGTCGTAGGGTTAGTAGTTGTAGATTTCTATTGGCTCGAGACCGAGCCAATTCGTTTAACAACGACTTTTGGTATTGTAATGTATTGTATTTCGTCGATAGTCGCGGTGCCATTATTTGATCAAATTGTGTATATTGAATTAGCCTTGAAATATTTCTGTTTTCAGCCCCTCATTATTTGTAAAATTTACATTTTCAACCCTTTTATTGAATATTTCCCGGTTTGGTCCTTAAATTAATTTTCTTGACATTTTAACACCAAAATTTTTTTGAAATTAATATTTTTCAGCATATTTTTCATAGAAAACAGTTTAAGTCCCTGAAAATGCAGTTTTCTCGGTTTTAATCCCTTCTTTTCGCAACTTTGACAATTTTGGCCCAAATTGGAAAATTTTTGCAACTTTGATCCTTTTTAAATTTAAAAAGCATTTTAAACCTTTGAAAAGGATTTGGAACACTTATAGTCCACTGTTTTACAGAAAGTTACAGTTTTGGCCCTCCAAAACAGAAAAATTCGCATAATGGGCCTTATTGGGCCGAAATTTTCATTTTTAGCCCATTAAGCTTGGAATTTATGTTTTTAATCCCCTAAATGAGTATATTTCCAGAAATTTATTTATGGAAACTGTTTTGGCACACTTCATCCATCAGAATCTGTGAAATGTCAATTTGGGCCCTTATTTTTGCATTTTTCACATTTTAGGCCCAAAATTTGTGTTTTTAACCCAAAGAAAATTATTACTAAACCACTTAGCCATTTTTCTTAAAACACTTTGTGTTTAGAAATATATTTGAAGCTAAAATCATTTAATACAAGATATATCTCGGTTTTGATGGGTTTTAAGGCTAGATCCAACATAAAAACACATAAAAGCATACATATAAGCATGGAAATCATACAAGGCATACAAAACACATATAGATCTACACTTTTACTTGTATTCCCCCCCCCCCCACAAAACTCATAAAAACAGAAAATAGGGGGTATGAAGCTCACCTTGGGGTGTTGATTCGGTTTTTGAAGAAAGATTAGAAGAAATGAAGTGATTTTTGGCCTTTGCACTCCTTGATGAACTTTTCGAGATTATAGGGGTTTCTAGAGTGCAAGATCATGATTTTTGCATGGATTAGGAAGAGATGTTTGATAAATAAGGAATACAAATCATAGATCCAAGCAAAACTTTACCTTAGATGTTGATTTTTGTGGAAGAACCTTCTTGAATGCTTCCTAATTTTCGAGATTTTGGATGGAGGGGGAGAGATGTTCTTGAGTGATATAGAGAGTGTTTGAGAGATTTTTGGTGGGTGTATGTGTGTATGGCCGAGAGTGAGAGAGGAGAGAAGGGAGAAGTGATTTTGAAGTGATGTTGCATGGATACATGGACTATATTGCATGGATACCCTATGGACAATAATGAGGTGGCACACTTAAGTCAACTCTCCCTTATCTTCTTGGGTTTGGGCCTTTGGGCCGAGAATGTGAAGGAAAAAAAAAGATTTTTGGGTCTTTTGGCCCTTAAGCCCAATATTTGAGTTAGTTAGAGTGTGTTTTATGCTTAAAAGAATGTAGTATGATTTTTATATTTTTATTGGACTAGTTTAGGTTATTCATGGCTCAAAGTTTTCAATTCATTTCATTATAGGCCCAACATGACCTAAAATGTTAAAATAAATAAGTGTGGGTCCAATTAGAGCCCAATTAGGGTTCTAAGCCCATGATAGTCCAATTGGAAGCTTATTGGTCCATTGGGATCCAATAAGGAAGTTCTAGTCTAAAATAGACTTAACAAGAACTTCTAGGGTCTCCAATTGTTTGATGACTATTTGTGGTACTTGCATGATGTATTTGATTGAAGTTTTTGATCCACATTAACTTGAATATATAGATTACAT
Organism: Lactuca serriola; assembly: GCF_051521515.1. Taxonomy (NCBI): domain Eukaryota; kingdom Viridiplantae; phylum Streptophyta; class Magnoliopsida; order Asterales; family Asteraceae; genus Lactuca; species Lactuca serriola. The sequence goes on from NC_136415.1 coordinate 136,708,783, forward strand.
GGCTCAAAATTTACAGTTGTGACACTAAATCAAAGTCACAAAACTAATGAAGCATGTAATTTTGTGAAAATCAATTAGCATTAGGTTTTAAGAGTCACCAAATCAAAAGAGTAATCTATTGCTTTCATTACCACTATGGAGAAAATATTTTCTTAGTCTATAAACTAATTGTTGCTTGTTAAATTGAAGACCCATTACTTAGCCAAGAATTTAACCAACAAAAATAACATTCACATATCAATATTCATGACTAGAGATATATAAACATGAAGTTTTCCTAGAAAATATAATCATAGATATTCAACACAAGTTCATGGAGTTCTTCAAAATAACCAAAACATTCAAGCAATTACATCCAAGTCAAACATATGTGCGTCTAGCCAAGTATGGCCAAAATGAAAGAAATGCAAAGTAGATTAGTGATACCAAACATTGTTCAAGATGCATGTTGGAAGAAAAATTGCTCCAAACTTCTAAATCTTCCAATCTTCTAAAGAGCAAAAGTGTTTGTTCCTCCAAGTATCCCCCCCCCCCTTTTCTTCCTAAAAAAATAGTAAATAGGTGTAAAAATTCGGATCTAAAAGTCCCCCAAAAGCATTCCACCAACCTTCCCAAAATAGAGTCAAAAAGTCAAAAATCCGGATTCTTCACAGTGCGATCCCAAGATGGGCCATTGCTTCCTTGATCTTCTATAACTCAAAATTCTCTTCACATCATCATCATTGTTCATCGAAAATTAAGCCCAACTTGCTCCTTTGATTATGTTGACAACAAGCCCAATCGCACCACTTCAAGTCCACAAGCAAGATGCAAGTTTCTAAAGGTATTGTATTCCCTCCATTCCTCCATGTTGAATAGTATTCGATAAATTCTACAATTAAGCTCAACAGACTAGAAAGTACCCGATAAAGATGAAAAATAACAAAAGGTGAAAATATGCATAGATATTAACTAAAATGCAAATGAAATGTGCTAAAATAAACAATAAAATGAAGCTATCAAATCACCCCAATCTTAAACCTTACTTTTCCTTAAGTAAGACAAGACTAAAATTAACTCGGGATGAATTATCCTAAGAAAAATAAAAAGAATTGATAGAACCGTAGAACCTGATCACCGTTAGTCAACATGGTCAGAATTCATATTGCTATTATCTCATTACTTTTTCATCCAATGACAATGGGACCATAAACCATAGCTAGGACAACTCCTCTAGGTGAATAAAGAGGGATGGTCAGCCGCAGCCCTAATAGAACATGCATACATTGAAGAACATATGTAGTAGGGAGAAAGTAGCTGGATGGGCTCGAGTGGAGCTCTTTTTTAAGTGTACACTCTTATCACGAAAGTTGCATGATCTTGCGTCTGTCGACCAATTTCAAATATGATTGGGTTTCATCGCGCGTGCACCGTTGTAGGAATCAATTCACTTAGTGTTGGCCCTAGGGATGTCAACGGGAGAAAACGGGATGGGGAGTGCATCCCCCGCACCGCCCCCGAAACTTCTCCGTTCCCCCGTCCCCACCCCCGCCCCCGATTGATTTTGGGATGACTTTTTTTGGGCTAAAAGAAGCTACTTTTGAGGTAAAAAATAATTACTTATAGCATAATTTTACATATTAAAAATAAAAAAGTTATGGTATCTTAAAAACATTATTCTAACAACTTAAAAACATGTTTTTTGATGAATTTTGGAAGCTCAAAATCATGGTTTTGTTTATTATATTTATATAATCAGCACATGTAAATATATGTGTAATTTATTAACAGGATCCCTATGGGGTTTCGGGACAGGAAAGCCTACCCCTGCCCCTGCCCCCGAAATTAAAACGGGGGTTAACCTTGCCCCCACCCCGTTTTTTAAAAAAAAATCCCCAAACGGGACGGGGCCCCCACGGGACTTTTTGACATCCCTAGTTGGCCCAAAACTCCCGTAGTATCCGACTCAACAGTCTCCCTAACATCACCAATTTACGAAAAACAACTCGGTCTATAAACAATAAAACATACCTAAATAAATGAATATCAAACGTCGGGTGACTAAAATGTAGGAAAGTTTGTTCAATAATTTAACCGGTCACCCATCTAAGATAATCGCCGCTTGGAATTTGCTTGAGTTTTTTTTAACACATACTTGAAGGTAGTGCACTAACATATCATTTTTTTATCATGAAAACTTTTTGACTCAGACATTTTTTGGAATAGTGTCTAAGGCTGCAACTATATTAGGCAAGTATTTGACCCGGTTGTGCATGGTCCTTTTGGGTTGCCTTCACCATAGCAACTTGACAGGATGATTTGTAATGAGAGAAGAAATATTATTAATATATTATGAGAATAATATAAGGAATAATAATATTGTTATTTGATTAATATAAGTCATAAAATAATTAGGAATTAATTTGGTGACTTAAGGAGATTAATTAAATAGAAGGGCATAAACTGTCAATTGATTGATAGTTGTACTTTGGGCTATAAATCCCTTAAGGATAAGGGGGGACGGTTTTGAGGACTTTGGATAGGCCTTGAAATCGTCCAAGGCTTATCATTAGGGTATTGGATTGCTTAGGGCTTAAGTTATCCAATTAGGGTTTAAGGGTGAAATCCTAGGAGCCTCACTAGTATAAATATACCCTAAGGGTCAAGGAAAATCGGCACCTATGCTCTAGAAGAAACCCTGGCCGATTCTTGATCCCCTCCCCTCTCTCTTCAATCATCCTCTTGCTAATTGGTGCTTGTAAGCCATTAGAGGAGTGACAATTGTGACTCTAAAGCTCCAAAGACAAGAAGATCAAGCAAGTGATTCAAGGTAATCTTCTAATTCCGATTTCTTATTGTTATTATTCTAGATTTACCATTAGAAGTCTTGGATTCAATGTACGTTCAATTAGAGAAAGTTAGATCCAAGCATTAGGGTTTGTATGTGCACATAGGAATGTTCATATGGCTAAAACCCATCAGTGGTATCAGAGCCTAGATTGGTTTCTATTGAATTGATGCATTGGTTTCTTGTTTGATGCTAGCAAAATTCGAATTTTGTGTTTCTGCCTGATGAACTCGGCGAGTCCCATAGTGGACTCGGCGAGTAGGCTCGACTCGGCGAGTCCATTGTGGTACTCGGCGAGTCTGAGCGTCAGAAAGAGCTAATTTCGGGATTTCTTGTTGTTTATCTTTTAGATACTTACCTTAATCATATTAGGTCAATATAAATCTGATTTTAAGATATGTTTGAGAGTATATTCTTGACCTAATTGAAGATATTTATCAATTAATAAAATATTTATTTCCTTATGTGACAATTTAAATTTCAAACCCTAGAATTTTACAAGTTTAAAATTCAACCCTATACTAATATAATATTACAAGATTAATATATATATATATATATATATATATATATATATATATATATATATATATGTGTATAATTAAAATGTTAGTCTTACCGTTAGTAGGCCTCATTCACGAAGCCGGTCTATAAGGTGGGTATAAGGTTGCTGCCTATAAAATGGCGCTTAATGGGTGTACACTCACACCCACCGCTTGCTTGATCGGTGGAGGGTCGTTAGTCGAACGGGTAGGAGAGGGTAACCTCACCTCCTCATTAAAAGTATAATATGAAATACAAAGTAACTACATGTTTTTCAAAAATTCCCAATCCTAGTTACTTTAGGAAAAGTGAATTGATGCAATCCCATGAAATTACACTTTGCACCCTTGCTAAGAAGCTAGTGGAGCGTGTGTGATTTACCGGCGCACTAATTGGTTCTAAGCAAAGGTGGCAAAGGGTGATTCATTGTTTATCATAGTTCGATGGAGCGTGTGGGGTTTACCGGCACATCGAATAGGTGATTGTTACAATGAAGGCACCATGTGAATTTGCATGGTAATTCACACCCACTTTGTGATCCTCGGTATCCCAGTCACAAATGAGAGGGGCATATCGAGATTTAAACATGCCATTGAAAAGTTTCAATGAATCTCATCCAAACCTAGGAATTCTCAATACATTTAGAACTTAAAGTTATGTTTTCATGGTGGAGAATTAGTGAATCGGCATTCACTTACCTTCAAATTGTTTGCATGTTAGATTACGGCATCCCTTTTCTAATATGTAAATATTGTTGTTGGATCCTAGCCCTAATTTTCTTATTGGGTGATTATTAGGGATTCAAATTCTAATCTATCTTTGTCCTTTCTATTTGTAGATGTCGAACGCGAACAACGTTGCTGCTAGCTCGTTCACATTGATGAGCCTTTGCCAAAAGGTGACTTTCGATGGGACGAACTTTAGCGAATGGATAAGATACATTCTCACAATTGCTCGCTACGAGGACAAGGAGTATGTCCTCGATTAAAAGCTCGAGAAGATCAACCCAGAAATCGCTACTCCGACTGAAATGAATGCTTTTGAGACTCATGAACGTGATGCAATGAAGGTTCATTGCATCATGATAGCCACAATGAACGCCGAATTCCAAAAGTCCTATGAGGACATGTATCCGTATGAAATACACCAAGACTTGTTGGAAAGATACCACCAAAACGCGAGGTAGAAGCGTTACGATATTTTCACTAACATGATCTCCGCTAAAATGGGTCATGGAGTATCTCTAACCGTGCACCTGCAAAAGATGCAAAGGTATGTCGATCGCCTTCGCAAGTTGAATGTTGACTTTGGGGAAGACTTGGCGATCGACATGGTGCTTCACTCCTTACCTCCGTGTTACAACCAATTTAGGATGACCTACCACATGAACAAAGAAGAGGTCACCCTAAGTAAGCTCCAAGGTCTCCTTAGGGTTGCTGAGAGCAACCTCAAGGACAAGTCTGTTGCACCCACTCCCAATCCACCCGCTGCTCCTGTTTTGGCCATTGGGCAAGGAAGAGGCAAGAAGAGGAAAGCTCCGTCTAAGAGCCACCGCAAGGGAAAGTCCCGAGATGGTTCCTCCTCTAGTGGAACCAAAGTTGATCCCGCAAAGCCTAACCCTAACCCAAAGGAGGCAGAGTGCCACCACTGCCATAAAATAGGGCATTGGAAGAGAAGCTGCCCAGACTACCTGCAAGCCATCAGGGAAGGAAAGATCAAGCCGTCTTTCGCAGGTATATACACAATTAAATCTAATGATTCAACTCATGCTATTTCTTGGGTCCTTGATACTGGTTGTGGTTACCACATTTGTTCTGAATTGCAGGGACTAAGAAGAAATAGGGATGTGGAGCATGGAAGAATAAATCTAATCATGGGGAACAGAAGATCGTCGCCTGTGACCAAGATTGGAGTGTATTCTCTAGTGCTTAGGAATGGTTTATGTTTAGATTTGAACAATTGTTGCTATTCACCAGAAATGGCAAGAAACATTATTTCATTTCATGGTTTGTTTAGACAAGGATTTAGATTTTCTTTGAATAATGAGAATGGTTCTATTTGTGCTTATCTAAATGGTGTCTTATATTTTGAAGCAATACCATGTAATGGAATTTATGAAACTGTTATGATTGTAGATAACCTAGGAAATGATGTTTTATGCATAGATTCTTCCAATGGTATGGATAGAGCATCCTTGTGGCATTTTCGTCTTGGACATGTCAACAAGAAGCGCATAGCCCAACTCCAAAAGGATGGAGTGTTGGAGTCATTCGACCTTAGGGAAGATGACACATTCGAGTCTTGTTTGCTTGGAAAGATGACCAAGTCACCCTTCACTAGTACATATGAAAGGGGTGAGTCTATTGGATCTCATACATACCGATGTATGTGGACCGTTTAGATCAACCACAAAGGATGGGAACCGCTTCTATGTGACTTTTACTGATGACTATAGTAGACATGGGTATATCTACTTAATCAAACAAAAGTCAGAAATGTTTGAAAAGTTCAAAGAGTTCAAGAATGAAGTGGAGAATCAATTGGGCAGGAAAATCAAGATGCTTCGATTCGATTGAGGAGGAGAGTACCTAAGTCTTGAATTCCACGACTATCTCAAGGAGTGTGGAATAGTTTCACAATTGATGCCACCTAGGACACCGCAGTTGAATGGTGTGGCAGAAAGGCGTAATCGAACCTTGTTAGACATGGTCCGCTCTATGTTGAGTCGTGCTTCACTACCTATCTCATTCTGGGGGTATGCCTTAGAGACTGCCACCCATATCCTTAACCGAGTCCCTACTAAGAAGGTTGCCAAAACACCTCACGAGATGTGGACAGGGAAAGCTCCCTCGTTAGCACATATCAAGGTTTGGGGTTGCGAGGCTTTCGTAAGACGAGATACTCATGATAAGCTTGAACCTTGTAGTGAGCGATGTATTTTCATCGGCTACCCGCAGAAATCCTTTGGATATCTCTTCTATAGACCGAAGGACAATGTTGTCTTTGTTGCGAGGATAGGAGTTTTCAGAGAGCGAGAACTCATAAGCCAAGGAGACAGTGGGAGGCAAATCAAGCTTGAAGAGATTCAAGAGTCGATAGATGAAGGAACCTCTACCGCTGGCACTCAACCCGAGGAGGAAACTCCGGTTGAACCGATTGACGAGTCCTTACCTCTTAGACGTTCCGAAAGAGTTAGAGTTCAACCCCAGTTTTATGGTTTTCATATTACTACCGAAGGGGATACGTATATTAGTGATGGTACACTAATAAATCTAGATGAACCTAATAGCTATAAGGAAGCCATGGCAGGCCCTGAGTCTGTAAAATGGAAAGAGGCAATGGACAGCGAGATCCAGTCCATGTATGACAACCAAGTTTGGAATTTGGTTGATAATGTGCCCGGACGTAAGACCGTTGGGTGCAAATGGATCTTCAAGAAGAAGACCGACGTGGATGGAAACGTACACACATATAAGGCGTGATTGGTTGCGAAGGGCTTTACTCAAACTCCCGGAGTTGACTATGATGAGACCTTCTCACCAGTTGCGAACATAAAATCTATTAGAGTGATGCTAGCAATTGCCGCATTTCATGATTATGAGATTTGGCAAATGGATGTCAAAACTGCTTTTCTTAATGGGAAGTTGGCTGAGGATGTTTACATGGCTCAGCCAGAGGGTTTTGTTGATCCGAAGCATCCAAATAGAGTGTGTAAGCTTGAGAAGTCCATTTATGGACTTAAGCAAGCGTCTCGCAGATGGAATCTTTGCTTCGATGAGAAAGTCAAAGAGTTTGGATTTGTACGAAGCGAAGATGAAACATGTGTATATGTCAAAGCCAGTGGGAGTATAGTAAGCTTCCTCGTTTTGTATGTCGACGACATACTACTCATAGGAAACGACGTCCCGACTCTGCAGGAGGTTAAGTCCTGGCTCGGGAAGTGCTTCGCTATGAAGGACCTCAGAGAGGCTTCCTATATTTTGGGAATAAGGATAGTGAGAGAACGAAGTAAGAGACTAATAGGACTTAGTCAGAACACTTACTTAGATAAAGTACTAAAACGTTTTAGTATGGAAAACTCGAAGAAGGGAGAATTACCGATACAAAGTAATGCCAAGTTGAGTAAGACTCAAAGTCCGAGTACCGAAGCTGAAATAGCAGAAATTAGCCGAGTTCCATACGCTTCCGCAGTTGGCTCAATCATGTATGCTATGACTTGTACTCGCCCTGATGTGGCCTTTGCTTTGAGCATGGTTAGTAGATATCAAGGGAACCCTGGCAGAGCCCATTGGATTGCGGTCAAGAATATCCTTAAGTACCTTCGGAGGACGAAGGAATGGTTCTTAGTCCTCGGAGGGAGTGATGACTTGAAGGTGCGAGGGTATAGTGACGCCAACTTTTAGACCGACAGGGACAACTACCGTTCGCAGTCGGGCTGGGTCTTTACCCTGAATGGAGGAGCAGTAACTTGGAAAAGTTCCAAGCAAGAAACCGTAGCTGATTCAACATGTGAATCAGTGTGCATTGCAGCAAACGAAGCGTCGAAGGAGGCAATATGGTTGAAGAACTTCATCGGTGATCTTGGAGTTGTACCTGCCATAAAGGAGCCCATGGAGATTTTCTGTGATAATGAAGGAGCGGTTGCCTTGACCAAGGAACCGAGGGATCATGGCAGATCTCGACATATCGACAAAAAATATCACTTTATTATACATCGTGTAGAAGAAGGACAACTCGTGGTTAAGAGGGTATCATCAGAAGATAACCCAGCAGATCCGCTTACGAAGGGACTGAGTAGGGTTAAGCACTTGCAGCATGCTAGGAGTATTGGGCTGAAGGATGATATTAGTATAGATTAGATAGTGTAAGAAACGTGTAATAAAAAAATGTAATTAACATTTGGTGATTAAATAAAAGAGTATTATTTATGAGTAATGTTACTGTCTTATGTTAATTGTTTAACTATTGTTTCACTTTGCATGTTTTGACTTCCAGAATAATTGAGTTCATTGAGAATAATCGAATTATTCAAATTGTCCACAATCGTTCGTATGTTTGAAGTAGGTATGAATGAAGATTGTCTTGAATTGGTGTGTAGACTGTCTAAATGGTATTAGACATAGCAAAAGTTTGCTACAACGTTCATGAGTGCTTGTGAACTAGTATTGAGCATTCGAACAAACCCGCGCTTGCTGGAATCACCTTATGGAATGTGATAAAAAGAGTGATCGCAAGACGATAATATCATATAGTCTTAAAACCTAGATATATGGTTTGTTATTTGTTAATTGATTGTTCATTGATAATGCGAAACCGCATCAGTAACTTGATGTTATAAAACGCATTGTTGTGTATAGTTGATTAATGAATAAGTAAATGCATATAATTCGAAGTTTATCTGTTACTTTTATCCTAAGAGGGTAAAAGCGATATCTCAGCCGCTCGATGATTTGATTTGACTTATGTGTTGGGCCCGGTCAGAACTGAATTGATGTGTTCGATTAAGTTCTATGTCAAATAAATCTGAAATCGAGAAACCAAATGCTAGACAAATTGGTTCCATAGAATTGTCAGCATGATATCTAAACAGAGGACTGTACGATACCTTATCTGAAGGACAAGATTGATTAGATCAGAGTTTGACAGCGTCTTTGAGAGCTACGATTGCTAATCGGATTATACTTGTGTATATAGTTACTAGACTTATCCAAGTGGGAGACTGTTGGAATAGTGTCTAAGGCTGCAACTATATTAGGCAAGTATTTGACCCGGTTGTGCATGGTCCTTTTGGGTTGCCTTCACCATAGCAACTTGACAGGATGATTTGTAATGAGAGAAGAAATATTATAAATATATTATGAGAATAATATAAGGAATAATAATATTGTTATTTGATTAATATAAGTCATAAGTTAATTAGGAATTAATTTGGTGACTTAAGGAGATTAATTAAATAGAAGGGCATAAATTATCAATTGATTGATAGTGGTACTTTGGGCTATAAATCCCTTAAGGATAAGGGGGGACGGTTTTGAGGACTTTGGATAGGCCTTGAAATCGTCCAAGGCTTATCATTAGGGTATTGAATTGCTTAGGGCTTAAGTTATCCAATTAGGGTTTAAGGGTGAAACCCTAGGAGCCTCACTGGTATAAATAGACCCTAAGGTTCAAGGAAAATCGGCACCTATGCTCTAGAAGAAACCCTGGCCGATTCTTGATCCCCTCCCCTCTCTCTTCAATCATCCTCTTGCTAGTTGGTGTTTGTAAGCCATTAGAGGAGTGACAATTGTGACTCTAAAGCTCCAAGGACAAGAAGATCAAGCAAGTGATTCAAGGTAATCTTCTAATTCCGATTTCTTATTGTTATTATTCTAGATTTACCATTAGAAGTCTTGGATTCAATGTATGTTCAATTAGAGAGACCTAGATCCAAGCTTTAGAGTTTGTATGTACAGATAGGAATGTTCATATGGCTAAAACCCATCAACATTTGGTTCCCAAAAGTATGTAAGTGGAATCGAAAGATAATAATAATCCGAATGGTCTAAATTGTGAAAATGACCATGTGTGGAGCATAAAGATGTAAGCTCCTTTTCAAACTTGTAATTTTTCCAATCATAATGAAAATGTCCCAATGTGGAATAAAAGAAAAGACTCTCTAAAATCCTAAGAAGATCGCAAAAAAATGGTGATGTAAAGAGTCCGGATATGGATTCTACTCGGGGACAAGCACCAGTGCTTCATCCTAAAGGTTCAAACATGATCAAGTGTGATCCTCTCGGCGGTATGGACTGTAGAGCTAGGAACATCCATTGCTATAATATATCCTACAGTAGTTAGTATCGCATGCATAATTCTTCATGAAACTACCTGTCCATGATCACTTACCCCTTTAAGCTCCAGCAGTTGATCCCATGTATGAAGTCCCAACTGCAGCTTAATGGTCTCGGTTCGATGTGTGAGATAGAAACAAGATCCTGGACCAATAATGATACAATAACTATGAACCTGTTCCATGGAATCCAAGGGAGTGAGAATAAACAGACAACCAAAATGCATGAATGCTAATGCCCTAAGCTAAATGTTATGCAAAAATTAAAAAAAAAATAGAAAAAAAGAAAATAAAATCTTTTTGGAAATTTATTAAAAAAAATATGAATACAAATTAAGGCTAAAATGTAATGCAAGCTAACTAAAATGCATGAGAAAGCAAAACAGAAAAAGAGAATACCCCACCCCAAGCTTAGAAATAAACATTGTCCTCAATGCTTGGGGCGAGGCGAAAGTACCTAGATCGGGGGGGGGGGGGGGGTCAAGAGGAGGATAGGGATAGGGATATGGTGGGTAAGGGTAAGGTGGAGAGGGATAAGGATGAATGGGAGGAGGGTTTGGGTTAATGGTTTCTTGAGGGAGAAATAATGCATAGAGAAAAGGAAACAACAGGTGCGCTAATGAAGAAGAAAGGTTGCATGCCACTTAAGTTATTTGGTCAACAAGTCAATGGAAGTCAAAGTTGGTCAACGAATCCACGCGGACAATTCTGGAGTACACGCGGACCATTTGTAGGACACGCGGACAAACCCCCGACCACACGCGGACGACTCTTAGATGACACGCGGACCGCGTATGTCTTGTAGAAACCTTCTCAACTCTTGGCCCTTGACCAAAATGAACATCGGGGCTTAAAATTCAACACTCTTTTGTTGCAAGAAGGAAGAAGAAGAAAAAAGAATTTATCTAAAGCATTTATGCGGAATTAGAAAACATGAAAACATTAAGTTTTCCAAAAATGACCTTCTTTAATGTCTTTGGCGAGACTTCCTCCGATCTTTACTTCAATATTTTGGGGTATCCAAACGGACAATGAATTGGACATTTGCATCAAAACCTCCATAGAAAGGCTTCAACTGATGTCCGTTAACCTTGAAAACTTGCCCCGTGTCGACATTTTTTAGTTTCCACACCTCCATTGGGACTTTTTTCTTGTATTTGACTTTCTTTTTAAAGGAGAACCATACCGGACTTAGACCATTGATAACAACAATCATCCAACCATATTCTTTCTTATACTTGTTGAATAAGGTGACTAAATTTTCCATATTTGACATGTTGGTCAAGTTGGTGATAGGTTGGGCATCTTCCTTCTCGGGATATCTATCCTTTGAAAGGGTGGGCGTACCCATCTGGCACGTTGCGCGTACTGGCCCCAAAGGGTGTACGCTAGGCGTACCAACTGAGTATGCGAGGTGTACTCGTCCAAGTTGGGTTTTCTTGAATTGTTGAATTTATGGACATTTTACCATTGACCAGAAGTGGACTAGGGTTTACCATTGGATATTTTGGGCCTTAATGGGCCTTGTGGTGTCACTTCGGTTTTGGGCATGGTTATGTTGGGCCATGTTGGGCCATCTGCATTTTATGGTTGGGCTGTTGTGACTTGTTGGACTTTCTTGGGTGTAGGCCCACGAAAGAAATTGGGCCCAATTTGGAAAATTGGGCCATATTCGGGCCTTAGATGCTTATTTTGGATTTTGGGCCTTTGGTCATCTAGTTTGCGCCTCGGCCTTGGACCAAGCTTTAGGAAGGGTAAAAGGGTCTTTTACCCAAAATTGGAATCCTAGTGTGAGTCAGGGGCTAGATGTTAATGGGTTGTCATTGTGGTATTTGATAGTGCGTGGATTTTAGTGGACCTGCAGTCAAAGATTATTCGTGGGATCAACTGTTGATGGGGTGTTGTCTTGATATTGACAATTCAAGGATCTGTCAGTCAGCAGTCATGGATCGTTTGTGCGATTTGGCAGTACAAGGTTAGTTTTCCTCACTATACCTTACGGGTTGACGAGACCAAGGTCATCCCTTTAGATTAGACATCCTATTATGTGATAGTATGCTATTGTTATGTAGTGATATGTTAGATCGGTATCCTGGTAGATAGGATGTTGCTATGCTTAGTGATTTGTAGATCTGTATGGCCAGCTGTAGACTATTATATCATTACCTGTTATATGTGCACATGTTTGGCCGGTGGCTGAGGCTTCACTGCTCTATGCGTAAGTGTAACACTCAAATCTAGGTATTCCATTTTTAACCCTAAAAGTAATTCATTTTGGCAAAATAGAAATATGTATGATGGGTGTACGTATGCGTATGCTTAGCGTACGCGTATGCATGCAACGGGTGGCTGAGGCTCGTACGTGGGGTGTATGAGGCTAATAACCAAACCCTAATTTCTTGGCTTGGACAATATTTAAGCACACTTATATCATTTGGACTAAACCCTAACCAGCCTCCTTTCGTCCTAAAACCCTATTTTTATAAAAAGGTGTGACTTTATGTCTTAAAATGTTCTTGGTGGCCATTCTAGTGGAGTTTCAAGAAGAAGGAAGTAGTGTTCAAGACTTCAATGTGGGAGAAGCTTGAGGATCCTGCATCTAGGGTATCTTGGGAAGCTTTGGAAGGTAAAAAGCTTTCTCCTTGCTTATCCTTGTTGTGTACTGAGTTAGGGTTTTCTAGGAGTCCTCTCTTGGGAGTTTAAGCAACTCTAGAGGTTAGGAAGGTTAGATCTGAGGTCCTTTGGTTTGATTATATCATAAAATTGCAAACTTGATGACTTATATGGCTCCATGCATGAGTTAAGACCCTTGGAAAGATCTTAATGAGCTAGAATGGGTTGTTAGGAGCATATATGGCATGCAAAGGCATAAAGTAGCCAACTTTATGCCTTAGGATCCTTTAAACATCTAAGATCATAAGTTTGAGTGAAAAGTCTTCATGCATTAAGGACTTAATGAAGATGGATGCAAGACAGCTTGTACGTTGGGCGTACTATGTTGTACGCTACACGTACAGCTCATGGACCTAGTACGCTAAACGTCAAGAAGAGGTACGTTAGGCGTACGCTCTCAGAAAACCCTGGGCTTCCGGTGGGCTTCGGACCTTTGGGCCATAATTATTTGGGCCTGGACTTGCTGGATTTGTGGTCCTGACTTTATTATCTTTATTATCTGGTCATTGTGGCCCAATATAGAATTGGATTTTGATGTTAGGTCCATTAGTGAAGGAAAGGCCTTTGGGCCATTATTAAGGGACTTGGACTTAGGATTTTTTGGCCCATGTCTAGGTTGTGTCATAATCCTAATTAGGGTTATTTGTATATTGTTCAGTGTGAGATTTTGGGCTGGTAGTCGAGCAGCTATTATGTTCAGCAGAATGAGGTGAATCTTCTCACTATACCAATGGGTCGAAGGCACCAATGTCGTTCCATTACATGATATGAGGTTTCATTAGTTATGTATGCAATGGTTTTGTTATTTGGTATGTTATGACTTATGTGAAGAACATGGGGGGCGCCCATGGCACTTGGTGAAAGACCCTAACTTTCGTATTTATGAAAGACCCAAACTTTCATACTCGACAATATAGTTACTCCAAAACATGCTACTTGCATATTCATAAAAACAATATTTCACATTGATAAAGAGATTACAAACTACTGGATACAAACCGACTATTTTAAAGTGTTATATATTACATAACTTACCAGGATTCTATAGTTTTATACATATGGGAGTGCAAAATACAATAGTTTCAAACTATTCATAAGCTTCTATCGATACAATAGTTTCAAACTATTCAAAAATCTTCTACCAGTATATAACTATACTGGATGTTTATCTCCTGCAATTTGTTAAACATCGAGAGGGTAAGCGGTGACGCTTAGTGAGTTCAATAATAGATACAATATAACGTTATGCCATATATATACTTAAATAGGGCAGAAGCAAAGAGGAACAAGGAACAACAAGGGCATATGTGAATCATGTGACAAACATTCCATATCAATCATTGATTTGATTTAAAGATATACAATCAGTGAGACATAACAATTTCCATGCTTGATATACATCAATAAAGCTTTGGCCCAAACGACACAGAAGATATACAACTTCGGATTAATATTTTGGTAGATTTCAGGCTTATAGCCCTGTCTAACCTTCTGCTACTACCATAGAATAGAATTCATTCTCTTACGGAGACATGTTCCACATGGTCAGAGGCTACATACCAGTACCAACGTGAATCTAAGTCATTTCACTGATCACATGGTCAAAGGTATTTCTTTGCTATTAAAAATAGCAAATAAAAATAACCCGGAATAATAACACTGAAAAGCACGTAGCACATATAACACATAACATACAATTATTTCTATATATTAAACTCACCGTGAAATAACCAGGGGCTAAAATATTAATTTGGGCAGTACTTCGGCTCTAAATATGACTTTCGTCGTTGAAAACCGGGAGTTTTCTTGAAAACCAGGCTCTGCGAAGGTAGACCTTCGAAACCGAAAAGATAAATTTTTCGAGCTTCTTGGGAGTCTCGGGGCGTGTTTCGGGCTTTGGAATTAGTATCGAGGCTTCGGGGGAAGTGGAAGTAGAAGAAATATAAGTTTAGGGGTGAAAAGGGGCAAATTTCAAACATTTACCCGGGAGGTCTCACACCCCTTATATAGGGCCGAGGTTCGGATCCGAAGCGAAGGGAAGAGGGCAGGTGGATGCGAGGCTCGGACCAGATGGCAGCTTCGGCGAGGCTCGGATGCAAGGAGTCATCAGCTTCAGGCGCGTCGTCGGCTCGGCCTTCGGCTCGGAACAGCAGGCTCACTGACGGTAGCGTCGGATTAGACCCAGCTTCGGTCCAATGGGAGGATGACACAAGGGTGCGAGGGTGATCAAGGGGGTGTCTCCTGCGAAGGTGTTCCGAGCTTAGTGGTCCTCGGGCTTGGTCCAATCAGAAGGCAACACGCAAGGTTGCGGTCCAATTAGAATCGAACACCTATCCGACACGTGGAAGCCTCGCATACGAGGGTGACGTGCCAGTACTATTCATGCGAATTTTCTCGAAAAATGTGCCAAATCTTGTAAAATTCATAACTTTCGCATACGAGATCCGTTTTTGACGTTCTTTATATGCACGCGAAGATAAAATTATGCTCTACAGCTTTCGTTTAGACTTCGTCGGTTAATTTTGGTTTTAATTTTTATATTATTATTTTTAACAGACCGGGACAGGAAAATCCGTTAAAAATTCATAACTTCTTCATCCGACGTCCGTTTTCGTCAGACTTTTTACCGTTGCACTAGTAATGACGAGACCTTCAATTCTCGTTTAGGTTGTGTCGGCTAAAAATCACTCGATCTAAAATTCGAGTTTTTAGCTGTCTACTGCTAAGCTGAAACTTCGAAAAATCATAACTTTTTCATACGAATAAGGTGTTTGGCTTTGCTTTTAAAATGACTTTTGAGACTTTTGGCTTTTCCAAAAAGTCAAAAATTTTAAAAGTTGTTTGGTAATTGAAAAAGATCTTTTAAAATAGCTTTTTGAGAAGAAGAAAAAGAAGGCTTTTAAAAAGTCACGTATGTGTGACTTTTGGCAACTTTTGCATTTTTTTCTCTTTCCCCCCTCAAAAGTTTAAACAAACACATTTTAAAACCATCTTTTGGAAAAAGATATGAATCAAAAAGTTCTTTTCTAAAAAGGACTTTTTGGTTTGAAAAGTTATCCCAAACACCCCCGAAGTCAGATTCAAACGGTCTTTATATGAAAGTTGATTATTTTCACGAGTTCTACAACTTTCATTTACATTACTAAGGCTAAAACTTAGTTTATCGAAAACTAAATCTTTACGCGACAAGGTATTTTCCGGATTTATCACGCATCTTCGTTTGGTCATAACTTCTTCGTTATAACTCGGATTTCGATGAGGTTTTCGCCTAAATGTTTCTAACGAGATTATCTACAACTTTCAACAATAAAATTTTACTTATTCCAAATTTTATATTTTCGCTATATTTTACTATTTGGTTTTTAATTGGAATCTCATAAGACTTCCAAAATTTTATAAGTGATTCTAAACATAGTTTTACTTCATTTCTAGTAAAAACTATATGCTAGAACTCAACATTCAAATTCACTTAATATTTCATAATATTATTTACTTAAAACACGATTTCAAAACGTGCATGTTACAAATACCTCCTCCTTTTGAGGATTTCGTCCCCGAAATTACATCAATTAAAATAAGTGGGGATATTTGGCTCTTATCTCATTCTTATTTTCCCAAGTATAATTTGGGTCTCGATGGTGTTTCCACTTGACAAGCACCAACTCCACTTCTTTATTACTTAGATTAGTTGTTCTTTCATTCACGATCTCTTCCGGCTCTTCTACATATCTTAACTTATTATCCAATTTGACCTCGGATAATGGAACTGTCTCATCATTGATGCTCAAGCATTTGCGCAGATAGCTCACATGAAACACATCATGAATACCTGCCAAATCTTCAGGTAATTATAAGCGGTATGCTTGCTCTCCAATTCTCTGGATGATTTTAAAAGGACCAACAAATCTAGGACTTAACTTTCCTTTCTTCCCAAATCTCATAAGGCCTTTCCATGGAGATACCTTCAGCATCACGAAATCACCCACTTGGAATTCTATGGGTCGTCTTCTCTTTTCTGTATAGGACTTCTGTCGATCCTGGGCCGCTTTCATTCTTTCTCGTACGATTTGAATTTTGTCGGTGGTGTCTTGAATCATTTCAGAGCCTCCAAGGATCTTCTGTCCTATGTCTCGCCTACATAATAGAGTACGACACTTGCGACCATATAATGCTTCGTATGGTGGCATTTTGATTGAAGCGTGGTAACTATTATTATACATGAATTCGACAAGAGGTAAGTATTTATCCCAGTTACCACCAAACTCCAAGACACATGCACGAAGCATATCTTCTACTGTTTGGATTGTTCTCTCCATTTGACCATCTGTCTGGGGATGATATGCTGTGCTGAGAGAAACTAGAGATCCTAATTCACGTTGCATACTCGCCCAAAAGTGAGAAGTGAAGCGAGTATCACGATCGGAGATGATCTTTAGTGGCACACCATGTCTTGCCACAATTTCATCCAAGTATACTTGTGCGTATTTCTCCATTGGTGCCATTTCACGCATGGCAAGAAAATGAGCGCTTTTAGTCAGGCGGTCGACGATTACCCAAATGCTATGATGTTGTCTAGCAGTCTTTGGCAATTTGGTAATGAAATCCATGGAAAATTCCTCCCATTTCCATACAGGAACACTAGGACTTTCTGGGGTTCCATAAGGCTTTTGGTGCTCTGCTTTGACTTGTAAGCATACTAAGCATTCTTGTACATATCTTCCAATTTCTTTCTTTAATCCAGGCCACCAATAATCAGCTCTTACATCATAGTACATTTTACTTATACCAGGATGGATTGACAGTTTAGATTTATGGGCTTCATCTAAAATCTTCTGTCTCAATCCACCAATCTTTGGAATCCACAGCCGATTCTTGAATACTTTTAATCCTCGCGGATCATCAAGTAGATCATCATTATAATGTATCATCCCTTCTTTCTTCACATTTTCTGGCTTTAGGGCCTCTTCTTGCCATTTCTCTAATTCATCTAAAATAGTGAATTTTACTGTAGTATGAGTAATGGCATAACACATACTATTGCGATAAACTTTTCTGCTAAGTGCATCAGCAACCACGTTAGCTTTTCCAGGATGATATAAGATTTCACAATCATAATCTTTGATCAGCTCCATGGCTCGTTGTTGTCTCATATTCAAAGTTTGCTGACTGAATATGTACTTGAGACTTTTATGGTTGGTAAATAATTGGCACTTTGTACCAAAAAGATAATGCCTCCAAAGTTTTAGGGCAAATACCACTGCAGCGAGTTCGAGGTCATGAGTGGGATAATTCTTTTCATAATCTTTCAGTTGTCTTGAGGCATAGGCTATCACTTTGCCACGTTGCATCAACACACAACCGAGTCCCAATCTTGAAGCATCGCTATAAACGGAGAAGTCATCATCACCTTCTGGGAGTGATAAGATTGGAGCATGAGTCAAAAGATCTTTTAGAGTTGAGAAAGCTCTTTCTTGGGTTTCACCCCATTCGAACTTCACTTCTTTCTGTGTAAGACTCGTGAGAGGTACGGCTATACGAGAAAAGTCTTTAATGAATCTCTGGTAATATCCCGCGAGACCTAAGAAACTAAGAATTTCAAAAGCATTACGGGGCACTTCCCAATTTTGAATGACTTCGATTTTGATAGGATCTACGGATACACCATCACTAGAAATAACATGGCCGAGAAATTGAACTTGGCGAAGCCAAAATTCACATTTCGAGAATTTAGCATATAGTTTCTCCTTTCGAAGAAGTTCCAATACCACACGAATATGAATGACATGATCAGCTTCAGACTTGGAATAGATTAGAATATCATCAATGAATACGATGACTGATTTATCGAGCATTGGGCGGCATACCCGATTCATCATATCCATGAATACAGCCGGAGCGTTTGTTAAACCAAACGGCATAACAAGGAATTCATAATGCCCATACCGAGTACGAAAAGCAGTCTTCGGTACATCTTGCTCGTGAACTTTCAACTGATGATAGCCAGATCTTAAATCAATTTTTGAGAAATAGCTAACACCCTGAAATTGATCGAACAAATCGTCGATGCGAGGTAGTGGGTACTTGTTCTTGATAGTCACCTTATTCAGCTCACGATAATCAATGCACATCCGCATCGATCCATCTTTCTTCTTGACAAACAGTACCGGAGCACCCCAGGGAGAGGTACTCGGTCGAATGAAACCCTTGTCAAGTAGTTCTTGCAGTTGGATCATCATTTCTTTCATCTCAGCTGGCGCAAGACGATAAGGAGTCTTTGCAATTGGAGTAGCACCAGGCACAAGGTCAATTCAGAATTCTACTTGCCT
Source organism: Lactuca serriola (assembly GCF_051521515.1). Lineage (NCBI taxonomy): Eukaryota > Viridiplantae > Streptophyta > Magnoliopsida > Asterales > Asteraceae > Lactuca > Lactuca serriola. The sequence continues at coordinate 136,727,984 of NC_136415.1, forward strand.
ATCCGGAGGAAGGCCAGGCAAGTCGTCGGGGAAAACGTCAGGATATTCGTTAACAACGAGAACATCATTTACAGTTTTCTTCTCCTCTTTTGAGACATCAACTGTGTAGGCCAGATAGATAGAACACCCTTTCGATATGAATTTACGAGCTTTAAGGAAAGAGATTATTTTTAAGAGTCTTTGTTCATCGTAGACATAGATAGGATTCTCCCCTTCAATAGGAATACGTACTATCTTTTCATAGCACAAGAGTTCTGCGTGGTTCTTTGATAACCAATACATGCCGAGAATAATATCAAAGTTGGGCAAGGAGATAGGGATCAGGTTAGCGAGAAAAGTATAGCCTTCAATTTCTATAACACAATCTCTATAGACTTTATCAGCAAGTAATGATATACTTCCCGCAGTATCTACGTGAAATGGTTACGCAAGTACAAAGCAAGCAATTTGAAAGGAATGCGCAAATTCGTAAGACACAAAAGAATCTGAGGCACCAGAATCAAATAAGATGTGAGCAGGTCTAGAGTTGACAAGAAATGTACCCGTCACAACATTCGGGTCCTCGCGTGCCTCCTCTGAGGTAATCTGGAATGCATGACCCCTAGCTTTTGGCACCTCCTCCTTTTTAGTTGGAGTACCCTTTGATTGTTGAACAGGGACTTGGCTTCTCACCGGTTGTTGAATAGAAGCTTGACATCCCATCATCTGACTAGTAAGAGTAGGGCAAAAACACTTCTTGTGGCCAGTAATACCACATGCATAGCAAGTAACATCTTTTCTTGGGCAAGCTGGCTTTATATGACCCTTTTCTCCGCATCCATAACAGACAATGGATTCCTTGTCTATTTTGAATTGGCCCGGATGATTCCTTCCACAAATACGACATGAAGGCGATTGCATAGAAAAAGATTGTGATCTACCGCGTCCACGAGAGTTACTTTGTGTTTGAACTTGATTACCAGGCTCAGTCCGAACGGATTGAGCTGGTAGAAAAGAAGGAACGGTTCTTTCAGTACGTGGATGCTTCGAAGCAGTAACAGTGGCACCACGTATTTCTAAGTCATGCTCACGTCTTCGAGCATATTCGACGGGTTTATCGAATGACAGAACTTCTCGATTGGCAACGAAATCGTGGATCTCATGTCGTATTTCCTCCATGAATAACTGAATTTTCTCGTCTTCAGTTGGAATATACTTTGTAGCAAACCTTGCTCTTTGATTAAACTGAGTTTCATACTCATTCACAGTCATTCCTCCTTGTTTAAGCTCGAGGAATTCCTTCTCCAATCTCCTCCTCATGTCTAGAGGACAATACTTCTCTAGCAAACGTGTTTTAAACATTTCCCAGGCTAAATTCTCCTGGTCAAATCCGTTGAGAGCTTCATATGTTGCTTCCCACCAGACCAAGGCTTCTCCGATGAGCATTGCGGAAGCATAGTTAGCCTTGTCTTCATTATCCACATGAGAAATACGAAACACTTTCTTTGTGTTCTGGATCCAAGTAAGAACAATAATGGGATTGAGAACACCGGAAAACTCTGTAGCACCACTACTCTTGAAATCTTTGAACGAGGGACGCTTCACCTCTCCTTTTGAAGATTCTCCAGTGGCTTTCTCTTTTCCTTTATCACCATTCTTTTTGTGTTCTTCGAGAGTCTGTCGAATAACACCGGTAAGTTTACCCAAGAGTCGCTCCTCACGAGGAGATACTGGAGTATTCACTTCCTCGGGTTGAGGACCTCCACCAACCTCAGGGGTATGGCTACGAACCTGTTCAGCCATTGCTTTGCAATACGGAGTAACATTGTATTTTAGAATATTAGGGTTTATTATTACCTAATACTTTTACTTATATATTTCCTATAGTTTGTATCCCTATACTTACAATGATTTAGTTCATATATTGAACTTCCAATAGTTTAAGTCTAAATACCAATCCGTGGAATTTAGTTCACTCAAACTACTGCTCTGATACCATGATTGAAAGACCCTAACTTTCGTATTTATGAAAGACCCAAACTTTCATACTCGACAATATAGTTACTCCAAAACATGCTACTTGCATATTCATAAAAACAATATTTCACATTGATAAAGAGATTACAAACTACTGGATACAAACCGACTATTTTAAAGTGTTATATATTACATAACTTCCCAGGATTCTATAGTTTTATACATATGGGAGTGCAAAATACAATAGTGTCAAACTATTCATAAGCTTCTATCGATACAATAGTTTCAAACTATTCAAAAATCTTCTACCAGTATATAACTATACTGGATGTTTATCTCCTGCAATTTGTTAAACATCAAGATGGTAAGCGGTGACGCTTAGTGAGTTCAATAATAGATACAATATAACGTTATGCCATATATATACTTAAATGGGGCAGAAGCAAAGAGCAACAAGGAACAACAAGGGCATATGTGAATCATGTGACAAACATTCCATATCAATCATTGATTTGATTTAAAGATATACAATCAATGAGACATAACAATTTCCATGCTTGATATACATCAATAAAGCTTTGGCCCAAACGGCACAGAAGATATACAACTTCGGATTAACATTTCGGTAGATTTCAGGCTTATAGCCCTGTCTAACCTTCTGCCACTACCATAGAATAGAATTCATTCTCTTACGGAGACATGTTCCACATGGCCAGAGGCTACATACCAGTACCAACGTGAATCTAAGTCCTTTCACTGATCACATGGTCAAAGGTATTTTTTTGCTATTAAAAATAGCAAATAAAAATAACCCGGGAAAATAACCCGGAATAATAACACTGAAAAGCACGTAGCACATATAACACATAACATACAATTATTTATATATATTAAACTCACCGTGAAATAACCGGGGGATAAAATATTAATTTGGGCAGTACTTCGGCTCTAAATATGACTTTCGTCGTTGAAAACCGTGAGTTTTCTTGAAAACCGGGCTCTGTGAAGGTAGACCTTCGAAACCGAAAAGATAAATTTTTCGGGCTTCTCGGGAGTCTCGGGGCGTGTTTCGGGCTTTGGAATCAGTACCAGGGCTTCGGGGGAAGTGGAAGTAGAAGAAATATAAGTTTAAGGGTGAAAAGGGGTAAATTTCAAACATTTACCCGGGAGGTCTCGCACCCCTTATATAGGGTCGAGGTTCGGATCCGAAGCGAAGGGAAGAGGGCAGGTGGCTACGAGGCTCGGACATGATGGCAGCTTCGGCGAGGCTCGGATGCGAGGATTCATCAGCTTCAGGCGCGTCTTCGGCTCGGAACAGCAGGCTCGCTGACGGCAGCCTCGGATTAGACCCAGCTTCGGTCAAATGGGAGGATGACACGAGGGTGCGAGGGTGATCAAGGGGGTGTCTCCTGCGAAGGTGTTCCGAGCTTAGTGGTCCTCGGGCTTGGTCCAATCAGAAGGCAACACGCAAGGCTGCGGTCCAATCAGAAGCGAACACCTGTCCGACACGTGGAAGCCTCGCATACGAGGGTGACGTGGCAGTACTATTCATGCGAATTTTCTCGAAAAATGTGCCAAATCTTGTAAAATTCATAACTTTCGCATACGGGATCCGTTTTTGACGTTCTTTATATGCACGCGAAGCTAAAATTATGCTCTACAGCTTTCGTTTAGACTTCGTCGGCTAATTTTGGCTTTAATTTTAATATTATTATTTTTAACAGACCGGGACAGGAAAATCCGTTAAAAATTCATAACTTCTTCATCCGACGTCCGTTTTCGTCAGACTTTTTACCGTTGCACTAGTAATGACGAGACCTTCAATTCTCGTTTAGGTTGTGTCGGCTAAAAATCACTCGATCTAAAATTCGAGTTTTTAGCTGTCTACTGCTAAGCTGAAACTTCGAAAAATCATAACTTCCTCATACGAAGTCAGATTCAAACGGTCTTTATATGAAAGTTGATTATTTTCACGAGTTCTACAACTTTCATTTACATTACTAAGGCTAAAAATTAGTTTATCGAAAACTAAATTTTTACGCGACAAGGTATTTTCCGGATTTATCACGGATCTTCGTTTGGTCATAACTTCTTCGTTATAACTCGGATTTCGATGAGGTTTTCGCCTAAATGTTTCAAACGAGATTATCCACAACTTTCAATAATAAAATTTTACTTATTCCAAATTTTATATTTTCGCTATATTTTACTATTTGGTTTTTAATTTGAATCTCATAAGACTTCCAACATTTTATGAGTGATTCTAAACATAATTTTACTTCATTTCTAGTAAAAAACTATCTGTTAGAACTCAACATTCAAATTCACTTAATATTTCATAATATTATTTACTTAAAACACGATTTCAAAACGTGTATGTTACACTTGGTAAAGACCACTCATGTGATGAAATATGTGAAGACCATGGGGGGGCCCATGACCCACGGGGGTACCCATGTCCCATGGATGTAAGACCATGAGGGTAGACCATGGCATTCTGGGTACGCTCTTAGAGAACCTTGGGCTTCCAATGGGCTTCAGACCTTTGGGCCCTAACTGTTTGGGCCTAGACTTGCTGGATTTATGGGTCTAAGTTTATTATTTAGGCCATTTTTGGCATATTGGTCCTTTTGGGCCTTGTGGCCCAATATAGAATTGGATTTTGATGTTAGGCCCATTATTGAATGAAAGGCCTTTGGGCCATTATGAATGGACTTGGACTTAGGATTTTGGGCCCATGTCTAGGTTGTGTCATAATCCTAATTAGGGTTATTTGTATATTGTTCAGTGTGAGATTTTAGGTTGGTAGTCGAGCAGTTATTGTGTTCAACAGACTGAGGTGAGTCTTCTCAGTATACCAAAGGGTCAAAGGCACCAATGCCGACCCATTACATGATATGAGCTTTCATTAGTTATGTATGAAATGATTTTGTTATTTGGCATGTTATGACTTATATGAAGACCATGAAGGGGATCCCATGGCACTTGGTAAAGACCATGGAGGGTTCTCATGGCCCAGGGGTGTAAGACCATGGGGGTAGCCCATGACATTCCACGTGAAGACCATGGAGGGAGTCCATGGCAAACCTTTATATAAGTGTTTCATGACATTATGTGGTTATATGTTTGTGTATTTTGGGAAAAATCACTAAGAATTTGCTTACAGTTTGTTGGATGTTTCAGGTACTTCGGGATCTAAGGGCAAGGGCCCGGCTTGATGGCGTAGCAGGCACTCTCCAGTATTCCACATTTCTTGTTTAGATACTCTGATCTTATGGACATAACTTTATGTATTGTAATTTTTGGAAACAAATATTATTGTGATCTCTGAATATTAAATGAAATATTTTATCTAAATTTTTGAGTTGTTACAAGTATGTATCAAAGATTTGGTTTGAGGGGCACACTCTTAGGTGTGTCATAACTCAAACCGAGGAAATGGTAAACACTATTTCAAAAGAAAAAAAGTTAAGTTTTTCCTAAAAGCGGTTATCTTAAGTAAAAGGGGGAGAGTGCAATGCACGTAATCAACCGAGCTCAAGTAAGTGTTCCCAATGTATTAGCCATGCTATAGATATATTCCTAGAAATTGATGTTGAATTGATTATTTGCTAAGTGTATGCTTTCAAAGTTTTATATGTCTATGATTGAATAGCCCTAGAATGATGGATTCTGACTTATTTCTATTCCTTGTTTGGTTGTGGTTTAGGGTAGAAGCTTTATTTGACAGTCTATGTGATTCTATCTGTGTATAACTTGCATGCATAGGGCAACCTACTATGATTGATTTAGGTTTATGGTTTAGTGAGGAATGAGAAATCCTAGAATAGTATAGGATATGAGTTTGTGTTGTATTTTGCGTGTCATGTTATTTTTGGTTGGATGAATTAAAGACATCAGGTATGACGTTGGGGAAGGTAGAGGTAGGTGTGGAAGGTAGTATTGGGCCCTTACTATTGAAAGCACAGGACTTGTACACAAAACAAGGTCATACTTGGAAGCTCTAAGGAGTCCGGTGAGGATAAATCCCTTCGAACTTCCTTATCAATTGCTATTTATGTTGTATTTTTTCAGTTAAGGATGGTGATGATTACACGGGGAGGTTCGGGTTGAGGATCAAGATCAGGATAAAGCCCATTGATGAGAGGCTGTGTGATCTTATCGCATCAGAGGTTACTCGTGGCATCCTTGACGCTACCTCGGGAGGGGATCATGTAGATTTTGGAGGAGCGGATCAGGTCGTTTCGAGCCGAGATCGTTGTGGGTCAGATTGGGACTCGAACTCCCTTATTCCGGTAGTTCAAGGCAAGTGGTGTGCCTGAGTTCTTTGGGGTTAGGAACCCCATCACTAGTAATTGTTGGGTTGAAGACATGGAGAATGCCTAGCGCACGAGATTTTGTCCCAAGGCGGCAAAGTTGGGGTTCACATATTGTATGTTGAGGGATCAGGCACGAGATTAGTGGGAGGAGGTTACCTATGAGGTAGAATCCATGGGTGTGGCTGAGATGTCTTGGGAGGAGTTTGTGCAGAGGTTTGATCTGGAGTTTGCATCGGCCATTGAGGTGCAGTGATTGGTGAGGGAGTTTCAGGATCTTCAGCAGATGACAAAAACTATGGTAAAGATTACCGCCAAGTTCAGAGAGAGGGCACTGTTGGTTCTATAGTACGCTGCAGATGAAGAGATGAAGAAGACGAGGTATCACTCCATGTTGAGGGATGATATTCGTGAGTTCATGAGCTTTTCGGGGTGCAAAACCCTGAATGACTCGGTAGAGAAAGCTAGGGAACGGGAAATTGAGTTGGAGCTCCAGACGAAGCGGAAGCCAGAGCAGGTTCATGCAGCAATGGGTGAGGCTAAGAAGCCTAAGACCTCTGATCCTCCTAGTAGGGGCCAACAAGGCCAGGGCCGCTGTGCCAAGTGCGGTAAGCCATAAAGTGAAGCCTGTTGAGCAGCAGTCTCGACATGTTATGCTTGTGTCTAGCTGGGCCACGTGAGAAGGGATTGCCCCAAGAAGGGCTTGATTTGTTTTCACTGAAACCAGATCGGTCATAAAAATGCTGATTGTCTGAGGTTGACTGGAGGAGCAGTGGCGACACCTGTGCCCACCACAATGAGGATTACTAATGGCCGCCCGGTCAAGGCGGATGCTCCTGCGGTGAAGAGTTGTGCATTTCAGCTGACTACAGAGGAGGCCCGAGCAACGTCGAATGTCGTGACTGGTATGTGATCTATTTCTGTATTATTTATTTTATTGTTATGCTCATTTTTTTATGATCTTGTATAGGGAACTTTTTGGTCAATGGATTGTCGGCTCATGTTCTTTTTGATTCGGGGACTACCCGATCATTTGTATCTCTTGCGCTCAGCAAAAAGTTTCGATATGCTCCAGGGACTTTGGATTGCTCACTCGAGGTGGAGATTGATGATGATCGTCCCGTGAGCGCTACAAGGTTATTTTGGAGGAATGTTCTGAATATGTTCGACGAGAGGTTTCCTATTGATATGTATTGATTCCTCTGAGAGGATTGAAAGTAAGCATTGGAATGGACTGGTTGAGGCCTAATGATAGATTGCGAGCGTCAGCTGGTGAGAGTTCGAACCCTAAGTGGGGGAGAACTGGTTGTTCACAGAGAGAGAGCCTTGCATGGGCCAACCCTCTGTTTGGTTGCGAGGGCTAGGAGACTTCTTCAATAGGTTTGTTCTGGTTTCTGTATTATGTCTTGGATTCAAGGGTGGAGGCCATGTCAGAGATGAGTAGGGTATCTATTGTGCAAGATTTTCCAGATGTTTTTCCACAGGAGTTGCCTGGAGTGCCTCCCGAGAGGTAGGTAAAGTTCTAGATTGATTTGATGCATGGTGTGGCTCCAATAGCCAAGGCATCATATCGTCTAGCTCCGCCTGAGAAGCCGGAGTAGTCTACGTAGCTGCTAGACAGGGGATTTATTCGTCCGAGCAGTTCCCCGTGGGGAGCATTGATCCTATTCGTGAAAAAGAATGATGGGACACACAGGATGTGTAGTGATTATCGGGAGCGGAACAAGCTGACAGTGAAGAACCATTACCTGCTTCTGAGGATTGATGACTTATTTGATTAGCTTCAGGGTTCATCTTGTGTTTCCAAGATTGATCTTTAGTCGGGGTATCATCAAATGAGGATATACCGAACACGTCCTTCAGAACTCGTTATGGCCATTACAAGTTTGTGGTGATGCCATGCTGGATCCCCAATGCCCCAGCAACATTCATGGATCTCATGAACCGAGCCTGCAGGTCGATGCTGGATCGATTTGTAATCGTTTTCATTGATAACATCTTGGTCTACTCTAAGACCAAGGAGCAGCACGAGCAGCATTTAAGAGAGGTGTTGGAGACCTTAAGGAGGGATATGCTTTATGCCAAATTCTCCAAATGCGATTTGTGGTTACGTGAGGTAAATTTTTTAAGGAAAATCATCAACCAAGAGGGTATCTTGGTGGATCCGACCAAGATTAAGGCGGTAAGGCATTAGGAGGTACCGAAGAACGCATCCGAGATCCAGAGTTTCTTGGGTCTGGCAGGGTACTATCGGAGATTTATCCTGGATTTCTCCAAGATTGTAGTACCTTTGACCCGCTGGACCAAGAAGAGTGTGACCTTTCGGGGGTCCAGATCAGCAATTGACATTTGAGACCTTAAGATAGAAATTATGCGAGGCCCGGATTTTAGTGCTACCCGAGGGAGTGGATGATTTGTGGTATATTGTGACGCTTCTATTTCGGGTTTAGGACATGTGATTACTTACGCCTCGAGGCAGCTGTAGTCTCATGAGGCGAATTACCCAACTCATGAAATGGAATTGGGGGCAGTGGTGTTTGCCCTCGAGATTTGGAGGCATTATTTATATAGGGTTCGATGCACCATTTTCACCGATCACAATAGTTTGAAATATTTGATGGATCAACAGAATCTGAATATGCGGCATAAGAGATGGTTAGATGTGGTGAACGATTATGAGTGCGAGATTTTGTATCATCCGGGGAAGGCTATGAGGTGGCCGATGCTTTGAGTCGTAAGGCGACAAGTGCTCCGATCCGAGATGTTTGCTTGAGGATGACGATTACCTCACCATTGATGGATATGATCAAAGGGGCACAGGTGGAGGGATTGAAAAAGGAAAATTAGAAGACTGAGCACATTTGGGGGCAGATTCCATTGTTTTTTTGAGATAGTCGGGGATTAATGACTTAGTGTGGCAGGGTTTGGATTCCAGAATTTGGGGGAGTGAGGCAAAATATTTTGTAGAAGGCACATAAGTCCAAGTTTTCTATCCATATGGGGACCACGAAGATGTACCGAGACTTGAGATTAATCTACTGGTGGCCTTGCATGGAGCAGGAAGTTGCTTGGTTTGTTAACCGGTGTTTGACCTGCAGGAAGGTCAAAGGCAAGCCGATCATCAGAGGCCTCACGTCAAGGTTCAGCCGTTACCCATCCCCATGTGGAAATGGGAGGAGATCACCATGGACTTTATCACGAAGTTACCCAGGATGGCGCGGGGTGTTGATTCCATTTGGGTTATTGTGGACAGGTTGACCAAGAGTGCTCATTTTATTCCGATTTTCGAGAGTATCTCCACCGATAAATTAGCGGATATCTATGTGCGGAAGGTGGTGGCAACGCACAGAGTGTTGGTATTGCTGAGAGAAAAAAATTGAACAAACGTTAGTACAAGATAATGTTGTAAAATAATAAGTTAATCTCAAGGGATCTTGTTAGCTCAACAATAATAAGTTAGAAGTGTTATATTGCGGAAATATAAAGGAAATATAAATGACAAAAAGTTATATCAAGTAGACACCAAGTTGATTCATAAGAAGGATTTCATGCAAACACAAGTTAGTAACTATGGTCAACTTAAAGTGAAGAGGAACTCAGGATATCAGTTAAGATAGAATAGAGATGAACGATCTTTGTACTTCAATAATAGTTCTAGAAGTGATAAGAGAGGTAAAGATACATGAAGTGGGAGTCTCTATTTATAGAGTCCCGAGAAGTTACATTGGAAATAAACAAATACTAAACTACTGACTTCAGTGACCATGCAAAGTTCACTGGACAAAACAAAGTAAACATGCTAAGTTAGTAAAGTAACATAGAAATCTTCATGCAATCTTTCAAGTCTATGGTACACAAAAGATAAACTTCGATAGTCATTTTCTTCTACGGTAGTAGCAACAATCCAGGATTGCGGTTCCTTAGCTAAAGAGGGTCAATATTTGTTTCAACCAATTCCCCCCAAGTGACCTCTTAGCTATCTGTCTTCACTTGCTCAACTTGAGGAATCGGATGAGAATCCACCATAATTTTCTAACTTCGAACAACCACTAGATTCTTCTTGAGATTTAAAACTTGACTTCATCCGTAGTGTGCTTCGATTTTTGCACTGAAGCCAAAGTGATGTCTAGTTGTTTCTTGGTGAGTCGATGGATTACGGTCACCGGAATGAAATATTTGCGACCACCTTCAGCTCTTTTGTATACGACCCCTAGCTTAGGGAAGTTTGTTGCACCGAGTGACATGTCTTGGATTCCGTCAGTGAAGCTCGGCACAGGTTCAAATTCAGGAAAATCAAACTTCTTGACAAGGACTGGATGAATTTCTGCATCAATCTTTCCAAAGTCACATATTAATGCCTTGCGGAAATTACAAGCTCTTTCATAAGCAACTTTCATCTTCGGATGCTTTTCAGCTTTGAACTGAAATACCCAAGCTATCAAGAATATTTCTTCAGGGTTCATGTTCATAAAGCCTACTTGGGTTCGGATGTATTCATTTCCTCTTCTGGTCACGGTGTATTGATAGAACTTAGCCTTCATGAATTTTCTCAATCTGTAGTTCTTGACCCCGTTTGGTCTATCATTAGAACATATTTTCTCAAACTCAGAACCATGCTTAGCATGAAAGAGGTTCAGAAGTTCAAACTCCATGAGGTGTCTTTTGTCATTCGGAAGGCTTGGATCAAAATATTGGAAGACTGGAAAAAACATGGAGTTTGGGGAGATGGGAATCTCCCAGTAGCCATCTGATGGAGGTTCAGCATGAGTAAGGATTGGACGATAATCATCATCAGGTAGTTTGAGGGTAGGATTTACCCAAGAATTGACTAACGACTCATCCATCATTGTGTCGAACCCATGAGCTCTCCAAATCTGTTTTGCAAACTTTGCTGCCCTCCATTCACATTTTCTTTGAGTCATGGTCGGAGAGTCATCAGAGTGTTCAAATGACATTTAAGGTGCTAAGTTTTTGAAATGAGGAGGAGTTTGTTGTGGAGAGTCTTGAGAGATTGACTTTTGTGGTGACTTTAGTGAAGATTGCGGTAGGAGTTTGTTGTCGATGAACTGAGGGAGTCTTGGATTGTGAAGGATCTTGTTCTTGTTCTCTTCTTGGATTACTTTTATTTCCCCGTTTTAAGGAAGCAATCTCTTGTTGCTCCTCAAACCATTGCTTCAACCCGTCGATTTTCTGAAACGTCTCATTGAACCGGGTCTTCATTTGTTCACAAATTTGTTGATTGATGGGGATCTCCTTGTTGAAGAGTAGTTAATAAATCTCCTTTCTAAGGCAGAGGATTTCATCAACACTCGAATTTGCAGTGAGTGATCGTGTTAACCAATTGATGGTGTTTTGGAGGACCGCAAGCCCTGATTCGTATGTGGTGTGGGTCTCTTCGACAAGCTACTTGGAGTGACTTGCTTGTTGTTCCAAAGTTTGTTTGAAATCATTGTTCAGTTCAGTTACCTCCTTGATGAGATTTTCAGTTGTTGAGACGAACTTCGTGTGATCTACAGTTCTGCAATTACCTAGATCCCTGATTCCCATTTCAATTCTTAGAAGGATTTTTTGAGCATTCATCGTTTATCTTGTCTCTAAAACCTCAATGCGATCAATAAGGGGCTGAGGAGTTGGAGTTTCAGTGTTCTGTGGTGGTTGAGTAGTTACTGCAACAAGAATTTGATCAACCTTAGCTTGCAAACTTAGAGATTGTAATTTTCTTCTTCTTCTTTTGTTTTGGCGTGGAGGTAGAGTGTTGATATCCACTTGATTCTTCATCATCAAGTACCATTATGAAGTCATCTGAAGGAAGGGGTTGTTGAACATCATCATAGTAGTCATCATCAAGCCCGGACATAGGAGCTAAGCTTATTTCAATTGTGTTACCATCTTCATTTAAGTCATGGGCTTCTTCATTAGGATGGGGATTTAAAGGACCAACACCATCCTCCATGTTGTGAACTTGTTGAAACGTGTCTTCCATCGAGGTCATCCACTGCTGAATTGTCATGATGCAGTGAATAGTTTTGGCATTGTTGATCATGCAAGCCCAATATTTTGGCACAAGTTGAATGGCTTCCTCCTCCTACTGCTGTTGTTGTATTTTTTGTGCCTTTCGTGCTTTCACTTCCCTTTTGAATGCTTCAAATTTTCTCATTCCATACTCGATAGTTGAACGATAGCGGGTCCAAGAGTCATCTGATGCGTAGGCGTAGCCATCAAATCCTTGGTTCGCTGAGGTGTCCTTCGGGTTCATGGTTCCTAGCACATTGGTGCTCACCATGCCTAGAACACTTGTAAGTAATGGTGGCGGAATAGGATTTATAGAGCTTCGCAGTCTCCTTGATCTAAAATCAAGTGTGGCCTCGGCTCTATTCTGGAAAGGGACGAGAAAGAAGTGCCCTGATGTGTAACTTGTGTATCAAGTGTTTGTATGACACGAAACAAAAAGGAGTTCAACTCCTTGGGTTCAAATATGTGCAACATGGATGCCTTGGAGACCTTAGGGTGACTCGTAACAATTGGATCCACTTGGGTTCCAACTGGGGGTATGTCTCCATTATGTGATGAAACATATACACTTTTTGTACCTGAGTGGTGAGTTTGGGTTTTAGAAGGTGAGTCTGCGGTGACTCGAACGACTACAAGAGTCTGTTGAGAGACCCCGGTATGTGCCATGGTACGCATTTGGCTATGACTCGGGTTTAAATTCAGTTTCTTTCTCTGAAACACGTCTTGGGATTTTGAAAGCTTATCTTGGTTTTCATCAAGGACATTGATAGGTATGTCATGAACCGGAGTTGTAAAGGTAGGCTCTGCGGTTTAAGCTTTTCTTTTCTTTGAGGGAGTAACTCCCTTTTTCACAATGTTCTTGGGAGTTTTCCTTTTGACAACAATAGATTTGACTCTTTTGGGTTTCAGATGAGGATCTTGTTATGCGGTAGTCTACGGGTACTATTTATTAACCATTCTTCTTCTTGTTTCTCCTTGCACATTGCCAACACAATCATAGGGTTAGTTTGGGCACCCAAACAAATTTGGAGCCCTGGGTAACGTGGGATGCTTTCTTAACTAATGCATGCTCGTGAGGCTTGTAGACAGGTCTGATTTCTTATTTTAGTCCAAGACCTAGATGTTTTATGTTCTTTGAGAAATTACATGGATGGTTTGGACTTAACTCTTCGAGTGGGTAGAAACCAAAGGAAAGGTCTTTCTCGTTTAAATAGAAACCGTATTTGGTTAATGGTTTGAGGGATGTGACTTTTTCTTGCGACCGATCATTGCGGTGTGTTTTGTGGGACTGTCCTTGGGACTTGAAACAGGCTTGTCACATGGTCTAGTCTTAGGCTTTGACTTTGTGACTGCCTGAGGTGATTTTGAAAGCATTCGAGTTGGAAAAATACCCTTGAAATTTGGATTTGTTAAGGTATTTTGTGAAAATGAGATGACTTATTTTTGACATTTTGCAAAATTATTTTGAAAATATTTTGTCATAGTAGTTTCCTTTTTGTTTGATCCTTCGAGTGCAATGTGGTTTTGAAAGTTTTTTGCAGTGACTGATTTTTGAAATTCTTTTTAGAAATATTGACTTGATTTTTGAAAGTTTTATTCTTGAAATCAATTTCCCGCTTTTCACATCGGGATCTGATCTCCTTTTGTAAAGCCAGTTTTGCTTAAACTTTTGGTGAGACTATATCAGAAACATTTAGTTGCGGTTTTTTGAAATTCTTTGATTGAGATGAAAATCGAGGACTTGAGTCATCAGAGCTAGAAAGTTCATGGTTTTGTGAACATTGGCCAAATTCAAAATTATTAATTGGCAATCCATGCAAAATGGGTTGAAGTGAGGTTGTGCATTGAACTAGGGTCTACGGTAGAGACGATTGGACTACCACAGAGTAAGTCAAGGGTGACTTTTGATTAGGACATGTTTTGGAGGACAAAGATGGACCATTTTCAACTAATTCAGGTCCTTCATAAACACGTTAAGTCAGTAAAGTAACATAGAAATCTTCGTGTAATCATTCAACTTTGCGGTAGTTCTTCAAGTCTACGGTACACAAAAGATAGGATTAAACTTCGGTAGTCATTGTCTTCTACGTTAGCAGCAACAATCCAGGACTGTGATTCCGTATCTAAAGAGGGTCACTTTTTGTTTCAACAGGTATTTGTGGTCTCAGAATCACGATGTTTGATTCACCTCGAGGTTCGGAAGGAAGTTCCATGAGGAGTTGGGTACTCAGTTGCTTTCCAGCACAGCTTACCACCCCCAGACTGATGGGAAGAGTGAGCAGAAGATCCAAACGCTTGAGGATATGCTTCGAGCATGTGCTTTAGACTTTGGAGGGAGTTGGGATACTTACCTTCCACTAGTATATTTTTCTTACAACAACATTTATCATGCTAGTATTGACCGACCCCCATTCGAGATGTTGTATGGGCAAAGGTGTAGGACTTTGGTTTATTGGGGGGAGGTTGGCCATCGATTCATGGGAAGCACCGAAGTGGTTCTTAAGACCACCGAGTTGAATCAACATGTGCACAACAGGCTGCGAGTCGCGCAGAACCGTCAGAAAAGTTGTGCTGATCGACGTCATTCGGGTCTTGAGTTTCAGGTGAGATATTTTGTTTTGTTGAAGGTGTCACTTTGGAAAGGTGTCATCCGGTTTCGGAAGAGGGGCAATCTGGGGCCCCGATTCATTGGTCCATTCAGGATTTTTACCCGAGTTGGTAGGGTTGCTTATTGGTTGGATCTTCCTGATGAGCTCAGTCAGATCCATAACACCTTCCACGTGTCTGAGCTCCGTAAGTGTGTAGCAGAAGAGGCTGTAGTTATTTCTTTGGATGATATTCAGGTGGATAGGAGCCTGAACTATGTGGAAAAGCCCATTGCAATCTTGGATAGAAAAAACTAAAGCTCTCTATAACAAGGTGGTGAAGCTAGTGAAGGTGCAATGGCAGCACTAAAAGGGCTCCGAATGGACTTGTGAGCCAAAGGACAAGATGCGAGAGCATTACCCGGATCTATTTATGATAGCGGACTTCAAGGACGAATTCTAGTTCAAGTGGGTGAGAGTTGTAACACTCAAATATAGGTATTCCATTTTTAACCCTCAAAGTAATATATTTTGGCAAAATAGACCCTTCGTACGTTGAGCGTACGCGTGTGAAAGAAACTGGTGGTTGAGGCTCGTATGCTAGGCATACGAGCATGTACGCGGGATGTACGAGGCGAATGACCAAACCCTAATTTCTTGGCTTGGACACTATTTAAGCACACTTATATCATTTTGACTAAACCCTAATTAGCCTCCATAGCCTCCTTTCGTCCTAAAACCATATTTTTGCAAGAGAGTGTGAGTTTGTGTTTTAAAGTGTTCTTGGTGGCCATTCTAGTGGAGTTTCAAGAAAAAGGAAGTAGTGTTCAAATCTTGAACGTGGGAAGAGCTTGAGGATCCTGCATCTAGGGTATCTTGAGAAGCTTTGGAAGGTAAAAAGCTTTCTCCTTACTTATCTTTGTTGTGTCTTGAGTTAGGGTTTTCTAGGAGTCCTCTTTTGAGTCCATAAATCCTCTCTTGGGAGTTTGGGAAACTCCAGAGGTTATGAAGGTTAGATTTGAGGTCCTTTGGGTTGATTATATCATAAAAATGCAAACTTGATGACTTCTATGGCTCCATGCATGAGTTGAGACCCTTGGAAAGGTCTTAATGAGATAGAATGGGTTGTTAGGAGCATATATGGCATACAAAGGCATAAAGTTGCCAAATTTATGCCTTAGGATCCTTTAAAAGTCTAAGATCTGAAGTTTGAGTGAAAAGTCTTCATGCATTCAGGACTTAATGAATTTGAATGCAAGACAGCTTGTACGTTGGGTGTTTTATGTTGTACGTTGCGCGTTGCGCGTACAGCTCATGGACCCAGTACGATAAGCGTACTTAAAAGGTACGCTGGGCATACGCTCTTAGAGAACCTTGGGCTTCCAATGGGCTTCGGACCTTTGGATCCTAACTGTTTGGGCCTGGACTTGCTGGGTTTATGGGTTTGAGTTTATTATTTAGGCCATTGTTGGCATGTTGGACCTTTCGGGCCTTGTGTCCCAATATAGAATTGGATTTTGATGTTAGGCCCATTAGTGAAGGAAAGGCCATTGGGCCATTATGAAGGGACTTGGACTTAGGATTTTGGGCCCATGTATAGGTTGTGACATAATCCTAATTAGGGTTATTTGTATAATGTTCAGTGTGAGATTTTAGGTTGGTAGTCGAGCAGTTATTGTGTTCAGCAGGCTGAGGTGAGTCTTCTAACTATACCAAAGGGTCGAAGGCACCAATGTCGGGCCATTACATGATATGAGGTTTCATTAGTTATGTATGAAATAGTTTTGTTATTTGGCATGTTATTGATGGGTTTTGAGCATTCTAACACTTCCTAAGTGTACATGAAACCCTAATAACCTTGGATCTATGTTTGTCTAAATACATGCAAAATTTGGTTTCCAAGCTTCATAATCCTATCTAGCATACATGAGGAACTTTAATCCTAAAAGGATGGCTAGAATTACATACCTTGTAGTTGATTTTGATTCCTTGAAACCCTGTGAGTCTAGCACCGCAAGTGTGATGCCTCAAATGCTTCACACAACACCAAATGATTTTGGAATGACTTTTGAGAGAATACAACACTCTAAAAATCAGCCTAGCCCTCACTTCTCTTTGTGTGGCCGATTTTGGTGGAGAATGAGTTCCTTATATAGTGTGACACATCTAGGGTTATACCATGTAAACCTTAATGTGTCATGACTCTTCATTTCCATGACCCATGGGTTTGTAACTCCCATGGAGCATCTATGGAGCATCCTATGGGTTTAACCCAACTTGATAATCCATGGAGCCTCTTAGCCCACTATACAAGTTATGGATGATTTACATAATCAACCCATATATTTAATTAGTTATCTTTTGATCACTTAATTAACTCCAAATTAATTCTTGATCAATACTAATTAAATAATACTATTAATATATTAGAACTTATAATATATTAATAAACCACAAGTGTTATTTCTCTCATTTAGTCTATCCAAATGCATGATGCCATGCAACCCAAATGGACCATGCCGGGTCGGGTCAAGTACATACCGAAAATAGTTATGGACTTAGACACCTTATCCAACAGTCTCCCACTTGGATAAGTCTAATAACTATAACTGCAAGTATGACTTTAGGAGCCGATAAGCAATCGTAGCTCTTTCAAGGTCTCTCGGAACTGAGAAGATGGTGATACGCCATTTAAGATAAGTGATCATATAATCCTCTGTTCTAGATATCAGCCGGACAAATACATAGAACAGTGTCTTACTTATTGTCCAACAATTTGTTTCCTGATTTCCGATTTGTTTGACAAAGAACTTAATTGAACACATCAACTTAGTTCTGACCGGGCCCGGTACATAGGTCAAAACAAAATCGTCGAGGGGCCCAGATATCAGCTTCTAATCCAAAAAGTAACAGATAAACTTCGACCCATATGTTTGCTCTACTACTTGTTGAATTATACACAAGAGCACGTTTTATAACATGAGTTACCAATGCATTTTCGTATAATCAATGCATAACCAACTCATAGGCACAAATCATATCTCTAAGTTTGAAGACTTATATGATATTACCAGCTCACGATCACTCGAGATAAATTTCATGAAGTGATTCCAGTGAGCGTGGGTTGAGTCCAATGCTCAGAACTTATGAGCACTCATGAGTGTTGTAGCCATGTCCAACAACTTAGACCTCTGCAACCCATCATGACAGTCTTGATTCATAATTACTTCTGACATATGACCGACTGTGGAGGTTCGAATAATATGATATACCAAACATAATTATTCTGGAAGTCAAAACATGCAAAAGAAATATAGTAAACGATTGACAAGAGATAGCAACACTTTACTCATAAAGAAAACATCATCTAATGTCAATTACACTTTACACATTTCAAAATTATCTAACTACTAAAACTAATATCATCCTTCACCCCCATGCTCCGAGCATGCTGGAGATGCTTAACCCCAGTCAGTCCCTTCATGAGGGGATCTGCTTGATTCTCATCCAAGGATACCCTTTTTGCCACAAAGAGTCATTCTTCTATTTGATGTCTGATGAAATGGTATTTTCTTTCGATGTGTCTGGATCTCCCGTGATCCCTTGGTTCCTTGGCTAAGGCAACTACACTTTCACAATCACAGAAAATTTCTATTGGCTCCTTAATAGCTGGTACAACTCCAAGGTCTCCAATGAAGTTCTTCAGCCATATCGGCTCCTTTGTTGCCTCGCTAGCTGCTATATACTCTGATTCTCAAGTTGAATTAGCCACTATCTCTTGCTTGGAACTCTTCCAAAAATTACTCCCCCGTTTAAGGTAAAGACCTAGCCAGACTGAGAGCAGAAATTATCCCTATCAGTCTAAAAGCTAGCATCACTATACCCTACAACTCTCAAGTCATCACTTCCACCGAGGGTAAGGACCCATTCCTTAGTCCTCCGTAGGTACTTGAGGATATTCTTTACCGCAGTCCAGTGTGCCTTGCCAGGGTTCCCCTGATACCTGCTAACCATGCTCAAAGTAAAGGCTACATCATGTCGAGTACACTTCATAGCATACATAATCGATCCTACAGCCGAAGCATAAGGTATTCGACTCATTTATGTTATCTCAGCCTCAGTACTAGGGCTTCATGTCTTACTCAATCTGGCGTTACTCTGGATGGGTAACTCTCCTTTCTTGGAGTCCTGCATGCTGAATCTCTTCAGCACCTTATCCAAGTAAGTACTCTGACTAAGTCCAATTAGTCTTTTACTCCGGTCTCTCAAGATCCTTATCCCTAAAATATAGGCAACTTCCCCTAGGTCCTTCATAGAGAAACACTTCCCAAGCCAGGACTTAACTTCCTGCAGAGTTGGGATGTCATTTCCTATGAGTAGTATGTCATCCACATACAATACCAAAAAGCTAACTATACTCCCACTAGCCTTGACATATACACAAGATTCATCTTCACTCCTAGAAAAGCCAAATTATTTGACTTTCTCATCAAAGCAAAGATTCCATCTGCGAGGTGCTTGATTTAATCCATAGATGGATTTCTCAAGCTTACACACTCTATTAGGGTACTCTGTATTGACAAAACCCTCTGGCTGACTCATGTAAACATCCTCAGCCAACTTTCCATTAAGGAAAGTGATTTTGACATCCATTTTCCATATTTGATAGTCATTAAATGCAGCTATGGCTAACAGAACCCTAATAGACTTAATCTTGGCCACTGGAGAAAAGGTCTCATCATAATCAACTCCCGGAGTTTCTGAGAAGCCCTTTGTAACTATTCGTGCCTTATAAGTGTGTACATTACCATCTGTCACACCCCCAAACCAGAATGGCGGAAACATTCGGGAGTGGATGACTTCACGTAGTATCATAACAATTGAATATTGTAAAGAAAGTACACAACCATCATATATAATAGAAACGTAATTTGTTGCGTTATACATATTTCCAAAAGAATATTACAATATGATGATATAAATGTTTAATAATAAACATCCTTAGCGTTCCTTCTTCAAAAGCTGGTGGTTACCTGTATTACTGATTCCCTGAGAAATACAAGTGGTTTCGAAAAAGTGTCAACAATTAAGTTGGTGAGTTCATAAGTGTTTTGTATTGAAAAGTATGTCCTTTTGGTAGCAAATCGATGAACGAGGTTTTCAGAAAATCCAATATTTTCTATAAATGGTTTGAAAAGTTCCCAGAGTTGGAGTGCGTTAGTATTTTTCGTACTTAAATAATAATGATAAACTTTGTGCTCAAAATAATGTAGAAAACTGAATGCATATATGAATCTCGTAAATCAAACTTGTTTTTATACTTTTATGTGAGTTTTATAACCATACTATTGACACTGACTGCATGTAACAACATTCTTCAGGTGTTGTAGTGTTATGACATTTGTCACCCCAGACCTGCCGGTCTAACTGTAGCTAACAGTTTAGGTACGGGGTTGTCAATCCCGTATAGATTTATACACAAGTATCACGCTCTCCCTCCAAGAGATTATGGTATATAATACAGGACTTGAAATGCATACATAAGAGTACGTTGAAGTTTGAATATCTCACATCGCTTAGTATAAATGGATTTACGATAAGAAAGACTTTACTTCATTTTGTTTGAAAGTATTTCGTTTTTCAAGATGTATACGTAAGAATGTATGAATAACTTGCTAACTATACACATTATAGTTTTTCAGAAAGTATGTTCCATTTGATGAAAATAACTTGATGATATACTAGCCCTTTATACGTAAAGTAATATGTTGGTATCGATAATCAATAAGATAGATGTTACATTTATGTTTATAAAATGATACTTTTACTTGTATTGTACTTGTATTTCCCCCTTAAAACATGAAAAGACTTGAAAGGTAGGGGTATGAACTCACTTGTTTGGTTTGAGGAGAGTGGGGCTAGAGTCGAGCAGAACTTCAACCGCGGAAAGCTACGTCTTCGAGCTCTTCGGGGATCTCGATAGCGTAGAACCTTCGTCGGGGGCTCGGGTGCGGAAACCGAGGGCGTCGGGACAGCTTCTAGTGCTTGAAAATGTGTGGGAGTGATTGAGAGTTTAGAGAAGGTGTGCTAAAATCCGTAGCTCAAGCCTTCTATTTATAGTGCTGGAAAGTCTCGTACGCTGGGCGTACCACCGGAGTACGCTGGGCGTACTTCGGTTACGCTAGGTGTAACTTTGCGTCATGGCTTACGACTCGAGTCTAGCTAGGCGTAGAGCTGCAGTCGATGGGACTCGACCCTGCTCCTAAGTACGCTAGGCGTACTCCTACATTACGCTGGGCGTAATCCCGGCTTCCGTCTTCTAAATTCCGTAACTTTCGCGTACGGGCTCCTTTTTTTGCGTTCTTTATATCCACGCGTAGGTGAGATTATGCTCTACAACTTTCATTTAGACTCCGTCGGCTAGTTTCGACTTTATTTTTAATGATATGTTTTTAATAGTCCGGGACTACTAAAGTTCGTTAAAAATTCATAGCTTCTTTATTCGACGTCGGTTTTCGTTTGTCTTTTTATCATTTTACTCCTATAGTGGAGTCCTTCAACTTTCGTTTAGGTTGCGATAGCTAAATAACGCTCGATCTTCAATTCGAGTTTTTAGCCCTCTACTACTGTTACGAAACTTAGAAAATTTGTAACTTCTTCATACGAGGTCCAATTTGGGCGATCTTTTTATGTATGTTTACAGCTTAATGAACTCTACAACTTTGGTTTAGATACTTAAGGCTAAAATGCATTTTATTGTAGTTTCACTTTTTACGTTTAAATAATGTTTTAACGTTGTGTCGTAAATATTCGAGTGGTTATAATTTCTTCAATATAACCCGGTTTTGAATGTTCTTTATGTTACTGGAAACCTTGGCACGATATCTAACATTTGATGCATCCCAATTTAGATATTTGAACACTTCATTTTTGAGGTTGATTTCGTTGATTCCAAATAGTTTTCGTTGTATTTGACTTTTGAGTGTTACATTGCCTTTGGAAAATATGGGGTTGTCACACCATCCATGTCGGTCTTCTTCTTGAAGATTCATTTCCACCCTACAGTCTTACGACCTGGTACATTCTCAACCAAGTTCCAAACTTGATTGTCATACATGGACTGTATCTTGCTGTCCATGCCTCTTTCCATTTGGCTGACTCGGGGCCTGCCATGGCTTTCGCATAACTGTTAGGTTCATCCAGACCTATCAGTGTCCCATTACTGATAAGTGTATCACCTTCCGCAGTAATATCGAATCCATAGTAATGCTCAGGTGCATTCCTAACCCTTGTGGAACGCCTCAGAGGTACAGACTTGTCAATTGGCTCAATAGGAGTTTCCTCCTCAAGTTGAGTGCTAGGGTTTGAAGTTCCTTCACCACTTGACTCTTGAATTTCTTCAAGGTCAACTTGCCTCCCACTGTTTCCTTGGCTTATGAACTCTCTCTCTCTCTCTCGCTCTCTCTCGGAAGACAACCCTCCTAGCTACAAAGACCACATTTTCACTAGGTCCGTAGAAGAGGTAACCAAAGGATTTATGTGGGTAGCCGATGAAAATACACCTCTCACTTTGAGGTTCGGGCTTATCATGAGTCTTGCGTCTCACGAAAGCCTCGCAACCCCAAATCTTGATGTGGTCTAGTTTGGGTACTTTACCAGTCCACATCTCATGAGGAGTTTTGACAACTTTCTTTGTAGGGACTAGATTAAGGATATGGGCGGCAGTCTCTAAGGAATACCCCCAAAATGAGATTGGTAGCGAAGCTCGACTCATCATGGAATGAACCATATCCAACAAGGTTCGATTACGCCTCTTAGCTACACCATTCAACTGTGGTGTCCTAAGAGGTGTCAATTGTGAGACAATCCCACATTCCCTAAGATAGTCGAGGAACTCTGAACTAAGATACTCACCACCTCGACTGGATCGAAACATCTTAATGTTCCTGTCCAATTGATTCTTGACTTCCTGTTTAAATTCTTTAAACCTTTCAAAAGTCTCTGACTTATGCTTGATTAAGTAGAAATATCCATATCTACTGTAATCATCAGTAAAAGTCAAATAATAACGATTAGCATCCCTTGTGGCATGTTTGAAGGGTCCACACACATCTGTGTGTATAAGATCCAACACACCTTCACCCCTCTCACAAGAACCTGTGAAGGGTGACTTTGTTATTTTTCCAAGTAAGCATGATTCACAACTATCATCTAACTTTAGGTCAAATGAATCCAAGACTCCATCCTTTTGGAGTTGGCCTATGCGTTTCTTGCTTATATGTCCAAGACGACAATGCCATAATGATGTTTTATCCAAGTTATTATCATTAACAGAATCAATACACAATACATTATTTCCTAAGTTATCAACCACAGATACAGCTTCATACACACCATCACAAGGTAATTCTTTAAAATAAAGAACATTATTAAAGAAAGCATTAATCGAACCAACTTCATTATCAAATGAAAAGGTGAAACCTTGTTTATACAATGCATGAAAGGAAATAATATTTCTTGCCATTTCTGGCAAATAACAACATTTATTCAAATCTAAAATAAACCCACTACTTAGCGATAAAGTATAAACTCCAATCTTGGTGACAAGTAAAGCTTTCCTATTCCCCAGGATTAAGTTTATTCTTCGATGCTCCACATTCTCACTTCTTCTTAGTCCCTGCAAATCAAAACAGATATGAATACCACAATCGGTATCAAGGACCCAAGAGTTAGAATGGGGTGATTTATTAGATAAGATAGTGTAAATACCTGCATGGTTGGGTTTAACTTTCCCATCCTTCACATCTTGCTAGTACTTTGGGTAGTTCCGCTTCCAATGTGACTTTTCATGGCAATAGAAGCATTCAGCCTCTTTTGGGTCAGAAGAAGGAGTGATGAAACCTTTCTTGGTTCCACTTGAACAAGAGCCATCAAGGGTCCTAGCCTTGGTACCCTTCGAAGAGCTCTTCCTCTTCTTCCCTCTACCTTTCCCGATTGCCAAAACAGGGGTGGAGTTTGGAGTAGGAGTGTTAGCAACTGACTTACCTTTAAGACCTGTTTTTGTGGTCTTGAGGAGTTCCTGAAGTTTGCTGAGTGTGACCTCTTCCTTATTCATGTGATATGTCATGCAGAATTGATCATAGCACGAGGGTAAGGAGTGCAAAATGATATCTATTGCAAGCTCCTCAGGGAAGTTCACATTAAGCTTCAGCAAACGATCCACATACCTTTGCATTTTCTGCATGTGGCTCGTGACGGATTCTCCGTCCTTCATCATGGTTGTTATAATGGAGCAGATGATTTCATGCCTCTCTTGTCGTGCACTTTGATGGTATCTTTCCATCAGATATTGGTGCATTTCTAAAGGGTAGAAGTCCTCATAGTACTTTTGGAGTTTCGTTGTCATGGTGGCCAACATGATGCATGCCACTTTGGTAGCATCCCTTTCATGTGCCCGGAAGTTAGCGATCTCTTAGGGAGTTGCAGTGGTCTCATCAATCTCCTTAAGCTCCTTGTCGAGGACATATTCTTTGTCCTCGTAGCGGGTAATCATCTTGATGTTTCTTATCCATTCATTGAAGTTGGATCCATAAAAAGTGACTTTCCCACAAAAGTTCATAAGAGTAAAGTAGCCATTAGTATTAGAGCCAGAAACAGCATTGTTTGAAGACATCTGAAAGAAGAGAACAAGATTAGTTTAGATATTAAGAGAGTCCTTAATAAAACACCCAAATGTAATATTAAGGCTAGGATCCAATCACAATATATTATAACTTAGAAGAGGTATGTCGTAATCCAAGCTATAGCATATTTGAAAGGTAGGTGAATGACGATTCACCAATTTCCACCATGAAAAACGAAATATAAATATTAGGTTTTTAATTGGTTCTTAGAAATTCCTAGATTATTTTGAGATTCAATGAACTTTTCAAAGGCATGTTTCAATCTCGAGTGTGCCCTCCAAGTTTTGTGACTGGGATATCGAGGATCACAATACGAGGTGTGAAGTAACCATGAAAATCACTTGGTACCCTTAAAGTTTATCACTCAATCGATGTGCCGGTAAACCACACACGCTCCACCGATATTATGATAAACCTTAAGTCACCCTTTACCTACCTTGTTAAGTCCAAGTTAGTGTGCCGATTAACCACACATGCTCCACCAACGACTTAAACAAAGTGTAAAGTGTAATTTCATGGATTAGCACCTTATTCACATTTTTCCTAAAGTAACTAAGATTGGGAATTTAATAAAAGCATTTAGTTACTTTATAATATTCATCATACTTTTAATGAGAATTTATAAGTCCTTGTCCTACCCGTTCGGCTAACGACCCTCCACCGATCAAAGAAGCGATGGGTGAGAGTGGACACCCATTAAGTTGCCATTTTATAGGAAACAACCTTATACCCCCCTTATAGACCGACTTCGTGAATGAGGCGTACTAGCGGTAAGACGACTTGATCTTATACATATATATACATATATATATATATATATATATATATATATATATATATATATTTATATATTATTGACTTATAATATTATAAAGTATAAGGGTTGAATTTTAACTTTTAAAATTCTAAGGGTTGGAACTAAAGTTTATTAAGTGACTTTACATGTTCCAAAACTTGAGGGCAAGTTTTGTAACTTTACAAAACCTTTCACATTCATAACTTATGAGTCATTAAAAATGAAGACTCTTCATTTTATTACTTATGTGTTCTTTTAATGGCTTTGAACACAAAGAGACTTTTGGTTATCCATAACTTGAGGACAAGTTATGGACTCCATTAAAACACATAAAGATCATGAATTAATCATATAAACAAGTAACTTCTATGATCTATCAAGAACTCATAAGAACATGAACATTCATATCAAAGTTTCAAGAACATATGAACACATATAATCATGAAAAATTGATATTAGCCATTGTAAATGGATTAGAACAACCATTACACCATCTAAAACAAGTTTTATAACACCAAAACAGTTTAGGGTAATGTTTCTAGTCCATTTCCAGCAGCACAAATCGAATTTCTGCATTCTGCATGACCAACTCGTCGAGTGCACGAACTGACTCGGCGAGTTGGTTGCATTTTCACTTGGACTCGTCGAGTCCTCCCCATGGACTCGTCGAGTCCCCTGTGCAGACAGCAAAAAATCGATTTCCGACATTATTTTGCATCAAGTATTCACAAACAAGCCTAGGCTCTGATACCACTGATGGGTTTTGAGCATTCTAACACGTCCTAAGTGTACATGCAACCCTAATAACCTTGGATCTATGTTTTTCCAAATACATGTAAAATTTGATTTCCAAGGTTCATAATCCTATCTATCATACATGGGGAACTTTAATCCTAAAAGGATGGCTAGAATTACATACCTTGTAGTTGATTTTGATTCCTTGAAACCTTGTGAGCCTATCACCCCAAGTATGATGCCTCAAATGCTTCACACAACACCAAATGCTTTTGGAATGACTTTTGAGAGAATACAACACTCTAAAAATCGACCTAGCCCTCACTTCTCTTTGTGTAGCCGATTTTGGTGGAGAATGAGTTCCTTATATAGTGTGACACATCTAGGGTTATACCATGTAAACCTTAGTGTGTCATGACTCTTCATTTCCATGACCCATGGGTTTGTAACTCCCATGGAGCATCCTATGGGTTTAGCCCAACTTGATAATCCATGGAGCCTCTTAGCCTACTATACAAGTTATGGATGATTTACATAATCAACCCATATATTTAATTAGTTATCTTTTGATCACTTAATTAATTCCAAATTAATTATTGATCAATACTAATTAAATAATACTATTAATATATTAGAACTTATAATATATTAATAAACCATAAGTGTTATTTCTCTCATTTAGTCTATCCAAATGCATGATGCCATGCAACCCAAATGGACCATGCCGGGTCGGGTCAAGTACATACCAGAAATAGTTATGGACTTAGACACCTTATCCAACAGTTATGACTTATATGAAGACCATGAAGAGGAGCCCATGACACTTGGTAAAGACCATGGAGGGTGCTCATAGCCCAGGGGTGTAAGACCATGGGGGTAGCCCATGACATGCCGGGTGAAGACCATAGAGGGAGTCCATGGCAAACCTTTATATATGTGTTGCATGACATTATGTGGTTATATGTTTGTGTATTTTGGGAAAACTCACTAAGCGTTGGTTTATAGTTTGTTGGGTGACTCAGGTACTTCGGGATCTAAGGGAAAGGGCCCGAATTGATGGCGTAACAGGCACTCTCCCGTATTCCGCATTTCTTGTTTAGATACTCTGATCTTATGGACATAAGTTGTAACAATTGGTAAAAATAGGAACGATCGTACGATGCTATGTTTTGATTATTAAACAATATGAGTATTTTATCAAGAATGGTTGAAAGAATTTAACCTCTTTTATTTAAATAAGTTCTTGTGAAATATAAAACAAGTAACTAATGATAATTTCGTTATGATGTATGACTATGAACCATCACCGGTTTGTGAAATTAGCATATAACATCATTTAAACGCAACAAACTTAATTTTTGTATCAACATGTCTCTAGTTGATAAGTAAGTTAGGTTCTATGTAAAACGTTTTCTTAATAGATGTGAAGGATCTAAATTTGACAAATATACGAACCAAAGTGACAAAACGTGTTTAACGATATGGTTAACCGGTTAAATGTCACGAAATTATACATTGCTCAATAAATTTTATATTTAAATAAATTAAAATATAAAATGAATTATTATAAGGTATAATTAAAATGTATTTAAGTGTTTTTGAATAAAAAGAATAAAACATAAACATTAAAGTTCAAATACACAAAAACTACATTGTTATTTTATACTAAGTATACATGTATGTATTTGTATATATGTATTATTATCTAGTGAATGACTAGTTATGAGTCATGAATTAAAGTGATTTCATGTAAGTTTTATGATGTCTAAATCAATTAAGATAAGAGAATTGGTGGAGATAAGTGCCAACTTAACTAATAAGTGCTTAATCACTTAAGACATTTTACTAAGAATGCTTATTAATCCCTCTTCTAATTTTCGAGATTAAGACCTTCCCTCTCCTTAACTAGAACTCCTAACTAACTAAATAACTAGTAGTTAGTTAGTTAACTAACTCTATCTCTAAGCAACCACCCAAGCAAGTGGCTAGACAAGATCACATCACTTAAACTCACATCCCATCACAAGCTAGTCTAGGTTTTGTCCCCTTATCCTCTTCCACTCTTTCCTCCTTCATAATCACGAAATTTCATCTTCATTTTACCCTCATTTGACCAGCAAATACTCCAGGGAATTACTCTCAACCTTCATCTCATTTTCAAGCACAAGAACTTCCTTCCAAAGCCATCAAAACCATGAACTAAAGGGCTGCTGTCCCTTTTGTGTTTCAGCCACCATTTCACCCATCTACACCTTCCTTTTGCTTGATATTTTTATCACCAAATACCCCTGGAAGTTACTTGTTATGATACTCAAAAGTATTGATTCAAAACAGTGAGTAAACTACCCTTTTTCTTGCTCTTTTGGTGTGAAATTTCGTGACAGCAACATAGCCAAAAGAGTGGCTGTTTTGGAGCATCAAACCAACAACCAAAAGTTCATCTTCAACCTTCCATTATTCAAGTATTCACATAAGGTGAGTTCATAACCCTACATTTTCATGTTTTCTTCAAGTTTTAAGGGGGGGGGGGGGGGGGGGGGGAATACAAGTTAGAACACTAAACATAACTTAAATTTAAATGACAGCTTTCTATAGAAAAGTTGAGTCCTGTTCACGGACTGTTTTGACCATCTTAAACTTAATATCTTTCAAAACTGTACAATATGCAAATAGTTCAAGTTTATACATTTCTAATGACTACTCGCACGGTTTCATACGATTTTTCTACAATTTATGGCGATTTTTATAAAACTGCCTGTCATTTCAGAAGTGATTTCGGACCAGTCTGTGAAGATGTTCATTTTCACACTAGTTTGAGACCACTAAAAATCATAATAAAAATTAGGAACAAATTAGACTCATTTTATAAACTCTCAGAGGTGACGGATTCAGTTTTTGACTTACGAGGATTTTTCTATGAGTTTTCTAAAAACAGGGACAGTAAATGGTAAAACTGTCAAAAGTGGTTTATAGATTTATTAACACCTTCTAACATTTTTGAGCAATGTTTATACATTAAGGAAGTTAAAACACAATCATTTAAATATGTTTAATTACCATTTTTACAAAAGTGATAAGTACAAAAAGGTCTTTAGTATCAAATTTAAGGATTATTTAATGCAAAGTTTCTAATAAAAACGTAAGAATATGAACAACAATTACGAAACATACCAAATCATCTTTTAAAATTTATACATATATATAACCATATACATATATATGTTTTGTTTACAAACTTGTCTTCTACATCAAAAATTACACTTTTCATAACAAGTGAACATTTTACTAAGGATTACTATGCAAACGAGACACATTTTTAGAAAACTATAATAGGTATAGTTTTACGAGAGCATTACAAACTTTTACATACTAGAAACACTATTTCAATAAGTTTACTTTCATATACAAGAACAAACGAACATTTTTTCACGTAAATCTGTTTTATACTAAGTTTTGTGAGACATCAACTTCACGTACGTTCGAGTACGCATTTCAAGTCCTATATTATATACCAGAATCCCTTGGAGGGGGAGCATGGTGTTTGTGTATAGATCTATACGGGCTTGACAACCCGCACCCTGACTGTTAGCTATAGTCCACCATTTGGGGTGACAAACGTCAGAACATTCCAACGCCTGAAGAACGTTGTGTATAGGCATTTCTAGTCAATAGCATGGTTATAAAACTCACATGGAGTATTGAAAACACATTGATTTATAGGGTTTTTCATACGTATTGGAAATTTTATACTTACATACATTTTCTAGAAACAAACATTGGTCTTGAGAGAAGGCTACATTTATACTAGTAGAAAATATAGGATTTTCTAGAAGCAAACAAACAAGAACAAAACATTTCATTTCATACAAACATTGTCATTTAATACTTATGAAACTCACCAGCTTAAATGCTGATCTACTCTTTCAAAATTACTTGTATGTCCCAGGGATTCAGTAATTTCAGGTACTAATATGCTTTTGAAGAAGGGATGCTGCGGCGCCAGTTTAATCTCATATTTTGACATCATATTGTAATTGGTTTTGAACATGTAACTTTTGACAAATGTAAACTTTCAATTATATATATGATGGTTGTATTGCTTTCTTTACTATGTATTCATTTGTTACGTTACCACATGAAGTCATCCGCCCCCGAACGTTTCCGCCGTTCAGGTTTGGGGGTGTGACATAAGTTTATGTAATGTAATTTTTGGAAAACAGATATGATTGTGATTTCTGAATATTAAATGAAATATTTTATCTAAATTTTTGGGCTGTTACAGTAAGCCAACAGGCTGGGGCATTCCAACCCGATGGTTGAATGGGCCCATGGGTATTCCATCCGAGGATGATTGGACCCATAGTATGTTGGCATTCCAACCCGATGATTGGGGGCCTAGGGTATTCCAACCCGATGATTGCCTGGACCCATAGTATTTTGGCATTCCAACCCTATAGTTGAGGGCCTAGGGTATTCCAACTTGATGTTTGACTAGACCCATAGTATGTTGGCATTCCAACCCGATGGTTGAGGGAACTCACTAAGTTTTGTGCTTAAAGTTTTTGGTTTATGGTTTCGGGTATTTTAGGGAATCGTGTCAAGGCAAAGGCGTGATCGTACACATCCTGATTTTATGTCATTGATCTTGGGAGGCATTGATTTTTGAATAATGTTTTAAGAACACTAATTTTATAAACATCTTTATTAGTAAAACTGTAAAAGGGGTCGTTTTGAAAAGTTTAAAATTGTTGAAATTTTTGGGATGTTACACCCCCCATGGACCAAATATGCAAACAACACAGCCCCAAAGGGCCTAGACTGGAATGTGCAATAAATCGAGTGTTACGAGTTTTTGAGCAAAAGGTGTCATCTTGGATTTTGAGTTTGATTGTGTGTTCATCTTGTCCATGCAAAGGGATAAAGTAAGAGACTTTATCCATTAAGACATTCATCTACATCAGATCTGGGGATTAGAGAGTTTAGCTTGTTGTATTAAGAGCTTAATAGAAGTTTTTGGGATCTGAGGTTGTATGCAGGGCGTAGTTTAGTTATGCATGGCATAAGTTAACTGAGCGTTGATCATTGACTTTTTGGCCAGTTTGACTTTTGGACTTAGTATTGGGAGGGCAAAATGGTCTTTTTCACACAGTAGTTTTAAGTGTGAGCCTAGACCTTTCGTTGGTTAGTTATTTCCTTAATTGTTAATTAGGGTTTCATTATGGATATGTTTAGAAAGGAAAGGTTGATATTGTCGGCTTGAGTAGGGGGGGGGGGTTATCTTGTCTTCAGGATTGAGGTGAGTCTCTTCATTATACTCGTGGGTCGAAGGCACTAATGTCGGCCCACTAGATTATGTTTATAGGATGGTAACTGTCTTTGTGACTCTTGCATGTGTATGTATGTTTTTATGGGTTGGGTCCGATTATATGGGTTGGGCCTAATTATGTATGTTTTATATGGGTTGGGCCCGAATGATATGGGATGGGTCTGAATGCATGGGCTACGCCCGAATCATGTATGTTGGGATACGCCTGTTACTTGTATGATATGTAGTATTTTTGGGAACTCGCTAAGCTTTGTACTAACGGTTTGTAGTTTAATTGTAACATCAGGATTTCCAGGTATTATGTTTGATCATTTATTTTTGAGGAAAAGAGAGGGACTCGACGATTTGAGTCGTAGACTCGTCGAGTAGGACCGCAATTGCTAACTAGATTAATGAGCTGACTCGACGAGTCGGCGAGGGTGGACTCGACGAGTCCGCGCTGTGGTTTGAAACCCTAATTCTTGGGGTCTGTGCCCTATTTAAATGCCTTTATGGCCTCCATTTGCGGCTACCAGACCTGAGAGAGAGACCCTAGAGAGCTTGAGCGAGTTGTGAGAGAGATTGAGCTATTTTGATCATTTTTGGTGTGGTTTAGCCAAGGAGAAAGTGTTTCCAGCAAGAGGAGGTCAAGGGGATTGCTATTCTGTGGGTTTCCAGCTTGGATCTGCAACTTTGAGGTAGAAAATCGATCCCTTTTTATGTTTAGTATGAGATCCTTGAATTTTAGGGTTTTCTATACCCTTTATTGGCTAGATTTGATGCTTATGTTGTCCTATTGAGTGATAGACTCTGGATCCGGACCTTTTGAGGTCCAGAGAGCCTTAACCAACCTGCTTTATGTGGTGTCATGGAGGAAATGAACTTAGGTTGGCCTTTTAGTAGTTATTTCCCCAAAAGAAGCTTTGGGGGTGTTGCATGTGTACCAAGATTCGACCTTTACGTGATTATTATGCTTGGGAAGGTCAGATCTATGGATTAGAGAAACAGATCTGACCTCAGAAGGTCATTTGAGTATGATCATGGAGTCAACTCGTCGAGTTCATAAGTGGACTCGACGAGTCGAGTCGGAGTTCCCCCGCGATTCGTGACAGGAGGAACCCGTCGAGTGGAAGGATGACTCGACGAGCCAAGAGAGGCTAGAAGGACTCATAGGACCCGCTTGGACTCGCCGAGTCGCCCATGTGCACTTGACGAGTCGAGTCAAAGTTTGACCGTTGACTTTCGTTGACCTTAGGGTTCTGGTCAAGGCTGATTCAAGAGAGTTCGGAGAAGGGTAGAATGGCCTTCTACCCAATCCTTAGAGATGAGTCTATGAGAGAGTATTGATCGGGGTGTTATTTGAATGATAGGAGGAGGCTAGGTCGGGATGTTGAGCAAGAGAGTTTATCCGACTTCGTTCGAGTGAGTCTTCTCACTATACATTACCTAGAGTGGTATCTATGTATAGACCGGAGGGTCTTGTGTGCTATGTGTATGTATGAGATTATGTGCAATGTGATATATGTATGTTATGTGATTGTATAGACCGGACTAAAGGGTCCAACGATATAGACCGGAGGGTCCAACGATATAGACCGGACTGAAGGGTCCAACGATACAGACCGGGCCGAAGGGTCCAACGAGCTATGACCGGACAGAGGGTCCAACGAGCTACGGGACTGGAGGGTCCCCCTGAGATACATCGACCGGAGGGTCGTATCGTAGCCTCGAGCGGCGTATATGTTGTATGTGGTATTTTGGGGAACTCACTAAGCATTTATGCTTACAGTTATTGTGTTATGTGTTTCAGGTACTAGTGAGGACCGTGGGAAGGCGCCGGTATGATACGTACACACTGATAGGATTTATGTATTTGAGATCTTGGGATTTGTTTGTTATGATGATATTGGATACAGTTGTTGGATATTGTTTTTGGTGATTGAAATTATGATTTAAAAATGAAAAATTGTTTTGAAATTTTACGTCGTTACATTAAATGTTTTTAGGTTTTCTTATATTAAAGGAGCGGCACGGTTCAACTGAAACGCATCCATTGGAGATGTCCGCACATAATAACTTTTGACGTTACTCTGATAAATGTATTTGAATCAAATGGTTTTATCTAGATGTTTGAAGTTTTAATTTGAATAAATACTTTTATTTTTAAATGAAAATCTAGGTTTGAAATTTGGGATGTTACAAAGTCAGTAGAGGGATCATCCTTTTGGTGCTAGCTTTCCAAGCTCTTCAAAGGAATGATTGAAGTGATTTGTTTGCTACAACAAATCAAAGGTATGTAAACCCTTAACCTTGATTTCTTAATTTCGAAATTGCTAGGGTTTATGTTAGTTTTGTTATTCAAAGTATGTTGCCTTCAAAGTGAAAGACATAGATCCTTTTAGGTTGCATGTGCCATCTTCTTAATTGTTAGGTGATTTTATGCATTGCGTATTTTGCTGTAACCTAATAAACTCATCACATGCAACCTAGGATCTAAGTTTCATACTATTACTGCTACCCTATGAAAACATAAAACATAAAGAAGAATTACATACCTCTTATGTAGCCTTTGATCTCCATGCTTGAGATCTTACCTTCCTTTAAGTTTCTTGGATGAGAGGACCCAAACCAAAATCCCTCTAATGACATCACACCCAAGGACACCAAAGAGTAGAATAAAAATAACTAGGAGAATGGTCAATTTCATAAATCCTAAGAGGGTTAGAAATTGTCCTTATAAGGGAGAAAGAAGGGAGGAAGCGAAACTTTAAGCCAATCTTCAAGGAAAAATAAAATCCCTAAGACCCCATTTACAACATTAGATCTCTTCCTAGGTTTTGTCCTCCATCCCATGTGAGATGAGATACCACTTTCGAAATACCCTCTTATCCAAGAGAGATTCATCTGCCCTTACTCCCATAAGGATTCTAGAACATTCCTGATAATCAACTATTAATTAATGAATATTCAACCTTTTAATTAATTAAACTGTTTAATTATTTTCCAAATTATTTTCCAATTACATTCTAATTAATTATTAAACCATAATAATTAATAAATTAATTTCTCCTTTATTTATTTTACTCAATTTGGGTCTTCAGAGCAACCCCAAAAGACCCTGTGATTATTAAAAATATTACCAATAGTTAATGATCCTGGACACTCTTTCCAATAATATTAACGAAGGATTAAACTATTCCAAGTAATTAGCAGCTACGCATCCGATATAAGATTACAACTACTGCCTCTCATCCATGAAAAAAACAATAACCAAAAACCCTAACTCACGTTTTGATAAACACAACAGAGGAATATATATATATAATCGCAAACCTAAACAACTGAAAAGCAAACTAAAATAAAATGATACGATCACAAAAAAAAAAAGCATACATAAAAACAAAATCATAAGACAACGTAGAAGAGCATATGACAAACAACAATAAAACAACCACAAAGGAAAAAACATAAAATGGTTGATCAAAAACTAACCTAATATTAATATTGTGTGTGGCACATGATCACTAATTCCAATGTTTTCACAAGTAACACACAAACACCCAATGTTGTAAAACTCGCCGAGTTATCCGATTACTCCTCCAAGTACTTGCTACTCGGCCCCTTACCAATGCGAGTTGCAGAATCTCGAGTACTCTCCGATTGGCCCCTTACTTAACTGTGTAGTGTTGTAAAACCCGGTCAACTCGGTGATTAATATGTATAATATACTTAATAATTTATTATTTAACACACACATGTGATTATTACTACATATATATCTTAAATTTTCAACAACTATTCACGAATTGAGACCATTATGCGTTTTTCGGTTTTTGTGTATTCGCATGTATCTAATTTTGTTATGAATTTCAATCAACTTTTGATTTTAACTTATGATTTTGACATATATAATTTCCCTAAAAATATTTCTACATGAATTACAAAATCCGAGTATTCCCCGAGTATTCGCTACTCGGTAGTCGATCGAATAGGTACCGAGTAACGAGTTTTACAACCTTGCAAACACCACATAAGTGATACAAGAAACAACAGAAAGTATAAACTGAAATCAAATATGAAGCAGAGCTTCTACCAATACAAATAAAAAAGCAAGTCGGCTAAAACCACAAAGTGCAGCGAAGTCGACGCCAAAACCAGGAGCCAACGACAAAGACAAGATTAGCTACAACTCAATATTGGACATTGTTCATAAGCCAGTACTCTAATTAATATGTTATATAACATTGTACAAAAAATATGCAAAAAGGTACACGGAATACACCTACCAAATACAAAGTCGAATGGATTTTCCACAATACCAAATACAAAGTCGAATGGATTTTCCACAATATCAATCTCAACATTAACCTCATATTTACTATAAGAAATGAAAGTGAAATTGTCAGAAAAGTTTCAATATTTTCGAAAAAGTTTCACTTTAGTCCCAAAAAGGAAATTTGAACATAAAAGTCGCGACTATTTCACTTTGGCTCAAATTAATAAAAAAAAATTTTCTTTTAGCAGGAAATGACATATTATCTTGTAAAATCAAATAATCGGGACTTTTTTATTTAAAATTTATTTTGGGACTTAAATGAAACTTTTCCAAAAATATTGAGACTTTTCTGACAATTTCTCAAAATATAAAAGGAACAATAACCAAATAAACACCCTAAAATAATAATTAGTACTCATTTTATACTAATCAAAACATATAGATGGATAAATGGAATATAATATAAGAAATAAAAAGTACTACAGTAAACTAAAATGTGAAATGTGCAGAAAATGAAATGTTAATGATGTAATAAAGTGCAAGAATGTAAAATTAACTTAATACAAAATTGAAAATAAGATGAACAAATGAATAATACTGAGTTGTGATGAAAGCGAAACTGTAGTCTGTTATGCATTTCGGCTTACAAACTTAACTTTATTTAAATGATATTTACCTAACTATTTGAAGAAAATTTGCCAAAATATATGGTTTTTAATCTCTAATCTCTAAATATTATTAAAAAAGAACTTTTAATTCTAACTTAAAGAAATCATGGTCATTGATTACATTTCAATCCTATGTTTTCCACCATTGGATTATTTGCTGACATCATCTTTATCAACCCTTTTATTTTTGTCCACAAATTTTATAAAACATATATTACGTTTTAGATTAGGAAGTCTATTGATTAACTTTCACCAAAAATAAAATGAATTAAATTAGGAATTCTATTAATAACAGTTAAATCTCACCAAAAATAAAAATGAATTAAATTAGGAATTCTATTAATAACAGTTAAATCTCACCAAAAATAAAATGAATTAAATTAAGAATTCTATTAATGACAATTAAATCTCACCAAAAATAAAATGAAAAAATGTCCTGTCTCATCCTCATTACCAGTACCCTACCCGCTTTCCTTTTTTTTTCTTTATATAATTTATCTAACGTAAGTTTTGTAGAGGGGAAGAGAATGGGGAAAGAAAAAATAGAATATATGTCGGCTTCGGTCTGTGTAGACTAGTCTTGTGTTCGATCATCATTAAAGAAGGAGGAATGATATAGAGATAAAAAAAATTTGGATTCTAATTTAATTTGGTCGTAGTTTAGATCAATTTTGGGAACGTTTTAGATTATGTTTCTTTTATTCTGTTTCAACTATGAAGTTTCAATCTATAAAACTTTTCGATTTAAGTTTAAATCCATAATGGTTACATTTTCTGAATTTGCTCAGATTTTTGTTTTTATGATCTGTATTGTTGATTTTGATTTTTTAAGTTATAGATATCTGGAGAGCAAAATGATGGACACAGCAGCACGGCTACCTCTCATCCATTGTTTCAATTTGAAAGATATGTCCACTAGGTACTGAATTTGTATATGTCAATTTTCTTTTTTATTTTTACATTTTTGTATATTCATTTAGTGAATGATTTTTTTGTGACTTACCAGGTCGTGAATAGAAGATATACTCGAGTCAATATCTATAATGCTTTACCCATCCGATCCCTTCCTGTATTTGGAGATGAAATTTTAACCATTATACCATTGCGTGATCCACATATTCTACAACTCAGCAAAACCCAGTAGTGATATGTGTTTTGATTTATTGTAAAAAAACATCTTTAAAAATACAAAGTGGGCTCTCAGAAATAAGTTATTACTTATCCTTTTTTAATATTACAAAAAAACATCTTTTAGACTCAATAGCAAAGAAAAGACAAAGTTTTAGTATACCATGTAAACAGATTACATCAATAAATCTTATCGGAAAATGTTTGGGATTGATTAATTTTGGTTAATTAGCAGGTTTTTTTTGGTTAACTTGTGTTGTTTGGGCATGCCGAGAAGCATAGTAAAAACCTTGCACAACCTTATTCTTTTGTTTAACTGGTTTGAATCTTCTTATTGAGTTTACTTTCTCAATGATAAATGGGTACACCCTACACTCTTGAAAATAAGGTTTGTAACATTGTGAGTACCAAGGTTTTCTAGAAAAATTACTTTTAGTATTGAACTTTGAAAAAAAAAAGTTCATATATAGCATTGCACTCTTAAAAAAATGATTTTTTTTTTAATTATTTTTAGTTGATATGGAAAATTATATTTTTTGTATATTGAAGATCATTTAAAGGATTGTCTTCTGGAAAACAAAATATTCATTAATAGCATTAAACTTTGCAAAAAAGTTCATTAATAGCATCGTAGTTTCAAAAAAGGACTTTTTTGTATTCTTTTTGGCTAATCTAGAAAAGTTTTATTTTTATGTACAATAGAGCTCATTAATATGATTTTTTGAACACATTTTGTTAATGGAAAATACATTTTCATTTTCTTTCGCATATAGACCATTTATGTAAAAAAAAACATTTCAAATATGGACTATTTATGTATTTTTGTTCACAAGTGAACCATTTATGAAATATATAAATTTAATTGTTGGTTAGTAGGTCATTAATATGACAATTTTCTAGGGAAAATTTGTTTTTAGTATTGAAATTTGCAAAAAAAAAAAAAAAAAAAAAAAAAAAAAAAGTTTATTAACGGCATTGTACTTTAAAAAAAAAATTATTATTTTGGAATATTTTTAGATGATATTGAAACGTTTCATGTTTTCCAACATTGAAGCTCATTTGTAGGACAATGTTCTGGAAGCGAAATTCATTAATAGAGTTGAACTTTGTAAAAAAAATTCAT
This sequence comes from Lactuca serriola, assembly GCF_051521515.1. Lineage (NCBI taxonomy): Eukaryota > Viridiplantae > Streptophyta > Magnoliopsida > Asterales > Asteraceae > Lactuca > Lactuca serriola. The sequence continues at coordinate 136,766,567 of NC_136415.1, forward strand.
TAATAGCATCGTACTTTTAAAAAAAAAAATTTAATTCTTTAACTACAGGTAGATTCCTTGAATGTCTGCCTTGATGAACATATGTGGAGAAATCTTTTTGGAAAAGGATAAAATCCTGATATGACAACCTGAACAAGAAAAAGAAAAACTCAGTTTTGACTAACCCAATTTATTCAAAATCTTTATTCATTTTAGTAGCTTACACACCATTTAGATGCTCTCAAAATAGCATATGAAATAACTTCGAGATGTAATAAAGCTAAAATGTTATTTGACATGTTTTGTACTTTCTAATGATCATTACCGGGAAACATTTGAAGGATTTTTTTACCAGAAAGAATGTGATCAATACACAAAACAATGTTGCATATTCATAACCTAATGTTCTTAAGTTATTGTAATAAGGTCTTCCTGTAATAGTTGATTGGCCCTACCTAACTATCCCATACAAGTTAATGGATTTATGTTGTTCTAAATGTGTTAAAATTCTTCACTTAGGTGTTACTCAGCACATGGTATGCGGACTATCCACATTGATTTCATGATTGAAAAGAACAAATCACATCGACCAAGATCAGACCATCAACAATATTAGTGACCCCCACTAAGATTAGCAATGTAATTTGTGTAATCATCCAAAACAGATAATAAACTCTGAACTGTAATAAATCTAAAATCAATTCCTAAATTGTACATCAAACTTCCAACGTTAAACCTTGAACATTTTCAATTAATGTTATCGAGTTGATATGCATTTAATTATTTAGGTATATCATAAATTGTTTAGCTTCCCCTGTTGAATTACGACGTGAATGTACAGTTTTACGTTTAACCGTAAACATGAGCCTTTAGTTTGGTTGTCTAACTAATGATTTGGATGAGACAAAAGTATTTGATGAGTGGATTCTTAAAACTAGTGAAGGTAATAGTGGTGACCCTAATGATGGTGAAGTTGAAGTTGAATTTCCACAAGACGTTGTTGTTCGCTCTACAGGTGCCCATATTCATTCAATTGTATCCACCATTTATCTATCATTTGAAAACCATCTTGATGATCCATCATATTTTCAATATAAAGCTATTTTGGCACCTACAAATGAAGAATTCGATGCTACCAATGACTACAATTTAGGATTGATGAAAGATGAAGGAAAAACATATATGAGTTCAAACTCTTTATGTGAGATAGAGTTACCAGATTTTTTTGAGGAATCAATCTACTTTTCAGTTGTGTTGAATGGTTTTAAGGCATCTAGAATTTCCAACCATAAACTTACACTAAAAATAGGTGTTCCAGTTATGTTACTTCGTAATATCGAACAAACCAAAGGACTATGCAATGGTACTAGGTTACATATTGTTAGGATTGGAAGACACGTCATTGAAGCCTGAATCATATATGCTAGATACTTCAACGAGACTACTTATATACCTTGCATGAAGTTAACTTCGTCTAATAAAAGAATCTCATTCCGTTTTTAGCGGAGAAAATTCCTCATAGTTGTTTATTTTGTTATGACCATTAACAAAAATCAATGACAATAATTATCAAATGTTTGATTATACTTACGTAGGCCCGTCTTCACTCATTGCCAATTATCTGTTTTTTGTTTCTCCTGTCACAAGTGAAAAAGGATGGAAAGTACTTATATATGATGAGAGCCGTCCAACTAATAAAATAAAAGGTTATGTCTACAAAAAGATCATTCAACGATTATAGATATTCAAGTGTTTCATTGTTTTTTTTTTTTTTTCAGATATTTCAGTATTACCAATAATACTAAATCTGTTTATGTTTATTTTTTTATAGTGCTAATTTTTTTTATACATTTATATATATATATATATATATATATATATATATATATATATATATATATATATATATATATTTTTATATGTTCTCTGCGTTTTACGCGGGTCATAATCTAGTTATTAGCTAAAATGAGAAAAGTTTACGGTGAATTTTCCTTTATCTCAAACGAATACGGCTGCTGGATTTAGTTAAAATTACATTACATTTTTTAATCGATACAAATGCAATGATCTAAGGGACAAAATGACAAATTCATTAGTTTGTTAACAAAATCAACTCAATTAATTACTTTTTGAACATTTTGTAATGACTAAAATACCCTTTGAGTATCATAAAGGCAGAGACCAGAGTCGTGAGTGAGAAACAACCTAACCAGGGTTAGAGGGAATTAACCAAACTCCAAGTCCGCCCTTTTCCACCTTCCTATTTATAGGACTCCTCTGTTCAGCGTTTTCTTTGACAATTGACTCATCTCATTCTGTTTCCATTCTTCTCTCTCTACGAAGCAAATCTACTTAGAGAAACACAAACTGAAGTTACGGTATACGGAGACAGATTGCGTCTTCGTTTCAAAATTGGAGTAACAATGGCGGCCTCTCTGAAATTGTTCGCGCTCTGCTCATTGCTACTTCTTGCAATTGTTGTCTCCATCAATGCCGTTTCTAGGTAACTCGATACATTGAGATGCGAAGCTTTGTTTTGTATTAAGTTCTTCTAGATCACTTCATTGCTCTCTGAAAGTTTGGTTATTACGTGTTGCTCTGTAATGCATTTTCGTTAGTTTCAGAGAAAAGTGGAATTGATTCATTGATGTTCTTCTGTTTAATTTTTGCATCTATGCGTATTAGAACGTTGTTAAAAGTGTCGCTTTTGACGCATCTTCATTAGCTTTAGAGAAAAATCGGATTTCATTAATTGAAGTTCATGTGTTTTCAGCTACTGGAAATCATATATCTGTGCTTGTTGAATCATTTTAAGTGCTGCTTTTAACACATCTGCAATTCTGCATTAATTGAGATTTGAGAGAAATATCGGATTTGGTTCAGTGATGTTTTTTGTGATTTCAGTGAAGTAGAGAAACATGAATTGCAGAGCTTAGTAAGCAACTCAACAATTGCTGACAGGTTAGTTGAGGCACTCCATTTCTTCGTAGGAGATTATTGCACTGATTAGACCGATACCAAATTTGTGTTGATCCTGCTTGTTCAGATTAGATCTCTTACTTTCTGTGTATATATTTTCACAAAAAATTGTTATTTTACAAATGCCTTCAGTTTAGTATATATGGTGGTGATACATTTTTATCAAAGAAGATGAAAATTGTGTTTAAAATACATTACTATATGAATTTATGGACAGAATTTTGATATTTAATCATCTCAATTTAAATCGCAACCAGTACACAAGGCCAAGTTCGGTCACTAAAGTCAATCAGAGATTACTGTTTCTATTCCTTTTGTCAGAAGACGACAGCCATTTGTTCAAAAATATTCTTATGCGATGCTTTAAAATTCTGTCACATGTAGCTTCATTTACAAATTACAATACTAATTAACTTGCATTGATATATATAATTCACAGGACAAGCGAAAACCTTGATATGAACAAGAATGGTGATGCTGTTGATGATCCAGAAATGGTGGCTTCCATGGTTGGCATGTGAGTCTATTCTCTTGGCTTTTCTCTTCTCTCAGTACCTGTATTTTAGGTATATTCCCTTTTGTGTCCCCAAGGTCATTTGTTCAGACTCAGAATCAGTGATTTCTAAAATAAGGACATATACGTACACACACATATACATATATATACATATACATGAATGCATACATACATACATACATACATCAAAGATAGCACCAGTTAAGTAAAATGCAGCTTGTACTATAATAATTTTTTAAAAAGCATCACATGGTCCGTACTCCATCACCAAACAGTGTTAAGGTCTCCTCTACTCTATTGTCTATTCGCCTATTGCAGTCCCCACCTTCTGATAATATAATCACTCTATAAATCAAAAAACGTGATGCAAAGCAAATAGCAACATTAATCTGATGTAACTTCTCTAGTAGTTCCATAACATTGGTACAAATTATAATAGCACGGATACATGTGCATGATAATCTCCCCATATTCTAATTTTCACCACGTTTCAAATACAATACGAGTTTCTTTCTTCATGGTTAATGGTACAATAATAACTTAATTATCAAGTTGCTAGATTTTGACTAATAACGACTTTCTTACTCCTCGAATTACTTTAAGTAATTATATTAGTGTATCTTTCATGTTGTTATTGGTTTTTACCTTGTTGCATTTGTCTACTATTACTTACTCCTAGTTATAAGTAATTATATTAGTGTATCTTTCATTTGGTTTCTAATTCACGTGATTAACTTAGTGTTTCACATGGATTGCCTAGCTTTATAGAGTTCCTCTTTTCTTTCTGTTTGCTTGCCCCAATTGGCCAATATATAATGGTAACATGTAGAATGGCACGACAAAACGCCAAGTTAGGGTAAGTAACACAAATTTGATAAACAAAGATATATACTCTTCACGTGTTACCTTTATTCGCCCAGACACTCTAAATCCTGCATGCATGTACATTAAATTTCAATATTTGATTGCAAAATGAAAAAGCCAATCTATTATCAGTTTGACCAGGTCCCACAAATACCAGATCTGGTCTTCACTCTTCACATATCCTGCATAGTCTCGTGGGTCATTTTTATTATTTATCAGTTAGAAACTCGCTACTTCCATGCCCATATTTAATAACCTTTCTAATTTATTCTTAAACCTTTCACCTCACCGACGCTACATCAATTATTATCATCTCTATTCCCTACCTACGCATTTACTCACTACCAACAAAATCATGTATTTTCCGTAGACACCGTATCGATCTTTCCCTTTACCCCCGTTTCAGTTTCCCTTTCACATCTCATCTATTATTATTATTACTTTAATTTCATCCACCGCCAACATATATTGTCGACTCTATTAAAATAGTAAAAAATTAATTATGATGCAGCGGATTTTTTTATTTTTTCTTTTTGACCGACCCACCGTCAAAAATCTTCAGGAGCATTCGTAATGGTACAGAAAGGAGGAAGTTAGGCTACTTTTCATGCGGCACCGGAAACCCTATGGACGATTGCTGGCGGTGCGACCCCAACTGGCAGCGCCACCGCAAGCGTCTAGCTGAATGTGCTATCGGATTTGGACGCAACGCCGTCGGCGGCCGTGACGGCCGGTTCTACATCGTCACAAACCCTAACGACGACGACGCCGTCAACCCCAAACCAGGAACTCTACGACACGCTGTCATCCAAGACAAACCTTTATGGATTGTATTCAAGAGAGACATGGTTATTACCCTAAAACAAGAACTAATCATGAACAGTTTCAAAACAATTGACGCTCGTGGCGTTAACGTCCATATCGCAAACGGCGCGTGTATCACAATCCAGTACGTCACAAACATCATCATACACGGTCTTCACATCCACGACTGCAAACAGACCGGAAACGCCATGGTTCGAAGCTCCCCGTCGCATTACGGTTGGCGAACGATAGCAGACGGCGATGGGATTTCGCTATTTGGCGCTAGTCATGTCTGGATCGACCACAACTCGTTATCGAACTGTGCTGATGGGTTAATCGATGCTATCATGGGTTCAACTGCAATTACAATTTCTAATAATTTATTCACCCACCACAACGAGGTCATGTTACTGGGTCACAGTGACTCGTACGTCCGTGACAAGGTTATGCAGGTGACTGTTGCTTACAACCATTTCGGTGAAGGCCTTGTTCAGAGAATGCCAAGGTACATAATATTATTAAGTAATTAATGAACAAAATTAGACTACATACATACAAGTTAATTCCTTATTGACTTGAATTGTTTTGATTATATGTATAGGTGTAGGCATGGGTATTTCCATGTTGTAAATAACGACTACACACATTGGGAAATGTATGCTATCGGCGGAAGTGCAAACCCCACAATTAACAGTCAAGGAAACAGATTCCTCGCTCCGGCTAACCCTAATGCCAAAGAGGTACCTACTAATTAAAATTTAAAACTATTCATTCATAATTTTATATAAAAATCGCTAATTATTATTTATTTAAAACAGGTGACAAAGAGAGTGGTAACGACCGGAAAATGGAAGAAATGGAATTGGAGATCGGACGGAGACTTAATGTTGAACGGAGCATATTTTATACCATCGGGTGCCGGAGCAGGGGGGAGTTACGCAAAGGCGTCAAGTTTAAGTGCTAAACCGTCTTCAGCGGTGGCCACTCTTACCTCAGGCGCCGGTGCACTTATCTGCCGGCGAGGTAGACAGTGTTAGATCGATAAAAAAAAATCTTTTAAAAAAATGAAAACGCAAAAACGAAAGGAAGAGAATTAGATGAGAACCCAATTATTTTTTACTTTTCGTAAAGGAAATAATCTGATTGATTGTACATTTTTCTCTGTGTGATGTAACTTACAACAACCGGTTTATTTCCAATTGCTCAAAGTTCAACCTCGACCGGCTTCCATGGAGCAGGTACAGAAGCGTTGTTCTAATCTGTTTACCAACTCTGCAAATTTACATAGACTGCGTTGTTTACACATACTTGTCTCGATGGAGAGCAAGTAAACAGCATATAAATGTGATTAGTGATTGTCAATTTGTAATCCCGGCCTTGTTATTTCATCAAGGGAAATGTACTCCTTATTCAATAGATCCGGTTATATAAACACAGCGATTAATTCTCCGAAAGTGATTTGCAAATACTTGATGCAAATTGAATATGAACATATGAATTTAGCAAAATACAAAAAACAACAATCATTTATCTACAAACATTCAAAAAAAAAAAAACTATATTTTGTTTATATACAAAAAACTCTTATATGTTCAATTACTTTAGATTAACCAAAATATCCGTTTTATTAAAAAGATTATCAGTTGTTTTCTAACATTACATTTATTTTTTGTTAATATGGAAACCAAAATAAGCTAACATTACATTTATTTTTTGTTAATATGGAAACCAAAATAAGCTAGTACTTTTATCTATGGTAAAACATAAAAAATATATTATTTACTCAAACAAAAATAAGTGACATCGTTTAATTCTTTTTTCCATATCAACCTAAAAGCAAACAAAATAAATTTTATGTAACAAAACATAACTTTAAAAAAAAAAGACATTTTGATAAATTTTTAGGTAATTAAAAATATAAGAGTTTTTCTACGTATAACCAAAATATAAGGGTTTTTTTCTCAATATTAATATATTAATGATTGTGTTTTGTATTTTGCCCTTACTTTTATGCTAAACAAAATATTTTAAATTTTGTTTTATAACAATAGTAGATTTTTTTTTTGTTTTACATGTTATATCAAGTATATCATGTCATCCGGTATTTTATCTTTTTGGACTAAATTTTAAATTTTGTTTTCTGGTCGAAATTTTCTTAACTGTTTTTTTTTCTTTTTAAATTTGGCCCGAAATTTTGTTTACAAGTTTACTTTTTACGGCTATAAAAAAATATTAAAAGAAAAAAAAAACTTACTACTTTTGTACAACATTTAAAACTTTGTATACATTTTTTATAATTTTGTTACAATATTTTTAACTTTTTCTACAAGTTATTTCACAACTATTTACAATAGCTTAGAAAAATTTACAAATTTTTAACGTTCTTTAAATTGTTTTCCAATCAAAATGAAAAATATATCGAATTTGGAAGCAAATTGAACCCACAAAATAACCAAAAAATATCGAAACATATAAAACCGACATTGTATTTGATTAATATAACTTCGATCGTGAAATAGATTAAATAACAAAGTTAATTTTATATGTTTCAGTCTACCTTTTGTTTTAATTGGTTCTATAGGTTTCATTTCAGTACTTGTGTTAGTTCTAGAACCATTTAAACACGATTCTAGAATAATTTTAATAAGCTTTAAAACAAAGAAAGATATAAAAAGTTCAATGTGGTTCAAAAAAGTTATAAAGAATGTAAAATAACATGTACAAAAAGTTTAATTTTTTTCCTAAAAAGTTTAAAAAATAAGTTGTAAAGTTGGTCTTAAATAAAGTTAATTCGTAAAAAAATAAATAAATTTATAATTTTCGTTTTACAAGTTTGAACTAAAATCATAATAAATTTTTAAATATAAAATTTGAAAATGTGGTGTAGAAAATATTATCAAAATTATCCTTGTAATTTCTAGAAAAAATCATTATGTAATTTTTTTTATATAATGGTTCAAGTATAATCTTTTGATTTGAGACTTTAGCCACAAAACTTTCCTATGATAAAAGATTATTTATATTTTATAAAAAATAAATTACAAAACTAAGCATGTAATGTATACGCAGAGCCGGCCCAAGCCCAGGGCGAGCTGGGGCATGGCCCAGGGCATCAAATTCTAGTGGGGCATCAATTTTTCAAAGCCTCTTATAGTATTATTGTATATTTTGGCCATATTCAATCGGCTAATCTGGTAAGAGATCCATCCCCATGTCAAAACGTCAAGGGCAGCCGACAGAGACCTAATTAGCGCCAATCAAAATCAATTTCGCATGGTGACTCTTCAATCTAGACACACGCCTAATAACTGAAGATGAAGAACACGAGGCGTCTGAGAATGGAGATGACGATTAGAATTTAAAATCATGATTTAGTCCTCGATTGATCGCTCTATTTTCTCGTCCCTTCAGCGCTTCTCTTGCCTTTTCTCTCGATCGCTTCTCCTATGTTCTTCTTTCTTACTTTCTAAATCTTGAATCGTCCTCTCCTCTAATACCCGAAATCTATAATAGTTAATCTGTTGTGTTAAAGTGAAGATTCAAAGGTGTGATTGAATGAATTCGTCCTCCTAAAGTCCTAATCCAGTAAGTTTTTTCTTGTATTTCAAATTTCTTGCATAACCTACTTGAAATTTCGAAAATATGATAGTGATACCGTTTAAAATTTATGAAATTTCAGTTTTCTTATATAGATTACTGGTTAAAATTTATGAAATTTCAGTTTCGAAAATCCTGAATCTCCGGTAGAAAAAGTGAAATTATCGATCAAGCCATCAAGGTTGCAGTCTACACTAAGCTTCATTAATATTTTTTTCTTCTATTTCTTATAACTACTCTGATTTATAATGAAAGTAACTTCAATTGTTTTTATATAATCTGAAATCTGATAAGTTATGTCAGTTTGACAATTATTGATTCTGATAAGTTATATCTATTGCTGAATGTGATAAGTTATGTCAATTTCTGAAAATCTGATATAGTGATATGTGAATTCTGATTTTGATTTTTCTGATTTTGAATGACTAGATGTATGTAGTCTGATAAAGTGATGAGTTTTTTTAATTCTGATTATTGAAATTTGATGTTTTTTTTCTGAATAATGATATGGTTTTCTGAAAACTAAATAATCTGATGTATATAATCTTGTCTTGGTTTGAGTATAAAATTTATTTCATTTTTGCTATTTCTTTTAATAAAGAAAGGCATTAATTTAGAATCTCGCCCTGGGCATTGAAAATCAATGGACCGGCCTTGTGTATACGATATGTTCATGTGCAAAATAACTAAAATGATTGGTCCAGAATCAATCATACATGCATACAATAGATAGTGAAAACATTTGAACTTAACTCTCTCTCTCTCTCTCTCTCTCTATATATATATATATATATATATATATATATATATATATATATATATATATATATATATATATAGGTTCAATAGAGAACCATAAATAACCAAAGAACCAAGGAACCAATCTTTTTTTCAACTTTTAGAACTTATTTTTTATAAAAAAAAAACTAAAAAAAATCAGAAATTCATAACTTTTTATCCTTTTTTCAATGATATCAAATTCGATATATATATATATATATATATATATATATATATATATATATATATATATATATATATATATTAACGTCAAATTCACAATGTGAATTTTTGAAAATTCACAATGTGAATCCGAAAAATATTTTTCACATTCACAATGTTAATCTATGAATTTAGATATTTTTAGATTTTTTTTTTCGATAAAGAATAAACTCTAGAAATTGAAAAAAAAGATTTGGTTCCTTAAAGAACCAATAATTATGGTTCTTTATTGAACTTTTCATTGGTTCTTCAAGGAACCAAATCTTTTTTTCAATTTCTAGAGCTTATTTTTTATCGAAAAAAAATATAAAAATATCTAAATTCATATATTAACATTAATGTGAAAAATATTTTTTGGATTCACCATGTGAATCCGGATTCACGTTGTGAATTTTCAAAGATTCACATTGTGTCGAATTTTATATCATTGGAAAAATGATAAAAAGTTATGAATTTCTGTATTTTTAGTTTTTTTTTTTTTGATAAAAAATAAGTTCTAAAATTTGAAAAAAAGATTGGTTCATTGGTTCCTTGGTTAATTATGGTTCTCCATTGAACCTCACTCTTTATATATATATATATATATATATATATATATATATATATATATATATATATATATATATATATATATATGAAAAAACAATTAAAAATTATTTGTATGACCCCACAAAACGGAGAGGTGCAATTTCTAATTACTAACAAAAATAAAATAAAATTAGTTAATAAAGTCATAAAATATAATATATTTATATAACATGATTAAACCCTGCATATATCCTCAAAATATCACTGTTCCAGTTGGCCCAAAAAATAACAGGCCAAAATTAAATCCAACTATGGACCGTTGCAGAGTTGCAGGCCTGTTCATATCGAATGCCCTATGGGCTATATATGACTGCATTTTGTATTGGCTTGATTCTTTCAAAAATTCAAATTTAACTTATTGTTTCAATTTATCAATGTCAACGAATAGACGATTTAATTTACTATTTTACTTAAAACAGATTTTAAATAAACTACAATTATTTTCCCATTTTGTTAATTACATGCTCAAACATTGGGGATCTTAGTAGGAATTAGGAAATAATGTGAAAATGCGATGGGCCTCATAGTTCGCTATCAAACTTTAACCGGAACAACTATGGTTACATGCATAACGCATACATCGACTTAATGCAATTATATCTTCACTCCACAGTAAACATTTCTTTATTTTTTACATTAGATTAATAAGAAATATAATTGATCAAATTTGGCGTTAACTGGAAAACATCAGGAAGGACAAACAAAATAACATGTATTTTAACAAAACATTACAGCTCAATGAAAACACAATTAAGTTGTATGTTTAACGATGAATTTACATACAAACGGCAAACTAAATACTATAGTGTCAAACTGATTTTTTTATAACTCCATGACATTGCCAAATTTTAATATTTGGTTATAATTAAGTAAGATTGCTTGGTCTTTATAACTCCCTGACATTTCCAAATTTACATCTATTTATTGAGCCTTTTCTTAAGCACCATTCCATGCACATCTTGTACGGTTGTTTTTCGCTTTCTCCGCTATGTTTTCTGCCGTGTCTTTCGATTGGTTTGCCATCTTTTTAAAATTGGGAAAATATAAATAAATAAGAGAAATGTAAATCATCTAAGACCGTTTAATACTATCTTGTATTTCATGAGTTTAAATCAGTAAAGTAAAATTGGGAAAATATAATAAATAAGTAGATGTAAATCATCTAAGGTCATTTAATACTATCTATCTAGTATTTCAGTAGAGGTGTGATTATAATTTTTACTTATTTGATTTTTGATAGCCCTTAACATATTTTACCAGCAAACCTGATATTGTTGAGATATAATTAGGGGTGTTGATCAAGTAATTTTTTCGGGTTTCGAGTAATTCAGGTCGGGTAATTCGGATTTTTCATGTTAAAAAAAAATACTCATTAGCCGACCCAAATTAAGTTTGGGTAATTCGGGTTAGAGAAATTCGGGTATTACCTTAAATATATAAAAAAATAATGTCACGTGGAATTAAGTTTAATGAAATAAATGTGTCGTGTTCTATTAGTCTTGTTTATATAAACAATCGGGACATAAATGAAGTTACTCAAACTTTGAATATTGATATTTTTTAATCAATAATACTTTAGATCTCAAGTAATCTTTTAACAACATAATCTAATCTAATAAGATATTAAAAACAAATACTTAAAGAACTTAATTTAAAAGTTTAAAATAATTGTAGCCATAAGTTTTGTCATATTCTAAAGTTTCGTCAAGATAATAAGTTTGTTAGTTGCAATAAAAACTATAATCTAAAAAAAAGTTTAAGTTTTTAAAGAACATGGTGATATATAAACACTTGTTTTTAATATTGTTGGTGTTAATACTGTCATAATAAAAGAGAATCATGTTTTACAATAATGATAGTTAGTTTAAGTGTGATCAAACACTTGCTACAGAGTACAATGTATACGAAAGGAAAAAAAAAATTATAATTCTGGTATACCCAAAACCCAATAAACGTACGCTATACCTAGGGATGGCAAAAAAAAGCCCGAACCCAACGGGGAAACCCGATCATTTCAGGTCGGGTAAGGGATCGTTATCGGGTTTTTTATAGGGTTCAGGGCAGGGAGTGGGTTCTCCTCGCAAATTATACCAAACCATACGAACCATTTGTGTAATTCATGTTTTCATTGGTTAAGTAGTTGTTCCCTATTTTCCATATAACCCTTCTATATATATATATATATATATATATATATATATATATATATATATATATATATATATATATACTTTCTCCATCCCAAAATTATTTTCCACACAACAACAAACATACAGATTAAGGAAACATTAATTATCATTAACTTTATACAATAAAATGACAGTTTTGTCCTTACTTTGCATTTAATGTTCCATTAAATGCTTAATGGGTTAACTAATAATGAGGGGTATTTTGGTAAAAATATTATTTATTTTTAAAAGTTGACTATTATTTTGTGACAAACCAAAAATGAAAGACGGACTATAATTTTAGGACGGAGAGAATATATATATATATATATATATATATATATATATATATATATATATATATATATATATATATAAACAAAAAAACCCCTAAAAAACATAAAAATGCATAAAAAAATATTTAGAGATCCCAAATCTTTTTTTAACTTTATATTCTTAAAAATCGCAGATGTTTTTTAATAAATTTTCTGAAAAAAAAATTAAAAATTGATTTTTTAATTACTTTTATTATTTTTTATTTTTTGGTTTTTTTTTCAAAATTTTTTTCAATGAAATAGTATAAAAATTGTGATTTTTAAGAATATAAAGTCAAAAAAAAAATTTATGATCTCTAAGTATTTTTTTATGCGGTTTTATGATTTTTAGGGTTTTTTGTTTTCCATAGAACCTATATACGTTCGTACATCAGGGCTAGTCAATATATATATATATATATATATATATATATATATATATATATATATATATATATATAACGCCCGTAGATCAGGGCTAGTCAATTTAGAGACGATAAGCGTCAAAAATGATTTTTTGATGAAAGATTATTTATAATGAATAATCTTAACTAAGTTATAGTATATGTTACAAGGATTCCGTACATATAAAGAACACCGAAATCCGATAAAAAGTTTTGACTTGTCGAAGTTTCGCGACAGAACCGACATGACGCTGAATGACGTAAAAAGTGAATTTACGTTAGAACGATATTTAGCCTTAGCGATCTAAACAAAAGTCGTAGAGTTCGTTAAACCATGAGCGTGCATAAAAATAATGTCCAAATCAGACTTCGTATCAGGAAGTTATGATTTTTCTAAGTTTCGACTTAGCGATATGCAGCCCGAATACTCGATTTGAGATTGAGCGGTTTTTAGCCGAAACAATCTAAACGAGAATCGAAGATCTTGTTGATAGTAGTGCAACAGTAAAAAGACAGACGAAAACGGACGTCGAATGAAGAAGTTATGAATTTATAACGGAGTTTTCTTGTCCCGGCCTACTAAAATAATATGATAAAAATAAAGTCAAAATTAGCCGACTTAATTAGTGGCGACTATGAGACGTAGTGCCTATTGAGTAAGCTTTGGTGACGATGCGACTTCATGCCTATTGAGTAAGCTTTGGTGACGATGCGACTTCATGCCTATTTGATAAACATCGGTGACGATGTGACTTCGTGCATGTTGTGTAAACCCTGGTGACTATGAGACGTGGTGCTTATTGTGTAAACGTTGGTGACTATGAGACGTAGTGCCTATTGTATGAACCCTGGTGACTATGTGACGTAGTGCCTTTTGTATAAACCGTGGTAGCAAATGGACTTTGTGTCAGTTCCTTAGGTAAATCCTTAGGAATGAATGAATGAAGGATAGTTGGTTCCTAGGGTAAACCCTTAAGAAAATAAAGGAGATATGGGGATGGGTATTTGGGTTGATTGTTTGATAATTGAATATAATAAATGTATTATTGTGGGTTGAAAATCTTATATGCTCACCAAGCTCCCAAGCCTGACCCACTCAGTTTTCTTTGCATTACAGGTAATGGCACAAGGGTATAAGTTGGTGGACTTGACGAGAGATTTTGGATTATAAACCAGTGGTTATAAATAACTGTTGTAAGGTCTATTTTATACTGTTTATGCTTTTGGTCTGTATTGGAACATGACATCCCGAGATTTTATTATTTAATGAAAAATACTTTCTCTTTGAGAAATGTTTTGATAAAGTTTTATCATATTTTTTTTTGGAAACAAATTCCACAACTGCTTTCTGTAAAAGATTACTCTGATTTTAAAAACAAAGCATAAACAAATCGGTTTTTTCTGGCCGTGAAATCGGGGATGTCACAATTGGTATCAGAGCATTAGTTTAAGCGAACTAAGAATTTGTAGGATTTTTAGACTTAAACTTAGAATGCTAATCGATGATTGTGAGATGAGTGTCTACCATATTTGAAGACACGAGTACTAGTATATTTTAGGAAATTTGCCTAAAATTCTTTTATGCGCTAAATGTTATATGTTGCCATATATGATATTATTTGTTCGGATCTATGGTCTGTTGCCGACCAGATCGGGAAACCTTATGTGTTTAGGATTCTAAGCGTGCGTCTACGATATTAGAACTATCATGTAATTTTTCAGAGTAATAAGGAGGATTACACGTCTAAACCTTACTCTATCTATATTCTCGTCTCGATACATCGAACGTCTGCTTTGGTGTATAGAACGTTATGATGAAGACTCGTAGAGAATTGAGTAAATGGAGGAAATGAAAGGCCTATGATAGTGAATGATACATATCAGAAGATATTGTAAGAGTAGTATCTTGCCTTTATAATATGCCTGATAGAATTACGGAACTTTTAGAGGAGTACGGTACGTCTAAAGTACACCTTCGATTGACACGATGATGGAACGATTGGTATAATTCTTGGAGTTGTCCCATAATCTGGAATTTTCATCACCAATCGAGTTGAAGCATGATTGATGATAGAAGATACGCATGGAAGAAGTCCTAGTAGAGTCTAGGAAAATTTTTATGATTAATTGGACACATTCGTATGTGTTAAATTGTTTTGTGATTTTAGGACTTGGGGACTGCGAGACAATACTTGGGACGAGTATGAGTAGGTGTGAATAGTAGTAGAGATCTATACTACTGGAAGCACAGGACTCACGTTTGGATCAGGGAAAGTCACAAGGTTACCAAGAAGCTTGTAATTGAGTTCGTTTTTATTCAAGTATGTCGTTATCATTGTTTCGGTAATGACTAGTAAGATGGTTGTTATTCCGACCCTAGTGGTCATATCAAATTGAGTCCGACTACGATGAGTTTGTTACGTGGTTCATAGAACCAAGTTCGAGGTAGCATCTGACTCGAGTCAGAAGATTGAAATCAATGTGATCGATAGCATCGTGCTTGTTGTTAAGGAAGCTTGTATCTAGAAATGCTACATGTAAAAAAATGTGATTATATCACATTAGAATATGAAGGAAGGTATATTCCATTATGGAATTTGACTCTAAGAGACCTGAGTCTAAGTGTTGCATCATACGATGAGAGGTCATTAAAACATGACCCATCGGTCTGTTACAATAGATAAAGGAAAGTATTTATCCTAAGAAGAAGAAGGAGTCCTCAATAAGGATTTATTTTGTAACTCGAAGGTTACGATTGAAAGTCGAACATAGTATGAAGAGCAGGTGCAAGATTGAGCATCACGGTGATTAATTAGAATGGAAAGATAACGTATGGAATCATTATACAAGCCATATTTCGTTGATAATTCCGGGACGTAATCATCCTAATGGGGTGATAATTGTAACGCCCGTAGATCAGGACTAGTCAATTTAGAGACGATAAGCGTCAAAAATGAATTTTTGATGAAAGATTATTTAGAATGAATAATCTTAACTAAGTTATAATATATGTTACAAGGATTACGTACCTATAAAGAACGCCGAAATCCGAGTTATAACGAAGAAGTTATGACCTGTCGAAGTTTCGCGACAGAACCGACACGACACTAAATGACGTAAAAAGTGAATTTGCGTTAGAGCGATATTTAACCTTAGTGATCTAAACGAAAGTCGTAGAATTCGTTAAACCATGAGCGTGCGTAAAAAGAACGTCCAAATCTGACTTCGTATGAGGAAGTTATGATTTTTCTAAGTTTCGACTTAGCGGTATATTGAGATCGAGCGGTTTTTAGCCGAAACAATCTAAACGAGAATCGAAGATCTTGTTGATAGTAGTGCAACAGTAAAAAGACAGACGAAAACGGACGTCGGATGAAGAAGTTATGAATTTATAACGGAGTTTTTCTGTCCCGGCCTACTAAAATAATATAATAAAAATAAAGTCAAAATTAGCCGACGGAGTCTAAATGAAAGTTGTAGATCGTAGTCTCACCTACGCGGGGATATAAAAAACGTCAAAAACGGAGCTCGTATGAGGAAGATATGAATTTTTGAAGTTTATTAAATAATTAAAGTATTTAATTTAAATATAAATTCGATATTATCTGAAAGGGGGGGGGGGGGAGTCACCGGCCTTATCCACATTACGCCCAGCGCAACTCTAATTACGCTCAGCGTAATTCGAAGAATCATCCCCTATATAAAGGGTGCGAGGCTGCCTTATTCCTTTGCTCATTTCCTCTCTTCTCTCTCCCGTTTTACCTCGTTTTCCGTGCAAGAAATATCCCGAAGCCCCGGTATCATTCTCGAGCCCTGAAGCAAGTCTTGAAGCCCCGAAGATCCCGAGAAGTAAAATTCCCGAGCCGAAGCTCTTCCCGCAAGGAGCCCAGTTTTTGTGAATATCTTCCAAATCTACCGAAGAATACTACTTCTACAAGCCGTAGTGTTGTCCGATCATCTTCTGATCAAGTGAGTGTATAGTTACTTTCTTCTAACACATAAATATAAGGTATTAGCTATGAAATACGTGATATGTGTTATATATTATTTGTCTATTTGAGATGGGCTTGAAATTGATGCTTTTATACGGGTGTTAAATGATTTAAACTGTATATGTATTTTATATCTACAAATATGTTGAGTAGAACATGGGTAGATGAAATATAGTGGCGACTATGAGACGTAGTGCCTATTGAGTAAGCTTTGGTGATGATGCGACTTCGTGCATATTGAGTAACCTTTGGTGACGATGCGACTTCGTGCCTATTTGATAAACCTTAGTGACGATGCGACTTCGTGTCTGTTGTGTAAACCCTGGTGACTATGAGACGTAGTGCCTATTGTGTAAACCTTGGTGACTATGAGACGTAGTGCCTATTGTATGAACCCTGGTGACTATGTGACGTAGTGCCTTTTGTATAAACCGTGGTAGCAAATGGACTTTGTGACAGTTCCTTAGGTAAATCCTTAGGAATGAATGATGAAGGATAGTTGGTTCCTAGGGTAAACCCTTGAGAAAATAAAGGAGATATGTGGATGGGTATTTGGGTTGATTGTTTGATAATTGAATATAATAAATGTATTATTGTGGGTTGAAAACCCTATATGCTCACCGGGCTCCCAAACCTGACCCACTCAGTTTTCTTTGCATTACAGGTAATGGCACAAGGGTATAAGTTGGTGTAATTGACGAGAGATTTTGGATTATAAACCAGTAGTTATAAATAACTATTGTAAGGTCTATTTTATACTGTTTATGCTTTTGGTCTGTATCGGAACATGACATCCCGAGATTTTATTATTTAATGAAAAGTACTTTCTCTTTGAGTAATGTTTTGATAAAGTTTTATCATATTTTGTTGTGGAAACAAATTCCACAACTGCTTTCTGTAAAATATTACATTATTACTCTGATTTTAAAAACAAAACATAAACAAATCGGTCTTTTTTGGCCGTGAAATTGGGGATGTCACAATTGGTATCAGAGCATTAGTTTAAGCGAACTAAGAATTTGTAGGATTTTTAGACTTAACCTTAGAATGCTAATCGATGACATTTGATTATTTTTTTGATAATTTTTTTATATCTTTCTTACATAAAACAATGTAGAACATGAGTATTCTAACAGAATGTATTCTACTGTAATGTATAAAATGTTTCTTAACAATAATATTTTTTTCATAATGGATTAATGTTTTTATTATATTTTGATGTTTTTTCTTTTAACTATTCTTAGTTTTAATCTCTAAGAATATGTATGAATTTTTATTTAAGTTCGATGTATAAGAATATATTAGAATATTGTTATTTTTTTAACCTCGGATTCAATAATTTTGTTATTTTTCAATAGTATTCTAATAAAATAAAATTCTAAAAGAACATCATTTTAATAAAAAAAAATATTCTGGCAGAATAAAATCGATTATTTTTACAAATTACGTTAGGATTCAAATTGGATTAATTAAAAAAAATTTAGATTTTTAAAATTAGGAAAATTAATTATCCCTAAAATCCTAAAATTTTCTTTTATAATTGTAGTTAATTGTCCAAAATACTATTTTGCTAAAATTTGTGTGATTATATGGTACATGTTATCTCATTATAATATCATAGACACTCAGATCATGACATTTGATTATATTTCATCCGATGGTCCAGATCTGTGCATTCTTGGACACAATAGTTATTAGAAACAAAATAATCTAACCCTATATATATATATATATATATATATATATATATATATATACCCTAATAAATGAAAATGACTTTGCCACATGTCCTCTTCTCATTCATTTGAACACATGACATTTTCTAAAAATTTTAAATTTATCTATTTTCTACTTGTCATTTTATTGTATTTTTAATTTTATTAAATTAAAATCCACATTTAATATATAAGGTAATATATATGTAAGGTATTTATTAGAAATGGTTTATATATGTAATGTATCTAATGCATTAAAGTCTCATTAATTGTAATAATTCAAAAAATTTCTTATTTTTCTTATAAATTTAAAGTTTTCAAATTGTTAAAATTTTATATTTAATTTTTTTTAAATAAACTCATGTAATATATGGGTCTCACACCTAGTATATATATATATATATATATATATATATATATATATATATATATATATATATATATATATATATATATATATATATATATATATATATATCTTCTCTTATAATAAAAGCCTCCATGTTGCTTTTTTACATTAATAGTTAGCCACGTGGCATTTTTAGAAGGTCTCATGAAATTTTTTCCCGCCCATCTTCTGCATTACTTGTAAAAACGAATTTTAGGTAACTTTTATTCATTCAAATTCTTTCAAATACAAAGAAACCCAAATTGTTAGCCTAAAATTATGCCAATCAGTATCCCCAGATTCTAGGGTTTTATTTGGTATGATTTCACCTTCATATATGATTGCAACTCCACCGCTATCATTTATTGATTTTTTTGGTTTCTTGATTGCTTGTGCTTCCGCCCACAACGATTGGCGTTGTTATTAGATGTTGTTTAAACCTAACGTTGATTCATAATTGGTGATCCGTTTTCTTTCCCTAACATGAGTATGAAGTACGAAGTTTGAAGTTAGGTTCCGCAATTGTGTCTTCACCATGACTATATCGGTGATGAAAGGTAGAAATACAATTCCTATTATTGGTAATTCGTCTTCTAAAATCTTGCTGATTTGGGTTAAATTTTTTGATTAATATGAGTAGATTAGGTTCTTAGGATGACTGATTAAGGGTATATTTCTCTTAATCACTCCATTGGTTACTATTGATTGGTTCATCGAAGAAAAAGAATGGTGGATATAGAGTTTGGTGGATAACCTTCAAAAACATTCATACGGTAAAACATACTGTTTACATCTATATTCTTGGCTTTATTATACAAATAATATAACTAAAAATAAAATTCTTTTGGCAACAAGTGATAAATTTTGATATCATGCATGAACTGTGTGATATGTACATATAGTTTCACATATAAGAAAAACGGTATAATACGGGTCAGTCTACTGCTTAAATTGTGAGTAGTTTTGGTGTCTTTTTATTGGTTTCTTGATCATTGAAAAACAATTTTGGTATTTACTTTGTTTATGAGATACACAACTCTCTAACTTAAATTTCTGATTTTTGAATAGGCTTCCTGTGAAGCAATGGAAATATTTGAAGAAAATAAAACATTTTTTGGGTTAAATGAAGATAGAGATGGGTAATATCAACTCCTAATCCATCTATCTTGAAACTAATGTTCACCTTTATCAATGTTATCCACGAATGGTATACATGAGATACCTACATTTTTATTTCTTTTTTTATGAAAATATTTGTTTTTTCAGCATGTAGGATCTTTGATAGAGTTAGTTGAGTTATCAAGACATTGTTGTTGATCTGTTTGTTCTCTTGAATAAGATGGAATGTGTTTTATGGTGAAAACTCCATCTTTAAGTGGGATATCGAGAGAAAATGAAGGAAATAGTTGTGTTGAACTTAAATCTATAAATATTATTCACTATTTATCAACTCGTGATTGGAGGTGTGTAAACTAAAAGTAAAAGTTGGATCATGTGAAAATTGTGATGTTTTGAATTGGTTGATGATTTCATTTGTAGATGAAGATTGTATCATATCGAGTTATGATATATTGATTCAACTGTTGTCTTTTATTAGACAAAGAAGTTTGTCGCTGCTCCACCCACTTCATAGAAGGAGATGACATTTTCGTTGCTCTATGTATTTCATTTTAATATTAGAATTGGTTTCATTTTTCACTTGGCTTATGCTGAAATCCTTTTTGTTCAATATATCTTCAAAATTTTACCATTTTTATAACCAATAGTAGTAACTTAGCATGCTATTTCTACTTTTTAGCCAAAAAAATTAAAACTCTATTAAAGTATCTTTTTCAAGCATTTATAAAATAAAAAAATTTTAAACCCCTTTCTTGATTTCAACTACTTTTTATTTAAAAAACAAATTAGTTTTACCTATTTGCATACTTGATTTATAAAGCATGTTGCTATTTCGATCATATAATAAAAAATATTTCGATTTTTAGCATTTAAATTTATGATTTTAAACTCCTTCGGTGCTAGCTTTATTTTACTACTATTATTTTATTATTTTTTTTTAATTTTTTTGCAGCATTTGGACATTTTAAAGCACTTATTGTGATGCCACCTACTAACCTAAAAAAGTTAAATGAAGATCTTTTGTATATCATTATAACTGTTATCATGAGTTTGTCCAGTTTTTATGCTTAATAGTTGGATCTTTCGTTAGTATGAATCCAAGTATAATTTGGTTTTTGATTTTTAAAGAGCTCAAAAGTCAATGTTACTAACCTTATTTACCTATGTCTCATTAGTTTTAATTTATTTTTATAGATTTGATTTTTATGGTTATAAAAGGCCTTGAATGGTTGGTTCTTAGTTTTTGTTTGTCTACATAGATTTGAATTTATTGTCCATCCTTTTACAATAAATAATTTTATGGACATATATGTTATTAAGTCGTCAACTCATGTGGCACACAAGTTTCTAACCAATTAGTTATAAATAACTATAGATTACAAATAAAAAATATAATGTAGTATAAGTATTTACAAATTTATAATAAGGACTCGATTTTGGTAATTTTTATTTAATTCGCCAACCGTGTAGTACATGGGTTATAACCTACTATATATATATATATATATATATATATATATATATATATATATATATATATATATATATATATATATATATATATATATATATATATATATATATATATGAACTTTCGAAATACGAACAAAAAATAAAAAGATGAAACATTTCTAAAAAGTAAAGACAATCTATCCTAATAAATGAAGATCATTTTGCCAAATGTCATCTTCTCATTAAATTTGTCACATGTAATTTTGTAAATTTTTTGATTAATTTTATATCCACATGTCATTTTGTGGTTTTTTTGAATTAAATCAATTAATATGACACATAATATTAAATTTATATATGTAAAGTATTAAATATATTTAATGTGATAATAAATGCAAAGAATCTTAAAATAAATCTATATGATATATTAAATTACATTGAATATGATAATAAATTTAATGAATATGATAAAATAATCATTGATATTATGGATGATCTTCTTAATAGTGATTCTATTTATTCATTAGAATATGTCTATTTATTTTGAAATTTTATTTTAAAAAATTCTTAATCTTTAAACTTTGATATTTTTTTAATCAACCCGTGTAATACACGGGTTTCACCCCTAGTCGCACTGTTAAGAATTAATTGATATATTGTTGAACTAAATGCATAAAGGAAAAACAGTTAAAAGTATGGTAGGTCATCGTGAGGTTAATGCACAAGGAAAAATGATTCTTTACAGCCAACGCTTTCACTGACAATCAATTACTCTATCAACAACCAAATATTTACATTTTATGTCAGAAATATATATATATATATATATATATATATATATATATATATATATATATATATATATATATATATATATATATATATATATATATACTGAAATCGTCCATGGTTTGGTCAAAATTTCACATGTAGTATCTAATTTTATTTTTGTACTCGAATCGTCCCTATTATTTGATTTTGTTACGTTTTTCGTAAAAAAAAAAAAAAAAAAAAAAACTATATGTCAGTTCAGATTCACAGTGTGAACATGTTTAGATTCACATCCGATTTCTTTATCGACATCTTAACTCTTAACTTTTTTTCAGTTTAATATTCTAATACATGTTTATATTTTATCTTGTATACTTTAAAAAAATGAGAATATATAATTATTTTTGTAAAATGAAAAAGAAATTTAAATATATAAACCGATGAGATAATTTCCAGCATTTTGTTGATGAGAGTGACACCTTCTTGTCCTCTAGATTCAGACATGTGCTGTCTCCATTTATTTGGAAAATGCTTTGACCATTTTTTACTACTCTTTTAATTTCACAGAAAACTTTTTATAGTCAAACAATTTGATTTTTGACTACAAAATTAGTAAGAACTGAGTAAACAAATTATTTGAAATTACTACCATATGACACCAAATGACAAGTCGATTAAAATGAACACGAAACATGTCCAAAAAAGGAAACAAAAAAATATTGATTGTGGATTTGAAAACTAGATATGAACAAAGGAAGTCGGTTTGGGAGCAAATATGTATTATAGTTTATAAATGATGAATGGTTGAGGGATAGAGGTTCTGTTCACTAGCATGTGGTTGTACAGAGTAATTATGGTATGTTTTACTGTACTATTTTTTTTCACAAATTTAATTGTGAATCTCATAAATGATATTGTAGTATAGGTAATAAAATAAAGAATAAAATATATTAAAATCGTGAAAAACTCTGTCCAAAAATATTGTAAGTTTAAAAGTAAGTGAAAAGGTTTCCAATAAAAAACTCATAATAAGAACATCCGTACTTAGGACAACTTATTTGTTAAGTTTTTTCATGACACCTAAGTGCCTAACTATTATCTAAGCTCCGTACTAATGTTAACTTACCATCTAAAAAATACACACGTATCATATATCCATCCGTTTATTAGTATTAGTCTCTACGTCTAGCAATAAGTTCAACACGAATATAAGGACACAATATAATGATACCAATTAAAATATTATAGTATCGATGTCTAGATCTTTATCTTATCAAGACAAATAAAAAAGTCTTTGTGGTCAAAATCTAAAAGCCAATAAATATATTATTTATTTTCCAATATATATATATATATATATATATATATATATATATATATATATAAAAGTTCAGGTTCATTTGAGACCATTCTAATTTTGTGAGACCGTGAGACCAAATCTAAAAATAATTTTAAAATGCAAAATAAATTGAAAAATCCAAAAATTCTTTTTTTAAATATTATTTTCGGAACTTGAATTAACTAAAAAAAATTAAAAAAAATCCCGTTTTTTTTTTAAAATACGTGAAATATTCTAAATAGAATATTACACTGACATATTCTAAAAAATAATTTTAAAATGCAAAATAAATGGAAAAATCTAAAACTTCTTTTTTAAAATATTATTTTCGGAACTTGAATTAACTAAAAAAAATAAAAAAAAATTCTATTTTTTTTGAAAAATATATGAAATATTCTAAATAGAATATTACACTGTACATATTCTAAAAATAATTTTAAATTGCAAAATAAATGGAAAAATCAAAAAATTCTTTTTTAAAATATTATTTTCGGAACTTGAATTAACTAAAAAAAATAAAAATAAAAAATAAAAAAAATAAAAAAAATGCGTCTCACGGTCTCACAAAATTAGGCCGTCTCACATGAACCTAACCCTATATATATATATATATATATATATATATATATATATATATATATATATATATATATATATATATATATATATATATAGATAGATAGATAGATAAATAGGGTTAGATTATTTTGTTTTCATTATCTATTGTGTGCATGTATGATTGATTATGGACCAATCATTTTAGTTATTTTAAGAAAGTAATTAATGCATATTACATGTTGAAAATATAATGGATATTAATTACATTTTCAACATTTAATATGCATTAATTACTTTCTTAAAATATCTAAAATGATTGGTCCAAAATCAAACATACAAGATAGTAAAAACATTTGAACCTAACTCTCTCTCTCTCTCTCTCTCTATATATATATATATATATATATATATATATATATATATATATATATATATATTAAAAATATGAAGCTTAGGAATAGTAAACTTGGTATTTTTTTGGTAGAAATGGTCCCTGCACTTTGCTCCTCATTCTTTACCTATTCGCCACTACCACCACCTTCGCCACCACCACCCACCACTACTACTACTTCCATTACCACTACCACCACCACCACCATCACCATCACCAATGCCGAAACCACTACCACCACCACTACTGTCACCACTACCACCACCACCCATAACCTTTGTTACCACTTACACCACCACCCTACCCTTGTTACTACTAACTCTATCATCACCACCACCATCTCTATTGCCACCACCATCGACATCCACCACCACCACCGACGCTACTAACACTCACCGCCACAACCACAATTGCCTCTACCATCAACAATAGTGATGCCACTACTACCACCACCTCCACCTTTGTCACCACCACACAATGCCGCCATCACCATCACCGTCGCTTCTACCACCATCGCCGCCGCCACCACCACCATTTACTATTTTTATAATTTATATAAAATATCGTTACATAACTATAAGATAAAGTAAAGTAAGAAAAAACCACGAAGGGTAGTTCTATCATTTTACACTATTCAAATTCCATTTTCTGCCAACCAAACAAAATATAAAATTGGATTCAAATTCTATTTACTACTAACTAAACATAATATTGAATTGGATTCCAATTCAGCACAGATCCCAATTCCTTAACAGATTCCAATTCCTACAAAAACATTTTGTGAACCAAACGCCGCCTAAAAGAAATAAACTTTCCACCATATGGAGGAAAATGAATTCCTTCCAATGTTAGATGGAAAACATTCCTTCTCATCAAGGAAAACGACAGATTACAAAAATACCCTTGTACTTATAAGAAAACCCACCACCACTACCATCACCTACCACCACCGTTGCCATCGCCCCACCACCATTACCACCGTCATCGCCACCACCATCACCACCGCTGCCACCGTCACCGACCACCCACCACCACCGCCGCCGTCGCCATCACCCACCATCGTTGTCACCACCACCGCCGCCGTCGCCACCACTACCACTACTAATAACACTACCACTACCATCACTCACCACCACTGCCACCACCACCACCAACGTCGCTACTACCACCACTCACAACCACTACTAACGCGGCCACAAACACCTTCGTTATCACTACCGCCACCAGCCGTCACTGCCACCACAAATACCATCACCGCCGTCGTCATCGCCACCAATCGCCATTGCTACCATCACTACCACCGTCGCCACCACCATCACCGCTACCCACCATTTTCGCCACCACCATCACTGCTACCCACCACCGCCACCTCCCCAACCACCACTACCACCACTGCTGAAATTTTACTATTTTTATAATTTATCTAGTGTATCTTTACATATAAGTTAGGGAACAAGGTAAGATTAAGCAAACCACGTAAAAAGAGTAATTATGTCATTTTACATGAATTCCATTTCCATTTTGTGCGAACCAAACAGAATTTGGAATTAATTTCGATATCATTTCCTGCCAACCAAACAACATATGAAATTAGATTCAAATTTTTGACAGATTCCTTTTCCAATTCTAATTCAAATTCCTTCAGCAACTTTCTGCAAACCAAACAGCACCTTATAGTCTTCTACGCCAACGTTTTAGCATGCATCCACTCAAATCCTCAAAGTAACGGACGTAGGAAAAAATCTCAAGGGTTACACATATGATTTTAGGAGTTGTACGACAGAAAATTTAACGAAACAAATTACACTGTGCTGCAAAATTTGAGGGGTTACATCGGCCACCCCAAGAACCCCATAAAGATGCCCATACATCAATCGGTGACCATGGGATTCCTAATTGTGGTCAACGTCCTGACTTACCATCTTAGATGCTATGTTAGACTCCCTGTATTTTTTCCCTACATTATTTCATAAACTAGAGACAACGTGTTCGATGCCCCAAAATCTCATACGTTATGTCGGGTACCTAAAGCATGTTGTCATTCTTTGATCCCAAGATTTAGACCTGTGACTCGAAATTTTGACAAAAAACAGCTGTAACATCCCAATTTTCAAGGCCAAAAATTTCATTTTTTTTAAAATTAAGTAACACATAAATTAGTTTACCAAAAACATTACCGATGTCAAATAAATTCGTAAAGCCGTAACAACGTGTCTCAAACCATAACATCAATAATAATAAAAATCATAGTACAATCCAAAGTAAATCTCATAATGCAGATATCATGCGTGTGTGTGATGTGCCGCTACGCTGACTCCTTCCTCTTCACCGAGGAGGTACCTGAAACAAACTGAAAACTGTAAGCACGAAGCTTAATGAGTTCCCCCATCATACCACATCCACATAAAGCCTATCCATCGGTATCTGTAACATCCCAAAATTCAAGCCCGAAAATTTTATTTTTGAATTAATATGTTTAATCAACATTTTACCAAAACGTTGTCGATAAAACAACACCTTACAAAATCATAATGTCGTGTCTCAAACCATGACATCAAAAGTAATGAAAATCAGAGTACAATCCCAGAAACTCGATGCGGAAACCATGTGTGTGTGTGATGCGCTGCTACGCCGCCAGCTCCTTCCCCTTCGACGAAGAGGTACCTGAAACCAAAGCCAAAACTGTAAGCACAAAGCTTAGTGAGTTCCCCCATCATACCACATACCATACAACATCGTCGGTATCTTTCAACTGGTAACCTTCATCGGTATCTTTCAACCGGTAACCATCATCGGTATCTTTCAACCTGTAATCATCAGCGGTATCTTTCAACCGGTAACTGCTATCGGTATCTTTCAACCGGTAATTGCCATCGGTATCTTTCAACCGATAACTGGGGACTATTTCACCCCTAACACTAGCATGCAACAACATATATAAGCATACAGTCAGGCATATCCGGGTGTTGACCTACCCTTTGGTCCTAAGGACCACTGTCAGGGAAACTAATCCCAACTATACACATAACATATCATACAGATAAATCTCATGACCAAAACACATAACCAGACCAAGGTAATTATCACAAAGACTATTATCTTCTAAATACCCCTTTTTGGTGGGCCGGCATTGTGGCCTTAGACCCACCCCTACTGGAAGGTAACTCACCTCAATGTCGTGCAGTGTTTGAATTATCCTCGACGCACAATTCGACTCCTCGATGCCTTCAATGAATTGTAGAAGGTGCACAAACTCGGGTCCCCTTGGTCTTTACTTGCTTCCTCAAGCTTTTCTCCTTCCTTCTTAAGACCACAAGCACCAAAATCCACCAACAAGGATTAGATTGCTTCAATAACGGCTAGGGTTTCAATGAGAGGTGTTCTGGGAGCATAAGGGACATTGTGGCCGTCATAACATTGTTTAAATAGGGTGCAAACCCTCGGATTAGGGTTTTTGTCCAGACAGGGTCTACTCGTCGAGTCCGGGACCCGACTCGTCGAGTCCATCACTTAAATCCCGTGTCCCGTCCCACTTCTACTCGGCGAGTTGGTCCTTCAACTCACCGAGTCCAAGTCCAAAAATGCAAAATACTTAGAAAGAAATACGTACCAAGACCAGGTGCTACAAATCTCCCCCACTTATTTTAGACTTCGTCCTCGAAGTCTGCTGCTCGTTCCTGAAACAGCTCTGGGTAATGCTCCATCATCTCGTTCACCGGCTCTCAAGTCCATTCCGAGCCCTTCCGGTGTTGCCATTGCACCTTCACGAGCTCCACCCTCTTGTTCCTCAAATCCTTCGATTTCCGGTCGAGGATTGCCACAGGCCGCTCGATGTAATTCAGGCTGTCATCAACCTGAATGTCCTCCAAGGGCACTACTGCTGAGTCATCCACAAGGCACTTTCACAGCTAAGAAACATGGAAAGTGTTGTGTATCTGACTGAGTTCGGTTGGCAGATCCAGCCTATACGCCACCCTGCCCACCCGGGCTACAACCCTGAATGGTCCAATGTACCTGGGGCCCAATTTGCCCCGTTTCGTTAATCGGATAACGCCCTTCCATGGCGAGACCTTCAGGAGACCCATATCCCTAACCTGGAACTCCAGGTCTGATCGGCTCTTATCGGCATAGCTTTTCTGCCGACTCTAAGCAGTCTGAAGCCTGCTCCTGACATTTTGAATCCTTTATGTCGTCTTGAGCACTACGCCGGTGCTCCCCATGACCCTCTGGCCGACCTCGCCCAAGCATACTGTTGGATTAGTGTCTAAGTCCATAACTATTTTGGTATGTACTTGACCCGATGGTGCATGGTCCTTTTGGGTTGCCTTCACCAAAGCAACTTGATTGGAGAGATAACTAGAGAGAGAGATTATTATGATTTATTAATATGTTATAAGAATAATATATTAAAGGAGAAATCATATTTGTTTAATTAATATTGGTCAATAATTAATTAAGAATTAATTTTGTGATCAAATGTAATTAATTAAACTAAAGGGGTTGAATTGTAATTATGTGATAGTTGCAAAATAGGGCAATGGTTATCCTTGTTAAAGGATGGACGAATTCAAGGATAAGGATATCCTTAAAATTGTCCAAGGTCCAAGAGATAGGTATTTTCAAGGCTTATCTTATGGTTGCTTGATGGGCAAGTAACTAAATAAGGATAAGGACTGAAACCCTAATCCCAACCCTATATAAAGATCCCTAAGGCCTTATGATTTCGTGCACTTGATCCCTAGAGCATCTAAGGACGAATTTCTACCTCTCTCCTCTCTCTTTATACCTTCTCCACTTGCTTATGGTGTTTGTAAGCCATTAGAGGAGTGACACTTGTGACTCTAAGCCTTCCAAAGTCAATACAAGGAGATTTGGGATTGTTATTGCTACAT
This sequence comes from Lactuca serriola, assembly GCF_051521515.1. Lineage (NCBI taxonomy): Eukaryota > Viridiplantae > Streptophyta > Magnoliopsida > Asterales > Asteraceae > Lactuca > Lactuca serriola. The sequence goes on from NC_136415.1 coordinate 136,796,400, forward strand.
AACAATCAAGGTAACATTATAAACCTATTCTCATGTTAATATGATTATTTGAATGCTAGAATTGGGGTTTATAGTCTTGGATAACAAGCATGTACAATAGAGAAACCTAGATCCAAGCATTAGGGTTTGTATGAGCACATAGGATGTCTTATAACTAAAACCCATCAGTGGTATCAGAGCCTAGACTGGTTTCTATTGTATTGATGCTTGATATGTATGAAAAATTCAATTGTATGAACTTGACATATTAGGGTTTATTGCCAATAAACCGTAGGAGGCTAGTTTTTTTTTTCGAGATTAGGGTTTGCAAACCCTAATTTGCAAGAGTTTGAATAAGATCTTCAAATCCTTTCCTTAAACCCTTAAATTTCGAAATCTAGGGTTTGTTTTAATCCCTTGATTTTCGAAATTAGCCTCCTCCCCAAGATAAGATCCTAAATTTTAGGGATTTGGATTATCCCATATCTTGTAATTATCCTCTAATTGTTAAATATGGTAATTATAGATTTTGCATTATCCTATCCTTATTTTCGAAATCTATAGAGATAATTAAGGGATTAGGATATCTTAAATGTATAAATGGTAATTATCCTCATGATTTAGATAATCCCTTATGATTTAATAATTAAATTAATAGTCTAATTCAAGATAATTATTAAATCAAGAGTTTTAATATTTAATTTTTTTTAATTTAAATGTCATAAATTCGAAATTTTTAAGAAAGATTAAAACTAAATTGTTTTGGAAAGTTTCAAAACTTGCCCTCAAGTTTTGGAATTTAAATTTTGATTAAATGGTTATTTTTGATGTATATTTAAATTCTAAACCCTAATATGTTGAAATGTTTCAAAACTTGCCCTCAAGTTTTGGAATTAAAAGTTGATTAAAAGTTTAATTAGGAATGTTAAATTCTAAAACCTTATTATAGTTTTGAAAAAGTTCAAATCACACCCTTATGGTTTTATCAATTAATTAAGGTGTATAATTAAAAGAGGTTTAATAAATCCATAAAGTTTTTGGTTTAAAATTTAATTGAATTAAAAGTATGATTGTTAAATTTGACCACCTAATATTTTAAAAGTGTAAAATACACCCTATACTATATATAACATTAAACGTCTAACACTATATATATATATATATATATATATATATATATATATGTATGTATGAGTAAAATTCAGTCATACCGTTAGTAGGCCTCATTCACGAAGCTAGTCTATAAGGGGTGTTTAAGGAAATTGCCTATAAAATGGCGATTGAATGAGTATCCACTCTTACCCACCGCACTCTTGACTAGTGGAGGGTCGTTAGCCGAACGGGTAGGATGGGACAAAACCTTCCATTATAAGTATAATGAATTACTAAAGTAACTAAATGTTTTCATAAAATTCCCAATCTTAGTTACTTAGGCAAAAGTGAATTGATGCAATTCCATGAAATTACACTTTGTACCCTTGCGAAGACGTTAGTGGAGCGTGTGTGGTTTACCGGCACACTAAATGGTTCTAAGCAAAGGTAGCAAAGGGTGACTCAATGTTTTTCATAGTTCGGTGGAGCGTGTGTGGTTTACCGGCACATCGAATAGGTGACTGTAACATGTGAGGGCACCATGTAAGTTTGCATGGTTATTCACACCCGCTTTGTGATCCTCGGCATCCCAGTCACAAACAAGAGGGGCATATCGAGATTTAAACATGCCATTGAAATGTTCAATGAATCTCAAAGGATCTAGGAGTTTTCATAGATTTAAAACTTAAATTTCATTTTTCGTTTTTCATGGTGGAAGTTAGTGAATCGTCATTCACTTACCTTCAAATGTTCTGCAATTAGGGTTACGGCATCCCTCTCCCGCGTTGTAGAATATTGTGTTGGGTCCTAGCCTTAGTATTTCATTTGGGTGTTTTACTAAGGACTCATTCAATCAACTAACTTGAATTCGTTTTCTCCCGTATTGTAGATGTCAAAGTTTGACAACTATGGTCTTCTCAAATCCCGTGGAACAAGCATTCCACATGAAGATGATATTCCACGATTCGATCGAGGAACAAGAGATCATACTTCACAAGTTCAAAGGCTTGAATAGTTCAAGATCACTCAAGCCCTTTTGGCAAGTAAACATAAAGAAGGAAAGTTGGTGTGTGTGCACACGTCCTAGGGATGAAGTCACACATTGATAGGTTAAGAATGTTGGGATCCGTTGTCTGTGAGGAAATCGTTGTTGATTGGGTTCTTCAGTCACTTCCTAACTCGTATAGTGAGTTCGTAAGAGAGTACTATATGATGAACCACGACGTGACCCTTATAGATCTCACATATATGCTTATTGTTGCTGAATCAGCAATGGTTTGGCGCAATAGAAAAGCAAATTTGATTGGTGAATCTGCCTTCAAGACCTCTATGGATATAGATAATGGCAACGAAAGACATGCTATGATCGAAAATTTTGATCATAAGAGAAAGGCAATGTCTGAAGCAGTTCCATGTCATGTTCCAAAAGAGTCAATTTGCTTTTATTGCCAAGAGAAAGGGCATTGGAGACGAAGCTGCCCCATTTACCTAAGAGATCTAAGAGATGGGAGAGTCGAAATGTATGGCTCTAATATAGGTAAAATCCATTAACTAACTCTTTTAAGCTTCTAATCTAGATTCTTAATACATAATGTGATAAGATTACAATTGATGTTTTGTAGGATCAAAGAAAAGAGAGGAAGCTTAAGGGAAGAAGTGAGCAGAATCTAACCATGAAGGAATGGATTTCGATCGCATTACTTGAAGATTAGATTCTTAAGCTACTACTTAGAGTTAGAATAAGATTGCTAAGAAAGATGTATTAGCATAGTTTTTCAAAGAATTGCATTGTAAGGACAAATTTTTCTGCAATAAAATAAATTTTGATTTTATATTATTTATTTATCCTTGCAATGGCGTATATGAAAAATTGATGTCTGAATGTTTCTGTTATTAGCAATAATGGATTTGGTTCTTATTTATGTTATTTATGGAAAGTCGAGAATTTACCAAATAGGGAGAGTTTCTCATCGCCCAAGTTTCAATTGGACAGAAATTTGGAATCACGCAACTTGGTTGCATGATGAATGAGAAATTTCATATTTGGAAATTAGACTAATTCATTGACAAAGTGTCAAGTGAAGGACTAGGAGATCGAGTACACAAAGTTGTGTGTTGATCAAGTTCACCATAAGAGTAACAAAGATATTCGTCATGATTTACTAAGGTTTAGTAAATATGATTATACTTATAAGATTAAGTATAATTTGGAATTGATTAAAAAAGGTTTAAATCAATAGCAAAACGAATAAGAAGAATCAAGTAGGCAAAAGGATACAAGTTTCTCCATTCTCAGAAGAAGGGAGAGTACCTTTTATTCTTTATGATAGGTATTAATGATTAAGAACCATATCTCAATTGATCCTCTAAGTGAGTCGTAGCACAATTGTATGTCTAAGAAGAGGAATCAAGAATTGAAGAAATGGTTAAATCAAAAGGTCAATCGTACTTCGTTCCAATAAGATTTCCTCCTTCATGAACAAATACACCGTTAAATCTAAGTGTCATAAGCTTTCCTCCTTCATGAAAATGATTGTGAGGAAATGCTTTCACTAAGAAAGATTTTAAGAAGATAGTGATTATAAAATTGCATTCTCGAATTCAATTATGGTTACGGTATCCCTTTCCATGATTTGAATTGTGAGGTTTGGCAATTAGTCTTAAGTGTTTAGAGACACATATGAACTATCGAAGGCAAAGGTGTATAAGTTCAAGAAACCTTGATAAAAGATTATCAAAGCACTAAGTATTAGAAACATGAACTTAAGAAATTCAATAAGTATTGTTTTTCTGAAAGTTAAGTTGTTTCTGAATACATGTCGAAGCTATTGGGAGCATAAGTGTTATGTTCATCATGATAGTGGGAGCATAAAAGTTATGATCATATGATTATTAAGGCACCTATTGCAAGTTGGCAATATTAACTATAGAAAACAAGAGTTATACCTTGCAAAGTCATAAGGGTTGTAATGTTGTTTTGCTATAATTAAGGGAGAGAATATTATGCTTCATTTCAAATCTAAAGGATTAGGTTGAGAAATGTTAATAAATTTAGTCAAAGGTAAATAGTGTGTTCTTAAAATTTCGATTATGATTACGGCATTCCTCTTCACAATTCGAATTTTGAGAACATAGCAAATAAAACATTATGCGTCGTGTCCCATACGCTTCGAGTATAGGATCGATTGCAAATGCTTTAATGTTTGACCATTCTAAAATTTTCCAAATGTCTAGCGCATTTAGAGGAAAAAAGGACTAGAATCGGTTTAGACTAAAAATAATTAAACAACTATCAAAGGACAATCCAAGTTCGACGAGGATTGGTTGCTTGTGAGTAGTTGGAAGTATAGTATTGGAAGATATGGAAATGTTATCATATTGGATGGACCATGTCGACATTATTAAGAATAGATAAGATTCTATTAAGAATAAGTTGTCATATGGAAAATATGGAAATGTATCCACCTTGGGAATTGAATATTGATAATCTATGACTAGATTAGAAACTTTTATGCAAAAGGATGTTCAAAGGAAATCACTTTGAGTGAGAGACATCACGTCTATGGAATTGTCTTGTAACAATCTCTGATAGAGGACTTTGTAATATCATTGGCAATAGTCTTTGTGACTTTGGTGCAGTGACATTACGAAAGGATAAGTTGCATAGAATGTTAGAATCTAGCATATTCTATAAGTAACAAGAATTTGATATTCTTTAACTTATGGAAAACGGATTTGGAGTTGTGAAATGAGAAGGATTGGAAATGTGTTCAATGTGATCTATTTCACAAAGTAAGAACCATAGGTAAACATTGTGTGCATGCCAGGAGCATGGGACAAGTGTTGGAATTCAAGTAAGAAGTTGATTACCCGAAACGACAAATAATGAGTAATCAATATGGTGATAAATAAAAGGTGTTTTATTTATACTCAAAGGTTTGAGGCCATATGGGATTAGTATTATTCTTGTGTTTCACATTTGCATGTTTTGACTTCCAGAATAATTGAGTTTATTAAGAATAATCGAATTATTCAAACGGGCCACAGTCGTTCATATGTTGGAAGTAGATATGAATGAAGACTGTCGTGAATTGGTGTGTGGAATGTCTAGAAAAGTACTAGACATAAGCAAATGTTTGCTGCAACGTTCATGAGTGCTTATGAATGTGATTTGAGCATTGGATTAGACCCACGCTCACTTGGATCACTCCATGGATTGTATCACGAGTGATTGGTGAGACGATAACATCTTATATTCTTGAAACCGAGATGTGTGAGTTGTATCTTGCAAATCGGTTACACATTGATAATATGTAAACGCACTAGTAACTTGGTGTTATAAAATATATTGTTGTGTGTAATTCGGTAAGTGAGTGCAAGCAAGCATTGTATCAAAGTTTATCCATTCCTTTTATCCAAGGTAGGATAAAAGTGATATCTTTGGGCCCCTCGATGATTTAGTGATGACAAACGTAAATGCTCGGCTGGGCTAGGGCTAATTTGATTTGTTCAATCAGTCAGTCGTCATAAATCGGGAATCGAGATATAGTACAAAGAGAATGATTTGAAATCATATCTCATATGATATCTAGAATGGAGGAATATATGATCCCTTATCTAAGGACACGCGTATCTGATATGATCAGAGTTGACAACGGCTTTGGAAAGCTACGATTGCAGATCAGGATCTGAAGTCATACGCAGAATAGTTATTAGACTTATCCAAGTGGGAGACTGTTGGATTAGTGTCTAAGTCCATAACTATTTTGGTATGTACTTGATCCGATGGTGCATGGTCCTTTTGGGTTGCCTTCACCAAAGCAACTTGATTGGAGAGATAACTAGAGAGAGAGGTTATTATGATTTATTAATATGTTATAAGAATAATATATTAAAGGAGAAATCATATTTGTTTAATTAATATTGGTCAATAATTAATTAAGAATTAATTTTGTGATCAAATGTAATTAATTAAACTAAAGGGGTTGAATTGTAATTATGTGATAGTTGCAAAATAGGGCAATGGTTATCCTTGTTAAAGGATGGACGAATTCAAGGATAAGGATATCCTTAAAATTGTCCAAGGTCCAAGAGATAGGTATTTTCAAGGCTTATCTTATGGTTGCTTGATGGGCAAGTAACTAGATAAGGATAAGGACTGAAACCCTAATCCCAACCTTATATAAAGATCCCTAAGGCCTTATGATTTCGTGCACTTGATCCCTAGAGCATCTAAGGACGAATTTCTACCTCTCTCCTCTCTCTTTATACCTTCTCCACTTGCTTATGGTGTTTGTAAGCCATTAGAGGAGTGACACTTGTGACTCTAAGCCTTCCAAAGTCAATACAAGGAGATTTGGGATTGTTATTGCTACATAACAATCAAGGTAACATTATAAACCTATTCTCGTGTTAATATGATTATTTGAATGCTAGAATTAGGGTTTATAGTCTTGGATAACAAGCATGTACAATAGAGAAACCTAGATCCAAGCATTAGGGTTTGTATGAGCACATAGGATGTCTTATGACTAAAAGCCATCAATTGGGGTCCTGCACTTCCTCCCATATAACATCTCAAAGGGAGGATGATCGATACTCGCGTGGTAGCTGTTGTTGTAGGAGAACTCAGCCAACATGTAACGACCCAATTTTCATGCCCAAAAATTTCATTTAAATTAAGTGGTTTGTAAAACATTTGTAGTAAAACATCATCCGATCATATCATTTCATAAAACATATCTCGTGTCTGAAAACCCAAAACATGAAAATAATAATAATGTCAGAGTACAATCCCAGAACATCTCATAATGCGGAAAACCAAAGTGTGTGTGTATGATGTGTCGCTACCGTGCCAGCTCCTTCCCCTTCGTTGAAGAGGTACCTGAAACCAAAACTGAAAACTGTAAGCACCAAGCTTAGTGAGTCCCCCCATCGTACCACATACCATACAATCATATCACATACATACTGCCAGGCATTTCTGGGGTGCCCGACTTACCCGGTACGGCCATTCTGGGGTGCCGACCTACCCGTACGGCCATTATGGGTTGCCAACCTACCCATGCGGCCATTTTGGGGTGCCTTCCTACCCGTGTCAAGCCATTATGGGGCGCTAACCTACCCATGTCGAGCCATTATGGGGTGCTGACTACCCATCGGTCCTAACAACCGAACCTTAGGGACTATTTCACCCCCTACTACTACTATCACATATATCATAGCATAATCTATTGTCAGACATATCTGGGGTGTCCGACCTACCCTTCGGTCCTAACAACCGAATCTCGGGGACTCTTCCCCCTCCTACTACCTCTATCTCATGTAACATATCATGCTAGCAGCTAAACATGTCATAACATACTGTTAGACATATCTGGGGTGCCTAACCTACCATTCGGTCCTAACAACCGAACTCTATCACTATCACATACCATATCACGCTAGCATATAACATATCAGGTAGTAACAACACAGATGAATATCACAAAGACAAACATCTAGCATACGATCCCTACTGGTGGGCCGGCATTGTGGCCGTAGACCCACCGCTACCGGAAGGTAACTCACCTCGTAGTAGCTGCTGAACTGTGCGGGAATCCTCTGACTGCTGATGCTGCTGCTCCGAAAATCCTCCGGCTAAAATTCCCACAAAACACTTAGTCAGCAACTGACGTCTACTCTTAGGGTAAAATGACCATTTTATCCCCCGACCAAGTTAAAGTCAAAGTCAACTTCTAGTTGACCTTACTCGCCGATTTGGCTCGCCAACTCGCCAAGTCCCTATCCTTCCATTAGACCTCAAACTCGTCGAGTTTTCCTTCTAAATGAACACCGGATGAATCCTCATCCGACTCGTCGAGTTGTATGAGCAACTCGTCGAGTTCATCATCAACTGATTCTCAGGTCCTGCCCTTGACTCGCTGAGTTGTATGAACAACTCGTCGAGTCCATCTTCATCCTTAAGAAGATTGCCTTGGACTCGCCGAGTCTGTTCATGCACTTGCCAAGTCCCATGAATTTCCAGAACAATGGCTTAGTCCAGAACGTTGGGTCACCCCTTGGGACCCCCTTAAAACCTTTCCACACTCAACTGGGTCCTTATGACCCTCAACTGATATGGGACAGAACCTTGGACTCGCCGAGTTGGTCACAACCACTCACTGAATCTTCGCTTTCTGATGTACAACACTTGATCAAAATGTAGATCTATGCTTCTACAATCGATCTAGCATGTAAAGTTACAACCTTTACATGATTGCATGGGACTTTAAGCTCAAAAGGTCCTAAAACAAGCTCTCACAATGCATGAGGCCTTCCTTGAGTGCAAAAGCCACTCCTTTCTACCTTGTAACCCCTCAAAGGACCTAGATCCGAAACATCAACCTCAAACCATGCTTGCAATCATGGTTGGTTACCAAAATGGCTTAAAATAGCCCTAAAACTCCACAAAATGGGATCTATCAAAAGAGCAAGCAAGGTATAGAATTTATACTTTTTGAAGTCAGCAAATGATGCTCAAAACCGAATCCTTCTAGCCTCCTCTTAATCCTTCAAGCTTTTCCTTCCTTCCTTGGATCACAAGAGCACCAAAATCACTCCAAAAGCCTTAGATTGCTTCAATAACAGCTAGGGTTTGCTATGGGGGTCTTCTGGGAGCAAATGGGACTAAGGAGGCCGAGTTAAGGTGTTTAAATATGGTGCAAACCCTCGGATTAGGGTTTTTGCCCAAACAGGGTCTACTCGCCGAGTCCGGGACTCGACTCGCCGAGTCCACAACTTAACTCCGCGCCTCATCCTGCTTCTACTCGGCGAGTTGGTCCTTCAACTCGCCGAGTCCAAGGCCAAATGCAAAATTATTAAAAGATTTAATAAAAAGAACACGTACCAAGAACCAGGTGCTACAAATCTCCCCTACTTATTTTGGACTTCGTCCTCGAAGTCTGCTGCCTGATCCTGAAACAGCTCGGGGTAGTGCTCCATCATCTCATCCACCGGCTCCAAATTCCACTCCGACCCCTTCCAGTGCTGCCATTGCACCTTCATGAGTTCTACTCTTTTGTTCCTCAAATCCTTTGACTTCCGGTCAAGGATCGCTACAGGCCGCTCGATGTAATTCAGGTTGCCATCAATCTGAATGTCCTCCAAGGGTACCACTGCTGAGTCGTCCACCAGGCACTTTCACAGCTGAGAAACATGGAAAGTGTTGTGTATCTGACTGAGTTCGGCTGGCAAATACAGCCTATAAGCCACCTTGCCCACCCGGGCTATAACCCTGAACGGTCCAATATACCTTGGGCCCAACTTGCCCCGCTTCCTGAATCGAATAACGCCTTTCCAAGGCGATAATTTCAGGAGAACCATATCTCCGACCTGGAACTCTAGGTTTGATCGACGCTTATCGGCATAACTTTTCTGCCGACTCTGAGCAGTCTGAAGCCTGCTCCGGACCTGCTGAATCTTCTCTGTCGTCTTGAGCACTACTTCGGTGCTCCGCATGACCCTCTGGCCAACCTCGCCCCAGCATATCAGGGTCCTGCACCTCCTCCCATACAACATCTCGAAGGAGGACGGTCGACGCTCTCATGATAGCTATTATTATACGAGAACTCCGCCAACGGAAGGTAGGTATCCCAACTACCTCCAAAGTCTAAAACACATGCTCGCAGCATGTCCTCCAGAGTCTGGATGGTCCGCTCGCTCTGACCATCCGTCTGCGGGTGAAAGGCGGTGTTGAAATGCAGATGAGTACCCAACTCGTCATGAAATTTCTTCCAAAACCTGGATGTGAACCGTACATCCCTATCCGAAATCACCGAAACTGGCACTCCGTGCCGGATCACCACCTCTCTGATATAGATATCGGCTAATTTCTCGACCGAGATGCTCTCCTGAATTGGGATAAAATAGGCGCTCTTGGTCAATCGATCCACGATGACCCATATCGAATCCACTCCCCGCACGGTCCTGGGAAGCTTGGTGGTAAAATCCATCGTAATATCCTCCCATTTCCACAGCGGAATATCCAACAGCTGCATTTTGTTGTGAGGTCTTTGATGCTCGTCCTTGACCTTTCTGCAGGTCAAGCACCGCTCCACGTACCATGCCACATCCCGCTTCATGCAGGGCCACCAATAGTCCAGACGAAGATCCCTATACATCTTCGTCGCCCCGGGATGAATGGAGAACCGGGATTTGTGCGCCTCGTCCATCAAGATCTGGCGCACGCCTCCGAGGTATGGCACCCACACAATAATCCCCTGCTGTCATAGTCGAAGGAGGAAACCTGATCTACTATGCGCTCACTCTTCCGATGTTCCTCCTTCATGGCCTCCTGTTGGGCCTCCCGAATCCGCTGCAATAGCGGAGTCACCACTGTCATCCGCATGCAGATCCCCCTGATCGGCGCCGCCTTGCGGCTAAGCGCATCGGCCATCATATTGGCCTTACCCGGGTGATAAAGGATCTCGCAATCGTAATCCTTTACCACATCCATCCACCGACGCTGCCTCATATTAAGATTCGGCTGATCCATGAGGTACCTCAAACTCTTATGGTCCGTATAAATGGTACATCGACCCCATAGAGGTAATGACACCAAATCTTGAGGGCGAACACAGCACCCCCCAGCTCCAAGTCATGCGTCGGGTAATTCGCCTCGTGAGGCTTCAGCTGCCTCGACGCGTAGGTGATGACATGCCCTCTCTGCATCAACACCGCATCCAAACCTGAGATGGACGCATCGCAGTACACAACAAAATCCTCCATGCCCTCTGGCAGGGCTAAGATTGGCGCCTCACACAATCTCTGTCTCAGTGTCTCGAACGTTGCCTGCTGCTCAGGTCCCCAACGAAAGACCACGACCTTCCTTGTTATCCTGGTCAATAGTACGACTATCTTGGAGAAATCCTGGATGAATCTCCGATAATAGCCCCTAATCCCAGGAAACTCCAAATCTTAGATGGAGACTTCGGAACCTCCCATCTCATCACGGCCTCCACCTTGGTCGGGTCTACCGAAATCCCGTTCTGGTTGACAAGGTGCCCAAGAAACTGCACCTCGCGCAACCAAAACTCACATTTGGAGAACTTGGCATACAACCTCTCCCTCCTCAAAGTCTACAGCACCTCCCGCAGGTGCTCCTCGTGCTCTTCTTGCGTCTTGGAATAAACCAAGATATCATCAATAAACACTATCACTGACCAGTATAACATCGGTCTACACACGCGGTTCATGAGGTCCATGAACGCGGCAGGAGCATTGGTGAGCCCGAAGGGCATCACCACAAACTCGTAGTGACCATAGCGCGTCTGAAACACAGTCTTCTGCACATCCTCCTCTCTGACCCTCATCTGATTATATCCTGAACGCAGATCAATCTTGGAGAACCAAGATGCTCCCTGTAGCTGGTCAAAGAGGTCATCAATCCTCGGGAGTGGGTAACGGTTCTTCACCGTTACCTTATTCAGCTCCCTATATTCTATACACATACGATGCGACTCGTCTTTCTTCTTCACAAACAGAATCGGGGCTCCCCAAGGTGAACTACTTGGCCTGATAAATCCCTAGTTTAGCAGCTCTTGCAGCTGCGTAGATAACTCCTGCATCTTGGGAGGAGCCAACCGATAGGGTGCCTTGGCTATCGGAGACGCACCAGGGACTAGGTCGATCCTGAACTCCACCTGGTGCTCTGGAGGTATCCTAGGCAGCTCCTCGGGGAATACGTCTGTGAACTCTCGTAGTATGGGTACCTCGCCCACCGTCGCTTTACCCGCCTCCCGGGTATCCATAACATACGCGACATAACCTGCGCAACCCTGCTGGAGGTAACGCCTAGATCTCGCTGCTGAACGTAGGGCTGGTCCTCGTTGTGGCCTCTCGCCCTGAATCACCAGCTCTCCCCCACTTAGGGTCCTGATCCACACCAACTGCTGCGCGCAGTCAATCACTGCCCCATTGGGGCTTAGCTAATCCATACCGATAATAACCTTGTTCCCCCGTAAAGGTATGGGAACAAGATCCACCAGATAACGCTCCTCAAATAACCTCAGCACACAATCTCGGAACACCATCGATGCTCACACCAAACGGTCATCTGCAATCTCTACGTCTAGAGGGCAATCCAACATGCCTGAAGACTCGGAAAATATCTTGTTGAGCGCAAGAGAAACAAACGATCGGGTAGCACCCGAATCAAACAATGCCTGAACTGGGATACCATTCACATGGAACGATCCTAAATAGAGCACATACATAACATATCAAAATCACAGCAGCAAGGTTGGTGACCAAAATGGCTTAGAAAAGCCCTAAAACATCAACCGTTCACATGGAACGATCCTAAACAGAGCACATACCTGAACTGGGATACCGTTCACATGGAACGATCCTAAACAGAGCACATACATAACCCCTCAAAGGACCTAGATCCGAAACATCAACCTCAAACCATGCTTGCAATCATGGTTGGTGACCAAAATGGCTTAGAAAAGCCCTAAAACTCCACAAAATGGGATCTATCAAAAGAGCAAGCAAGGTATAGACTTTGTACCTTCTAAAGTCAGCAAATGATTCTCAAAACCGAATCCTTCTAGCCTCCTCTTGATCCTTCAAGCTTTTCCTTCCTTCCTTGGATCACAAGAGCACCAAAATCACTCCAAAAGCCTTAGATTGCTTCAATAACGGCTAGGGTTTGCTATGGGGGTCTTCTGGGAGCAAATGGAACTAAGGAGGCCGAGTTAAGGTGTTTAAATAGGGTGCAAACCCTCGGATTAGGGTTTTTTCCCAAACATGGTCTACTCGCCGAGTCCGGGACTCGACTCGTCTAGTCCAGAACTTAACTCCGCGCCTCATCCCGCTTCTACTCGGCGAGTTGGTCCTTCAACTCGCCGAGTCCAAGCCCAAATGCAAAATTATTAAAAGATTTAATAAAAAGAACACGTACCAAGAACCAGGTGCTACACAATAGAAGGTAAGTATCCCAAGTACCTCCAAAATCTAACACACACGCCCGCAACATATCCTCCAGAGTCTGGGTAGTCCACTCGCTCTGGCCATCCATCTGCGGGTGAAAGGCGGTGCTGAAATGTAGACGAGTGCCCAACTCATCGTGGAATTTCCTTCAAAACCTAGAAGTGAACCGAACATCCCTGTCCGAAATCACCGACACTGGCACCCCGTGCCGCCACCACCTCCCTGATATAGATGTCGGCCAGCTTTTCAGCCGAAATACTCTCCTGAATCGGAATAAAGTGGGCACTCTTGGTCAACCGATCGACGATGACCCAAATCGAATCCACTCCCCGCGCGGTTCTAGGAAGTTTTGTGATAAAATCCATTGTAATGTCTTCCCATTTCCACTGCGGGATATCCAACGACTGCATCTTTCCGTGAGGTCTCTGATGCTAGGCCTTGACCTTCCTGCAGGTTAAGCACCGCTCCACGTACCATGCTACATCCCGCTTCATACAGGGCCACCAATAGTCCAGATGAAGGTCCCTATACATCTTCGTCACCCCGGGATGAATGGAGAATCGGGATTTGTGTGCCTCCTCCATCAGGACCTGGCGCACACCCCAGTGGTACGGCACCCACACCCTATGGTGTAGTGTAAGTAGTCCTCGGTTGTCATAATCGAAGGAGGAAACCTGCCCTACTATCTGCTCGCTCTTTCGATGTTCCTCCTTCATGGCCTCCTGCTGGGCCTCCCGAATCCGCTCCAAAAGTGGAGTCACCACTGTCATCCTCAAACAGATATCCCTGATCGGTGCTGCCTTGCGGATGAGCGCGTCAGCCACCACATTGGCCTTCCTCGGATGGTAAAGGATCTCACAAGCGTAATCCTTCACCACGTCCAACCACCGACGTTGCCTCATGTTTAGATTCGGCTGGTCGATGAGGTACCTCAAACTCTTGTGGTCCGTGAAAATGGTACACCGGACCCCATAGAGGTAATGCCGCCAAATCTTGAGGGTGAATACAACAGCCCCCAGCTCCAAATCATGTGTCGGGTAATTCCCCTCATGAGGCTTCAGCTGCCTCAAATCGTAAGCAATGACGTGCCCTCTCTGCATCAATATTGCGCCCAAACCCAAGATGGACGCATCGCAGTATACAACGAAATCCTCCATGCCCTCTGGCAGGGCTAAGATCGACGCTTCGCATAATCTCTGCCTCAATGTCTCAAATGCAGCCTACTGCTTAGGCCCCCAACGGAAGACCACGGCTTTCCTTGTCAGCTTGGTCAGGGGCACAGTTATCTTGGAGAAATCCTCAATGAATCTCTGATAGTAACCTGCCAGTCCCAGGAAGCTCCGAATCTTGGATGGAGACCTCAGGACCTCCCACCTCATCACGGCCTCTACCTTGGCCAGATCTACCGAAATCCCATTCTGGTTGACAAGGTGCCCAAGAAACTGCACCTCGCGCAACCAGAACTCACACTTGGAGAACTTAGCATATAAGCTCCCCTCCTCAAAGTACTCAAAACCTCCTGTAAGTGCTCCTCATGTTGCTCTCGCGTCTTAGAATAGACCAAGATGTCATCGATGAAAACTATAACAGACCGATCTAGCATTGGTCTGCACACACGGTTCATGAGATCCATGAACGCGGCAGGAGCATTGGTGAGCCCGAAAGGCATCACCACAAACTCATTGTGACCATAACGTGTCCGAAAGGCAGTCTTCTGCACATCCTCCTCTCTGACCCTCATTTGGTGGTACCCCGAACGCAGATCAATCTTGGAGAACCAAGATGCTCCCATTAGCTGGTCAAAGAGATCATTGATCCGCAGGAGTGGGTAACGGTTCTTCACCGTCACCTTATTCAGCTCACGATAATCTATACACATCCGATGCGACCCCTCCTTCTTCTTCACAAACAGAATCGGGGCTCCCCAAGGTGAACTGCTTGGTCTAACGAACCCCTTGTCTAACAGCTCCTGCATCTCAGGAGGTGCCAACCGATACGGTGTCGTGGCTATCGGAGCCGCACCAGGGACTAGGTCGATCCTGAACTCCACCTGTCTCTCCGGAGGTATCCCAAGAAACTCCTCGGGGAATACGTTCGTAAACTCTCGCACCACGAGCACATCGCCCACCGTCGCCTTTCCCGCCTCCCGGGTATCCATAACATAGGCAACATAACCTGCGCAACCCTCCTAGAGGTAGCGCCTAGCCCTCGCTGCCGAACATAAGGCTGGTCCTCGCTGTGGCCTTTCGCCCTGAACGACCAGCTCTCCCCCACTAGGGGTCCTGATCCGCACTGACTGCTGCGCACAGTCGATCACTGCCTCATTGGGGCTTAGCCAATCCATACCAATAAAAAGCTTATTCCCCCACAAATGTATGGGAACCAAGTCCACCAGGTAACATTCCTCGAACAGCCGCAAAACACAATCCCGGTAGACCTCTGACGCTCGCACAGACCGGTCGTCTGCAATCTCAACCTCTAGAGGGCAATCCAACATGCCTGAAGACTCAGAAAACTTCTTGCTAAGCACAAGAAAGACAAATGATCGGGTGGCACCCGAATCAAATAACACCTGAACTAGGATACCGTTCACATGGAACGATCCTAAGGAACGCACATAATATATCAGAATCACAATGACATAACATAAAAGCATAAATAAGAAATCATACCCGTCACCACATCGGGTGCAACGCGTGCCTCCTCGGCTGTCAGCTGAAATGCTCGGCTCTGAACCACTGGAGCCTCCGACTTGACCTTCTAGCCATCCACAACCTGTGCTGTCGCTGGGTTCTGCGCCACTGCTGGCGTCGTTGCTGCTGTCAATCTAGGGCAATTGGCCTTTTTATGGCCCCTTTGATTACAAGGAAAGCAAATCAGATCTGATGTCTGAATCACAGGAGTATGGGCAGTACAATCTCTGCCAAAATACCCAACCTTGCCACACTTATAGCAGCCTGATCCCGGTTCAGTGCGACAAGCCCCCTCATGTGACCGACCGCATTTCCCATAGCGGTCCCGTCCTGACTGGACTTTTGGCCTACCATCAGATCCCTTAGGCTTCTTCCCCGAAGCCCCCGTCGCCTGCCCCTCCTCTGCATTCCTCTTCCGGATGTGCTCCAGATCAATCTCCCTCTCTCTAGCCCTGGAAATCATGGAATCTAGGGTAGGGCAAGCTGAAAAACTGACATGCTCCCGGATGTCAGCTCGTAGCATGTCATGATAGCGGGTCCTCTTCATGTCTTCATCACCCACATACTGGGGCACCAACAAAAAACTCTCTCGGAACTTGGCGGTGATCTCCGCCACAGTCTCTGTAGTCTGTCTCATATCCAAGAACTCCATGGCCAGCTGTTGAAGCTCCACAGCTAGTGCAAACTCGGCCCTGAATCGGGCCACAAAATCTGACCACGTCATAGCCTCAATGGCTGGGGCTCCCAATGTGTCACCAATCAACTCCCACCAATCTC
Source organism: Lactuca serriola (assembly GCF_051521515.1). NCBI lineage: Eukaryota > Viridiplantae > Streptophyta > Magnoliopsida > Asterales > Asteraceae > Lactuca > Lactuca serriola. Next base: position 136,812,914 of record NC_136415.1, read on the forward strand.
TGGCTCGGTCCCTCAAACATCCTGCAGCGAACGGACCTTCGACCCTTCCGGGAAGAAGCCAGTCAGTTGCGCAGACTCAATATCTGCGATCCATCTCCTAGCGGCAATGGGGTCCTTCAACTCATGGAAATCCGACGCATCACTCCCTCTGAAGTCCTTAAAGGACAGTGTGCGCAGGCTCGTCTGGACAGACGCCAGATCACTCCTGAACGATCGGAGGCGATCCTCCATCAGCTCAATGATCCCCTCCTTGATCGACCCGAAGATAACCGGTGTCACATCAAGGATACCTCTCGTGATCTCGGACGTAATGAACTCGCGTAATCCATCATCCACATGCTCGGATTCTGCACCCGAGCCCGATCCTGACCCGGATCCTGAACCTCCCGCTCCATGTCACGTGACCACCATTCTAAAAATAAACATACTATTGTCAGGGTCACATACACTTTCCAAGTTTCCTGGTTCCATCTAGGAGTATGGATCCTCTGCTTTCAGTAGTACGGGCCCATACTACCTTCCACATATATCCGTACTTTCCTCAAGGATTGCTTCGACTTCGCCTAGTCCCCTTTTTTTGATACCCTTTCCACTGACCTCATCCTAGGCTTCCCTAGGGCACTCTACGACCTACTCTCCGCCATCAGCTGCACTAGGAGTTCCCACCACCTCCTCCTAACTAGCTTGCGGATACTATAACATATCCGTTCCTTAGTTGAAGTTGGCTAGAACCCCCATAGCACAAAGCAAGCAGCATTTGTGGATTGAGTAACCAAACCAGACATAACCTACATAGGCCATCCTACTGCTGACTAATCAGTCCTAGCATACAGCTCATACAACAGGCATATAAGGCATCCTTCCTAGACCCTTAGCCCTAACTAGCATGCAATTTTAAGAATCATATATCAGGCACACAAGGCATCCTCCTAGATCCTTAGTCCTATTCTAGCATGCAGTCCCCTGAATGAAAACCATATAACATAACGTAGCAAGTATGGGTATCTTGGGGAAAACTTACTTGAGCCCGGTCGGTCGCACGCATCACACACTTCGTCTTTCTTAAAACTTCTCAATTTATATTTTAGAAAACCATTTTCCTTGTAAAAATCTTTCAGTCCCTCGGTTTGAGTCCAGACACCCCCGAGGGTGTGTCCGAATCCCTCAAACCAGGGCTCTGATACCAACTTGTAACATCCCAAAATTCAAGCCCGAAAATTTTATTTTTGAATTAATATGTTTAATCAACATTTTACCAAAACGTTGTCGATAAAACAACACCTTACAAAATCATAATGTCGTGTCTCAAACCATGACATCAAAAGTAATGAAAATCAGAGTACAATCCCAGAAAATCGATGCGGAAATCATGTGTGTGTGTGTGATGCGCTGCTACGCCGCCGACTCTTTCCCCTTCGACGAAGAGGTACCTGAAACCAAATCCAAAACTGTAAGCACAAAGCTTAGTGAGTTCCCCCATCATACCACATACCATACAGCATCGTCGGTATCTTTCAACCGGTAACCTTCATCGGTATCTTTCAACCGGTAACCATCATCGGTATCTTTCAACCGGTAACTGCCATCGGTATCTTTCAACCGGTAATTGCCATCAGTATCTTTCAACCGGTAACTGGGGACTATTTCACCCCTACCACTAGCATGCAACAACAGATATAAGCATACAGCCAGGCATATCCGGGTACTGACCTACCCTTTGGTCCTAAGGACCACTATCAGGGAAACTAATCCCTATTATACACATAACGTATCATACAGATAAATCTCATGACCAAAACACATACCAGACCAAGATAATTATCACGAAGACCATTATCTTCTAAATACCTCTTTTTGGTGGGCCGACATTGTGGCCTTAGACCCACCCCTACTGGAAGGTAACTCACCTCAATGTCGTGCAGTGTTTGAATTATCCTCGGCGCACAAGTCGACTCCCTTCGACTCCTCGACTCCTTCAATGAACTATAGAAGGTGGAAAAACTCGTGTCCCCTTGGTCTTTACTTGCTTCCTCAAGCTTTTCTCCTTCCTTCTTAAGACCACAAGCACCAAAATCCACCAACAAGACTTAGCTTGCTTCAATAACAGCTAGGGTTTCAATGAGAGGTGTTCTGGGAGCATAAGGGACGTTGTGGCCGTCATAACATTGTTTAAATAGGGTGCAACCCCTCGGATTAGGGTTTTTGTCCAGACAAGGTCTACTCGTCGAGTCCGAGACCAGACTCGTCGAGTCCATCACTTAAATCTCGCGTCCCGTCCCGCTTCTACTCGGCGAGTTGGTCCTTCAACTCGTCAAGTCCAAGGCCAAAAATGCAAAATACTTAGAAAGAAATACGTACCAAGACCCAGGTGCTACAATATCAGTCTGGCATATCTGGGAGCTAGAATCCCCTTCGGTATCTTTCAACCGGTAGCCGGGAACTAACCTCTATTTCGGTATCTTTCAACCGGTAGTCGGGAGCTAACCTCCCCTTCGGTATCTTTCAACCGGTAACCGGGGACTATGCCCCCTACCACTATCTCATAATAAAATATCATAAGCATACTGATCGCATTATATCATATCATAATCATACTGCTAGGCATGCATAGGTACTACCTACCCCCTTTGGTATCTTTCAACCGATAACTAGGGCTATCCCACCCCTACCATTACTAACACATATGTCATAACATCCTAGCACATAAAGCGTATCAGATAACCATAACAGATAATCATCACAAAGACAATCATCTAGCAAACGACTCCTACTAGTGGGTCGACATTATGGCCGTAGACCCACTCCTACCGGAAGGTAACTCACCTCAATTTCGCGTAGTGTCTGCACTGATCTCGGTGTGGAAATCAACTCTCCCCGACTCCTCAATCCCTACATGACAACTCTTCTAAGTCATCAACTCATACTCGTAACCCTTACAAGGGTCATTCAATCCCAATCAATGTCCAAGTCAAATCCATGGTCAAAGTCAACATCTGGTTGACTCTACTCGCCGAGTTGGCCCGCCAACTCTTCGAGTCCCCATGACCAAAAAAAAGTCATAAATATGTTCCTATCCGTCGAGTCTAGCAAGTGCTCGACGAGTTCGTCTTCAACAACGCATCAGACAAATCTTCAACTGACTCACCGATTTCGTTCTTGAACTCGCCGAGTTCATCTCATCCATAAGAAGATGTTCAGTTGATGACTCACCGAGTCCGTCCTCATAAGTTGGGAGATTGCCTTGGACTCGTCGAGTCTGTTCATACACTCATCGAGTCCCATGGGTCCTAGGTCCAAAACAAACCCCTAGCAGGCTGAGTGTTCCTTCCACTAAACCAAAACCATTTCCAGAAGACGTTTTGGGGTAAAAAGCATCCCGACTCGCCGAGTCCCTCTTTGTCCAATACTATACAGTCGATTTCAGTGGGACTTAATGCATCCCAATCATAGATCTGACCTCCTAGTGCCCCTTTTTCACGTAAAGTTACAAACTTGGTGTCCATGCATGGGGTTTTTGGCTCAAAAGGCTATAAAATGGGGTTTATAAGATGCATGGGCTTCCGATGGCCATAAATTTGGCACCTTTATGCCATGGGAACCCTCAATGGTTCCAGATCTGAAGCTAATCACTACACAGTATGATCCAAATCCAAAGGTGGCTTAGAAAGGTAAAAAAATAGCCCCAAAACAAGATCTAGGAAATAGATGGTCAAGGTTCAAGCTTTTTACCTTGAATGGACTGAAAATGAAGCAACACCTCTGGATCTACTAGCTTCCTCTTGATCTCCTAAGCTCTCTTTTTCTCCTTCAACTTCAAACACACACAAAAGGCACAAAAAGGTTCAAAATCACTCAAAAATGGTTTAGGGTTCCAATCTAGGGTTTCTCTGAGTTGGGAGGGTGATGGAGGCTGGGTTAGGACGAGATAAAGTGTTTAAATAGGGTGCAAACCCTAAATATTAGGGTTTTGTCCAGACAACTCCTACTCGTCGAGTCGGTCTTCTGACTCGGCAAGTAGGTTACTTAAACCCCGATCGCCAGTCGAGTATACTCGACAAGTTGGGCCTCCAACTCGCCGAGTCCCAGAGTAAAATGCAATACTTTCTTTAATTTAAATGCGTACCGGGAATTGGGTGCTACAACGGCCTAGGGCTTCAAAAGCCCCCGTGGATGCCATTTCAGATACGGTAATACGTAAAGGTTACGAAACCACCAAAATTGAAAAAATAAGAATTGATGTTAAAAAAAATTAAATTATTCTTTTTATAAAAGATATGGATAGTTGTAAGAATAGTTGTGTGATTATAGAGAACACAACTAAATAACCTAATTTTTTAGATTTACCCAAATAATCACTATGTTCGGAAAATTCAAACTAATTTTATTTTACATCAAAAATATATTATTGACAAAAAAAAACATTTTGAGATTGAGACTAAATATTACAAACAAAGTAATTAAATATGTATTATGAATTTTTTAAGAATATGTCTGAATCCGTGAAATAAATTCAAAATTTAAAAAAAAAAAAAAAAAAAAACGTTTCATTTTCTACTGAAATCTAACAAAAAAGACATAAAAAAAAACAAAATAGATTCTGAAATCCGAATAAGGGGCCTGGGTCCGGTCAGCAATTTTGGTTGACTCGATCCGGTCAGCCTGTTTGCTAAGTCTAAAATTCGACTAATTTGGTCCGTATATCTGATTGAGTCAATGAAAACCCAGTGATTCGGTCATGAATGAAAATACGGCTGACCGAGACAAATACCTCCATTGCCCTTTCTCTCTTTCTCATGCGACAACTTATCTCACCTCCGATATTTCTCTTAGCGCCGATTATTCCCACCTCTGACCTCCGTCCAATGCCTCCTCCCTCCAGCCTCTTCCTGTCGTCAATCGCTATCCAGAGACATCGGCTTCGGTGAAGCCCCTCCTCTCCGACAAAGAGCAACACCTCCGGTAAATCTCTCAGCTCTAGCGCCACTATATTTTTTTTACGGTCTATAATATACCGTTCTTAATTGATTCAACGATCAAACTTTCTGATTCATATGTTTCTTCTGGATTATGCAACTCTCGTTTACTCGTTCTATCAGTTTACAATTCTTTCTTGTGCTCATCATCTTGTGTCGTGAATGTGTTTTTGGGCTACCTGGTTTATCAATTGATTTATTCAATTAAATTCATGTCTTGCGAACCTGATCAATTACAAATGGTGTTGAGATTCGTGATGCAGTAATGTGGCTGTGAACAATTTATGAAGATGGTTTTAAATTTGTTCAATACTTGATAGGTTAACTAAGATGTGGTGTAAAGAAAAGTCAAAGATGTGCTCTTGGTCAAAATTGAGTATCTCATGACTTTAGATCCATATTCATACACATCATAATGAGTTAGTGAAAGAGATCAAAATCAAATCAATGGAATCTGTTCTTGATAAAAAGAAAATTTTGATAAAGTCTTTTATTTATGTTTTGAAGCAACAGATGATGGTAGCAACATAAAAGTATATGGAACTAAAGTTTGGGTGCAGCCTTGGAATAACTTGAAGCAGATGCAAGAATTTAAGGCTTTTGATGATCCAAATGTCTAGAAGTTAGTAGGAGTTAATTTGATAAAAGTGCTCATTAATGAAGTTGTAGTTGGTTTTTTTAAACAATTACAATTTCAATATGAAATGCCTAGAAGTTAATTGGTGTGTTGTTGATTTGTTTTGTTATTTAAGGAATTTTGATGAGCAGGGGTATTTTGGGTACAAAAATATTATGTGTGTTTGGTTCTAAATGTTGAATCAAATTTTATGTGTGGAAGGGTTTTTGAGAGAATAACCTTTTTTTGTGTTTTACTTGAGCCATTAACCCAATTAATTATTACAAAAAATGTTTTTGAGGGTAATATAGTCATTTTTTATAGTCAGACAGATGAAAAATCAAACAACAAGTTTCAGTCAGAAGTTAACTCAGTCAGAACTTCTAACCGAGTCAGCTTCTAACCCAGTCAGTAACTATCAAACGACCCCTAAGTCTTCGGTACAAATACATTAGCAAAATATATATATATATATATATATATATATATATATATATATATATATATATATATATATATATATATATATACTATGCATCATAATATCGATAGAAGTTGATCATTTATATTAATTCTTCACAATAATATTGTTACTTGTCCCTAAAATATAATGTGACTAAAATGAATAGTGTTTTTCATCCATTTGAAATATTATATTTTAAAATTCTAAAATTTCAAAGTAAGAATTATAAATAAAAAGAGTTTTAAAATATGTTTCATTTTCTATAAGTTAATTTCTAGTTGTTTGATTTAGTTAGGTAAATGCTTGTATGCATGGCGTAGTAGGTAGTAAGAGTGAAGGTAGGTCCGTCCTACTTTTTTTTTTTTTGTTTTTTTTTTATTATTTTTATGTATGAAGTATTTATAAAGAAAAATAAGGAGCTATTTTATTTTTTATTAAAGACCTACCTAATTTTTATTTGACAAACAATTCTTTATCAGGAGCCCATATCTCTTGCCCTATAATCTATTAATCTATAACCCAATCAATTGATCCATTAATTTTTTTTTAAAAAGGAAAAAGAGAAATAGAAAAAAGAAAAGGAAACGATGCACACTATCGTCGTTATGAGTCCCCTGCGTTTGGTAATTGGAATCGATCATCGTGACTGACATCGTTCCTGACTCCCTGCGTGCTCGGCCGTCCGGCAAGGTCGCCATGATCATATCCCTCCAGTCGTCCTCATCCGACAGTAGCAGCCCATCGTCGATTGTTGATCGGCCATCATCGTCCATCAATCCATCGATCAACACTCAGGTTTGTAACTTACAAGTTACAAGTGTTACAACTTACATTACAATTTCAGAATTCTTGTGAAACCTGCATTGATCTTACCCGTAGCAACAAAAAGTGTGGAACGCGCATTTTCCGCAATAAAGTTGATAAAAACTGATATACGCAACAAAATGAATGATCAATTTTTGAGTGATAGTTTAGTATCGTATATTGAAAAAAATGTTTTAAAAGGCATTGGTAATGGCATAATTGTAAAAATGTTTCATCGTAGGGTTCGATTGTAAATAACTTTATTGTAACTATTGAATTTATGTTTAAGTATTTTAGTAATGCAACCCAACCCGCCACCACTAGTATTCTTTACTCTTTCATATTTTTGCAGTTTTATTTACATAAGAAACCACGTGGTTTTTAGTTCTAGATTCGCCGTATGTTGAATTGTACAATGTGAAAATGCAATAACCGGCCGTTATGTTAGGACGAATACAATCATACATCATAATCTTCATATCGTATGGTATGCATATTTTACAAAAAACAACGTGAAGTTATATAAATATGTTGATTTCATAAAGGGACCATGTTCGAATCCTAAAATAATTTTGCATTATTGTTATTGTTATTATTTCTTTTTGAGAAATGTTTGCTTTTTTGACTGCCAATTGGTCAGTTGCTTTCTGCCAATATTAAAACTTACATTTACTACCCCCAACGCCTCACTCTCGCATTTCCCTTTAAATATACTCTCCTCACTTTCCAAATTCTTGCATCGAGTTATAGTCTTTCAAAGGGTAAAAAATTGGAAGAAGAAGAAGAAGAAAAAAATGACAAGGTGTTGTTTCATGTTACTCGTAGCTCTAGTCGTAGCAGTTTGCACCACTACTGCTAGAGACGTTCCTAAAGAAAACGTTGGTCTTACAGACCAAAAAAACGTTTATACTTTTGGAGGAACAGGTGGATTCGGTGGCATTGGAAACAATGGTTTGCCCATGGGTGGAATGGGAACCGGAGTCGGAGTAGGTGGTGATTTTGGTGGTGCCAATGGAATCGGAGGTGTCGGAGTTGGGTATCAATTTGGTGGACCAGGTGGCCCTGGCGGTGGTGTGGGAACTTTTGGTGGTCTTGGTAATGGTTTTGGTGGTTTACCGACTCTTGGTGGTGGTGGATTTGGTGGTGGTAATCCTGTTGGTGGCGGTGTTGGTGGTGTTGTTCCTATTAGTGGCGGTGGTGGTGGTGGTGTACTCCCCTGATCTCCTTAAAGCTTGTTTCCGAAGTCCCTAGATAGCTTACTATTTCGCGCCTTATAAAGTTAGTTTTGTTGTGTAGGTGAGTTTGTGTTTGTGTTGTTAGCATGTCTTTGGTTTTAAGAATATCTTTGTTGTTTGTGACGTTGTAGTTTTGGAATATTTAAAGTCTATTTTATTTAGTTTCATGTTATGATCTCCAACTTTTATTATTACACATGTCTTGTTATGAAAATGTCATATTAGCTTTTGACATAATTAAACGTCAGATTAATGTTTTAACTTGAGAACAAATATTCGGCTCCACTATTGTTGGAATGTATGTATATACAAATTTGTACGGGAATACTTAGGTTGGTAAATGATTCTTGATATATGTAAATAAAAGATTTATAATAATTATTGTAATGTTGTTACTCTTAAACAAATAGGGAAACTGTTTTAAACAAATAGGGAAACTGTTTTAAATGCATAACGGACTATTTGCTTTTTTAATCACAAGCTTAAATTGTTCGTTCATAAAATATTTCTTCTTTAATACTATTTTATGTACAAAACCTTCAAATCACTCGTCTTATAATAATAGTTTATTTGCAATAATACTATATAGAAAAAATAGTTCTACTCATGACATTAATCCTTACATCAATATGGAGTATGTATCATGAATTCATGATATAACAACAAAATTTGTGTTGCACATATATGATGAAAATGGATGGCTCCATTAACGTGGGGCAGTAAAATATACCAACGCAAAGAAAAACATCGGTAGTTGTAACGTAATAAATGAGCTTAAAGTTTCGTTTACTTATTGGAAAAATAACTTATAAACCTAATGAAGTTTTCAAATCGTCGAAAAAACCTCAATTATGTTTTGTCTGTTCAAGAAAACTCAACGAACTTAACCTTTTGTCTAAAAAAACTCAACTAACTTACACTTCGTTCACTTCTCATTTATGGTCAACCCGCTAATAAAAGTCAACAAATGACATGACTTATGACGTATAATTAAATATCGAAAAATGACTTGTAAGACAACAAAGTTTCAAAACCTTTCAAAAAACACCAATCATGTTTTGTTTGTTGAAAAAACCCCAATAAGCTTACGCTTTTGTTCAATTCTCATTAGAGGCAACCAGATTCATTAGGTATACAACTAGTTAGCAAATGAGATGACATTATATTTAATGACATGGAATAAACAGATTAGAATTGCTCTTTATATATCGATTTAGGGTTTGGAGAAGAGAAAAACGAACGACGTCTGTATTCAATCTCTTGTAATAGCTACTTCTTCTTCTTCCTCTTAAACGTTGATTTCCAACTCAAGATCTACAAAGAAAATATTTGATGATGCAAACTCTTGTGGATGTAGATGCCCTTCTCGGATTTGGACATCTAGAATGGAGAATCATCCAGAGAAAATGTTTAGGGCTTGTTCGAACAGATGGGTAAGTGTAATTGAAAGCTTTATCGTGTCCATTTTAAAAAGTTTTTGTTTTTGAAAGAACCAAACAAATAGATAGGATATGGACATGATAAAGCTTTCAATTACACTTACCCATATGTTCAAACAAGCCCTGAACTTTGTTCGAACAAGCCCTGAACTTTTTTCTTTGGATGATCCTCCGTTCTAGATGTCCAAATCCAAGAAGGGCGTCCACATCCACAAGGGTTTTCATCATCAAGTATCTTCTTTGTAGATCTTGAGTTGGACACCAACGATTGAGAAGAAGAATAAGAAGTAGCTATTACAAGAGATCGAAGATAGATGTCGCTTGTTTTTCTCTTCTCCAAGCCCTAAATCGCTATATAAATTGCAATTCTAATCTATTTATTCCATGTCATTAAATATAATGTCATGTAATTTGCCAACTAATTTTACTAATGAATATGGTTGCCTCTAATGAGAATTAAACAAAAGTATAACTTCGTTGGGTTTTTTAAACAAACAAAACATGATTGGGATTTTTTTAAAGGTTTCGAAACTTCATTGGTTTTACAAGTCATTTTCTCGATATTTAATTATACGCTACAAGTCATGTCATTCGTTGACTTTGATTAGTTGGTTGACCCAAAATCAAAATGTAACATCCGGATATCCAGGTATGGGAATTTGAGTATTTTATATTGGGGAATGAGGAGAATCGGCGAGTTGACGCCTCAACTCGTCGAGTAGGATCGCGTTTTGGGGACCAGTTTAATGAAGGGACTCGACGAGTCGGGTATTTGGACTCGCTGAGTCGGCGCTGTCAAGGAAAACCCTAATTGTCCGGGTTTGGGACCTATTTAAAGGCCCTTATGGCCTTCAGTGGTGGCCACCTACACCTTTGAGAGACTCCTATCGAACCAGAGAGCTGAGAGAGTGAAGAAGAGCCATTTTGGAGCATTCTTGAGGTGGTTGTGCAATGGAGTAGTCATTTCCAACAAAGGGAGGTCAAGGGGGTGTCGATTCAGAGCTTCTGAGCTTGCATCTTCACCATAGAGGTATCAAATCGTTCTCCTTTTTCTGTTTTGGGTAAGATTGGTGATTTTAGGGTTTTCTAGCTTCTTTTATGGCTTGATTTGTGGAGTATAGTGTCCCATTGAGTGTGAAGCCATAGATCTGGACCCAAAGAGGTACAGAGAGTCCCTTCCATCCTGCTTTAAGCATTCTATTTAGAGTTTTGAGCTAGGGTTGTTATGTAATGAAGGGTTTCACCCAAATGAGCTTGTAGAACCTTGCATGAGTGCCCAAGGTTCGACCTTCTCGTGGTTATTGGCTTTGAGGGAGTTAGATCTATGGTTTGGTGTGTTGGATTAGGTGTCTAAGCCCATAACTATAATTGGTATGTACTTGAATTGATAGCAGCACAGTCCTTTTGGGTTGCCCTCAAACCTAGCAACCAGACAAGGAAATTATGAAATGAGAGATATTAATTTATTATAAGATTAATAAATTAATATAAATGAATTTATTAATATGTTAAAAGATTAATATATTAATAAGAAATCATTTTGTTTAATTTATTGTTAGCCAGAAATTAATTAGAATTAATTTTGGGGTTAAAAGAATTGATTATAAGGTGCAAGGACTAGTTTGCAATTATCTAATAGTTGAGTGGAAGGCTCTAGAACCCCCTTGGATAAGGGTGGACGAAATCTTTAGGGGAAACCCTAATAATTTTGTCCATAGGGGCTTGGATAAGGCCCTTGGGTTTGCTTAGGCCCTAAGCAAAGGATAACTAGGGTTTCCCCTAAACCCTAGATCCCTCAGCTATATAAGGAGCCTCCTGGTTCATGTTTTGGTCACTCTTTCTTTTGAAGAAACCCTAAGGGCCGAAATTTTGCATACTCCCTCTCCCCTCTCTCCTCTACTTTCCTTCTTGCTAGTTTGGGTGTGATTCCATTAGAGACATTACACTTGTGGTGCTAAGCTTCCAAGAAGATCAAGATCAAGATCAAGGGAATTATCAATTGTTTACTATAACAATTGAAAGGTATGTAATTACTAAACCCTAGGTTGTAAATTTCGATTATAGCCTCTCTCATCTAGGGTTCTTGTTATGCAATTCAAAGTTGTATGTTCAATAGATAAAACATAGATCCAAAGTAGGTTGCATGTGAACTTAGGAATTGTTTTTCTAGTTTATTTGTTTTACCTAAAACCCATCAGTGGTATCAGAGCCATTGTTTGTTTTAAATTGAATTGTTATAATTGTTGAATTGCAAATTAGGGTTTATAGCTATTAAACCCTAAAGGCCATTTTTTTTCGATTTTTAGGGTTGTGGATCAAAGGATTTTTGAAAACCCTAGCCTCCAAAGAACCCTAATCGAAATTAGGGTTAGGGTTTTGAAAACCCTAGCCTCCTCCTTTGAAAATTTCGAAATATGCTATAAAGATTAGGGTTTCTTTGTTTTGGATAATAGTTGCCTTATTGGATAATTGAGAAAAATAAGGAAATTATCCTATCCCCATATTTTCGAAATCTAGAAGGGATATGGATTAGGATTAAATTAATTGTTTAATTTAATTAGATAATCCTTACAAGATTTAATAAATTAATTAAAAGTTAATTAATAGATAAATATTAAATCTAATTAATTGGTTTATTTAAATTTAAAATTTAATAGTTTAAATTTCGAAAAAATTTATATAAACCCTTGAAGTTTTAAAATGTTTTTAAAACACACCTTATATATATTATAATTAAAAGTTAAATATTATATATGTATAAGAATATGGTCAGTCAAATCGCTAGTATGCCTCATTCACGAAGCTAGTCTATAAGGGGGGTATAAGGAAACTGCCTATAAAATGGTAGTTGAATGGGTGTCCACTCTCACCCACCGCTTCCTTGATTAGTGGAGGGTCGTTAGCAGAACGGATTTGATAGGACAACTACTTCCCATTAAAAGTATAATGCTATTAAAGAAAGTACTAGAACACTATTTTTCAAAATTCCAACTCTAGTTACTTTATGAAAAATGTGAAAAGTATGCTAATCCATGAAATTGCACATTATGCTTTATTGGTCGTTAGTGGAGCGTGTGTGGTTAACCGGCACACTAAAAGGCACTAATAAAGAGTAGTAATGGGTATCTTATAATTATCATTTTGATGGAGCGTGTGTGGTTTACCGGCACATCAATAGTTAATGATAAAGACAATAAGGCTACCAAGCACATTTGCATGGCTATTCACATCTAGTTTGTGATCCTCGGTATCCCAGTCACAAATAGTAGAGCATAATCCGAGATTAAAACATGCCATTAAATAGTTTTAATGTATCTCAAAAAAATTAGGAATTTCACTTCGTTTATTTTGTCTAATGGTGGAATTGGTGAATCATCATTCACCTACCTTTATGAGATTTGAACTTGGATCTCGGCATCCCATTTCTAAGTTGTAAATCGTCATAGTTGGGTCCTAACCTTGATATGATATCTTTGGGTTATTATATTGAGGTGTCTTGGAATCTAACTAAAACTATCTTTCTTTTCAGATGTCTACTCCTGGAAACACTTCTGCTTCATCATCCTCCAGCCACAACTTCTCTCTACTAAACATCTGCTCCAAAGTCGTTATGGATGGCTCCAGATATAACGATTGGATGCGTAACATCAAGATGGCGCTTAGATTCGAGGACAAAGAGTATGTTCTTGAAAAGGAGCTCAAAGAACTTGATGAGTCAAAAGCCACTCCCGAAGAGTATGCTGCCTACAAGAAACACTATGATGATGCTACCAAAGTGGCATGCATCATGGTTGCAACCATGTCCCCAGAATTGCAGAGGTACTATGAGGACTACTGGCCTTTTGAGATGAACAAGTACCTTATGGAAAAGTACCATAAGCGAGCTCGTCAAGAAAAGTTTAAGGTAGTCAAGTCACTCATGGCTTGCAAGATGAATGAGGGGGAATCGGTTGTATCTCATGTGCAAAGAATGCAACGCTACATAGAGCGTTTGGTCAAGCTCAACATTCACTTCGATGAGGAATTGGCCATTGACATGGTCTTGAACTCGTTGCCTGATTGTTATGGTCAGCTTATCTTAACTTACCATTTGAACAACACTGAGCAGACTTTGGCCCAATTGCACAACTTGTTGCAGACAGCTGAGGCAGGGATGAAGGGTAAAAGTATACCCTCCACACCTACAAGTGCCCCTGTCTTGGCCATTGGACAGGGAAAGGGGAAGAAGAGGAAAGGTCCTCCCAAGCAAAACTGGAAGAGCAAGGCTCAAGCTGTGTCATCTAGTAATGGCCCGAAGGCTAAGCCCAATGGTTCCACTCCCCATGTTTCTGATCCAAAAGAGGCCATTTGCTTTTACTGCAATCAAAAGGGGCATTGGAAGAGATCTTGCCCACAATATCTGCAAGATATCAAGGATGGCAAAGTGAAGCCATCCTCGGCAGGTATTTACACTATTTCTACTGATAACTCATTATCTTCTCGTTCATGGGTCCTTGATACAGGATGTGGATTTCATATTTGTTCTGATTTGCAGGGGCTAAGGGAAAGTGAGGAGATAGAGCATGGGAGAATAAACTTGATCATGGGGAACAGAAAGTCTTCACCAGTTACCAAGATCGGAGTTTATCAACTTTTGCTCAGTAATGATGTTAGATTAGATTTAATAAATTGTTGCTATTCGTCTGAGATGACGAGAAACATTATTTCATTTCATGCATTGTTCAGACAAGGTTTTAAATATTCTTTTAATGATTTGAATGGTTCAATTTCTGTTTATAAGAATGGTATTTTTGTGTTTGAAGCTTTACCTTGTGATGGTGTGTATGAAACAGTGACTTGTGTTGATAGCTTAGGAAATAGTGTACTTAATATTGACTTGTCTAATAGTGTAGACAAGGCATGCTTGTGGCATTGTCGTCTTGGACACATTAACAAGAAACGCATAGCCCAACTCCAAAAGGATGGAGTGTTGGAATCATTTGACCTAAAATCAGATGATATGTTTGAATCTTGTCTTTTGGGAAAGATGACAAAATCACCATTCACAGGGTCTTGTGAAAGAGGTGAAGGTCTGTTGGATCTCATACACACAGATGTGTGTGGGCCCTTCAGATCAACCACAAGGGATGCTAATCGATTCTATGTGACTTTCACTGACGATTATAGCAGATATGGTAACATCTACTTGATCAAACATAAGTCAGAAACCTTTGAAAAGTTCAAAGAGTTTAAGCATGAAGTCGAAAATCAATTGGGCAGAAAGATCAAGATACTTAGATCCGATAGAGGCGGGGAGTATCTTAGTACCGAGTTCAACGACTATCTGAAAGAATGTGGGATAGTCTCACAATTGACTCCTCCTAGGACACCACAGTTAAATGGTGTAGCTGAGAGGCGTAATCGAACCTTGTTAGACATGGTTCGTTCTATGATGAGTCGTGCCTCGCTTCCTATTCACTTCTGGGGGTATGCCTTAGAGACAGCCGCCCACATCCTCAATCTTGTCCCTACAAAGAAGGTTGCCAAAACACCTCACGAAATGTGGACAGGGAAAGTTCCCTCGTTAGCACATATTAAAGTCTGGGGTTGTGAAGCTTTCGTAAGACGAGAGACTCACGACAAGCTAGTAGCTAGAAGTGAGAAATGTGTTTTCATTGGTTACCCAAAGCAGTCTTTTGGATATTTGTTCTACAGACCTAGTGAAAACGTGGTGTTTGTAGCTCGAAGAGGAGTCTTTCTGGAAAGAGAGCTCATATTCAAAGAGGACAGTGGGAGTACCATTGACCTTGAAGAGATTCAAGAGTCAACCAATGAAGGAACCTTATATGACACTAGCACTCAACCAGAGGAAACAGTTCCTATTGAACCGGTTGATAAATCATTACCTCTTCGAAGATCCACTAGGGTGAGTGTGCCACCTGAGTTGTATGGTTTTCATATTACTTCAGATGGTGACACATTCATAAGTGACAGAACACTGGTAAACTTAGATGAACCAGTCACTTATAAGGAAGCAATGGCAGGCCCAGAGGCTTCCAAGTGGAAAGAGGCAATGGACAGCGAGATTAAGTCCATGTATGACAACCAAGTTTGGAATTTGGTTGATAGTGCACCAGTTCGGAAGACAGTTGGGTGCAAATGGATCTTCAAGAAGAAGACAGACATGGATGGGAATGTGCATACGTTCAAGGCTCGACTGGTTGCAAAAGGTTTCACTCAAACCCCAGGGGTTGACTATGATGAGACTTTTTTGCCGGTGGCTAAGATTAAATCTATTAGGATATTGCTTGCCATAGCTGCCTTTCATGACTATGAAATCTGGCAGATAGATGTCAAGACTGCCTTCCTTAACGGGAAGTTGGCTGAGGATGTTTACATGAGTCAGCCAGAGGGTTTTGTTGACGCAAAGTTTCCCAATAGAGTATGCAAGCTTGAGAAATCCATTTATGGATTGAAACAAGCATCTCGCAGCTGGAATCTTTGCTTCCATGAGAAAGTCAAAGAGTTTGGTTTCTCTAGAAGTGAAGATGAGTTTTGTGTGTATATCAAGGCTAGTGGGAGTATAGTAACTTTTCTGGTGTTATATGTCGATGACATATTACTCATTGGCAACGACGTTCCAACCTTGAATGAAGTTAAGTCTTGGCTTGGAAAGTGTTTTGCCATGAAAGACCTGGGAGAAGCCGCCTATATTCTTGGGATTAGAATATTGAGAGATAGAAAGAAGAGACTAATTGGACTTAGTCAGAGCACATACTTGGATAAGGTACTAAAGAGGTTTAGTATGGAAAATTCCAAGAAGGGAGAGCTACCTATCCAGAGCAATACCAAATTGAGTAAGACTCAATGCCCGAGTACAGATGAGGAAATAGATTACATGATTCGTGTACCTTATGCTTCCGCTGTCGGATCGATCATGTACGCTATGACATGTACTCGCCCTGATGTGACATTTGCTTTGAGCATGGTCAGTCGCTATCAGGGAAACCTAGGTAGAGCTCATTGGATAGCCGTGAAGAATATACTCAAGTATTTGCGAAGAACAAAGGACTGGGTCCTTGTACTTGGTGGCAATGATACTTTGAGAGTAGATGGTTACAGTGATGCCGGCTTTCAGACGGATAGAGATAACTTCCGTTCTCAGTCAGGTTGGGTATTCTTATTAAATGGAGGAGCAGTTACTTGGAAGAGTTCCAAGCAAGATACGGTGGCTGATTCTACTTGTGAATCAGAGTACATAGCAGCAAGTGAAGCATCGAAAGAAGCAGCTTGGTTGAGGAACTTCATCGGGGATCTCGGAGTTGTTCCAACCATCCAGGAGCCTATGGAACTGTTCTGCGATAATGAAGGAGCGGTTGCCTTGACAAAGGAACCGAGAGATCATGGTAAAACTAGACATATCGACAGAAAGTACCATTTCATCAGACATAGAGTAGAAGAAGGCCATCTTATAGTGAAGAGGGTGTCATCTGAAGATAACCCAACAGATCCCCTCACAAAGGGTCGGAGTAGGGCTAAGCATATTCAGCATGCTCGGAGCATAGGACTGAAAGATGATATTAGTTTTAGTAGTTAGATTAATTTTCTGAAACTTGTAACAAAGTAAATGTAATTGACTTTTGGTGATTAAATAATAAAGTATTATTTATAAGTTTGGGTTCTACCTTTTGTCAATTGTTTATTATTGTGTTTCATTTTTGCATGTTTTACTTCCCGAATAATAAGATTATTCAAACTCCACAGTCGCTCGTACTTTTGGAAGTAAGTAGTGAATCAAGACTGTCATGAACTGGATTGTAGATTGTCTAAGGATAGACATGGCAATGTATTTGCTGCAACGTTCATGAGTACTCAGAAATTAAGATTTGAGTATTGGATAAACCCTCGCTCAGAGTATTACTTCATGGAATTCATCACAAGTAATACTGAGACGATAATATCTTATAATCTTGAAACAGAGATATATGAGTTGTGATTTGCAAGTCGGCTATGCATTGGTGATACGAAAACGCATCAGTAACTTGGTGTTATAAAACGTATTATCATGTATGGTTTGATGAGTAAAAGATACAAGCATATGAGTCAATGTTTATTCGTTCCTTTTGCCCTAACGGGAAAAGCGATATCTGTGGGCCCCTCGATGATTTGGTGTTGACTTGTGTGCTGGGCCCAGCCAGGACTAAATTGATGTGTTCAATTAGAAGTCCTACATCATCACAAATCAGGAATCAGGAAACATAGATTCTGGACAAAGAGGTTGATTGCATTCCATGTCTTTTGTCTAGGGATATCTAGCAGAACGAAGGATTATATGATCACTTATCTTAGGACACGTAACTGATTGGGTCAGAGTTCGGCAACAGCTTTTTGGAAGCTACAATTTGCTAGTCAAATTTAGAAGGCATAATAGCAATTATAGTTACAGACTTATACAAGTGGGAGACTGTTGGATTAGGTGTCTAAGCCCATAACTATAATTGATATGTACTTGAATTGATAGCAGCACAGTCCTTTTGGGTTGCCCTCAAACCTAGCAACCAGACAAGGAAATTATGAAAGGAGAGATATTAATTTATTATAAGATTAATAAATTAATATAAATGAATTTATTAATATGTTAAAAGATTAATATATTAATAAGAAATCATTTTGTTTAATTTATTGTTAGCCAGAAATTAATTAGAATTAATTTTGGGGTTAAAAGAATTGATTATAAGGTGCAGGGACTAGTTTGCAATTATCTAATAGTTGAGTGGAAGGCTCTAGAACCCCCTTGGATAAGGGTGGACGAAATCTTTAGGGGAAACCCTAATAATTTCGTCCATAGGGGCTTGGATAAGGCCCTTGGGTTTGCTTAGGCCCTAAGCAAAGGATAACTAGGGTTTCCCCTAAACCCTAGATCCCTCAGCTATATAAGGAGCCTCCTGGTTCATGTTTTGGTCACTCTTTCTTTTGAAGAAACCCTAAGGGCCGAAATTTTGCATACTCCCTCTCCCCTCTCTCTCCTCTACTTTCCTTCTTGCTAGTTTGGGTGTGATTCCATTAGAGGCATTACACTTGTGGTGCTAAGCTTCCAAGAAGATCAAGATCAAGATCAAGGGAATTATCAATTGTTTACTATAACAATTGAAAGGTATGTAATTACTAAACCCTAGGTTGTAAATTTCGATTATAGCCTCTCTCATCTAGGGTTCTTGTTATGCAATTCAAAGTTGTATATTCAATAGATAAAACATAGATCCAAAGTAGGTTGCATGTGAACTTAGGAATTGTTTTTCTAGTTTATTTGTTTTACCTAAAACCCATCATGGTGAAGCAGATCTGACCTCAGAAGGTCAGATGAGGGTTGTCATGGGAGCAACTCGCCGAGTCCATAGGCAAACTCGACGAGTCGAGTCGGGGTTGCCCCGCGATTCGTTGCCGAGTAACTCGACGAGTGGAGAGGGAACTCGTCGTGTCTAAGAGGTTTAAAAAAGATTTAGAGAACCTGTATGGACTCGCCGAGTCATTCTTGTGTACTCGCCGAGTCTGGTCAGTGTTGACCGTTGACTTGAGTTGTCTTATGTTGACTTTGGGAGTTTTGGTCAACAGAGGTAATAGAGGTCAGGGAGGGGTAAAATGGTCTTTTACCCATTACCTGACTAGAGAAGGAAAGAGTAATCGCCGGCTAATTAGAGTTGGGACTTCGAGCATTAATTAGAGATATTTGCCTTATGTGTTAGGCGGTGGTGAGTCCGAGGTTCGCATGTGCAGATAATTGCTTTCTGATTGTCAGGTGAGTCTTCTCACTATACTTTACCTTGAGTAGGTAACCAGAGTTATGTGACAGAATATTTGTATACTATGTATGTTATGTGTTGTACTGCATTATTCTATATGATTTATGTTGTGCATGTTTACAGAGTTAGAACCGGAAGGTTCACAGAGTAGGGTCCACAGACCCACAGAGTTATAGCCTCGAGTGGCTAATATGTGTTATGTGTGGTATTTTGGGGAATTCACTAAGCTTCGTGCTTACAGTGTTTTGTGTTATGTGTTTCAGGTTTCTCTCAGGATCACGGGACAGCACCGGCTCGATTGTACACACCAGAGAAAGAATCATGTTTTGAGGATCCTGGTTTATTATGCAAGTGAAAATGGAGTTATGTTTTGTAATTCGATTATGAATGAGATTTTAAGAAAAGTGTTTTTAAGAATTAAACGATTATTTTTAAATGAAAATTTGTTTTGAAATTTACGGTGTTACAAAAAAGTGAACAAAAGTGTAAATTAGTTGGGTTTTTTTTACACAAAAGGTTAATTATTTGGGTTTTCTTGAACAAACAAAATATAATTGAGGTTTTTTGAACAGTTTGAAACTTCATTGAGCTTATAAGCCATTTTCCCTTTACTTATTTCTTTTTTTTTCTTTTAGAATCGGGAAGCTTTATCTTTATAATCATATGAAAAAATCAATATTTTTTAAGATAAATCATCTATCTTGAATAATACGTGAAACACTCATAATTTTTTTTTCATCTTTTGGTATTTAATAGATGGTTTAATTGAAATATATTTACTACGTAACTACTATAGCTTTTCGACATATGCTATTCGACATATACTAATTAATTCATTAGGTAATATTTTTTTGGCTATATAAGAACATCATTTTCATTTTAGGTTAATTACATTTTCTTCTCATTCTTATTTTGGTTTTGATATCTAGAGTCCATTAAAATGGTATAGAAAGTAAACATAGAGCTAGGGAATTACGAGGTAGAAGATGACTACCAATGACTTG
Organism: Lactuca serriola; assembly: GCF_051521515.1. Classification (NCBI taxonomy): domain Eukaryota; kingdom Viridiplantae; phylum Streptophyta; class Magnoliopsida; order Asterales; family Asteraceae; genus Lactuca; species Lactuca serriola. Next base: position 136,833,227 of record NC_136415.1, read on the forward strand.
TGTATATGTAAGTGTATAGTTTATTTACATGTAATCTTTCACTACTAATATCTATATATAATATTGTATTTTTCTTTATTATTGCCACTTCATTTTTTCTATTTTTTTAAATTTCACAAAATATTTATGAGTGTACACTTTGAGCAAAAACAAATGATGATATATTTTTAATTAATTTATTGCAATTTATTTGACGTAGAATTGTGATATATTTTTTATGTATACATCATAATTTGCAAGGTTGTAAAAAACGTTTGACGTTAGCTAGTCGGTGGACTGAGGTCAAGGGATTAATCGGCTAGGCGGAGATTTATTGGAGACCATTAATTGCTAATTTGTTGAATTTTAAAAAATTAAATATGACTAATATCATATCAAAGTTCGTAATACTACTAATATGATAACAAAATAGGTTAATATGATTAATAAAACACTAATCATTCCTCAAATAGTTTCCATTGAAATAAAACTTCTTCAAAATATGAAAATTCCATCGTTTTATAATGTTTTACTCATTATGTATGCAAGGACTAATCGCTAGGCGCCCTCTAATCGGTCGACTAGCGCCTAGGGATTAATCGGAGATTAATCGGGACCTAGTCAGGATTTTTACAATAGTGATAATTTGTCATATTTTTCTAAGTACATTAATAACTTTTGTGTAAAGATGTAACTTCGTTAACATCTTGACTTTTCTTTAGATTATCCACCAACAATACAAAAAAAATATGTTATTTTTGTTTTTCTAGGATCCAAAATCTTTTTACATTGATTATATTTCATTAGATCATGACATGTTCTAAAAAAATATTTATATATAATAATAAAAAAAAAATTTGATATGATCATTGTAAATTCATATGAAGATATATAAGGTTTCAGCGAAAAAAAAAACAAATTAATTAACAATAACAACAAATAACATTAAATTAAAAGTTCTATTAAATTATAAATACATAAAAGTAAAAATCATGTTAACTTGAAAATGATTGTTGGTATTTATTTAAATTTATTTGTTTCAATTAGTTGAAGAAGTATGTTCCTAGTTTGCAAATCATATATTTTCTGTTTGATTGGGTTTTGTCATCGGATATGTAACTAATATAATTATATTATTGATGAATATTTTACTCCAATGTATATATTTCACCTTAATAGAAACGAGAAAATCTTTAATAGTAAGATGAAAAATATCAAAATTATGTTTAGTGATGTTCGGTATTATGCCCTTCACTGGGATTAAATGAAGTTAAAAATGATTAAGCCTCTAAATGGGATGAATTGATGTTGCTACCCTAAAAATAAATGCAATTTTGTTTGCTTCATTCTAGTATCTCCTTGGTTTGCTAAAATAAATTTGATTTGGTAGTTTGACTAATTTTTCTTCTTTTTTCATTTGCTTCAAATATTTTCTTACACTTATAAAGTTACTTTGTTATACCTACAAATTATACATAAAAATGAACAATCAAGGTTGTGTAAGTTACTTTGTTATACCTACAAATTATACATAAAAATGAACAATCAAGGTCAACACAACTGACTACCATAATCATTAAAAAAATTTGTTAACATGATGAGGTGTTCATTTTCAGTGCAAAAAATGAAAATATATTTTAGTTATAAAATCATCCTTATTAGTTTCCATTTTTTGTTATGTTATAAGCAGTTTTTAATAATGGATATGTATGGTACATCAATATGTTGTTGGTGACTTTTATTTAAATAAGGGAAGATGCAAGCTAATTACAATGCTAAAATCATATAACAAAGAAAATAATAAATAAATAACAAGATCTTAAACTTAAAGAATAGCGTACAACAAAATAACATAGTGGATGTATATGTATAACAACTTACAATCATGAAATTGTAACAACTAAAAAGAACCTATTTGTATTTCTTAAGTATCTTTATATAATTATAATCTTTATCTTTATAAATCCTATCATAGAGGTCACCAAATTAATATCCAAATTAATATCCAAATTAATATGATTCAAGATAAATTATCTATCTTGAACCACCTTCATTTCAAACTTTTAACTCTCCAACTTCCTACTAATTAATCATAACATTAATCTATTTTAATACTAAAACTTTTCAACTTTCAACTAACTAACAACTATAACTCAAAACTTTTTTACCTTATGGTATTTAATTGGTACTTAGTTCTACGTCTCAAATATAGAAATACAAAATTTATCATATTTTTTTGCTAAAAAAAAGTAAACAAATTCAACATAGCCTGATGTATGTCAAAAACATATGACACATTAGCTTATCAAAAAACCTACATAATACTAAGGTTAGATGATTGGTTGCAATTCTCATAAAGAATATTATAGTCATTGCGTATTTCTGCACACAACACAAATCTATACAACTATGGCTATCGGGTGCAACAGAAATTATTCTTGTAAAATACTTTTTCACGTCTCAACAAAAGGATGAATATGTTGCAACATTAAAAAGCCAAAACCTATCGTAAAGTAAAACCTATAGTGAGAATTCATCTGTAGTTATTGATGTAGACCTACAATAAGCGTCTTTTAAAACCTATGATTCAACATAAAGGCAACAAAATTGGTCAAATAACTATAAAAACAAATTAAAATTTAAGAAAAGACCATGATCTAATTAAGGTTTAACAAAGAATCGTATATAAACTAAGCCAAATCTTTTCCCAAAAAGTGGATACGAAACCTTGTGATTTAATATCAATTATAACCAAATTTTTAGATTTACGCAAAAATATTAAAACTAAAAAAAAAACCCATACTAACTTCTTGAGGGCATGATACTAACCTCAGATCCACAATCTGAATTAGGCCTATCACCATGATCCATAAACATCCTCAAATATGACATCATCATCGAGGACAGAAACATCTAAATCAAGGCACATTGTTTTCACTCATCTGAATTCCAACCATTGTCAAACCAACAAAAGCTCTATACAATGTTCTCATCTCTAAAACATTGTCAAGGGCAAAATGTCCCTAGGAAACCTCCAACAAAACAATGCATTTAATTAAGACAAATATATGTAAGTGAGAACAAAATTACCATTTTATGAACGTTATAACTTGCAACATAGCCAAGACTAGATTTGCAATGTTGACAAGCCCATAATACCTCTAAACCTAAAGACAGGAGAGGGGTCACACTCTCTAAGCAAAATGTTTCCTATAAGAAAATGTTTATATAAAAAAAGTTTAAAAAAATGCAATATAAATTAATATATGAAATATAATAGATGAGGGAAAGCAAAGTCAACAGTTGATATCAAACTCTGTTAACCTTGAGAAATTCCTTAGTCAGACTCTGACTGAGTGGTTGCTCCAATAAAAGATAAAAACCTTATTTCCATTGCTTCTGCTATCTAACCCAATCCAGTATATTCAAACACAATAATTTGGAACATCCCAAATTCAATTAAAGAAAGTACTTCATCCAATGTATATTAAGTTTATTTGATTATCTATCTAGCAAATCAGGTTTAATAGAAAAAAAGATAAACATAGCGATCTCTAGTAAACTTTCAATCATTCCGTGTTAAATATCAAATATTAATGTTGAAATGATAATGTTGTTCATATCAAATATTAAGTTTTTCTCAACTATAATAACCAACTTGTGAAATCGGCAATATGGATGGTCTAACAACAACGAGGAAACCAAAAATAAGCAATCAAATAGTAATAGAGGTGATTAAAAAAAAAAAAGACGAGATAAAGTATATCAAGATATTACTTGTTGACAGTCGAGACTTAAACTAATGAGTGAGAATGTAATCATAGTGAATGAAATACAATCTGCAGTCTGATGCGGAAAAAAATGAGGAAAGAAAAGAAATAGAAATAGAAAAATCAAAATAGAAAGAGACGATACCTGTAGAGTTTTCAGAAGTTTGGGTTCACCCATGGTGTTGAGTTATTGAAGGTGACTCGGGCATGGGTGTGCTTCTTAGATAGTACACACAAACATGGTAAATTAGAAACATGTCCCCAGTCATCTTCAAACATCGTTAACAAATTAAGTTTCTATGAATCCGACTTAGGATTCGTAACTCAATAGATATGTATACTTAGGTAACAAATAAAAATGTGTTTAGAGAGGTGTATTTCTCCTCCGGACTTGATCTGAAAATCGGTATTTTCTCAAAAAAAAAAAAAAAAAAAAAAAAGTGGATTTGACCATAGATTGAAATTGATAATTCTACGATTTGAGTTCTTGAGAAACTTAAGTGATAAAATAAGAACGAATTTCAAATGTAATTCACTGATGAAACTTACTGGAAAATGAAAGTATTTTCAAAGTATCAATTGATCCTTACTGTTTGAAGTGGATGTAATAGAAATGGTGACATCAATTCTTATGAAGCTACAAAAATAGGTAATCAAATCGGACATTTCATCGAACACATGGCGAGAAAAACAAAATACAAATCCAATTAATAAGAAATTCCTTGAATAGAACCAACAATACACTCCAAATGATTCAATATATAGGAAACAAAACTCGTACCTTTAATGGTTTGGAAGTACCCTCAAAACAAAGAACATATTGTAACACCCCGATTCAGGTAAATTTGTATTTTTTACTCAAAGTGAATATTTTTTTTTTGCATTTTGGTCCCATGGCTCCCTTTTAAGAGGGACGTGTGATTTACCTAGTACGTTGGGAGTACTCTTATGTACGCAGCACATACGTGGATGATGCACAAACCCTAATTTTTAGGGTTTGAGCTTTATTTAAGCATCATTATCTCATTGAGACCCCTTCATTCATCAGCATCAATCTCTCAATTAGTCCCTAACAAACCCTAATCCTTTGTATGAGCCTTTTTGTGCTTAAGAGTTCATTTTTGTGTTCTTGAAGGAAGAAGAAGGAAAGGAAATCAACTTGGAAGCTTAAGGAACTTTAGATCCAAAAGCATTTCACCCTCAAGAATCCTTTGGAGTTATAAAGTCTGAAACTTGATGAAGTAATTTCATAGATCTTGTTAGCTTTGAGTTTGTGTTTATATTGGTCCCATAATGTAACGTCCCAAAATTCAAGACTAAAAATTTCTTTTAATAAAGTATCACTTAAAGTAAAATCATCATTTCAAAACATAAACAGAGTATTAGTTTTCAAAATACATGTTCATTATCAGAGTAAAACATTCCCAGGCTGACTAATCTATGGTGTGTGCCATGCGATCATCCCGAGCTCCATCATCCGCTACCGGAAGTACCTGAAACCAAAACTGAAAGCCGTAAGCACGAAGCTTAGTGAGTTCCCCAGATACCACATACCCTACAAACCATTCATAGCCAAGAACCATACATAACCGACTTATCCATAACCAAGTAAGGTGCTATGTGCCAAACATAGTCTTGTCATTATGCTACGGGCCGCACGTGGTCTTCCTGGTCAAGCCTGGGCCGCTCCCTGGGTCTTACAGACAAGTGCCAAGGGCCACCCCCTGGTCTTACAGACAAGTGCCAAGGGCCACCCCCTGGTCTTACAGACATGTGCCAAGGGCCACACCCTGGTCTTCTATGCAAGTATCACAAAGACAACCGTACATACTACTCTACTTAGCTAAACAGCATACAATGTGCCAGAAGCCACCTCCTGGTCTTTCATATCTATAGCATACAATGCGCCAGGAGCCACCTCCTGGTCTTTCATACATATTGCCTAGGGCTAACCCCCGGGTCTTCCTGTCATACATAATAACATACTGTGCGCCAGGAGCCACCCCCTGGTCTTTCATGCATATTGCCTAGGGCTAACCCCCGGGTCTTCCTATCATACATAATAACATACTGTGTGCCAGGAACCGCCCCCTAGTCTTTCATGCATATACTAAATGGGCCGGCATTGGTGCCTTAGACCCATACAAACAGTGAGGAGACTCACCTGATACTGCTGAACTGTTGTTGCTAATCCCTTTGACCGCTACCCGACCACTGACTGAACTCCTGCTCTACTTGCTTCCCGAGCTATCAATATCAAAGCAACACTGAGTCTAACTGACCCCCGAAAGACAACCAAGTCAACTCAGGTCAAAGTCAAAGTCCTGGTCAAAGTCAACCTTCCGGGTCAACCCTACTCGTCGATTCACCCTACTGACTCGCCGAGTTCATAAGTCCAGAGTCCTTCCACTCGCGACTCTACTCGCCGAGTTATCCCCTGACTCGCCGAGTCTACTGATTCCCGATTCCTGTCCTGTCCAACTCACTGAGTCCTTGCTCGACTCGCTGACTCGAGTCTTAACTCGAAGAGTTTGGGGACTTCGCAACCTGACTCGTCGAGTCTAAGAACAGACTCGCCGAGCACACAGCAATCTTCATCCAACTCGTCGATTTGTTCATCCAACTCGCCGAGTTCATGCCTATCTTCATCCGACTCGACGAGTTGTTCATCCCACTCGTCGAGTTCCTCCTCATCTTCATGGTACTCGTCGAGTCCATTCATATCTCCCAACATGCAGAGGGCTTTTGAGTCATGCAGGGACTCCAATCCATAGATCCATACTTCCAAAACTCCATCCCTACGTAAAGTTGCAAACTTTACGTATAACTAAAGAGATCTAGGCTCAAAGCACATTAGGGTTTGGTTCAAGGACACAAGAGCTTCACCAACTACTCATCTCCTGATGCTTTATGACATAATGGACTAACCCAACCATAGATCTGAAATGACAACAACATATCTAAGCCCCTAACCCGATTTGGGTCACAAACAATCATAAAAACCCCCAAATCTCATGACAAAATAGATCTAGATGCAAAGAAGGGAAAATGGCAGCTTAATACCTCCAAGATGAACACAAACTAAAGTAGATCTCGAGCACACACTTCTCCCTTGAAGCAACCTTCTTGATCTTCAAGTTTTCTCTCCAAAGTCTCCTTCCTCCAAAGCTATTTCTCTCAATAATGGAAGCTCACACGAATTATAGGGTTTACAGGTCCTCTGGAGTGATATGGGGGCTGAGGGAGGGACATAACACCCTTTATATAGGATACAACTCCCGGAATTAGGGTTTTCCTCGCACAGACCAGACTCGCCGAGTCGGTCACTTACTCCTCGACCCGGATACCGCTCCGACTCGCCGAGTCCCTCCTTGGACTCGCCGAGTCGACCCCTAAACTTAGGGTTTTCTTCCCTTTCTTGGTCTTCAAAACTTTGGGTGTTACACATAATCTTGGTGTTCATGAATATGGGTTGCTCTAACCAGAAGAGTTGTCCTTTCAGACATTTTTAGGTGTTTCGATTCACAAAAATGTGATCTTGGTTCTTATATCTCTTCCATTCAAGATTTATGATGTCTTAATGGATTATTAAGTTAGGGTTTTAGCTTTTAGATGTTGTTTAGCCATAGAAAGTCATAAAGGTGGAAACTTTATGACTTAGAATGATGTTATGGGTCTAGATCTGAGTTTGGACGTGAGGTATTTAAGGAATAAGTTCTTAATATGAAGATTTGGATTCAGACGGAGTATGTTAGGCGTACCTGTAACATTTAAAAAATCACAATAAATTTAAACTTTTTAAAACAATCCATTTACTGAAAATAAGTGTTTACATAATCATTGTTTTCAAAACATTATTAAAAAACAGAGCCTCCTAAGATCCAATCAATCATAAAATCAAGGATGTGTACAGTCACGCCTTCGCCTTGTCATGGTCCTCTGAAGTACCTAAAACAAAACTAAAACTGTAAGCTGACGCTTAGTGAATTCCTCCAAAGTACCACCACATAACAATAACAAACCACAACATGCAAAAATGAGCAGTCAATCTGACTGGACCGCCTCGCAGGGCCTACAGCCTATCTGGACCGCTCTCCGAGCCTTCGACATGATTGGACTGCCTCACAGGGCCTACAACCTATCCAGACCACTCTTCAGGCCTTTGGCCTGACTGGACTGCCTCGCAGGGCCTACAACCTATCTGGACCGCCCTTGGTATCTTCATCTTCAGCACAAAGCATGAGTGCCTCAACGTAATACACCATCACATATCAACATATACCATACAATCAATAGCTAGCACATATAGGTGGTCATACAGATCTAAATGATCACTACAGAAGTACGGGAATTTATTTGGATATCATCGGATTGAGGTGACTCCTCACTGAGTTTAGCGGGTCGAAGGCACCAATGTGGGCCCATGGTTTATATGTTAGGATGCTAGATGTTTGTGTGACTCTTTCATGTGTTATGTGATGGTATGCTTACCGGTCAAGGCCTGATGAGTATATTATATGCTAGTTATCAATATGTGTTTTTATGTTACCGGGCAAGGCCCGATGCCGAGCGAGGCCCGATGACTGTATGGTATGTTATTGTCTTTGTGATTATCGCATGTGCTAGTATGATTATATGTTTATATGATTATATATGTATCGAGCAGGGCTCAATGTCATGCAGGTCTTGGTGATTGACATATATGTAAATCGAGCGGGGCTTGATGCTAAGCGGGGCCCGAGGCCGGGTAGGACTCGATGTCGGGCGAGGCCCGATGAAGGGAGGGGGACAAGTATGTGTTTATTATGTATGGTATGTGGTATTTTGGGGAACTCACTAAGCTTTGTGCTTACGGTTTTTATGGTTATGGTTTCAGGTACTTCCAGTTAGAAAGGGAAGGGTCTGGTTTGATCGCACCGCATCCACCCATGTTTCTGCATCATCATGATTTTGGGATTGTACTATGATAACTGTTTTCTTATAAAATTACTTTTGAATATTTGGATAAACAGATATTGAATGTAGATTTAAAGATAATTAATGTTTTGGTTGAATTAAAAATGAAATTTTTACCTCATAATTTTGGGTCGTTATAGGTTAATTAGCTATAAAGAGATCTTTTCTCCGGTTGTGAAGATGACTACAATTAGAATGGTTTTGGGTATTGTGTCCCCTAAAGATCTCCATCTAGAGCAGCTACATGTGAAAACAGCTTTTCTCCATGGCAACCTAAATGAAGACATCTACATGGCACAACCATAAGGTTTTCCCAAAGTTGGTAAGGAAAATATGGTGTGCAAACTAAAGAAACATATATATTGTTTGAAGTAGGCTCCAAGGCAGTGGTACTTGAAGTTTGATAGTTTCATGCAAATGAATGGGTACATCAGATGTGAGATGGATCATTTCTATTATTTGAATAAATTCAAATCCTCTTACATCATCATATTGTTATATATTATGACATGTTGATCGTTGGATCCTACATGCATAATATCAACAAGCTAAAGAAGTAGTCAGCTAGTGAGTTCCAGATGAAGGACCTAGGGACTACTAAACAAATATTGGGCATGAGAATAGCTAGGAACAAAATTACTGATAAACTAAAACCTTCATAAGCTAAATACATCAAGAAATTTTTAGAAAGGTTCAACATGGTGGATGTGAAATCTAGAAGTGCACTATAAGGGATTCAGTTAAGAAACTCAAAGAAGCCATCCCCAAAGACAGAAGAAGACAAAGAATATATGGCTAAAGTTCCCTAAGCATCCACAATTGGTAGTTTAATGTATGTAATAGTGTGCACCAGACCAGACATTGCTCATTCAATGCGAGTTATAAGCAAGTTCATGTCAAATCCAAGAAGACAATATTAGGTATGTAGGAGTGAAATGTCTACTATGCTACTTAAAAGGAATAGTTGAGCGTTCCTTATGTTTCAGAAGAAAAAGAGTAGTTTTAGAAGGGTTCACCGATATAGATTTAGGTGGATGTACAGATTCAGGAAAGAGCACAACATGTAATGTGCTCATGATCCAAGGTACATCAATCAGCTAGATGTCAACTTTACAAAAGAATGTTGCTCTTTCAACCACAAAAGTAGAATACACTGCCCTTGCAAAAGCACCGATAGAGATCACATGGTTAAAGAGTTTATTGTCAAAACATGGAAATACAACATGAGAATTGTGTGTTACATTGTGAAAACCAAAGTGTAGTTCACATAGCAGAATCCAATGTTTCACAGTAGAACAAAACACATTCAAATGAGGTATAATTTGATTCGATAGTTAATCAATGAAGGAACTCTAAACTTGAAGAAAATCCTTAGAACGAAGAATTCAGCTAATATGTTTACCAAGTTGGTCACCAATTAAAAGTTGAAGCTTCAAATGGCCTTCCAGAAGTTTGAAGAGAAGGAGGTACTTTAAGGAATGGCAAAAGTTGAATGTCAAATGAAGTTGTTCAAGCCTTCAAGTGGGAGATTGTTGGGTTATGAACTTGTGTCCAACATGGAGCACTTAGAATTAACATGGAGGACTTGGAGTTGTATGGAGCATCAGAAATCAAATGGAGCACTTGGAGGAACATAGTGCATCAGGAATCAACATGGAGCACTTGGAGTTCAGTTTGGAGCATCATGGAGAAGAATGAAGCATCTGAGATGCGTCATGCACTAGATGCATCACTATTGGCACAAGGTGTGCCACCTTTGATCAAGGTGTGCAACTCATGTCCAAGGTGTGCCACCTTTGATCATGGTGTGCTACCGTAGTGCAAGATGTACCACCATTTTGTGCATGTCGTGATCCAGGAGTTTTTTTGATGAGTTATTGAAGCAGGATGTGTCATTCAAGAGCAAGATGCGACATCATGGAGCATAATGTGCCATCAAGGTTCATGGTGTGACATCATGGCTCTTAATGCGCCACTCAGGTGAAATGTTTGCTAGGATGCTCAAGATCGTCCAATGTTGCTCGTAAGAATGAAGATGCTCAAGGAGGATGCTCCAAATGGCATATGCGTCATCATGGCTTATGATGCTCCATCATGTGTATGGTTGATGCTCATGAGGTTGAAGGTTCTAGAAGTGTCCGTATGTCACTACGTGATTAGTTGGAAATTAATGCATCCCCTTAATGGACTAGTTATAGATGGGACTGGCCCATCAGAATTAGGGTTTCCCATGCTTTCCTGTAAATAGGTCCATATCCTCATCATTCTAAATTGCTAATTTTTCAGTGAGAGCTCAAAGTAAGATACAACATTGAGTGCTTGTAATAGTTCCTGAAAGTTAATATGATCCTCTCTCTCTCTCTCTCTCTCTCTCTCTCTCTCTCTCTCTCTCTCTCTCTCTCTCTCTCTCTCTCTCTCTCTCTCTCTCATGGACGTAAGTCATCTTAACCGAACCACGTTAAATATTGGTTCAGTTTTTTATTTAAGTTTTTCATAAGTTTTATTCCGCAAGATTCACCGAAGTTTGTTTGAGATTTGTCTTGAAGTGCTTAACTTGTTTAGTTGTTACCCCCAACAAATGGGTTATGTAAAGATAAATAAGAAGGGGGATGTCTTCCATGATATCTTTAGGCACAACCCCTATGAGATAGTTGTCATATCTCCTGACAAGATTCATGTTTGTAAACTGATTGATGGTGATTGGGTCACTGTTGGATCTCTCGTCCATCTGCACTATAGTAATAAAAAAAATCCTACTTCCCGTAGAAAAGAATCATGTTTGAGTCTATTTTGGCTAGTCTTTTTATAAAATTTAGCAGGTCAAAAAAGATAGAACATATTTACTAAAAATATTGCCTTTGAAAATCTGCATATAAAATAGGGCGGTAGAAAAAAATCAATAAAGCCATAATTGAAGCTGTGAATGAGGAAAACCACATGATCGTGTTCAATGTAGTTGGAGAAGCTTGAAAAAAGTATACCCTATCCAACTTCTTGTATGTACTCGCTCCGCAAGGTGCTCAAGAACATAGATGCCCATAGGCCATAGCAGCACTAAGTAGCTCTTTAACCTCTAATAAACAAATGAAATGGAGGGAAGTTTTTAATGTTTTTCCAAATGTTTGAATAAACTACATATGTCAACGTTGAATAAAGAGAGAAAAATTAATGTGATGGTGTAATTTTTACACAGAATCTAACCTCCATTTGCAATTTCCAAGTACCAATTTCTAATCTAAAATCCAAACACACGAAAATCACAGTTTACAAACAATCTAATTTCCTAAGCTACCAAAGAAGAAGTTGGTTTGTAGATCAAATTTATAGCAAATACAATAAAAAATCAGGATCCATTTTCCTTCCCATCAAGGCTAAAATATCTAAATTCTCATATACCCATACGTGCTAAAACTCGGTTTCAATCTACCTCCAGGCTCGTTCGTAGGGGTATTACTTCATGTCCATTTAGTAGCTTCATTACAAAAAGTATTATGCAGTGGAGCCAGATAATGTCTTTGTCGCGTTTCTCAAAATATCATGTACATTAGTTGAAATATAAAAATACTTGAATAGTTAGTTATATAAAGTTGGAATAATTTTGAAAGATGCTAACTTAAATGGAAAATTAGTTTTCCATTTGATGTGTTTCAAAAAGCATACATAGTGAACTTATTTATAGTAGGTAACAACCTAAAGATAGAATAATGAAAAAAACTTTACAAACTATTAATACAACTAAGAATGACTTGTAGAATAAAGAAACTAAAACCACTACCTTTTATACCTGTAGAAATGCATCGAAATATGACATGCTAGTCGTTGAATCTGTTTTTGGGTCGGCCCCAAAGTTTCTTGTAGTTTGGAAAAGTAACCCATGTTTTATGGATCAAAACTTGCAAGGAGAAAAGTTATGACATTGTTTGGTCATGAATAAAACTATTGGATTGGTCCATGTATATTAAGCGGGAGTTTGGATTAACTTATTCGTTTATTTATGGTGGGAATAAGCAATAAACAATACATAAGGAGGGAGATGCTTATTAAAATTAGCTTATTTAGCTTATTCCTAACACAATAAACTGATTTTTAAAGATTTTATCCAAACAACTTAGCTTATTATGATGAGAATAAACAATAAACACTTTCTTTTTTTCCTATCCAAACGCCCCAACTCTAAAAATGACAGCCACTTGTCCTCGTGCATCATGATCCTATAAGTTTTTACACAACAAGTCAACAATACCATAGCAAAACCTTTAACGAATTCACTACTCTTCCACTCCAATCAAATCAAGTGTTGTAATAATAAACAAAAAGGGGCAAAAATGAAGCCATAAAAAACAAATAACATACAAAGAAACCCCCCTCTTAAAACCTTTAACGGAATGCACACAACACAACACATCACATCACACAAGACATACAAATATACAAAAGATTGATTCACAGCCAAAATGAACATCTCATCTCATCATTGCTAGTCCTGGATAGGAGCTCCCGTCCTGGCTTGTGATATACGGTTTGCATATATCGTTACTAACCGTAACTGTGTACTGTTGAGTCCTTCCAAATATGGCAAAAACCCTTTTCCAAGCATTATGTAGATATCCACCAAACAGAAAACAACAGTCTGCCACCACCAACAACAAACAAACAAATTAATTACTAATTATTTTAAACACATTACTTTGTAATTTGTAAATAATAATATTTACCTTGCGGACATCGGCACTCTGATTACCAAAAGCATCAAAAAGAGCAGGCAAAAAGGAATCTAATTGACCCATTAGTTCCTCCTGTGAAAGCCTACCCACAAGCTGTGTCACAAAAACAAAACAAAATCATTTTATGCAACTCTTTCCTTAACTGCATTGCTGCTTTTGGGTTTCATCAGAAATTTCTACCTTTGTCAAACAGTTTATACACGCAACAAGAGTTTTCTCATCTTCAGTAACCAATAATGGAACGATAACCTACAACCTCACAACATAAAAGTTTAATGCATAGAAATTCCTATAAAAAAAAGAAAACAAAACATTTTTGCAATCCGTACAATAACTTACACTTAAACATCTGAATGGATCATACTGAGAAAAAACAACACTTAAACAATGTTCTGCTTCATTTGATACCTAACATTGCATTTCAGTGGAAACATTATAAATAACAATTCTCCATCAAGACAAGTCAAATTTTGATGATGAAAACCTACTTTTGGGATTGTATCTTTCGTAAGATGTAGTAACTTTTCGGCTACAATCTCAATAGAATCTTCCATGCCATCTTTCTGGAGATAACATTGGAAGAAAAACTTTAAATGTGTCACAAAAAACTTGAATTATATTTAGTATATAGCAACACAGCATGAAAGATTAAAAGGCTTACCTGATTCTTCAACATTTCCGATATTAACAACAGAGCAAGCTCCCGAATCGATGGATCGGTGTCCTCCAAAACCTCAAGTATCACCATCAAAATTTGATTGAAATACTGCAACCAAATACATCAATCAAACAAACATAAATATATAAATATAATTATTTTTATCAGTATGTGCATTCGATGTGTACCTTTGTCCATACGGAGGAATCATTGGCAACAGAAGCATCAACCAACTGTTGTAAGGCAGTGCGCTTGGTTGTTGTAGAGCATTCATCAGTCCCATTAGAAATCTAAGCAGACCAATAACAATGTAAGTTATCAAGGTTAAATTTGTAAATATTAATAAACTCGAGAACCACAACTCACAAGATGAAGGATTTGAGGGATGCTTGGTCTTGTATCAGGGGAAGAATTGATCTTCAAAGCTGCAAGTTTTGTGACATTAAGTTCCAAATCAGTTGGACCCTCAATATCAACCTGTCGTCCATTGAAACGCGGTGTTGAAGCAGCCTCCATGTCTAAACTTTCTGACATCATGGAACTAGCAACATACTTTGCATCCTTAGAAGAAAGTGCATTGCCATTATTGGAATCAAGACTTTGATACAGATTATCATCACTTCCATCATGTCTTACAATCTGTGTAGATGCTTCTAGACCAGAACCCCATTTCTTACCACCATCACTACTATCAATAGAACTACCAGAATACCTTGCAAACAATGGAGTCTTTTTAGTACTAGTAACCTGAACATATCCTTCTTCAGAAGAGGTCCCAACAGCATCATACGGATCATAAGATTTCGCGCGTTGTGATCTGTCTTTCTTCTGTTGTAAATAATTCATCAAATCCACTTCAATCCGAGGCGTATGTTGCTTCAATGCACGTCTCAAAGAATTCTGTTCTTCAACCGATAAACTAAGGATATAATTCAAAACAGAAGTCGAATCGAAATGAGAGTAAACCGATATAATACACGTTGTAGCCGCTTCTTTGAGTTTTGTATTTTTGTCATAAACCAATGGAGCTAATTTAGCAAGCCATAGTTTCAAAATCCCGCTATTCCCAGCACCTTCTGAGTTTCCCGCATGTTTGTTAAACGCAATAATAGCAAATTCAATCACAGCAAGTTTCGCTTTCGGGGATCGTTGTTCGTCTAATGACCTGAGTAACGCGGGTAAAAGTGAATCCACACCGTAACTTTTCCCGACAATTTCTAAAGTTGTTGAACACGGTTGTCTAACTAACTCCTTTGGATCGATTAGCCGGGAAAACACGTGTGGTAATATTCTCTCCATGTAACTTTCGAAAGGCTTTCGACAAGCAGGGATGATGTCAGCGAGTGTTGTTAACGCGGCTTGTGCGACTTTATGGTGAGGGTCGTCTAAGTGTTGGAAGAATAGCTTCATGACTTTCTCAAAACTTTGTGTGACTTCTTGAACACCTTTTGGTCCTTGTTGGAGTAGCGAGTGTAAATAGTTGAAAGCCGCCACCCTGGCGTTCCAGTCTGAGCTGGAATTGAGACCGGAGCTTAACGCGTCGTTAAGAGAAGATGGCCCGTCTGTATAGCTTGACATCTCTCCGGGTGAGAATTGGCTCTCATCGAAACTCCTTCGTCTGTTTGATGCCATTCTCCCAGGAATATTCTTTCTTGAAAGTGGTCTTTGAAAATTGGGGACGTGACTAGTATTATGTGAGTATTCTGAATAGTGTCTAGTGTCTGTATGATGCGAGTTGACTGATCGTCTGGCTTCTCTGATATCATTGTTGTCTTCGAAAGAGCTTCTTTCAGAGCCTCGTCTTGTTGTGTAGGATGAAAGTGATGAAAAGTTTTCATGTGTGTTTGTGGTGTTATTACCACTGCGATACGGGTGCTTGGAAGAATCGCGTGAAGCTTGGATTTGAGTGATGATGTCTGATAAACCCAAGCCACCGTTTCGGTTGTTGCCTTTTGAGATACCAGAAGTAGAATCTAAAGATAAAGAGGTTGCGAGGCTATTGGAAGCAGGGGCTGCAAGAGGGTATGGTGGGTCACGAGATGAAGGTGGGTCCACTCCTGTACTAGGACCAATAGATAAAAAACAAAATTAGCCATTCCAAAAATAAATATAACATAATGATAATTATAGCATGTTAAAATGATGAAGGATGATGATTTGAATCAAAACTTATACCAAGATCGAGACTTGATGATCGAACTCTTCCGGAATCTAAGCCTCGAAGCATGCTTTCAATGGCAGTGACCTTCTGTTTGCTGGCATGTAAGACGCTTTCTAGGCTGCGTTCAGGGGCCTTGCTCATGGATTTTGGTTGTGATGAAAAAAGGGAGGATGAGAGAGAAGGTGAGGGTGCAGAAGGTAAGCTTGCGTTTCTGTCCATTGCAACGATTGCTGAAGTTCCATATCCTGATAGAGTTGAAGTACTGTTATTATGTGATGATGTTTGTGGGGTCCTCTCACGAACTACAGGTGATGCATGTCGCCTGTGCATACCCCCGTCCTCGTCATTTATTATCTGTGCATAAAAAAAATATATTATTAAATGATGATGATGGTTCGTCTTATTTGGGAAAAGACATACATACCCTTTGAATAACAGGATCAAACAATGAAAACAATCGACGCGAACGATCAGGCCATGTCTTGGAGAACATTCTGTAGCATGCTCTAGCAGTTGCCCGCACCTGTTCAGTTCCCAACACGTGTTAATTACTTGTAATAATAATAGTAAAATAACAAGAACAAGAGACTTAAAAAAAAAGACCTCGCTCATTGCATCTCCCACACAGCATTTAATAAGGTCTTCATACAGATCAGCTGAACGTTGTATCTCAGGAGCATCAGCCCAATACTCCAGTATCAATAAAGCATACTCACAGCATCTGTAAAATTGAAATGTGATGATATTAGCAAATAGTAATATATGGTCTTGAGTCTTGACTGAATCAAGGTTAAAAGAGGGAATTGACACCTGGCACGAAGTATCGCACTGCGGTCATGTTTTGCAGTGTCAGCAACACGAGGCAGTATCCGGGCAACTTTGCAGTTACGCAACATCTGGAAAAAGATGTGTGTAAGAAGAAATAGAATGCAGAAAATGAATATATAATAGAGGTAAATAGATACCGTTTTTATGCAGTTGTCTGCTGACTCTGCAATTACAAGAACAGTGATCACCACAAGTTTGAAAAGGACCTGAATGTCAAATTATGTGTCAGAAAGGTATTGGGAAAAGAAAACTATAGCTTCTTTCAAAGAAGAAAGATAAGTCTGTATTACTCACAGGAATGAACATCTCTGCACATGACTCAAAATCTCCCAAAAGCTCTTTAGATAGAAAGTTCAGTAAGTGGCAAGCCTAGCACACACATTGTAATAAAAAGGTTAGAATGATTTACAGCTGGAGATCAAGATGATTCAGGTAAAATATTACAATGCATGCTATACCTGCTTAACTATGCTGGACCTTCGATCAGCTAACTGTGTGCTTAGAGGACCAACAAGTTGTTTTAGAAGGCCACGGAAACATGGATAATCAATTGCACCTGGTGTGGCAATTGACAAATGAAAGGAATATCAGTCAGAGTCTACTACAAGTTTGTGTTGTGTTGAATATTTTTAAAAGGAAAATATGAGTAAACTAATACATACCTCCAATGACAAGGCCTTCAAGTCTTTGCATGGCTCCAATACGAACAGACCAATCTTTCTCAGGAACAAGGATTGAAGCAGCCTTCTCAAACTCACGGATCAGCTCCTTCTCTGAATACACTTTTATTGGGTCTACAGGCTTTTCAGTGACATCACTATCCCCTAGAAAAGAAAACAACGAAAAAGGGAAATTACTTGCATTGAACCTATAAACATAAGCTAAATATATATATGAGAATGACTAACTAACCTCCAAAAAGGGAAACTTCACGAGAGGAAGCCTTGGCTTTTGGGCTGCTTCTTTTGGGATTATGGTTAGAAGACTTGGCACCAGTAGGAGGATAAGTATTGACTCGTATTTCTGAAGGACGTTTTGGTTCAATTCTTTCTAATCTGGCATTGATATCTTTTACCTGAAATCATTTCAAGTCAGTGTGTTGAAGAAAACATAAAGAGATATGAACTGTAACAGTAACACTAGCTCTAACATAATCACCATTGATGATGGAAGCTGATGGCGATGGAGTTCTTCACGGAATTGAGGCCCAATTTGAGCATACATCTCCTCGATGCATAAAATAGCGGCTTCTCTCACACCTGGATTAGGGTCGTATAACATCTGTAATATCTGATCACATGAAGATAAGAGAGGGGAGAGTGTAGGCATTAGTATGTTTTTTTTTTGCATGTTGTAAACAGTGAAACTAAAAGCCACATATGAAACAATAGAAAAGAACATACAGGAGGAAGAATAGCACGTTGCAGGGGTAGCTCTGTAGATGCAAATAGACCAATGGCAGATGTCACAGTTCTTGCAAACTCTTCTCTAACTCTCCAGCTTTTGTGAGTCCAGGCATTAGATCCAGCTCTTTCCACAATAAGAGTTGGAGATGAAACCTGCACCACCACCAACATGCAAGCTAGTAAGCTTTTCAGCTAGTTGCACCCATAAAAAAAAAACTTTGTACAACCAATCTAACTACAATGAGATCACTGAAAATAAAAACTATATAAATACAAGGCTGAGCAATGACACATTCATTAAGGGTAGGCCAAAAGTAAATAAACTCAATTTGAGTAGGCATCTACAAACTGAGCAAACAAATCACAGTTAAGCTCAATTCATCCTAAAGAATATACCCCTAAGGCTGTAAAGACAGAAATTTCATGTAAAAAGACTCATACAGGGTAACAGGGACTATAATGGCATTGTAATTTGCCATCGGTATAGTTGAGCTTGAATGCTTAATGTAATTGATAAGATCATAGAATGCCTAGGGAAGATATTAACGATAATCTGCCAATCCGATTATTTTAATGGGTTTGTATAAATATATAATAACTCCTTCATGAAAAGAAAGCCATGGGTTGAGTCACACAAATGCTCTCTAGCAAAATGCAAGGGAAATGCAGCACATAAAGACTTCCCTCCAAATCCTTGTAAATCCGATAAGTTTGTGTGTCCAAGTTGCCCTTTGTACACTCCTTTTAGGAAGTACTACATTAAAATCCTCAGTCTTTTATGGATAAAGGCACAATGTGTTACCAACGGACTACAACTTATGCAAGTCGTGTTGGGCAACATAAGAAACTCAATTTGGGCCCACAGGTAATCGCAAGGCCATGACACCCCATATGACTTGCAACAAGTGAACCGAATGCACTTCACAGTTTCAAATGTAAGATCCCCCAGGGCAATTTGTAGATCATGAACAAGATTGATGTAAATACTACTCCTGATTTAAATCAGCACATGCTTGTAATAAAATTAGGACATTGTGACCCAATCACTAAATATAATATAATCAACTCAAAATAATCAGATATCGGCCTTGCTAGCAACAAAGTGAAGAAAAAACCAAACTTGTACCAAAAATTAACCGGAAATAGTATCTAATGACAAATGACTGCCAAAGAAACCTGATTCTGTAACAAATTACGGAAATTGAAATTATCAATTCCCACTGTAAACCTTCAGTAGAAAATTTTATCTTTTGATCCATATCAAGACATGAGAAATGCAGACTCGAAATACTTGGACATAGCAATCCATAAGAAACACACAGATGGCTTAGAACCAATAGTTCATCATCTAATCGATCTCTCTTCTAATACTCTACCCGAGAGTCCCACAATTACAAATAAGAATTCAAGATATATAAGTTCGATCACCAAAAAGAGCTGTTATAAATACCCAAAGCATGAGTGAAAAACAATTAAATCTCACTATAAAGTGACAGTAAAAATACACACACCGACACCTTACCTGCATGAGAGTGAGCAAGAGGCGTCGAGCCGCATCGCGAACGGGCTGCTTAGCATCGCCGAGACGCTCAACAGTAGCAGGAACTAGGGCATTGAAATGAAGTTTCAAGTGTTCACCGGAAAGAACCGCAGCAGAATCAAGAGCCTGTAAGCCCCCTTGCGAAACCCTAAAATTGTTATCTTTCAAGAGATCTAAGCAACAATCGACAAGAGAAGTAACTTCCGAAGACGATAAACTCTTCCTCGAAGCTTCTAGAAGTTCATGAAGCCTCTCTACTCCAGCCATTCTCTCTTTCGTGTCCTTGGCGCGTGCCATTTCGAGAGCCTCCTCCATTGCACAGGGGCTTGATTGAGAGCCACGGATCTAATCAGATCCACGACGCCTGTCGATTAATATAAGGAGTCTATGTGACCGGAGCCGAGAGACGGTGGTGGTAGTAGTTGGGTAGTGACGGAGACAGCGGGGAGAGAGAACTGTGAAAAGCGTAGCTGGATCGACGGACCAGATACTATATAGAGAGCGTGTGTCAGTGTGTATGTGTGAGAGAGAAAGAGAGTGATGTTATTTATTTATGTACAGTTTCCAATAACTTCCTGCTGGGTTTTCTTTCTTCTCCCAGTTTATTCCGGACAAAATAATATTTTTTTATACTATACATAATAACAACAATACAAAATCGTTAACGACTTATGTGAAAAATAGTAGAAAGTGTAGGGTCAAGCATTTTTAACTTAAGTCCGTGCAATAAGAAAATAGTAACAAACTATATATTCAGATGTATTTGGTCTTTAGCCATTTTTTATAATAAGTTATAAGTTAGTAAATTATATTTTTATCTGGTAATTATCGGGTTTTTTTTGCTAACTGTATCATTATAAAAGCACACATACTTGCATAATGGTCACCGGATATTGACGACCCAATGTGTTCATTCGCTACCGACGAGTATACCGCCTCTCTTTGGTGTTGAACAAAAGTAATGTTAGGTTAAGAAGAAACGATAAAGAAAATAGATTTGAGGAATACGAAGAAAAAAACATAATCGAAAATCAAAATCAAAGCACACAAAACATAAAGATTTAAGTGGTCCACACTGTCTTGCGATAAGCTACATCCACTGTTGAACTAGAGAGAGAAAAAAATATTTCACACATGCTTTTTATGCTACAATGTCACAGATAAGACCATCAAGATTTGACCTAAATATCTAAAAGGTTGAGGCCAACTGAGGAAACTCTCACACACACACAATTAAAAAAAAAAAAAAAAAAAAAATTGTTCCCCCCAAAAAATTTCAAATTTCATGATAAGTCTTCATATCTAACAATTTTCCATTTTGAGGCTTGATCATCATTTAGCTACCAACCAAGTATGCAACACACTCTCTCTCTCTCTCTCTCTCTCTCTCTCTCTCTCTCTCTCTCTCTCTCTCTCTCTCTCTCTCTCTGTGTGTGTGTGTGTGTGTGTGTAACACTTGGATTTGGGTATGTTCCTTTTTAGCCCTTTGTATTTAATTATTGCATTTTGGTCTTTGGAGTAGTACGTGGGGCGTACCATTGGGTACGCTTAGCGTACCAGCTGAGAAGCTAGTACGAGGGGCGTACCACATGGTACGCTTAGCATACTAAGTGGGGTTGATCGCGGGACCGAGGCCTCGTACGTTAGGCTTACGCGGATTTCATTGTGCTTACGAGAGGTTAATGAAACCCTAATTCTAAGGTGTTGCACCTAGGAGTGTTCATAACCAGATATCCGAATTTTCGGATACAGATACGGATACCAATTCGGGTATCCAAAAACACATCCTTATTTTTTGTTATTGTAAAAATGTAAACCATTTGAAAAATAAAGTAAACCATTATAAGAAAACTTATGTATTAATAATTGTCTGAATAAAGCTTCCTAAAGCATCAATTCCCATGAAATAAAAAATACACGGTTACAATACAGATATAAAGTTTAAAGTTTAAACCACAAATTATAAATCTAAAGTTTAAAGTTTAAACCACAAATTACAAATTTAAAGTTTAAGTTTTAAACCACAAATTAACAATTCCTAAAACATCAACTGTTCCACACTTCCACCAAGGAACCAAAAAGCAAAAAGCACTTCAGCTAATAAAGCATCTTTCCATAAACATTCTATTCATCTTCATTCTAGCATTCATTGTCCAAAAAACAATCAGGTATGTACAAGTAAACAATGCATTGTTTGGATTAACTGTGCACATTTTTGCACTCTTTTAACATTTAAAAACCAATAAAGTAAGTTGTTATTTTGGGCAAGAACATATATAATTTGGACATATATAAATAAAAAAATTTGGTTAGTTACCTTCTTCAAACATGAAAGAATAGTTACCTTCTTCAATTATAAATCTGAAAGTCCCCATTAATTTGATCATGGCAGAAACATAAAACCAAAAACTAGAAGTTAAACATAAGTACAAACATAACCCGGACATAAACATAATTAAAACAAAATATGAAAAGCGATAAACATTAATCAATTCATACCCAATCTTTCGGTTAGTTCATCAACTGTTTCATCAATTATGATGGCAGGTTGCTCCATGGTCAAATCTTTCAAACATGTGAATGAAATTAAAAAGAAAAGATACAAGCAAATATATGATTGGAATTTAAGACTAGCATTCTTCTTCCATTTTCTCTACTTCAAGTAATATGTCATCAATATTAATGGGATAATGAGACTCTCGTACCTAATCTTGTGTGCAAGCTAATGATTCCACCATTTTAGAAGTTAAACATGTTCGAAAAGCATCAAGCACTCGTCCTCCGGTGCTAAAAGTCGACTCGGAGACAACCATAGAAATCGGAATAGCAAGCATACCACGGGCCATCTTTGCAAGAGCAGGATATCTACATTGTTAAACCTTCCACCATGTCAATATGTCAAAATTGACGTCCGTAGGTTCACGATCTTCACTTAGATATTTATCTAATTCTGTTTTTTTCACAATTGTTTCAGAACTCCCCATTGTCATTTCAAACCTTTTGGTCATAAGTTCCTCAATATCCATGACTACACCGTGCCTTCACATTGAACTAGGACTAGCATTAGAAGTAAAAGATGACACCTCTTTGTAACACTCTAAAAATTCAAGCCAATTTAAACTTTTCAAAAACAACCCAATTTCATTAAGTTATTACAAAAAGATTTTCAGTACAATTATTATCAGAGTCTTCCCAGAACCATATCATAAAACATAATCATGAGGAACAGTACGATCACGCCTTTGCCTTGCCACGATCTCCTGAAGTACCTGAAACATTTAAACCACAACTGTAAGCCCGAAAGCTTAGTGAGATACCCCCAAAATACCAACCACATATATCGGGCCTTCAGTCCACCTGGTCCACCCTCCGAGTCTAGCCATATACATTGAGTCTACAGTGTGATTGGTCTGCACGCACCGGGCCTTCAATCCACCTGGTCCACTCTCTGAGTCTACAGTATGACTGGTTCGCCCGCACCGGACCTTCAGTCGGCCTGGTCCACTCTCCGAGCCTCGGCACGTCTGGTCCGCCCTCGTGGGGCCTACAGCCTATCCGGACCGCTCGCTGGGCCTTCGGGATAACCGGTCCGCCCTAGGTATGTTGGCCTACATCACAAAGTAGGACCCGCCTAAACCCATCCCCAGTCCAACAGCCATGTGCAAATAAACATACAATCATATAACAATTCGCATCCAATCAAACCGATCTGGCAGATCACATAACATAACATCATCCTAACCAGGATACCGACCTAACCGGTCCCTAGCATAGCATCATCCTATGTACCAGGATACCGACCTTAACCAGGTCTCTAACATATACCATCCTAACTACCAAGATGAAAACAAAGTAAAGCAATAACATAACAACGATACCCAGATTACAATCTGATAAAGGGCCGACCTTGGTGCCTTAGACCTTGTTGATATAGTGAGGATAACTCACCTCGCAATTGCTGACTGAAAAGATAAGATCACGTTACTCCAACCTCTGACACGAACTTCACCACTGATCAATAACCAAAACACTGAACTCAATAAATACCAAAATACCCCTGGAAGACAACTGGTCAATCACAAGATTGACTCCACTCGCCGAGTCCCCCGCTGACTTGTCGAGTCCCACAACTATGAGTCTATTGGCACTCAACTTACTGAGTCATTCCTTGACTCACCGATTCACAGCTCAACCAGGAAAGGTTAGGACCTCACGACCAGACTCGCCGAGCCCAAGAACAGACTCGCCGAGTCCAAGTCTATCTTCAACCAACTCGCCGAGTTGTTCTTCCAACTCGTCGAGTTGCTGCCTATCTTCATGCAACTCGCCGACTACACCCATGTGACTCGCCGAGTACCACTAACTCTTAACCCATATAGAGGCTTTCCAAGCCATGCAGGGTCTCCAATCCATAGATATACTCTTCTACAAGCCATCCATCATGTAAAGCGGCAAACTTTACGTGAATCCAAGGAGATCTAAGCATAATAAACTCTAGGGCTAGGGATTGGGACTAAAAGGCTTCATCAACAACTCTTGAACAGGGACTTTATGCTCTTTTGGATCATCACTACACTAGATATGAGCTAACAACCTCCAAACTCAAGATAGCACTAGATATACTCCCAAAAATCCCACAATGATAGATCTAGATGGATAACAGCTCAAACAACGAATCATTACCTCAAGAGAAGACTCCAACAGAAGAATAAGCCAAAGCCTTGCAAAGCCCCTTGCTCCAAGCCTCTTAATCTTCAAAGATCTCTTCAACAACACTCCTTCAAGATCCAATTGCTCTCTAATTCTCTCACAAACGAATATTAGGGTTTCTGGACTTAAAGGGAGAGTAAGAGGTTAGGGAGAGGGTATTATGTTCTTTATATAGGGCTCAACCCTTGGAATTAGGGTTTTCTCCACACAGCACCAACTCGCCGAGTCCAACCACCGACTCGCCGAGTTGGCTATTTAACACGCGACCAGAATCGCGACCCTACTCGCCGAGTCCACCCATGGACTCGCCGAGTTGACCATCCACATTTTCATTTTGAACCCTGAACTTGCACTCCTAAACTCGGGATGTTACACTCTTCATCCTTTTATTTTTGAGGCATGGAAGAATTGTAGAGATTGAACAAGGCACTCATGTTAAAATCTAGTTTTGAAATAAAACTCTCCGCTCTCTCGAGTTCAATGCATATCTTCATATAACTCGTCGAGTTGACTATGCGACTCGCCGAGTCCCTTCAGCCCTTTAACCATTTAGACACTTTTAAGCCATACCAAGGCCCCAAATTGCAGATCCAACTTCCTTAGGCATGCTTATCACGTAAAGTTACAAAATTTACGTGCATGCAAGGCTTTAAGACCCTAAAATGGTACAACTAAGCTTGCAATGAAGTCACATCCTTGGAGGAAGGCTCATAGTAGACAAGGCTGATGGCTTTATGAATCTAGAAGCCAAGGGGAGTCCAGATCTAAAGTTACAACTTCAGATATTGGCTTAAACACAAGAACCCTTTCATAAACTCATGCACAAAAGGGTTTAAGACAAAATGAGCCAAGGGAAAAACGAATTAATACCTTCAAGAGAGCCCTTTCTGATGCAGAATTTGAAACCCTCAAACTCTTGCTTCAACTAGCTTGCTTCCCAAGTGATTCCTTCACCAAAACCTCCCTCCAAGCTTAAACCTCCAAAGAATACACACACACTCGAGTTAGGGCCTTTCTGGACTCTCAATGGAATGTAAAGAGGCCAAAGGAGGCTTGTGCTTCTTTAAATAGGGTGCAAAACCCCGGGATTTAGGGTTTCATCTGCCAGCTCCTACTCGTCGAGTCCCTTCTTGGACTCAACGAGTAGGTCACTAAAACACATGGACCAACCCGCTGCTACTCGACGAGTACGGCATCCAACTCGTCGAGTAGACCCAAAGACTAAAAAGATTAAACATAATTCAATACCTGAGAATCGGGGCGTTACAGTCATTTTCGATAAGCAAAACGAAACACAATATCTAGTCAACGAGTACAACTATTGTTATTTATTAAATAAATAACGGAATTCAACTAATTACGTAAAAATCGGTTAGTATTCTAGTCATACGCATCTTCACCGTACCTATATAATAGTGTACGCTTAAAGTCTTGTAAGAGTTATAACCAGAGTCTCCTGGAGGGAGAGCGAGAATTTGTGTATAGATCTATACGGGGTTGACACCTCGCACCTTCTTTGTTCACTACAGCTAGACCGGCTAGTCTAGGGTGACAAATGTCTTAAACAAAACCAACACCTGAAGAACGTCTAGACAGACTGTAACGCCCGTAGATCCGGGCTAGTCGATTTAGAGATAATAAGGGTCGAAAATGACTTTTCGACAAAAGATTATTTAGAATAAATAATCTTAACCAAGTTGTAGAATATTTCTCAACGGTTCCGTAAATATAAAGAGCGCCAAAATCTGAGTTATAACGAAGAAGTTATGGCCCGTCGAAGTTTTACGGCAAAACCGGCACTGCACCGGGAGACGTAAATAATGAATTTACGATGAAGGACTTTTTAGCCTTAGTAATCTAAACAAAAGTCGTAGAATATGATAAACTGAGAGCGTCCATAAAAAGAACGCCCAAATCTGACTTCGTATGAGGAAGTTATGATTTTTCTAAGATTTAGCATAGCGGTGCACAGCCCGAAAATTCGAATGTTAGATCGGTTGATTTTCAGCCAAAACAATCTAAATAAGAAATGAAGATATTTTTAATAGGATTTAAATGATAAAAATACATTAAAAAACGGAGCTCGTATGCGAAAGTTATGGACGAAACTTAGTCTCTACTTTTTTAGCGCGACAAATTCGATACAGTTTTGTAAATCCGAGATAGAATGAGAATTAGCCAACGAGTCTAAATGAAACTTGTAGTACTCGTAAATACCAACACGTGGATATAAATATCGACAAAAACGGAGATCGTATGCGAAAGTAATGGACGAAGCTTAGTCTCTACTTTTCGAGCGCGGCGAATTCGATACAGTTTTTGTAAATATGAGATAGAAGGAGAATTAGCCGACGGGGTCTAAATGAAAGTTGTAGTACTCGTAAATACCAACGCGTGGATATATATAACGTATAAAACAGAGCTCGTACGCGGAAGATACGGACGAAGCTTAGAGACTACTTTACTATAAAACTCCTACAAATACAAGAGTGAACTCATATTTTCTTCACACCATAAGCCTCTCTTTCTCTCTCTAACTTCTCTCTAGCCTCCCTAAACCCCTCCCAAGTCTAGGGAACCTCTCTAGCACGAGAAGAAAGCCCCGGAGCGCCCGACGGCTCCGAGAAGAAAAGCTTTCGGCTCGGAAACTTTGCTCCAGCGAAGTCTGGTTTTTAATAAAAACCCGCTGTAAGTGAGCTACGCGTATGCTATATTTAATATAGCTTTTATTTAATTATAGTAACATTGTTCACATAGACAGCAAATATTCAGATAATGTGCACACATAGCACGTAGTTTATATAAAATACTTCATATATATGTGTAAGATGAAAGTAACTATGCACTCACTTGAGAAGGTGGTGACTCGGTACTCGGACAGCGCTTCGTTTACTTTAAAATAATTTCCTTCGACGAAACCTAGTATTATTACCACTAGATTTTAGTCTAATATTTACCGTGACTAATTATTAGTCTTATTATTATTATATAAGTGTTTAAACAATACTTTCCAACCACTATGTACAGACAGGGGCCAGACATAAAACACCGGAGGGCAGGACCATTTTGGCATATAGCACTTCTTAAATCCAACAACCCTATGCGGCCCTTTAAACCAGATTCCCCGTATCGCGAGTAGTTAAAAAGATATTATAACGACACTTATATAAGTCATAATAATAGCTAAAATATTTATTATAAATTTATAATAACAATACTAATTTTAAATATAAACTATATTTAAAATAGGGTAAGCATAACTTACTTACAAGGGGATTTTAGCTAGGAGTCGGGCTCTGTAGGGGCAGAACTTCGTCGCTGAATCTTTCTAAGAAAGATTCGTGCAGCGCTTCAACGCTCACCTTACTATACTAAAACTACAGAAAGAGAAGTCGAATCACGAGAGACCGAAATGCTCGGGGGATAAGGAGAGAAAGACTCTTGAATCAAGAGAATGGTGCAAGAAATATGAGAGCCCAAGCCTCTTATTTATAGTAATTGAATTTATAAAAACTACCCCCCATAATTACTTAATGACCTTATAGTTATATAAACAACTAAACACCCCTTTATAATACTATTTTAAATAAATTTAAAGATATTTGTACTAAACTAATGTCGAAAGAACTCAACATTAGTCTTATAATGACCGCATCGTCGATACCTTTCTAATGATATATACATATGTATATATATGTGTACGTATATATGATTTATACTTTATTTTAATACGTAAATATGCTATTATAATTTGTAACTCGTTCATACGAACTCCGTTTTTGACGTTCTTTATATCCATGCGTAGGTGGAGACGCACTCTACAACTTTCGTTTAGACTCCTTCGGCTAATTTTGAATTTATTTTTAAAGTTATATTTTTAACAGGCCGGGACAGGATTGGTCTGTTATAATCTCATAACTTCTTCATCCGATGTCCATTTTCGTCTGTCTTTTTATTATTACGCTACTAATAATGAGATCTTCAATTCTCGTTTAGGTTGTGTCGGCTAAAAATCGCTCGATCTAATATTCGAATTTCGGACTGTACACTGCTAATCCGAAACTTCGAAAAATCGTAACTTCTTCATACGAAGTCAGATTTGGGCGTTCTTTTTATCGAAGTTCTTAGTTTAACATATTCTACGACTTTCGTTTAGAGCGCTAAATCTAAATCTCGCTCTATCATAAATTTACTATTTACGCTTCCCGGCGCCGTGCCGGTTCCGACGCGAAACTTCGACGGGTCATAACTTCTTCGTTATAACTCGAATTTCGGCGTTCTGTATATGTACGGAAACCCTGTGACATCTTCTACAACTTGGTTAAGATTATTTATTCTAAATAATCTTTTTGTCGAAAAGTCGTTTTCGACCCCTATTGCCTCTAAATTGACTAGCCCGGATCTGCGAGCGTTACATACAGGGTGCGGTGCATGCAATCAACCGAGCTCAAATAAGTTTTCCCAAAATACCCATACATGTTATATGTTATGATTTGATCTGTGAATTTGTGAATCACATGCTAGTTAGGGATAATGATCTGCTCAATTTACATGATAGAATGGTAGGAAAGATGCCTTTTTATGCCTATTATATGAGCCTGTAGACTTACATGCTAGTACTGATCGGTCAGTGATAGGATGACCTAATTAGGTTATGCTTGGTTTTGGTCACTTGATACATGACTAACTCATGAACAAAGTCTAACATGTAATGAAAGTACGAATCAAACTTAAAAAAATGAATTAAAATAGTTTCTAAGTGTTAATCAAGCATGAGAATCCTCCAGAAATCGCCCATCAAAACTTTAAAACTCGACATCCCAGAAAATGAGTTCAACTCCTCTTTTTAGCGAAAATTAGAAACGACCAAATAACCCATGTTCTCAATTACATGACTGTGTAAATTAACATAGTGATAAAACACAACTGTGTTTATTCCTAAATTACATTGCTATGTTGGGGAGAGTCTTGAAAGTTCGTTGCTAAAAATGGCCTATGTTAGGGAAAACACGACCGTGTTTATTTTCAGGCATAAAAAACACGGACACGTAAACGACTTCTTCGTGTTCCAATCTTCTAAAAACACGACCGTGATTATTCCATGTGTTAAAAAACACGTCCATGTAACAGTCTGTGATTGGTTTCTTCAATTTCCGCAACTCATGCATCCTTGCTCCAAAAATCATGAAAATTTGCCCCTAACTACCGATCATCATCCCCATCAAGATTCCACCTCCAAAAATCCATGAAAAATCATAAACGTGTACGGGTGAAAATAGTACCATGAAATGTCTCGAAAACATGTAAAATACATGATTCTAAGCCTAAATACAATACAAAGCTATGAAATAAACATACTAAATAGGTGCATAAAATGCATCTAACAATGTTATTTGTTATTCGTTTTCATGTTGGCTTGATATTGATTTGGTATTGGTTTCAAGCAGTGGCCGATGTATGAAAAAAAAAATCTCAGGGGTTGTACAGTGGAAAATTTACATTAAGTCGGAAAATTTCCCAAAAAATCACTATGCTGCAAAATTTAAAAGGTTGCACCAACCATCTCGGGAACCCCTAAATTTGCCACTGGTTTCGAGTAATATTTAACAAAGGCACATCTACATGGTGAATTAAGTTAAAGCAATAAGAATTAATTGATAAGAGTTGGTTGATGGCCTTTCTCTTGCATTGTTAAGGATTGATTAAGCTATTCAAGGTCTTTGGTTTCCTCTTTTTTTTCCCCCTTAAGATCTTACACATACGTTACAAATTTTAAGTGCTTGTTGGCCATCTCTCATCACTAATAAACAATAAACAAAGTCATGTGTTAATGTTTGGCCAAATCCATTTGGTCTGCGAAACTCTATTTTATAAGTTTAACAATTACTTAACTTGTAAAATTTGCTAAACATAATTGTGTGAAACATGTATATATTTATTAAGTAATTGTATAAGTAAAAAGCAAGACCGTAAAAAGATTAAAATCAAAATTGCAGTTAATTGTATGCTTTGGTTGTATAAACCGTCAAAGTATTGACAAAATACAATAATCTGTAGTTGTCATATAAACATGACATTGATTTGTGAAGAAAACTATATAACACTTACAGTTTTTATTTGTTTTTTTTGGTATCAATGTAGATGAAATATGTTGAAGAGCTTATTTTATTTGATAGTGATGCAATTCATTGTTCGAAAGAAAAAAAAAACGTTAACTAAACTATTCTGTTAATTTGATAAATTTGGTGAAAAATAAGTTAAATTATATTCACGTGAGAAACTGAGAATACGATATTTTTCTTCAAACTATAGTCATGTTGTGAACGTAGTTATCTTCTAATATGATAATATCACATATACATTTTCTTTTTGCCATTTTACTGATTAACTCTTTACAAAATATATTAATTAAAAATATAAAATGCTATATTAATAACCATATACTATATACATCCGCAAATATAATTTATTAACTTTTAAGTCATTTATTTCATACATGGTTTAACTTTAACATGATCATATTTATCAATTTTTAACTAATATATATTTTGTAAGAAAGTTCATTTTTGTATAATTAAAATATTGATGACATGACACTAAATATCATTTCCTTTTTACTATATTACATATGATAAATAAATGTATTTTTCTAAAAAAAAACCAAGTTGTACAACAAAAAAATTACAACAAGAACAGTTTAAGTGAGAAAAATAAAATATATATTACTTTATTCTAAGATCGAAAAACTTAAATTATAATTTAAGCAGTTAAACTTTTTCTAACTTTATCATTTTATCATTTTCTTCTAACCGAGATTGAAAAACTTAAATTATAATTTAAGTAGTTAAACTTTTGGTAACTTTTTCCTAACTTTATCATTTTCTTCTAACAGAAATTGAAAAACTTATATTATAAGATTGGGTTTAGGTCATTTAATTTTTGGTTTTGTGTTTATTTGGTCACTTAACTCTTTTAAAGTTTTAAAAGGTCATCAAACTTTTGTTTTTGTACTCATTTAGTCACTTAACTTTTGGTTTGGTCACATTTAGTCACCTAACTTTTAAAATTGTTAAAATTATGCTTATTTAGTCACTAAACTTTTAAATTTTTTCAAAAGTTTAGTGGCTAAATGAACACAATTTTAAAAGTTAGGTGACTAAATGAGCACAAATCTAAAAGTTAAATGATGAAACCAAAAGTTAAGTGACTAAATAAATGCAAAGTCAAAAGTTTGATGACCTTTTAAAACTTAAAAAGAGTTAAGTGACAAAATAAGCACAAAACCAAAAGTTAAGTGACCAAAAATGGCCTAAACGATGTAGCATTAGCACCTTGATTTTTCTTTTTCCATTTTTATGGAGAAACCAGACCATTAGGGTGAGCAAAAACCGAACCGCAAATCCAAAAAACCGAAAAAACCGCATAAACCGAAACCGAAATAAAAACCGAGGGTGCGGTTTTTAGTTTTGTAAAAGTCAAAAATGTTCGGTGCGGTGCGGTTTTTAGTCTTGCAAATACTGCAAAAAACCGAACCACACCGAATATATATATATATATATATATATATATATATATATATATATATATATATTAAGTGTTGATATTTGTAAGAACGAAGAACTTATGACAATTAAAATTTCTATAAATATAAATATCTATCTTATCAGAGTGATTGTATATTTTTAAACATACATATAGTGATATTTACAAGAACAAATAATGTTATTATATTTTTTAACATTTTAATATTAAGAGTACTAGTGATGATAATATTATTTTTATGAATAAATTAATTGTTATTATCATATTTACCTGTGAAACAAATATTATATTTAATTTGTATTATATTTAAGTATTAGAAACATATTAGATGAGTGGTTATATTATTTGATTTCAAACCAAGAGGTGGTGGTATTGGTTCATCTCCAAGATATCATTTGGGCTTTAATTTTCCAGCTTTATAAGAGTATCATTCATCGCATTTGAGATAAAACTTTCACCATTCTCACAGTCATATAAGAGAGTCAAAAGTCTACGGGTTTTAACTCAAATATAATATTTGAGGAGTCGCAGATTGCTGGGGATGAAAAATTTGGCGCTCCTCATCTCTACATAAAGTTTCTCAAAAAATGATTAAGACTTCTCATCCTAGTCAAAGTAACTCGTTGAGTTACCTGAGTTTTAGTAAAAAGACAAAACAAAAACCAAATAAAAAAAACCTGACAAAAAACTGCAAAGAAAAAACCGAACCGCAAAAAACCGAAAGAAAAAACCGCATAAAAACCGAACGGTGCATTTTCTAAACTTCAAAAACCTGAAGTTGTGGTTTTCGGTTCGGTTTTAGCCAAAAACCGCACCGAACCGCACTATGCTCACCCCTACAAACCAATATCTTTTGTTAAAATTATGTAGTAAAACTTTTGTTAAATATATGCTAATGAAAATAATTATGCTATTGAATTTTTTTTTTTGGCAAATTTGATAAGAATACATATATACATACCTTATCACTTTTCTAGTAATACTTCATTGAGCTTACAAAAGCTTAAAACTCCACGAATTATCAACCAACAATTAGAAAAGATACATATAGGATACAATTTCAAAATCATTTTTTAGTTTTCCCTTTTCTGTGAAAGAATAATATCATTTGTGAAATAAATCATAACAAATGTTCCAAAAAGATGATAGACAAAAATAAAAAGATAAGGTATAACTTGATGACAAAGCCAAACCACCAACCCATCTTTATTTAAAAAAAAAGATTATTTTATCATGTCCTTGTCATCAAATCCTATAACAAATCAATCCGACCTACAAAAACCCATACATTCCTATGCAAAATACCCCCCTAACAAATCAATCACATCTACACAAAATAATTACTTCCTTCTCTTTTTGTTAAAAACAAAAATATTTAATTGATTTTACATGACAACTGTAACAAATGTTTCTTCAAGAAAGTGACAAATAAGAGAAGTTCCTCTTTTGGATGTACACTCCTTTATTTGTATAATAATAATTACATAAAAACGAGGTAATCTTTACAGCCTGGCTAGTTAGTTAGTTCAACTCAAAAAAAAAAAAAAACACTTTTATCAAAAGCTTAAAACCAGGGCCCACCCACATGAAATGAAAACAACAGCAAAAACTACCCTCAAAAGCAAATTAAAACTGTGGTAATAAGTTATTATTATATAAAGGCTTTATACATCATACTATTAGTCTATATATTAAATAAATTCATTACTTAGTAGTTACATATTATATTATATTATTATACATATGTTGATTTTCCGCAGAGTTATGGATCGTTGTCATAAAGCACATTTGAAAAGGGTGGTGAAACTAAAATATCCGGTTTTCCATTTACTTGAAATTCAGCTAGCAGAGAAGCAATATTTGGTTTGTTGCACAATGGATTCTGCCTCAAGTCTAAATGCTCAAGTTTCCCTAAACATCATAAACAAACATATACCACACATTATTTCCAAAAATAGCAACCTACTTTTTTAAAAGAAAAAAAGAGAGTAGTTCACCTTTTGAGGCTTTCAAGCATGAGCATATAGCTGGAAATGACTCAATTGGTATCCAATTATCACTTGCATTGATTGAAACAAGATTTGGAGCCTCTGAAATCAACTTTGACAAAAGATTCGCTGTTCCCACTCCACCCGAATTATCGCTATGAAAAAATAATAAACAATTTTTTTTAATACATTATAATAACAATATGTATATAATATAGTTATATATATATAAAAGAAAAGTAAAAACCTTATATTGATGCGAACAAGACTTATCTCTTTTGTAATTTCTTGCTGTGCATCTGAAAAACCAGAACCTAATCCGATTCCTTTAATATCAATCTCTCGGATACCCGAAAGCAAGAATTTCCCCAAAAATGGGCCGAAGTTGCTGTGAGGAAAAAGTTTGTTCAACAACAGAAATATTTAAAAATAAAAATATATAAAAAAAGAAAGAGAGAGAAGCAAACCTGCTAAGATAATTATATCCAAGCGATAGAGATTTTAGAGGGGTTTTTAATGATTCAAGAAATTTTATAAGTTGACTTGCTCCCATACACGAAAGCTCACAGTGTTCCAAGTACAGCTCAGCAAGGGGAGTAGGACACTTGGATTTTTCAACCAAACATGGAATCAAGACTCTAAAATATATACAAAAGATGAAAAATGTTATAAATATATTACCTGATTTGATCCTAAAAGTTACTTATATTTATATAGGGAATGAAAAAGCTACTGACTTGATCCCTTCATCTTGTAATTGATTTTCGCTTAGATTTAAAACCTCTAGGTTTGGCATATAAGTCATCACATTTTTAAGGCAATCTACATCGGATTTTTGTAAATTGCAGCTTCTGCAAATAGGCAAATGTCAAAATCATGCGAAAAAAATATAAATATTAAATTAAATAATAAATACTCCAGAAAGGTTAAAAGAAAAAACCTGAGATTGAGTACACGTAATGAGGGGAGGGATTTGTTGATTTTTATATGTGGTTTGATACAGTTAGGTGATCCCCATTTGAAATGGGAAAGCCAACCCGCAATCTGAAATGTTGAGAATGTAATTTAAATTTATTCATATATTATAAAAATAAAAAGTTTTACACTAAAATTACTCACAAAGTTTTCTGAGAGATCCAAAACTTGCAAACCGGATTCAGTGTCAAGAAGGGTATCAAACAACATTTTTGCAGTTTTCCACCATATGTGACTATCAGAGAGGCTCAATTTAGTCAAACCACTGTTCAAAAAAACATTTTTTTTAACAAGTCAGAGATGATATTTAATTATTTATGATATCAGTATAACTAAATAACTACCAAAATGGAGTTAAATCATGGATAACACACAAACACACCTTGCTGCTGATAATAATGATTCCAAACCAAGAGGTAATGGAAAATATGAGCTGTCAAGAAAGCTTGATCTTTTAATTGAGAAATTTTTAATCACATTTGATTCAAATCCCTTCACGCATAGTGAATCACAAATTGCAGTGACAAGAGATGCAGGAAGCTTGCAATTGAGAAATTCAACTGTTGACAGAGTGTCATTGTTTTGCTCCAGAAGTTTACAGAGTCCAGCAACCTGAAAAACAAAAACTTAATCTTTTATTAATGTTAGAAACTAAAGTAGCTGTAAAAGTAAAACCATCAAGAAATACTTATTACCTGCTCCTTTGACTTGATCCAGTGTGTTTCCAAATATTCCAACCGACTTTTCCTTAATAAATGCTGTTACACAAAAGCAAAATCAATAAATAATACAAGAAAAAAATGTGACTTGTAGATTGTAGTTGTGTAACTTACACCAATTTCTGCAACACAATGGACATTACGAAGTCTCAAACATCTGCATTTGAACAAGTAAAGGTCAAAATCTCACATTAAATTGCAGAAAGAAGAGAGGACAAGGTTTTCTTTTACCTGGCATATAGACCAAATCTTTCACAATGATATTCTAATTTTAGATAGCTTTTTGGCATGCTCAGATGCCTCTCGTATGTAATAGACTTTAACAATGCATCTACAGAAACAAAAAATTGTGTGTGATGTGATGTGATGTTCTTTACAGAAGTAAACAAAAGCCAGTAGAAATTCACCTGAAATTTCAACTTCACCAAGAAAGCCATCAAACAAAGTGATGGAAACCATCTCAGCTACTGCATCAAGGCAACTGTTAAGATGTCAGTTAAACTCAGAGGATATGATTGAATATCAAAAAAAAAAAAAAATATCTCCACTATGTGAAGATTGTGTATTCAAACAGGTTGCATACTTTTGCAGATGTCTTTCCCAGTAAATCTGCTGCCAGTTGGTGGTTGATTCATTCTGTTCAACATCTTCTGGTAAGGAATCCAGTGTGAACTTCTGAACATCTGACCATCTTGATTCATATAGGGCTTTCCATGCTATATCAAAGTTATCAAATCTGCAAAGAAATGTTTGCAGCTCATATGCTGCTTTGCTGTTCAAAATTCAAATTATATGTTTTCAACCAAAGGACTTGTTATAAAACCTTTTCCGTTTTCTTGAAGGTTTTAAGGAATCATCAACAAAACCCTGATCAGTAGAGCTAACCGATGGTCTGCAAAGATAGCAAAAAGCCTATGTGTATCAGGTTGATATCATGACATGAATTATCAGTGTTTGTAAAGATAAAAACAATAAGTGTTTGTGAGTAATGCTCATGGAAATTGTGTATAAGAACATATCTATGTCCACACACACAACATATCAACAACAACAAAAAAAGACTTAGAGAGAGATCAAAGATAGAGGAACAAACATGGCTTCCTGTAGATTCTGCAGTGCAAGAGGAGGTAAGTTCGGTAAGAGCTGATCAAACAATTCCGCAGGAAGTTTGTAAACAAAAGGTAAATTGCCATTTTCTTCACAAACAAAAAAAAAGAAGCAAAATTGATCAATTAGATGTTTCACACCTACAATCAAGCAATTCAATTTTGAACCAAAATCAAACCTTAACTTCTAATTATTCCCAAATACTACCACTGTTCTATCTTAATTTGCAGATGGAAACACCCATGCAAGCAGAAATGTAAAACAAAACATGCAACCTTAATTAACCCTAACTAAGTGGCATCCAATCGAATCCTCAAAGAAAATGTTTACGACTACCATAACCACAAACAACTTCTTCCTAAGAACTCACCTTCAAGGATTGCATCTTTAATTGCGCCTATGCATAAATTGATCAACGAAGGAACTTCAGACATTCTTCAACGATTTCCTATACGTAGCATAAGATAGCAAGAAAGTAACAACTGACCACCACTACATAATTTCCGGCTCGATCAAAGCAGACTAGTAATCGAATGCGCCAAGATTTCAATCAACGATAACAGAAGAGCATCAGATTCTGAAAAAACTAACCTAATTGCAGATTTCCAGCTGAATTCAAGTAATCTGTGATGGTGTAGTGGAACAGTTGATCAGAAGCAAGAAGGAAATAAAATTTGGGTACTATGCGAGTATGCGGTAATCGGTATGCCTGATTCCGACCCGTTTTATGATCCGATTGATATTTATTGAGAGCAGATAAAAAAACTTATAGTTTATTGTAGGCCAAGGTCCAAGGATGTATGAAAAGCCCATCATTTTTCCACAAATGGATTAAAAAACAAACCCTTCCAACCCGATGAGCTGGTCCATTCAGGATGTATGAAATCGACATGTATACATGTCTATTTTAGTCATTAATTTCTTTTATATACATAAATTCTCTATGTAGATTCTCTATTGTAATACTATGAAACTCAGTTATATATTTTAAGAAAAAAGACCAAAGCATTCTTATAATTTATTAAGTTGATGGAGAATTATACTGAATTTTGAAATCATGATTATGTTTTAACTTTTAACCAAAACCATCCTTCTTCAGCTCATGATACAACTACTACTACAACCCGTTCATACGGATCATTTAAGTAGTTAAGTGCACACATTTGAACTTTATACTGGCCTTATACTGGCCTCGACTTAGGCGATACATAACAAAACTCAGACGAACAAAAACCAGCTTGGATATGATCCTAAACAACCTGGCCGTTCAAACTAGTGATGTATATCTAGCCAAAAAATTTGGTTCAAAATAAATAATTATTTTTTATCGTATTAATTTAAAATTTTATTCATTACCTCCTACAAACTAATGTAAATCTTTTCAAGTACTTGATATTATTTTTCCATTTATTTATTAATAAAAAATAACAAAGTAATGATATACGAGTATTAAAAATTAGAAAAAGGACCAAAAACAAAAGGTTACAAACTATTTATTTAACATGATTAACAAATATATATATATATATATATATATATATATATATATATATATATATATATATATATATATATATATGAATCACAATTATTGTGTGAATGTATGACAAAATTATAACCATTAGATTAAAAATAATGAAGAGATGTGATTGTAAGGAAGATGGTATTAACATGGACTAACAATTATTATATAATTACCCTTAATTAATTGTAGAGAAAACTAAGATATTTAATTAAGAGAAATAAATGAAAATTACATATATTTTAGGCAACTAAGTCACATTAATTACTAAAAAACTCAATTTAAAAAAAAATACAAATTAATATTTTTAAATGCTTTGAAAATTCAGTTTTTATTCTTATCATTATCATTATGAAAAAATACGTTTTTATTAAAGATCGATTTAAACGTCTCGAATGATGTAATTCAACTTTATTCTTATCATTCTCATTCTGGAAGAATAAGTAATACATTATAAGTTCATATATCTTATTCTTTAAGAATAATAGTTACATTATTAAAAAAAAAGTCTTTCGTGAAGACTAAAAAATTAAATACAATTGGACAAATTCTTGAAGAATAATATAAGATTTTGAAAAATAATAGAATACATTCGTAAAGAAAAATACAATAAAACAACCCTCTTAAAGTATTGTATGTGCATTCTTTAAGAATATGATATAATAAATTCTGCATATTGAAAATTCTCTAAGAACACTTTCATGTTTTTTGGTTGATTTTGTATATTAAATGTGTGCATTCTTTAAGAATACAAATTAATTGTTTTGAAATTTAACTTTTCAGGTCACTTTTCTTGGAGATCGATTTACCCGTTTTCTAAATTTTCATTTTGAAGAATAATTGTTCTCACATAGTCTTTCTTTTTTGACCTGTAACTTTGCTCTGGAAAATTTTGGTCTGTGTTGGACTTTTGGAATCAAAATCGTCAAATTCAAAAAGCGGATCAAGATACAAAGTTTGTAACCAAAACCATTAT
Organism: Lactuca serriola; assembly: GCF_051521515.1. Classification (NCBI taxonomy): domain Eukaryota; kingdom Viridiplantae; phylum Streptophyta; class Magnoliopsida; order Asterales; family Asteraceae; genus Lactuca; species Lactuca serriola. The sequence goes on from NC_136415.1 coordinate 136,872,788, forward strand.
TTAAGGAAAATACACGACTTCATTTTTTGGTTAGTAAAATAATCATATGTAAACTTCCAAAATTAACTGTTATTTGTTTTAGTAATCATTTATTATTTTTCTAAATTCTCATTGGTTCACACATTCACACAATAATTAAGGTTTATATATGAACTTAACTCTCACTCTCTCTCACTCACTCTCTCTCTCTCTCTATATATATATATATATATATATATATATATATATATATATATATATATATATCATATTATATTATAAAGGAAACAATTTTTCTTTCACCACATTCATTTGAAACTCCCATGACTTTTCAGTTTCTTTCTAATAATAATTATAAGTTGGTTAATAAGATTAAATAAATATCAAACCTAAAGTGTAATCATATATAAACTAAATTTCAATATTAAAAGAATATATTTACTTTTACTTATAAAGTTATGTTTTTTTATATTAATTTTTACATATTATACTTAATTTATTAGTTTTAATATATTGTTGGATGTAAACCATTATCATTTTAAAGTTACAACTTTTGAACAATTTGTATAAAATATTTAAATTATAAACTTAAATATAACATTACATGACCAACTTAAATATAAATTTTAGTTTTAACTTAAACAACCCAAATAATATTTTGTAAATAGTTAAAATTGATGAATTGTAGTGTGTTTCTAATAATGGTTATAATTTGGTTAATAAGGTTAAATAAATATCAAAGCTAAAGTGTAATCATAAATAAAATAAATTTCAATATTAAAATAATAAATTTACTTCAACTTATAAAGTTATGTCTTTAACCTTTAATATATTATACTTCATTTATTAGATTTAATATGTTGTTGTATGTAAACCATTATCAATGTAAACCTACAACTTTGGAACAGTTTGGACAAAATACTTAAATTTTTTATTTAAATATAACGTTATAGTGTTAACTTAAATATAAATTTCAGTTCCACTTAAAAACCCCAATGAATATTTTGTGAATAGATAAAGTGATAAATTGTGACATCCCCATTTTTTACGGCAAAAAAATACCGATTTTGTTTATGCTTTATAAAAAAATCAGAATACCTCTTTTAATAAAAATGTTGCGGAATTTGTTCCAAGAAAAACATGATAAATACGTTATCAAAGCATTTATGAAGAAAAATATTTTTATTCATTTTAAAACATTTGGGGTGTCATCGTCAATACAAAAACATAAGCATAAACATAACTTACATTCATTATTACTAGTGATTTATATCTCCTTAATCTCTCGGTGTAATGTGACTTCATATCAACACTTGTGATATAAATAAACTGAGTGGGTCAGGTTGGGAAACTTGGTGAGTACATAGGGTTTTCAACCCACAATAATATAATTATTATGTTAAACATCAAACAATCAACCCGATTACCCATCCCCATTATCTTCTTTACTCTTAAGGATCTACCCTAAGATTCAGTTATTCCTCGTTCATTCATTCCTAAGGAGTATCCTAAGGAATCGGCACTAAGTTTGCATAGTCGCCAGGGTTTATCTCGTTTATTGACAGTATCGTTTTCGAGAGTCCACTCGTAATACCTATCAATTGGTTTTTAGAGTGCACCGAGTGAACACATCGTTCACAACACCTACAGGTTGTGAGCCTGCTAGTGTTCCACTAGACTGTCTAGAATAGTCTGTGGTTGTCATCCATACTCTGCCAGATGATGGGGCCATCGCTTGGGTCATCGTTTGGCTCATCGTTTTGGATCATCGTTTTGGCTCATCGCTTTGTCTCATCGCTTAGGTCATCGCTTCGCACCATGTTTTATCACTCATATATCATCGCTCATTGTTTATCTCATCTTTCATCGCTCGTCATTTATCTCATCTTTCATCGCTCATAATTTATCTCACCTCTAATCTAACCATGTTTTACCCAACACATTTTGTAGATATAAAATACATATACAGTTTAGATCATTTAAAACATGTATAAAAAGTTTATCCAACATAAACAACAAGTATTCAGACAGTATACACACATAGCACGTAATTTATATAAAATACTTCATATCTATGTGTAAGATGAAAGTAACTATGCACTCACTTGTTAAAGTGATGATTCCAAACTCGGACAACGCTTCGCTTCTTAAAAATATAATTTCCTTCGACGAAACCTAGTATTATTACCACTAGATTTTAGTATAATATTCATCGAGACTAATTAATAGTCTAGCTATTATTACTATTATATAAGCGTTAACCAATACTATTCACCCACTATGTATAGACAGGGGATAGACATAAAACACCGGAGGGCATGACCATTCTGGCATATAGCACTTCTGAAATCCAACAACCCTATGCGACCCTTTAAACCAGATTCCTCATACCGTGAGTGGTTAAAAAGATATTATAACGACATTTATATAACACATAATAATAACCCAAATAATTGTTATAAGGTCCTAATAACATTACTATATTTTAATAAAAGTTATATTAGAAATAGTGTAGGCGTAGCGAAGTTACAACGAGTTTTTATTAAAAATTTGGGATTCGCTGGAGCAGCGTTTCCGAGCCGAAAGCTTTTCTTCTCGGAGCCTTCGGGCGCTCCGGGGCTTCCTTCTCGTGCTAGGGAGGTTCCCTAGATTTGGGAGGGGTTTAAGGAGGCTAGAGAGAAGTTAGAGAGAGAAAGAGAGGGTGAAAGGTGTGAGAAATATGAAGGATTCACCCTTTATTTATATGGGTTTTATCGTATAGTAGTCTCTAAGCTTTGTCCGTATCTTCCACGTACGAGCTCCATTTTCTACGTTCTCTATATCCATGCGTTGGTATTTACGAGTACTACAACTTTCATTTAGACCTCGTCGACCAATTCTTATTCTATCTCAGATTTACAAATATGTATCGAATTCGCCGCGCATGAAGAGTAGAGACTAAGTTTCGTCCATATCTTTCTCATATGAGCTCTATTCTCGGCATTATTTATATCCACGCGTTGGTATTTATGAGTACTACAACTTTCATTTAGACCCCGTTGGCTAAGAGGGTGTTTGGGATTTCATCTAAAAACTCCTTTTTAACTTATTGACTTTTTGAAAAGTTAATAAGCTAAAAAAAGTGTTTGGATAATTAATAAGGACTTTTTAAAATGACTTTTCTTTTAGCCTTTGAAAAGGAGTTTTGAAGAAGTTACAATTTGTGACTTCTTGAAATGACTTATGACTTATTAGAATAAAAACAAGCAAAAGTCAATAAGTTAGCCAAACACTTTTTAACTTATTGACTTATTGACTTTTGCCACTAAAAAACTATTCCAAACACTTTTTTAAAAACTACTTTTCCCACATTCATAAGTCAATAAGTGCTTTTGCATAAAAGTCCTTTTAAACGTCAAAATGAAATCCCAAACACCCTCTAATTCTCATTCTATCTCGGATTTACAAAACTGTATTGAATTCGTCGCGCTCGAAGAGTAGGGACTAAGCTTCGTCCATATATTTCGCATACGAGCTCCATTTTCAACAGTCTTTTTATGTTTAACTCCTATTAATGATATCTTCATTTCTCGTTTAGATTATTTTGGCTAAAGTCGACCGATCTAAAATTTGAATTTCCGGGCTGTGCACTGTTGTGCTAAATCTTAGAAAAATCATAACTTCCTCATACGAAGTCAGATTTGGGCATTCTTTTTATGGAAGCTCTCAGTTTAACATATTCTACGACTTTTGTTTAGATTACTAAGGCTAAAAAGTCATCTATTGTAAATTCACTATTTACATCTCTGTAACGCCCCGATTCCTAGGTACTAAATTAATTAAGAATTTCTTTAGTTTTTAAGCCCTACTCGACGAGTAAAGGATGCCCTACTCGTCGAGTAGCGTCGATGTGGGATCGCGAAATTAGTGATATACTCGCCGAGTCCATGAAGGGACTCGACGAGTAGGAGCTGGCAGAAGAAACCCTAAGTCCCAGGTTCTGTACTCTTTTTAAGTAGGCATAAGCCTCATTTGGCCTCCTTGCAGTCAATAAGAGCTCATAGAAAACTCTAACCGTGTATTGTATCATTCTTATGCATTATAAGCTTGGAAGGAGGGCTTTGTGGGAGGAAGAACTTGGAGAACAAGGGGATAGGAGCAAGGAAGGAGTGGAATCCACCTCAGTTAGCACCCATTGAAGGTATCAAGTTGACATCTTTATCTCTTTTCTCTTCTAGATCTCATATGGTGGAAATCTAGGGTTTTTATGGTTTGAGTAAGGTGATATTGCAAGACATGGGCTAGATCTGAAGTTGTAACTTCAGATCTGGACCTTTCCCAAGTTCTAGATTCATAAAGTTCCTGTCTTGGTCGTGAATGAGGCCCCCCTTATGCATGAAACCCATTAGGAGCTTAGTTTTGGCATTAAGAACCTTTTTAGCCATGCATGCACGTAAAGTTTGCAACTTTACGTGAAAGTCATGCCCTGGGAGCTTGGATCTGTAATTTGGAGCCATTGCATGGCTTAAAATGGGTATGTATGGCTTAAGGACTGAAGGAACTCGGCAAGTCGCAAGGGAGACTCGGCGAGTCATATGAAGATAGCCATGAACTCGACGAGTTGGATGAACAACTCGGCGAGTTCGATGAAGATTGCCATGGACTCGACGAGTTGCATGAACAACTTGGCGAGTCAGATGAGTTTTCCCCAAGTTAAGAATGCATGTGTATCGACGTGTTACTAGAAGGAAACTCAACAAGTGGCCTTAGGGCCTCAATCGAGAATCGTGGGAACTCGACGAGTTACCTCGGTGACTTGGCGAGTGGGTAAGGATTTCAAGGAACTCGGCGAGTAGCCGAGGGTACTCGACGAGTTAAGGTCAACATGGACTGTTGACCTTGACTAAGGACTTTGACTCTGACCAGGGTTAACTAGTTGGGTTATGAAGTACTATGTGAGGATGAAGACTTATGAGCATGTTTGTATTATGGTAATAGGTGGTGGAGTCTTTGACGAGTGATTGGAGAGCTGTGATTTATTTACCGAGCTGACATCTACGAGGTGAGTTATCCTCACTATACTAAGGGGTCTAAGGCACCAAGGCCGGCCCATTGGATATGTTATCCTAGAAGTGTTAGATGTTGAGTATGAGTTAGTGTTTCATGATAGTGGTTATTCCAGTTAGGTAGACATGTAGGACTACCTGTGATGTTATATGATTATTGCATGCTCAATGGTATGTTATGTGTTTGTTATATGGGATGGGTTGAGGTTGTACTGCTTCGTGCGGTAGCCAACAAACCCTAGGAGCATTCCAGTTACGGGCTAAGGGAGACTCGTACTGTGGGATCGGGAGCATTCCAGTTACGGGCTGAGGGAGACTCGTACTGCGGGCTCGTGGGCATTACAATCTGTAGGGCTGTGGACTCGTTATGTGTTGTTCTGTTCAGTTGTGATGATATGTTATTGTTGACATGATTATGTGGACTATATGTGTATCGGTATTTTAGGGGTAACTCACAAAGCTTTCGGGCTTACAGTTTTAGTTTATTGTTTCAGGTACACCAGGGGATCGCGACAAGGCAAAGGCATGATCACACAGCTCCTCCTGTTATGTTATGTTATGTTTCTGGGAAATACTCTGATAATTAATATTTTGAAAACAAATTTGTAATGTTTTGATGAACTTGACATGTTTTAAAAAGTTTAAGTTGGTTTGAAATTTTGGATGTTACAAGTTTGTATTAGAGCCTTGGTTTGAGTGGATTGGAGGAACATACGTGTGAATCCAGTCTCAAATCAAGGAGAGATTTCAAAATAACTTTAAATGGTTTTCAAAATAAGTAACGCAGGATGCAGGGTGTACGATCAGCCAGAGCCAGTAAGTAGACCCCAAAAGACCATACAGTTGTTTGAATATGTGATATGTTAAGAACAACATGCTAGTACTAGGCTAGGGATCTTCGGGAATTGCATGATAGGATTGCCTGATACATGATGCCTGCTAGCCTAGGGTTTCCCTTATATGAAATTGACATCATTACTGTAGTTATCTAGTGTAGGCATCATGGTTATACATAATTAAGATCTTATAGCCTGAGAATGTTTGATTTAGCCTTATGTTCTGTTCTTGTTTGATTGGGAGCTTAGGGTAGGATTGACTATTCGAAAGTATATAGGGTCCATAGTTATGTATGGCTAGTATACTCTAGTGCTGCAGGGTTGGTGGAAGTTTTGTGGGTGGATAGGTTGTTTGGGAGGAGTCCGCCGACTTCGAGGCATTTAGCCTTCCTTTAGGAGTGAGGCTTGAGTGCTCGATATGATTAGGTGTATTGTTAGGGCCTTGTGATGATACTTGGGACAAATATGGGTAGGTGTGGAAGGTAGTATGGGCCCGTACTACTGAAAGCACAAGACCCATACATGTAACAAGGAAGTCACAACCCCTAGGGTTTTATCGGGGGTTGGTCCCCAGTTATTTGTATGATTTATCTGATACCTTGGGTTATGTTTCAGAATGGTGATGACCAGGCGCTTTGTGACTGGATCTGGTTCGGGATCAGGATCAGGATCAGGAGAGGGCGGACAAGGGGAGCTGACAGCACCCGAGACGATCGGCCAGATGAGTCCAGATGAGATGGATGACAGGATCTGAGCGATCATGTACGATGAGGTTGCTGCGTTGTTCCGGGCCGAGTTGACGGAGATGTTCGGGTCGATTAAGACCGCCATGGTGGAGTATTTTGATGAGCGCTACGCAGCCCTTGCAGAGACAGTCGTCGCAACAGCTGCATCAACTGTATCTGTGGCAGGAGGAGGAGTTGGTAGGGGTTTTCAGTACCGGGACTTCGATAACACGAAGCCCCCTACTTTTGATGGGACACAGGAACCCATCAAGGCTATGAGATGGATTTCAGATGTGGAGGGGTGTTTCTTCACGTGCTCGTGTCCTGCTGACCAGAAGTTCAGGTGTGCTCTGAACCTGCTTAGGTCCGAGGCCAAGGATTGGTGGAGACTTGCGACTGGGGCATACACTGATGATCAGGGAGCTGCCGTTACTTGGGAGCAGTTCAGGGATATATTCCGCGCTCGTTACATTCCGCGGGTTGAGCGGGAGCGTTTGGCACATGAGTTTCTGAGTTTGAGACAGGATGGAGAGTCGGTGACGGAGATCACCCGTATGTTCACTGAGCGGGCGATTTTCTGCCTAGAGTTTGCTTCCAAGCAGTCTCAGATGACCCGTTATCTGAGTATGCTCAAGACTGATACTCGACACTTTGTATCTACCCAACGATGTGATACTATACTGGAGTTGCAGGAGGCCGCCAGGCGGCGGGAGTTAGAGATTGAGCTGCAACTGAGGGAGCAGCGGTCGGCCCCGACACAGTCGCAGCCGGCGTCGACAGTACATTCAGCATGGGTGCATTGGTTATCTAGCGTACATGGTAGATATGCGAGTCAGGGACCAGATTTCAGTTTCCAATGTACCAGTGGTCAGGGAATTTGCAGATGTGTTTCCAGAGGAGTTGCTAGGGATACCTCCGGAGAGGCAGGTCGAGTTCATGATCGACCTAGTACCAGGTGCGACCCTTATCACTAAGGTTTCGTACTGATTGGCGTCACCTCAGATGCAGGAGCTGTCGTCGCAGCTACATGAACTGTTGGGCAAGCAGTTCATTGGCCTAGAAGTTCTCTATGGGGAGCGCCGATCCTTTTTGTCTGAAAGAAGGACGGTTCGCACCGGATGTGCATTGATTACTGGGAGTTGAACAAGCTGACGGTGAAGAACCGTTACCCACTCCCGAGGATAGACGACCTTTTCGATCAGTTGCAGGGCATATCTTGGTTTTCCAAGATAGATTTAAGGCCTGGGTATCATCAGGTCAGGTTTATAGAGGAGGACGTGGAGAAGACCGCGTTTCGGACTCGTTATGGACATTACGAGTTCATGGTGATGCCGTTTGGGCTCACCAACGTGCCAACAATATTTATGGACCTGATGAATCGGGTCTGCAGACCGATGCTTGACCGCTCAGTTATAGTGTTTATAGATGATATCTTGGTGTATTCCAAGACCCAGGAGCAGCATGGGGAGCATCTGCGAGATCTGTTAGGAGTCCTGACACGAGAACGGTTGTACGCAAAGTTCTCGAAGTGTGAGTTTTGGTTACGAGAGGTCCAATTCCTCGGACATCTCGTCAACCAAAAGGGGATTTTGGTCGATCCGGCCAAAATCGAGGTGGTTATGCAGTGGGAGGTCCTGAAATCTCCCTCATATATTATGAGCTTTCTGGGACTGGCAGGATACTACCGAAGATTCATACGGGATTTCTCCAAGATTGCAGTACCCCTCACTCGTCTGACGAGGAAAAGGGTGGATTTTCGGTGGGGTCCCGAGCAGCAGAGGGCGTTTGAGACCCTCCGTCAACGTTTGTGTGAGGCGCCAGTCTTGACACTCCCACAGGGAGTTGAGGATTTTGTGGTGTTATGTGATGCATCCATCACAGGGTTAGGGGCGGTCCTCATGCAGAGAGGACGAGTGATAGCCTACGCATCATGACAACTGAATCCGCATGAGGCACGATACCCTACGCATGACCTGGAGCTAGGGGCGGTGGTGTTCGCTCTCAAGATATGGAGACATTACCTTTATGGGGTACGTTGTACCATTTACACGGACCACAAGAGCTTGTAACACATCATGGATCAGCCGAACCTGAACATGAGGCAGCGTAGGTGGTTGGATGTAGTCAAGGACTACGATTGCAAGATCCTTTACCACCCTGGTAAAGCAAATGTGGTTGCGGATGCTTTGAGCCGCAAGTCGGCTGGGTCTTCCACCCCCGCGATATGTATGAGGATAGCAGTGGATTCCCCACTTGTGAGTTTGATCAGAGATGCCCAGATAGAGGGCATACGACCAGAGAACTTGAAGATGGAGAGGATCAAGGGTGAAAACACCAGGTTCGTGTAGGATAGTCGGGGATTACTGACCCGATGTGGTCGGGTTTGGGTTCCAATATCTGGTGGGGTTAGGCAGATGGTTATGGAGGAGGCTCATAAGTCTCACTTCTCTTGTAACGACCCAAAAATCGCGACTAAAAATTTCCTTTAAAACATTACTAAAACCATATTTACAAAAACCATATCACAATTCATAACATAAATTCAGAGTATCATTTCCAAAGCATATTTTCATTATCAGAGTAAAACATCCCAGGTTGTCTAATCAATGGTGTGTGCCATGCGATCACCCCGAGCTCTTCCCTCCGCTATCGGAAGTACCTGAAACCAAAACTAAAAACCATAAGCACGAAGCTTAGTGAGTTCCCCCAACCTACCACATACCCTGCATAAACACATACTGCACATACTGGGCCACGCCCGCTATTCCGGGCCTCGCCCGCTACTTCAAGCCTCGCCCGCTACAACGGCCCTGCCGCTCCAGGCCCCGCCTGGCTTTGAGCCCCGCTCGGATACAAATCTGTTTCTTTTAGGCCCCACCTGTCTCTGGGCCCCGCCCACTAACCACATAATACAAAATAGCATATAACACATAATTGAACATACCCTGTTGTATTCCTGTCCTAAGGCCTCGCCCCTAACCTATTACTAGCGAGTCATGGAACCTCGTCCAAGCTCCTACTGTAAGTGAGATACGGCCCCCCGCCCATACTCACTCCGTACCTATCTCGGGCCTTGCCCTTGCTCTGCTACTAATGAGATATGGAACACCGTCCATACTCTGCTATTGGTGAGATACAGGACCTCGCCCACACTCACCTCCCTACCAGGCACATACATGCATCACACAGACAACAAGTATACTCTATCATGCAAACCATTCCTTGGGCACTCGCCCGACATTGGACCTTGGTCCTGAATATCATACAAGAAAATAGTGCCTAGGGCTAACCCCCGGGTATTCCTACTCATGACTACATGGGCCGACTTTGTGGCCGTAGACCCATTCACACAAAGGGAAACTCACCTGCACTGGTGAACTTTTGCTGATAACCCTCTGTCTGCTATCCGACAATTCTCTGAACCGCTGCTCCACTAGCTCCCCGAGCTACCAATATCAATATACATATCAATTAGATCAAAACAAAACTCTAAAAGCCAACTAAGTCTACTCTTGTCAAAGTCAAAGTCCTGGTCAAAGTCAAACTTCTTGACTGACTCCACTAGCCGAGTCAACCCGTTGATTCGTCGAGTCCTTATGCTCTGAAACTCTCATAATACACCTCAACTCGCCGAGTCACTCCGCCGGCTCATCGAGTTCAACAATCTCTGAGTCCCATCCTGCCCAACTCACTGAGTCACCACTCAACTCACCGATCTAAGTCTTAACCAGAAAGCGGTTGAGGTTCTGCGATCCAACTCGTCGATTCCAAGAACAGACTCGCCGAGTCCATGGCAATCTTCAATAGACTCGCCGAGTTGTTCTTCCAACTCGTCGAGTTCCTGCCTATCTTCATACAACTCATCGAGTCCACCCATGTGGCTCGCCGAGTAGCTTCAGTTCTTAATCCATACAGTGGCTTTTCGAGCCATGCAGGGGCTTCATCTTGTAGATCCACTCTTCCAAAGTCTATTCCTCACGTAACGTTGCAAACTTTATGTGAAACCAAGGAGCTATAGGCTTAAAACACTCTAGGGCTAGGGTTTGGGGCAAACATGCTTTACCAACACACCAAAAACTGATACTTTATGGGTCTTTGGGCCAAGACACACCTAGAACTGAAGTAGCAACCTCAGATCTGGACTTCTAACTCGAAAAGGCTCCTTATCATACCAAAATGGCCCCAAAACATCATCCATGAGAAGATCTAGAAGCAACAAGGCAAGATGATAGATTGTGACCTTCAAACTGATTCTCACAACAAAAGGGTTGGATCCTCCAACTCCTTAGTGGTCAAATCCTCCAAATCTTCCTCTTGCAAAAGCCCCAAACTCACTTTCTTCCTTCTCTCACTCAACTTAGGGTTTAGAATCGTGTATAGTAGCTTCTGGCCGACAAGGGGGACTAAGGAGAGGACATAAGGTCCTTTAAATAGGGTGAAAACCCTCGGATTAGGGATTTCCTCATTCAGACCAGAGTCGCCGAGTCCACTTGCCGACTCGCTGAGTCGGTCACTTATTCCATAACCCGGATCCCGCTCTGACTCGTCGAGTTCACCTATGGACTCGACGAGTTGACCCCTTGACTTAGGGTTTTCCTTTCCTTTCTTAGTCTTTCTGATTCTGGGTGTTACAACTCTCCCCCACTTAAACTAAACTTCGTCCTTGAAGTTTCTCTACGGGCAATTGCCCTGCAATCTACTTTCAACACTCTGCTTGATAGACCTAACACCCGCTGACTACCTTCGCTGGCCTTTCGCTCGATCATTCTGACTAACATTAATCCTTGCGGATAATATTCTTTGGTTAACCCTAACCCTGACCATCCTGGAAACACACTTACTCAACTGACAATCCTTCTGGTACTCCCCGAGTACTTATGCTGGACATCCTAGGGGTTCACCCCCTTTTCCTTGCGCGTTTTCCGACCTCCCCAAGGCAACGTTCCATAACCAACTACCTCCCTTATTGATGTGAAGGACTCATCCTTCACCGAATCCATTACTCCTACAACTTCCAGTGCGGTCATTACTGCCAGTACCCACCGGATACTTCTTACTACTATAGCTTAGCGCTGAGCAGCCATCACAACGAATGGTTCAGATAATCCTTCGAGTAAAAGATTCATCCCTGCAACGGTTAGAATCAAACGAGAGCTGCGCAATAGGGTCAAACCCTTCCCTATGAGATTATCCAACCCTGCTGTGAGATGCATAGCACTCCCCGATCAAATAGTTGTCTTGCACCATAGCCTTCTTACCATCACTGCCACTGACTGAAAATTTGTGCTGCCCCTTATCCGCCTCCCGGACGAACCGAGACCACCCTGGTCCCTACTAATCTATCAATATCTATATTACCGGTCTCCTACCAGTCGCTAGTCCCATCATAATCTCTCAGTCGCTCCCAGCGACTTCTGAAGAAACTTCGGCCACCTAATACTGCTCCATCTACCCTGCCACTCTGGCGCTACAAGTCCTGGGATCCTCGATCCCCTAACTTGACCCTAAGGTCCTTACCAGGTCCCACCTGTGCTACTAAAACTCACGGGCCTCGCCCACGGGTCTCACTCGACTATACTACCGAGCAACCCTGCTCTCAGGTCTCACCTATACTGCTACTCACCTACGGGCCTCGCCCACGGGTCTCACCCAACTACATCCTGGAGTGGCCTCTCCCAAGGTCTCACCTTTCTAGAGCCATGCAGGCTAGCTCCATACTATTCTCATCAACTACCCATTCCTGATCCCTACCTTGATCACTAGGAGGTAAGGGCCTTGCCCAAACTCCGCTATCTAGGAGATACGGGCCTCCACCCACTCTCCGCTAACTAAGCTGCTAGGGAATGCTACGGCTTACCTGTAGTCTTACAACACCTTCTATGCTAACTGACCGCTAGTGAATGCTACGGCTACCCCGTAGTCTTACAACACTTCCCACTACTGACTTGCTGCTGGAAAATGTTGCGGCTCTCCCGCCGCTCTACCATGCTCTTTGTAGCACTTGGTTCTTGGTATGTATTCTGTTATTAAATCTTCATTTATTTTTGCATTTTTAGCCTTGGACTCGGCGAGTCGAAGGGCTGACTCGCCGAGTAGAAGCAGGATGAGACGCGAAGTTTAAGTTGCGGACTCGACGAGTCGGGTCCTAGACTCGGCGAGTAGATGTTGTCTGGACAAAAACCCTAATCCAGGGGCTTGCACCCTATTTAAACGACTTTATGCAGCCTCCATTCCCCCTTTATGCCCCCAAACACTTCTCATAGCAAACCCTAGCCGTTTTTGAGAAAATCCAAGGCTTTTGAGTGATTCTTGTGAGTTTTGACCTCAAGGAAGAAGGAAGAGCATAGAAGGATCAAGAGGAGACTGAAGGATTCGAGTTTGGTTCCCCATTTGCAGTCTACAGAAGGTATAAAGTCTGAACCTTGCTCATTCATTTGTTAGATCCCTCTTTGGGGTGATTTAGGGCTTTTATAAGCCATTTTTGGTGGCCAACCATGTTTGCAAACATGGTTGGGGGTTTGAGCTTCTGGATCATGTCATTATTGGAGTCACAAGACGGATTTGGGTTGCTTTTTCACTCAAGGAAGGCCCCATGCAACAAAAGAACCATTTTAGAGCCTTTCAAGCTCAAAAGTCTCATGCATGCACGTAAAGTTTGTAACTTTACGTGCTAGATCTACTTTTGGGGTCTGGATCTATCTTTTGGTCAAGTGTTGTACATCAACAATCGAAGTTTTTAGGAGGGGATGTGACCGACTCGACGAGTCCATTCCTGGACTCGGCGAGTCCAAGGGTTCTGTCCCATATCAGTGAGGGTCAAAAGGACCAGATGAGTGTGGAAAGGTTTTAGGGAGTCCCGAGGAGTGACCCAACGTTCTGAACTAAGCAAAATGTTCTGGAAATTCATGGTGCTCGGCGAGTGCATGAACGGACTCGGCAAGTCCAAGGCAATCTTCATAGAACTCGATGAGTCGAGGACAGAACGTGTTCATCGGATGAAGAGTAACTCGACGAGTTGTTCATATAACTCGGCGAGTCAGGGCAGGACATGAGTATCCGTTGATGATGAGCTCGACGAGTTGTTCATACAACTCGGCGAGTCGGATGAGGATTCAGTCGGTGTTCATTTAGAAGGAAAACTCGTCGAGTCATCGCCTAACTCGACGAGTAGAGACGGGTATGAGGTCTAATGGAAGGATAGGGACTCGGCGAGTTGGCGAGTCAACTCGTCAAGTAGAGTTTGATCTATTGGCGCATTTTTGCAACCAGACTCGACGAGTCGGGGTCCGACTCGCCGAGTCGGTGCTGATCAGGAAAACCCTAATCCTCGGGTTTGGGAACCTATTTAAAGACCTTTATGGCCTTCATTTGAGGCCACCTTGTTCCAGAGAAACCCTAGAGAGCCGAGATAGTGAGTTTGAGGGCAAGAGGAGGCTATTTCTTCATGTTTTTGTGTGGTTTTGCTTGAAGGAAGATAGGAGCACAAATCTAGAGTGTGAAGGGGACTAGATCTAAGCTAATCATCTCGTGATATCATCTTTGGAGGTATAATCCTTTCCATTTCGTGTTATATTGGCGGACCTCTTGATTTTAGGGTTTTTACCCTCATTTTGTGGAAGATCTAGTGAGTATGAGGTCCTCTTTGGGATTATGACATCAGATCTGGACCATGAGAGGTCCCTAGAGTCATTACCTTTTAGCTTTTTGCAAGAAAATAAGCAATTAGAGACTAGGTTGCCATTTCTAGTGTTATTTCTCCATTTGAGGCTTGAATTGGGTTGCATGGATGTAAAGGTTGCACCTTTACGTGAATTTTGAGTGTTTAAGAGTTAGATCTATGATTTGGCTAAGCAGACTCGACGAGTCGGACCAGGTTGCCCCGGGGTCTGACTCCCGTAGTGACCCGGTGAGTTGAGGGGTGACTTACTAAGTCGAGTGAGGCGTAGCAAGGGAAGAGTCTGTGGGGATGATGGGACTCGCCGATTCGTCGTATGCACTCAACGAGTCTGGTCAAAATGGACAGTTGACTTTTGGGTTGACTTTTAGGGTTTTTCAACAAATGGGCCTTGGTCCTGTAGAGGGGTAGAATGGTCTTTTACCCTTCTAGGGATTTGCATGAGAGAATATCCAAAATATGAAGAGACATTTATTTAGTGAAATTTATTATTGTGACTAGGCGAAGGCTAGGGCAGTATTCTGATATCGAGATTTTACCGAGATTCCCGAGGTGAGTCTTCTCACTATACTTTACCTAGAGTGGTAATCAGAGCTATGTGACAATGTATCTTGTATGCTATTTATGTGATGTGATTCTATGTGATATGTGATATGCATGATTCAGAGTTTACAGAGTTAGGACTAGTGGGTCCATAGAGTTATGGGACCATGAGGGTCCCACATAGATATTCGACCAGAGGGTCATCAGAGTTACAGCCTTGAGTGGCTGATATGTGTTTATGTGGTATTTTGGGGAACTCACTAAGCATTTATGCTTATAGAGTTTTGTGTATGTGTTTCAGGTACTAGTGATGATCGCGGGAAGGCGCCAACATGATCTGTACACACTCATGGAGCTTTTGTTTACATGATTCTGGGATATGTTTTTCTATGATGACAGTGGATACATTATGTTTATTATTATTTTATGAATGAAAGTATATTTTAAGATTGTGAAAAATTATTTGAAAAATTTGGGTGTTACAAGTTGGTATCAGAGCCTTGGTTTAAGGGATTCAGGTGCACCTTTGGGCGTATCTGAACTCAAACTGAGGATTTGAGGGATTTTCAAAATAAAATTCACAAAATTTTTCTCAAGAGTAAAAAGTTTTTGAAAGAGCAGAGCAGAGCAGTGTGTACAATCAACCAGCGCCGGAACGGTGATGTCCCAAAATACCCTTTCATTATGAGTTATGAGATATGTTATGACATGATATGCATGCTAGAGTAGGCTAGGTATTCTTATTAGGACTAGAGTGGCCTGATTTATGATGCCTTAGCCTAAGGGTTTTACTGCTAGGAGATGCTTGAGAGTGAATAGATAGCAGCGAGGAGCTTATGAGAGATCTGCTAGAGAGTAGACTATGTATAGAGAGAGTAGAGTACTTAGGACTGGGGATTCTAGGAGGAGGAATTGGGGTGAATATTGATGCGATGTGGACGGTAGTATTGGGCCCGTACTACCGAAGACACCGGATCAGTGCGCAGCCCAAGTAAGAATCCTTAGGGTACCAGGGATCAAGTAGGAATGGGATATCGAGTGTGTGTACACTCGAGAGAGTCTCTGATATCTTGTGTTGTATTTCATAGAGACATCATGGTTGGGACACGCCACAGGCCAGGGACTAGCAGGGGGTGTGAGAGATTAGGAGCTCCGCCAGATGATTCATGATGAGGTGGCTGCTGCCATCCGCGCTGAGATTCCAGAGATGTTTGGGTCTATCAAGAACACACTGATTGAGACTTTTGATGAACGGTATGTTGCTCTTACTGATGCTGCTGTTGTTGTAGCCACTGCAACCGTTGCTGCTGCCAGGCCGCAGGGGGGTGACGCGTTGCTGTACCAGGAGTTCAGCAACACGAGGCCACCAGAGTTTGATGTGACTCAGGATCTGATAGCCGCGATGAGGTGGATCTCTAACATTGAAGGGTTCTTCTACACATGTTCATGTCCGAAGCATCTGAGAGTTCGGTTCGCACTGAACCAGCTTCGCTTAGGGGCGAAGGACTGGTGGAAGTTTGTGAAAGCACACTATTCTGATGCAGAGCTTGTTGCGGTGACCTGGGAGAGGTTTACCGTTATGTTTCGTGATGAGTACGTTCCCCCGGTGGAAAAGGGAGCATTTGGCCCAGGATTTCTTGACCCTCAAGTAGGGTACTGAGTCTGTTACTGTGATCACCAGGATGTTTCATGAGAGGGTGATGTTCTGCCCTGAGCACGTGTCTTCCGAGCAGGCACGTATGAGTCGGTATTTGAGTATTTTGAGGAGAGACATCCGCGATTTTGTGGAGAACTCGACGTACCGGACATTTGCTGAGCTCCAGGAAAATGCCCGGAAGAGGAAGGTTGAGCTAGAGACTCAGGCCAGGGAGGAGGCGGAGTCTCAAGGGAGGGATTGGCGACCGGCACAGTCCCAGCCGGTTGCCAAGCGGGCTAAGCCCGCCGATTTGAGATCAGGGAACCAGAAGGGCCGCACTTGTAGCTAGTTCGGCAAGAGTTATGAGGGGGTGTGCAGAGTAGGGTCTTGCTACAAGTGTGGCAAGGAGGGGCACATGGCCAAGGATTGCCCCAAGGGGTGTGCAGTTTGTTTTCTCTACAACTAGACCGGACACCGGAAGGCCGAGTGTCCGCAGTTACGAGGGTCAGCTTAGGGGGCTTCTCAGGGATCTGTCCCTGCTACTGTTCGAGCTACAGAGAGTCGGCCGGTGAAGGCCGAGGCGTCGAAGGCTCGCGGGAGAGCCTTCCAGTTGACAGCGGAGGAGGTCCGCGCAACACCCGATGTTGTGGCTGGTATGTATTCTTTCATATGTTTATTTTGAGTTTGTGGCGTTATGCTTTTTTTGTGATATGCGTATGTACATTTCTTGTGTGTTCTGTACCTGCTTTGGTGTTATTTGACTCGGGTGTGAGTCTGTCTTTTGTGTCATTAGCCTTTAGTCAGCACATCGGTATTCATCGAGAGGCGTTGAGTCGACCTTTGCGAGTTTCCATAGCTGAAGAGAGAGCAGTGTATGCCACTGATGTGATTCGAGGATGTGTACTTGAGATCTTTGGCGTTGAATTTCTGATTGATTTGGTCCCGATTGCTATGGGAGATGTCTGTGTCATCGTGGGAATGAACTGGTTGAGCAGATTTGGAGCGGTTATCGACTGCGAGCGACAGCTGGTGACCATTCTAGACCCTAGTGGGGGAGTTCTTTCGGTTTATGGCGAGGGTACCCGTTTTGGGTCGGCATTTTGTTCAGCTGCGAGAGCAAGGCAGAGTCTACAGTAGGGCTGTAGTGGGTTTGTGGCTTATGTGGTAGATACGAGGGTAGGGTCAGAGAGACCGAGGTCGGTCGATGAGGTTTCGATAGTGCGTGAGTTCCCGGATGTTTTCTCCGAGGAGTTGTCGGGTGTGCCTCCCGGGAGGTAGGTAGAGTTCCGTATCGATTTGGTTCATGGGGCAGTGCCTATCGCCAAGGCGCCCTATCTCCTTGCACCTCCAGAGATGCAGGAGTTATCCTCGCAGCTTCCGGAACTGCTAGGAAAGGGGTTTATATAGACGAGTAGCTCGCCGTGGGGAGTGCTGATCCTTTTTGTCAAGAAAAAGGATGGTTCACACCGGATGTGCATTGATTACCGGAAGTTGAACAAGCTGACGGTCAAGAACCGTTACCCCTTACCGAGGATCAACGATTTGTTCGATTAGTTACAGGGAGCGTCTTGGTTCTCCAAGATTGATTTGAGGTCTGGATACCATCAGATGAGGGTGCGTGATGAGGATATCCAGAAGACAGCGTTCAGGACTCATTACGGGCATGACGAGTTTGTGGTGATGCCTTTCGAGCTCATCAATGCACCAGCGATGTTCATGGATCTCATGAACAGGGTGTGCAGGCCGATGTTGGATCGTTCGGTGATTGTGTTCATTGATGATATATTGGTGTATTCGAGATCCAGAGAGCAGCATGAGGAGCATTTGAGGGAGATCCTCGGAGTTTTGAGATCGGAGAGGCTTTACGCCAAATTCTCCAAGTGCGATTTCTAGTTACGAGAGGTTTGGTTTCTAGGACACCTCGTCAATCAGAATGGGATATTGGTCGACCCGGCCAAGATTGAGGTGATGATGAGTTGGGAGGTACCGAGATCCCCTTCGGAGATCAGGAGTTTCCTGGGGTTGACTGGTTATTATCGGAGATTCATCCAGGATTTCTCCAAGAGTGTTGTTCCTCTCACCAGACTAACCCGGAAGGGCGTGACTTTCAGTTGGGGCCCGGAGCAGCAGACCTCATTCGAGACACTTCGCCAGAGATTGTGCGAAGCCCCAGTGTTGGACCTTACGGAGGGAATGGAGGACTTTGTGGTATATTGTGACGCGTCGATATCAGGACTGGGTGCGATGTTGATGCAGAGAGGGCATGTGATAGCATACGCATCGAGGCAGCTGAAGCCTCATGAGATGAGGTATCCTACTCACGATCTAGAGTTGGGGTGTGTGGTGTTCGCCCTCAAGATCTAGCGTCACTATTTGTATGGGGTTCGGTGTACCATATACACGAACCACAAGAGCTTGAAGTATCTGATGGATCAATCCAACCTGAACATGCGTTATAGGAGATGGTTGGATGTGGTAAAGGATTATGAGTGTGAGATCCTGTACCACCCGGGCAAGGATAACGTGGTAGTCGATGCCTTGAGTCGCAGGGGCAGAGAGTGCCCCTTTGCGAGATGTTTGTCTGAGGTTGACAGTGATGACTCTAGTGTTGGACTCCATTCGGGAGGCCCAGGTAAAGGCCATGAGACCGGAGAACCACAAGCGAGAGCGGGTGATTGGGCAGATATATGAGTTCACGGCCGATAGCCAGGGGCTTATGAACTTCCAGGGCCGGATTTGGGTGCCTTTTGAGGGCGGAGCACATACCATTTTGATGGAGGAGGCGCACAAGTCGAGGTTTTCGATCCATCTCGGGGACACTAAGATGTATTTGGACCTGAAAAGAGACTATTGGTGGCCCTATATGAAGAGGGATGTGGCGTGGTTTGTAGAGAGGTGCTTGACCTGTCGCAGGGTTAAGGCCGAGCACCAGTGTCCACAAGGGAAGTTGCAGCCGCTTGAGGTTCCCCAGTGGAAGTGGGAACAAATTTCCATGGATTTTATCACCAAATTGCCGAGGACTGCGATAGGCATCGATGCAATTTAGGTGATCATTGACCGACTGACAAAGAACGCTCATTTTCTTGCTATCAGCGAGAGCTCTTCCGCGGA
Organism: Lactuca serriola; assembly: GCF_051521515.1. NCBI lineage: Eukaryota > Viridiplantae > Streptophyta > Magnoliopsida > Asterales > Asteraceae > Lactuca > Lactuca serriola. The sequence continues at coordinate 136,892,338 of NC_136415.1, forward strand.
GAAGCTGGCAGAGTTGTATGTGAGGGAGGTGGTATCGCGACATGGTGTACCGATCTCGATTGTATCTAATCGAGATGTGCATTTCACTTCCAGATTTTGGAAGAAGTTCCATGAGGAGTTGGGTACTAGACTGCATTTCAGTACCGCTTACCACCCACAGACGGACGAACAGAGTGAGCGGACGATTCAGACGCTCGATGACATGCTTCGGGCATGTGTGTTGGATTTCGGAGGGAGTTGGGACACGTATCTGCCTTTGGCTGAGTTTTCCTATAACAACAACCACCATTCGAGCATTGGTATGCCTCCCTTCGAGTTGTTGTATGGGAGGAAGTGTCGAACTCCCATTTGTTGGGGAGAGGTAGGACAGCGAGTGATGGGTAGCACGGAGATAGTGCTTCAGACGACTGAGCATATACAACAGGTCAGACAGAGGTTGCTGACGGCCCAGAATCGTCAGAAGAGCTACATGGATAGGCGTCGCAAAGAGCTCGAGTTCCAGGTTGGTGATTTTGTTCTCCTGAAGGTGTCACCTTGGAAAGGTGTGATCCGGTTCAGGAAGAGAGGCAAGTTGGGACCTTGGTATATTGGTCCATTTCGGGTGATTGCGAGGGTAGGCAGGGTAGCGTATCGTTTGGAGTTACCTGTGGAGTTGAGTCCGATTCATGACACCTTCCACGTGTCTCATTTGAGGAAGTGTATTGCCGATGAATCGGCGGTGGTACTGTTAGGGGATATTCAGTTGGATGCGAGCCTGAATTATGTTGAAAGGCCAATTGCGGTTCGGGATCAGAGAATCAAGGTTTTGAGAAACAAGGAGGTGTCCTTGGTGCAGGTTCAGTGGCAACATCCGAAGGGGTCCGAAATGACATGGGAACCAGAGATTGAGATGCGTGAGCAGTATCCAAAGTTATTTGTAGAGCGAGACTTCGAGGGCGAAGTCTGATTATAGTGGGGGAGAATTGTAACATCCTGAGTTCGGGTATGTCAATTTAATTATTTATTTATTGTTTTATTGAGGACCTTGACGAGTTGATGCCTCAACTCGTCGAGTAGAGTTTGATCTATTGGCGCATTTTCGCGACCGGACTCGACGAGTCGGGGTCCGACTCACCGAGTCGGTGCTGATTAGGAAAACCCTAATCCCCGAGTTTGGGAGCCTATTTAAAGACCTTTATGGCCTTCATTTGCGGCCACCTTGTTCCATAGAAACCCTAGAGAGCTGAGATAGTGAGTTTGAGGGCAAGAGGAGGCTATTTCTTCATCTTTTTGTGTGGTTTTGCTTGAAGGAAGATAGGAGCACAAATCTAGAGAGTTGTGATATCATCTTTGGAGATATAATCCTTTCCATTTCGTGTTATATTGGCGGACCTCTTGATTTTAGGGTTTTTACCCTCATTTTATGGAGGATCTAGTGAGTACGAGGTCCTCTTTGGGATTATGACATCAGATCTGGACCATGAGAGGTCCCTAGAGTCATTACCTTCTAGCTTTTTGCAAGCAAATAAGCAATTGGAGACTAGGTTGCCATTTCTAGTGTTATTTCTCCATTTGAGGCTTGAATTGGGTTGCATGCACGTAAAGGTTGCAGCTTTACATGACTTTTGAGTGTTTAAGGGTTAGATCAATGATTTGGCTAAGTAGATATGACCTCAGGAGGTTGTTTGAGCAAGTCCATGGAGGAAACTCGCCGAGTCCATATGTAGACTCGACGAGTCGGATCGGGTTGCCCCGGGGTCTGACTCCCATAGTGACCCGGTGAGTTGAGGGGTGACTCAGTTAGTCGAGTGAGGCGTAGAAAGGGAAGAGTCTGTGGGGAAGATGGGACTCGACGTACTGGACATTTGCCGAGCTCTAGGAAAATGCCTGGAAGAGGGAGATTGAGCTAAAGACTCAGGCCAGGGAGGAGGCGGAGTCTCAGGGGAGGGATCGGCGACCGGCACAGTCCCAGCCGGTTGCCAAGCGGGCTAAGCCCGCCGATTTGAGATCAGGGAACCAGAAGGGCCGCACTTGTGGCTAGTGCGACAAGAGTCATGAGGGGGTGTGCAGAGTAGGGTCTTGCTACAAGTGTGGCAAGGAGGGGCACATGGACAAGGATTGCCCCAAGGGGTTTGCAGTTTGTTTTCACTACAACTAGACCGGACACCGGAAGGCCGAGTGTCCGCAGTTACGAGGGTCAGCTCAGGGATTTGTCCCTGCTACTTTTCGAGCTATAGAGAGTCGGCCGGTGAAGGCCGAGGCGTCGTAGGCTCACGGGAGAGCCTTCCAGTTGACAGCGGAGGAGGTCCGCGCAACACCCGATGTTGTGGCTAGTATGTATTCTTTCATATGTTTATTTTGAGTTTGTGGCGTTATGCTTATTTTGTGATATTCGTATGTACATTTCTTGTGTGTTCTGTACCTGCTTTGGTGTTATTTGACTCGGGTGCGAGTCGGTCTTTTGTGTCATTAGCCTTTAGTCAGCACATCAGTATTCATCGAGAGGCGTTGAGTCGACCTTTGCGAGTTTCCATAGCTGAAGAGAGAGCAGTGTATGCTACTGATGTGATTCGAGGATGTGTACTTGAGATCTTCGGCATTGAATTTTCGATTTATTTGGTCCCGATTGCTATGGGAGATGTCTGTGTCATCATGGGAATGGACTGGTTGAGCAGATTTGGAGCGGTTATCGACTGCGAGCGACAGCTGGTGACCATTCGAGACCCTAGTGGGGGAGTTCTTTCGGTTTATGGCGAGGGTACCCGTTTTGGGTCGGCATTTTGTTTAGCTGCGAGAGCGAGGCAGAGTCTACAGCAGGGCTGTAGTGGGTTTGTGGCTTATGTGGTGGATACGAGGGTAGGGGTAGAGAGACCGAGGTCGTTCGATGAGGTTTCAATAGTGCGTGAGTTCCTGGATGTTTTCCTCGAGGAGTTTCCGGGTGTGCCTCCCGAGAGGCGGGTAGAGTTCCATATAATGACTTTTATAATGACTCCCTAAGTTAACTCTTCATCCTAGGTAATAACCGTAACTTCTATGTTGCTTCGAACGAGTATTTAACTCTTGGACTCCTTGACTGCAGACGGTGCTCGATCTTGTACCCGCTCTCTATCTCACGTTGGACGTTCAATCGTGACCTTCAAGTCACAATCTAGATTCTTATTGGAGACTCCTGCTCCTTCAGAAACAATGTTTACTATTGGGTTTTGAGCATTCTAACACTCCTAAGTGTACATGCAACCCTAAATACCTTGGATCTATGTTTTCTCTATTATACATGCAAATATGAACATCCAATGTATTATCCTAATCTAGCATACAAAACTATCAATATAACAAGATAGAATACATACCTCTTTGATGTGGAAAGTCTTCATGAAGCTTGAGTGCCTAGTGCCCCAAGTGTGACACCTCAAATGGTTCACACAACACCAAATACACTTGAAATAACTTGAGAGAAATCTACAACTCATGAAATCGACTAGCCCTTATTTTTACACACTCTAGTGGCCGATTTTGGTCAAGAATAAGATCTTTATATAGTGTTACAATTAGGGTAAACCCTAATTGTCATGAATTTCCATTTCCTTGGATCCATGGGTTCAAATACGCCATGGAGCATCCATGGGCCATCCTATGGGTTTTAGCCCAACTTGATTATCCATGGAGCATTAGCCCACTATACAAGTATGGATGATTTACACAATCAACCCATATATTTAATTAGTCTTCTTTTGATCACTTAATTAATCCTAGATTAAATCTTGATCAATACTAATTAAATAATCTTATTATTCTTATTATTAACATACTAGAACTTATAATATATTAATAACCATAAGTGTCTTATTTCTCTCATTATAGTCTATCCAAATGCATGATGCCATGCAACCCAAATGGACCATGCCGGGTCGGGTAAAGTCTTACCAATTATAGTTATGGACTTAGACATTAATCCAACAGTCTCTCACTTGGATAAGTCTAAAACTAATATTGCATATGACTTCAGGAACCGACTGGCAATCGTAGCTCTCAAAAGCTTCTGTCGAACTCTGACCTTGTAGATGAACTCTGACCTTTGTCAGTGACTTGTCCATTAGATAAGGAATCACATATTCCTCCATTCTAGATATCATATGGACTGAGACATGGATTATAATCATTCTCTCTGTCCATTTGTTGTTTCCCGATTTCCGATTTATGACGACTGACTAATTGAACAAATCAAATCAATCCTGGCCCGGCCGAGCACTTCTATTTGTCATCATCAAATCATCGAGGGGCCCACAGATATCGCTTTTATCCCGAAGGTAAAAGGAATGGATAAACTTCGACTCATATGTCTTGTTCTACTACTTGTTAAATCATACACAAAGGCACGTTTTATAACATCGAGTTACCAATGCGTTTTCGTGCAATCAATGTATAACCAACTCATAGTAACAACTCATATCTCTAGGTTTGAAGAATATAAGATATTATCGTCTCATGATCACTCGTGATAAAATCCTTGAAGTGATTCCAATGAGAGCGGGTTATATCCAATACTCAGAACTTATGAGCACTCATGAGTGTTGTAGCACCACCTTGTCCAACATCTAGGACCTCTACAAGCCCAACCCATGACAATCTTGATTCATATCTACTTCCAACATATGACCGGCTGTGGATGGTTTGAATAACTTAGTCGTTCCGGAAGAATAACCCAGTTTATTCGGGAAGTCAAAACATGCAAAGTGAAACACAATAATAATTGAATCCAATATGGTATCAAAACCTATGAACATAAATAAAACACCTTTTATTTATCACCATATGATTACACATTATTCATTGTATACTGTTTCAGCTATCAACTTTATTCTTGAATTTAAAACAATAGTTGTCCCATGCTCCAAGCATGTACACTATGTTTTCTAAACACTAGTCATGCCATACACCAAGTATGCATACTATGTTTGTCTATGATCTTTACTTTGTGAACTAGATCCATTGAACATAACTTCAATGATTCTCTTTTCACACTCCCAAATCCTTACTGCAAATGCAAGAATTCCAAATTCATGCCATTTACTGAAATCTGTTAGATTCTAAACTTATATGCATTGAACCTCTTGTAATGATTATGCACAAAGTCAGAAGGACTTGACAACAACCATTACAGACCATTCCAAAAGAGATCAACTCCTTGGGAACATACTTCTTGCATTAAGTTTCCTAATCTTAAACAGATTGAAAATTCTAACTTTGAAACATTTCCAGATTCCATTTTGACTATCACTTCTGAACAAGAGTTGCCTCCTTACATATTATGTCAATATGGTCCTTCCAGAATTATCACTATACTTCCAACTGTCCTTGAGCAACCAATCTTTGGTAAACCTTAGATTGTCCTCGACAATTGTTTAATCCTTTTAGTCATATCCAGTTCTAAACCTTTTCCCTTCTTAATGCCCCAGACATTTGGAAAATTTTAGAAAGGATGAATATAGCACATGTAATCGATCCTATATCCGAAGCATATGGGAATCGATTCATGATGTCTCACATAACGACTAAACCAGTCTTTTGCTATAACATTTCCATTTCAATTTGCCAAGTTCTCATAATTCAGATTATGAAAAGGGATGCCGTAATCATAATAGAATTTTAGAACGCAAATAATGGACCCATATACAGAATTTCCTTATGTTGAACCATTCCAACATGAAATTCATATATATATCCTTGACTAAATGATTAAAACCTCACGATCTAAGCTTATAGATTTGAGATGAAGTATAATTTCCTCTCCCTTAATTATAGCAAAACAACTTTTCCCAATTGAAACCTTTTGTTTTCTATAATTAACATTGCTAGCTTGCAATACTTATCATAATTATCATGCTCCCACTAACATGATGATTGTTAACATAACACTTATCCTCTCCCTTAATTAGTGTCTAAGTCCATAACTATTTTGGTATGTACTTGACCCGATGGTGCATGGTCGTTTTGGGTTGCCTTCACCAAAGCAACTTGATGGGAGAAATAAATAGAGAGAGAGGTTATTATGATTTATTAATATGTTATAAGAATAATATATTAAAGGAGAAATCATATTTTTTTAATTAATATTGGTCAATAATTAATTAAGAATTAATTTTGTGATCAAATGTAATTAATTAAACTAGAGGGGCTGAATTGTAATTATGTGATAGTTACAAAATAAGGCAAGGATTATCTTAAGGATAGGTTGGACGAATTTGAGGTGATAAGGACCTTAGAATTCGACTATGATAAGGATTCAAGGCTTATCTTATGGGTTGCTTGGTAAGCAAGCAACTAGATAAGGATAAGGACTGAAACCCTATCTCTACACCTATATAAACACCCTATGGCTCATGATTTCGTCCAGACCTTCCCAAGGCTTCTTAGGGACGAATTCTTATACCTCTCCTCTCTCTTTATACCTTCTCCATTTGCTCTTGGTGTTTGTAAGCCATTAGAGGAGTGACACTTGTGACTCTAAGCCTTCCAAAGTCAATTCAAGGAAGAATTGGGATTGTTATTGCAACATAACAATCAAGGTAACATCTTAAACCTAATTATATGTTAATATCGATTCCCATATGCTAGAATTAGGGTTTATAGTCTTGGATACTTTCATGTACAATAGAGAAACCTAGATCCAAGCATTAGGGTTTGTATGAGCACATAGAATGTCTTATGACCAAAACCCATCAGTGGTATCAGAGCCTAAACTGGTTTCTATTGTATTGATGCTTGATATGTTTGAAAAATTCGATTTTTTGGTTTCTGGAGGCTGGACTTGCCGAGTCCATAGCTGAACTCGCCGAGTCCATGGTGACTCAACGAGTCCAAGCTTGACTCGACGAGTCAACTCGTCAGATGGAGTATATCTCGGGATTTCTTGCTGTTTTTGCTTTGGGATAGTTACCTTATCATATTAGATCAATATAAATCCGATTATATGATATATTTGACTATATTCTTGATCTAATTGAAGATATTCATCAATTAATAAGATAATTGTTTCCTTATGTGATAATTGATTAATTATTTTGACTAAATTGATAAATTGTTTTGCAAGAAATCATTAAATAAATCAAATATGGATAATTATGTGTTTAATTGTTAATTTAGATTATTTTTTATTTGATCCTTGTTGTTATGAAAAGTTTCACATTTTCCCCTTAGGTTTTATAGTTTAAATTTGAACCCAAAAGTTTTGTTGTTTTGAAATTTAAATAGTTAAAACCCTAAATGTTTTGAAAAAGGTTTCAAAAGTTGCCCTCAAGTTTTGGAATTTAAATTTTGATTAAATGGTTTAATTTTGATGTATATTTAAATTCAAAACCCTAATGTGTTGAAATGTTTCAAAACTTGCCCTTAAGTTTTGGAATTTAAAAGTTGATTAAAAGTTTAATTAGGAATGTTAAATTCTAAAACTCTAGTATAGTTTTGAAAAAGTTTAAATCACACCCTTATGATTTTATTAATTAATTAAACTGTATAATTAAAAGAGGTTTAATAAATCCATAAAATTTTAGGTTTACAATTTAATTGAATTAAAAGTATAATTGTTAAATTAGACCACCTAGTATTTTGAAAGTATAAAATACACTCTATACTATATATAACATTAAAAGTCTAACATTATATATATATATATATATATATATATATATATATGTATATGTATGAGTAAAAGTCAGTCTTACCGTTAGTAGGCCTCATTCACGAAGCTGGTCTATAAGGGGTGTTTAAGGAAATTGCCTATAAAATGGCGATTGAATGGGTATCCACTCTTACCCACCGCACTCTTGACTAGTGGAGGGTCGTTAGCCGAACGGGTAGGATAGGACGAAACCTTTCATTATAAGTATAATAAAGTACAAAAATAACTAAATGTTTTAAAAATTCCCAATCTTAGTTACTTAGGCAAAAGTGAATTGATGCAATTCCATGAAATTACACTTTGTGCCCTTGTGAAGACGTTAGTGGAGCGTGTGTGGTTTACCGGCATACTAAATGGTTCTAAGCAAAGGTAGCAAAGGGTGACTCAATGTTTGTCATAGTTCGGTGGAGCGTGTGAGGTTTACCGGCACATCGAATAGGTGACTGTAACATGTGAGGGCACCATGTAAGTTTGCATGGTTATTCACACCCGCTTTGTGATCCTCGGCATCCCAGTGACAAACAAGAGGGGCATATCGAGATTTAAACATGCCATTGAAAGTTCAATGAATCTCAAAGGATCTAGGAGTTTTCGTAGATTAAAAACTTAAATTTCTTTTTCGTTTTTCGTGGTGGAAATTAGTGAATCGTCATTCACTTACCTTCAAATATTCTGCAATTAGGGTTACGGCATCCCTCTCCCGAGTTGTAGAATATTGTGTTGGTTCCTAGCCTTAGTCTCTCATTTGGGTGATTTACTAAGGACTCAATCAATCAACTAACTTGAATTTGTTTTCTCCCGTTTTGTAGATGTCAAAGTTCGACAACTATGGTCTTCCCAAATCCCGTGGAACAAGCTTTCCACATGAAGATGGTATTCCATGATTCGATCGAGGAACAAGAAATCATGCTTCACTTCCTCCACCTCCTCCAATTGTTCTCCCTAACCCACAAGTTCAAAGGCTTGAAAAGTTCAAGATCACTCAAGCCCTTTTGGCAAGTAAGCATAAAGAAGGAAAGTCGGTGTGTGCACACGTCCTAGGGATGAAGTCACACAGTGATAGGTTAAGAATGATGGGATCCATTGTCTGTGAGGAAATGGCTGTTGATTGGGTTCTTCAGTCACTTCCTAACTCATATAGTGAGTTCGTAAGAGAGTACTATATGATGAACCGCGACGTGACCCTTATAGATCTCACCTATATACTTATTGCTGCTGAATCAGCAATGGTTTGGCGCAATAGAAAAGCAAAGTTGATTGGTGAATCTACCTTCGAGAGCTCTATGGATGTAGACAATGGCAACGAAAGACATGCAATGATTGAAAAGTTTGATCATAAGAGAAAGGCAATGTCTGAAGTAGTCCCATGTCCTGTTCCGATAGAGTCAATTTGCTTTTATTGCCAATAGAAGGGGCATTAGAGAAGAAGTTGCCCTATTTACCTAAAAGATCTAAGAGATGGGAGAGTCAAAAAGTATGGCTTTGCTTTAGGTAAAATCCATTGACTAACTCTTTTAAGCTTCTATTCTAGATTCTTAATACATAATGTGATAAGATTACAATTGATGTTTTGCAGGATTGAAGAAAAGAAAGGAAGCTTAAGTGAAGAAGTGAGCAGAATCTAACCGTGTAGGAATGGATTTCAATCGCATTTCTCGAAGATTAGATTCTTGAGCTACTACTTAGAGTTAGAATAAGATTGCTAAGAAAGATGTATTAGCATAGTTTTTCAATGAATTGCATTGTAAGGACAATTTTTTCCGCAATAAAATAAATTTTGATTTTATATTATTTATTTATCCTTGCAATGGCGTATATGAAAAAATTGATGTTTGAATGTTTCTATTATTAGCAATAATGGATTTGATTCTTATTATGTTATTTATGGAAAGTCGAGAATTTACCAAATAGGGAGAGTTTCTCATCGCCCAAGTTTCAATTGGACAGAAACTTGGAATCATGCAACTTGGTTGCACGATGAATGAGAAATTTCATATTTTGGAAATTAGACTAATTCATTGACAAAGTGTCAAGTGAAGGACTAGGAGATCGAGCACACAAAGTTGCATGTTGATCAAGTCCATCATAAGAGTAACAATGATATTCGTCATGATTCACTAAAGGTTTAGTAAATATGATTATGCTTACAAGATTAAGTGTAATTATGAATTGATTGAAAAAGTTTAAATCAATAGCAAAACGAATAAGAAGAATCAAGTAGGCAGAAAGATAAAAGGTTCTCCATTCTAAGAAGAAGGGAGAGTAGCTTTTATGCTTTATGATAGGTCTTAATGATTAAGAACCATATCTCAATTGATCCTCTATGTGAGTCTTAGTACAATTGTATGTTTAAGAAGAGGAATCAAGGATTGAAGAAATGGTTAAATCAAGAAGTCAATCATACTTCGTTCCAATAACAAGTCTTAGAGTTAAGATTGTGACAATGAGTGAAAAGTGTTAAGAAGGTTTATAACTTTCATCAAATATGGAAAGTTGTGATGTCTTGGATAAGACAAAGACCAACTTGGACCAATTTATGAAGTGTTTTGATAAAAGCTACACTAACTCTTGAATATTTGTTTGTCAAGGAGTCAGTGGGAGTCTTATTGGTCTTGAAAGGTTTCAAGAACAAATCAGATAGACCTTATCGATCATCACTAGCACACGTGTTGAGGTTTACAACCTATCGTGTTGACATTATTTTGTTTCTGTGCCATTCCAATCGAGTTAATTATGCATGTGAGTCCTATGAGTTCTCATTTGAATGCATAAAAGGCAAGGACCTTGATCAATGGAAAGTACATTGATAAGAAAAGGTGAGCTTCTTAACTACTTGGAAGACATGGTGGGCAGCTGTGCTACCATAAGGTAAGAAATCAAGATTAAGAAAGCTCGGTCCATATGAGTTTGAATTTGTCGTAAACTTTGGTTTTAACAAATTCACATGGATAGGAACACATACACCGTTTAAATCTAAGTGTCATAAGATTTCCTCCTTCATGAAAATGATTGTGAGGAAATGCTTTCACTAAGAAAGATTTTAAGAAGATAGTGATTATAAAATTGCATTCTCGAATTCGATTATGGTTACGGTATCCCTTTCCATAATTTGAATTGTAAGGTTTGGCAATTGTTTACACACATATATGAACTATCTAAGGCAAAGGTGTATAAGTTCAAGAAGCCTTGATAAAAGATTATCAAAGCACTAAGTATTAGAAACATGAACTTAAGAAATTCAATAAGCATTGTTTTTTCTGAAAGTTAAGTTGTTTTTTAATACATGTCAAAGCTAGTGGGAGCATAAGTGTTATGTTTATAATAATCATCATGGTAGTGGAAGCATAAATGTTATGATTGTATGATTATTAAGGCACATATTGCAAGTTGGCAATATTAATTATAGAAAACAAGAGTCATACTTTGCAAAGTAGTAAGGGTTGTAAAGTTGTTTTGCTATAATTAAGGGAGAGAATATTATGCTTCATTTCAAATCTAAAGGCTTAGGTTGTGGAATGTTAATAAAATTTAGTCAAAGGCACATTGTGTGTTCTTAAAATTTTGATTATGATTACGGAATTCCTCTACACAATTCGAATTTTGAGAACATAGCAAATAAAACATTATGCATCATGTCCCATATGCTTCGAGTATAGGATCGATTGCAAATGCTTTAATATTTTACCATTCTAAAATTTTCCAAATGTCTAGCGCATTTAGAGGGAAAAAGGAGAAGAATCGGTTTTGACTAAAATAATTAAACAACTATCAAAGGACAATCCAAAGTTCGACGAGGATTGGTTGCTTGTGATTAGTTGGAAGCATGGTATTGAATGGACCATATCGACTTTATTACGAATAGATAAGATTCTATTAAGAATAAGTTGTCATATGGAAAATATGGAAATGTATCCACATTGGGAATTGAATATTAAAAAAAAATCTATGTCTAAGATTAGGAACTTTTATGCAAAAGGATGTTCAAAGGAATGTACTTTGAGTGAGAGACATCATATCTAAGGAATTGTCTTGTAACAATTTCCGATAGAAGACTTTGTAATATCATTGGCAATAGTCTTTGTGACTTTGGTGCAGTGATATTACGATAGGATCATTGCATAAAATGTTAGAATCTAGCATATTCTATAAGTAGCAAGAATTTGATATTCTTACACTTATGAAAGAGGATTTGAAGTTGTGAAATGAGAATGATTGGAAATGTGCTCAATTTGGTCTATTTCACAAAGTAAGAACCATAGGTAAACATTGTGTGCATGCTAGGAGCATGGGACAAGTGTAATAATTCAAGTAAGAAGTTGATTACCCGAAACGACAAATAATGAGTAATCGATATGGTGATAAATAAAAGGTGTTTTATTTATGCTCAAAGGTTTGAGGCCATATGGGATTAGTATTATTCGTGTGTTTCACTTTGCATGTTTTGACTTCCTGAATAATTTAATTGGTTAAGAACAGTCAAATTATTCATACGGGCCACAGTCGTTCATATGTTGGAAGTAGATATGAATGAAGACTGTCATAAATTGGTGTGTGGATTGTCTATAAGGTATTAGACATAAGCAAATGTTTGCTGCAACGTTCATGAGTGCTTATGAATATGATTTGAGCATTGGATTAAACCCACGCTCACTTGGATCACTCCATGGATTGTATCACGAGTGATTGGTGAGACGATAACATCTTATATTCTTGAAACCGAGATGTGTGAGTTGTATCTTGCGAATCGGTTGCACATTGATAATATGTAAACGCACTAGTAACTTGGTGTTATAAAACATATTGTTGTGTGTGATTCGGTGAGTGAGTGCAAGCAAGCATTGTATCAAAGTTTATCCGTTCCTTTTATCCAAAGTAGGATAAAAGCGATATCTTTGGGCCCCTTGATGATTTAGTGATGAAAAACGTAAATGCTCGGCCGGGCTAGGGCTAATTTGATTTGTTCAGTTAGTCAGTCGTCATAAATCGGGAATCGAGATATAGTACAAAAGAGAATGATTAGAAATCATGTCTCATATGATATCTAGAATGGAGGAATATATGATCCCTTATCTAAGGACACGCGTATCTGATAGGATCAGAGTTGACAGCAGCTTTGGAAAGCTACGATTGCAGATCAGGATCTGAAGTCATACGCATAATAGTTATTAGACTTATCCAAGTGGGAGACTTTTGGATTAGTGTCTAAGTCCATAACTATTTTGGTATGTACTTGACCCGATGGTGCATGGTCGTTTTGGGTTGCCTTCACCAAAGCAACTTGATTGGAGAAATAAATAGAGAGAGAGAGGTTATTATGATTTATTAATATGTTATAAGAATAATATATTAAAGGAGAAATCATATTTTTTTAATTAATATTGGTCAATAATTAATTAAGAATTAATTTTGTGATCAAATGTAATTAATTAAACTAGAGGGGCTGAATTGTAATTATGTGATAGTTACAAAATAAGGTAAGGATTATCTTAAGGATAGGTTGGACGAATTTGAGGTGATAAGGACCTTAGAATTCGACTATGATAAGGATTCAAGGCTTATCTTATGGGTTGCTTGGTAAGCAAGCAACTAGATAAGGATAAGGACTGAAACCGTATCTCTACACCTATATAAACCCCCTTTGGCTCATGATTTCGTCCAGACCTTCCCAAGGCTTCTTAGGGACGAATTCTTATACCTCTCCTCTCTCTTTATACCTTCTCCATTTGCTCTTGGTGTTTGTAAGCCATTAGAGGAGTGACACTTGTGACTCTAAGCCTTCCAAAGTCAATTCAAGGAAGAATTGGGATTGTTATTGCAACATAACAATCAAGGTAACATCTTAAACCTAATTATATGTTAATATCGATTCCCATATGCTAGAATAAGGGTTTATAGTCTTGGATACTTGCATGTACAATAGAGAAACCTAGATCCAAGCATTAGGGTTTGTATGAGCACATAGGATGTCTTATGACCAAAACCCATCACATACCCTCATAGGACAACCCTCAGTCACTATTCCTGCCTACCTAGTCAACTATTTGTCCTTTGACACCCTTCCTCCAGCTGCATAGCTTCATCAAAAGCTGGAAACTCTCATATCTCCTTCCACTTTACTCACTCTCTCTCACAAAAAACGCAAACACCTCTCTCTCTCTCTCTCTCTCTCTCAGTTTCCCTCTCTAGAACTCGAGATTTCAAGGCTGTTCTTGAGCTTTTCACTTCAGTCTTGAATCTTCGAATCTTCAAGTATCTCCCAAGTGTTCTTGACTTGGAAACCTTTCTTCTTCCACCTTCATCTCAGAGAATAACTCAAGGTGAATTCATACCCCCACATTTTCATGTTTTCTTCAAGTTTTAGGGGGAGAATACAAGTTAAAACACCAACAACTAAACTAAACTCTAACATCAGCTTTCATCAGGAAAGTTTAGTTCCCTTCACAGACTGTTTTGAACATCTTAAAGTTTTTAGTTTTCAAAGCTATATTAGGTACAAATATTTCAGGTTTATACCTTTAAAATGACTACTTGCACATATTCACACGAATTTTCTACAATTTATAGTGATTTTTACAAAACTGCCTATCACTGTAGCTACGAATTCGGGCCAGTCTATGAATATGAACGTTTTCACACCAGTTAGAGACTTCTAAAAATCATAATAAAATTTATGGACAAACTAGATACATTTCCTAAACTCTCAGAGTTTCCGGATTTAATTTTCGGCTTCGTATGATTTTTTTGTGATTTTTCTAAAACAGTGGAAAAATGTTAGAAACAAATCAACAACTTATAACTTTCATAACTCTTTGTAACATGTTGAGCAAAGTGTTAATCCTTGATGACTTCATATTTTACATGTGCTTTCTGTTGTGATATAGTTATATAATAGAAAATATTCACTTATTTGTAAGAGTTCCTTATCATTACAAATAATGCTAGATAAGCATGATAAACATAGTTATGTTTTTGCTATGTATCCTACTTACACAGAAAAGGTTTCATTTACATTACAAACAATTTTGATAAATTATAATGGGTGTAGTTTATGTTTCATTTACATTACAAACAATTATGATAAACTATAATAGGTATAGTTTATGTTTCATTTACATTTCGTACTCATTATAAAAGGTTTTCAGTTCATATAAATGGGGTACGAATACAAAGTACCGGGTTTATATAAAAAGGGGTACATTACAAAGTGTCGAGTCTTCATATAAATGGGGTATGGATACAAAGTACCGGGTTTATATAAAAAGGGGTACATTACAAAGTGTCGGGTCTTCATATAAATGGGGTACGAATACAAAGTACCGGGTTTATATAAAAAGGGGTACATTACAAAGTACCGGGTTTTCATATAAATGGGGTACGAATACAAAGTACCGGGTTTATACAAAAATGGGTACATTACAAAGTATCGGGTTTTACTTTCAATTAAACGAGTTTATGTCGATTTACACTTGCATAAATTACTTTAAGTATGGAAAATTATATGTACATTTCGGTCTTGACATTTAAGACTACGATATATTTTAAAAGGGAAATATTGGATTTTCTGGAACAAACATTACTTTTACAAGGAAAGAATTTCAAACACCACATATAAAATCTTATGAACTCACCAACTTAATTGTTGACACTTTTTCGAAACTACTTGTATTCTCAGGAAATCAGTGAACCAGATAAACAACAACTTTTGAGGATGGGACGCTCAGACGTCAAACATTTCATTTTGTCATCATTATGTAATTGATTTTGAAATATGTGAACACATGCTACAATGTAACTTTTTCAATTATATTTATCATGGTTGCATTTACTTTGAGCACTATTATACTCGTTGTTATGACACTACACATGAAGTCTGCCACCCCCGGACGTTTCAGCCATCCTTGGTTTGGGGGTGTGACAAAAACCCATAGGATGCTCCATGGGAGTTACAAACCCATGGGTCATGGAAATGAAGAGCCATGTCACATTAGGTTTTACATGGTGTAACCCTAGATGTGACACACTATATAAAGAACATGATATCATCCAAAGTCGGCTACATGAAGTTACAAGAGGGTTAGGCCGATTTTACAAGTGTTATATATTCTCTCAAAGTTATTCCAAAGCACTTGGTGTTGTATGAACCATTTGAGGCATCACACTTAAGGTGCTAGGCTCTCAAGGTTTTCAAGGAATCAAATCAACTACAAGGTATGTAATTCTAGCAATCTTTTATGTTAAAAGTTCCCCATGTATGCTAGATAGGATTATGAACCTTGGAAATCATATTTTGCATGTATTTTAGACAAACATAGATCCAAGGTTTTTCTAGGGTTGCATGTACACTTAGGAGTGTTAGAATGCTCATAACCAATCAGTGGCATCAAATCCTAGGCTTGTTTGTTAATACTTGATGCAAAATAGTGTAAAAAATCGAATTTTTGAGTTGTCTGCATAGAGGACTCGACGAGTCCACGGGGGGGCTCGACGAGTCCAAGTGAATCTTCAACCAACTCGTCGAGTTAGTTCGTGCACTTGACGAGTTGGCCAGGCAGGGTGCAGAATTTCGATTTTTGCTGCTGGAAATGGACTAGAAACATTACCCTAAACTGTTTTGGTGTTGTAAAACTTGTTTTAGATGGTTTAGTGTTTGTTCTAATCCATTTACAATGGCTAATATCAAAATTACAAGATTATATGTGTTCATATGTTCTTGAAATTTTGATATGAATATTCATGTTCTTATGAGTTCTTGATAGATAAGAGGAATTACTTGTTTAATGCTTAATTCATGATCTTTATGTGTTTTAATGGAGTCCATAACTTCTCCTCAAGTTATGGATACCCAAAAGCCTCTTTGTTTTAAACCCATTACAAAAACACATAAGTTACAAAAATGAAGAGTCTTCATTTTAATAACTCATAAGTTATGAATTGAAGAGTTTTGTTAAGTTACAAAACTTACCCTCAAGTTTTGGAACATGTAAAGTTATCTTAATAAACTTTAGTTCCAACCCCTAGATTTTTAAAAGTTAAAAATCAACCCTTATACTTTATAATATTATAATATATATATATATATATATATATATATATATATATATATATATATATATATATATATATATAAGAGCAAGTCCTCTTACCATTAGTAGGCCTCATTCACGAAGCCGGTCTATAAGGGGGGTATAAGGTTGTTGCTAGGGGTGTAAACGAGCCGAGCCGAGCCCGAGCTTGACCAAGCTCGAGCTCGGCTCATTTAATTTTGAGGAAGCTCGAGCTCGATTCGAGCCTTAAAATGAAGCTCAAGGTCGGCTCGTGAACAATTCAGTGGGCTCGCGAGCCTAATCGAGCCTAAACGAGCTTCCATGTATATATATATATATATATATATATGTGTGTGTGTGTGTGTGTTAGTGTGTGTATGTATGTTTATATATATATATATATATATATATATATATATATATATAGACTCGTTTAGGCCCGTGAGCCCACTAATTGAAGCTCGACTCGAGCTAATTTAATAAACGAGCCTCATATTTAGGCTCGAGCTCGACTAAGGCTCGTTTAATTCGATCTCGAGTCGAGCTTTTAACTAGTGGATCCCGAGTAGCTCACGAGTAGCTCGGCTCACTTACACCCCTAGTTGCCTGCTGCCTATAAAATGGCAGCTTAATGGGTGTCCACTCTCACCCACCGCTTCCTTGATCGGTGGAGGGTCGTTAGACGAACGGGTAGGACAAGGACTTATAAAATTCTCATTAAAAGTATGATGATTATTATAAAGTAACTAAATGTTTTATTAAATTCCCAATATTAGTTACTTTAGGAAAATGTGAATAAGGTGCTAATCCATGAAGTTACACTTTACAATTTGTTTAAGACGTTAGTGGAGCGTGTGTAGTTAATCGACACATTAACTTGGACTTAAAAAGGTAGGTAAAGGGTGACTTAACGTTTATTATAGGTCGGTGGAGCGCATGTGGTTAACCGGCACATCGATTGAGTAATAAACATTAAGGGTACCAAGTGATTTGCATTGTTACTTCACACCTCGTTTTGTGATCCTCGACATCCCAATCACAAAACTTGGAGGGCACACTCGAGATTGAAACATGCCTTTGAAAAGTTCATTGAATCTCAAAAGAATCTAGGAATGTCTAAGAACCAATTAAAACCTAATAGTATGTATTTCAGTTTTTGGTGGAAATTGGTGAATCGTCATTCACCTACATTTCAAATATATTATAGCTTATATTACGACATCCCTCTTCTAAGTTATGATATATTGTGATTGGATCCTAGCCTAAAAATTACATTTGGGTGTTTTATTAAGGACTATCTTTATATCTAAACTAAACTTGTTCGCTTCTTTTTCAGATGTCTTCCAACAACACTGCTTCTGGCTCAAACCCTACTGGCTCCTTTTCCCTGATGAACCTATGTGGGAGGGTCATCTTCGATGGTTCAAACTTCATGGATTGGATTCGGAACATCAGGATGGTGACTCGCTACGAGGACAAGGAATATGTCCTCGATAAGGAGCTAAAGGAGATTGATGAGTCCACTGCTACTCCCCAGGAGATCGCTGACTTCTGGACTCATGAAAGAGATGCCACCAAAGTGGCATGCATCATGATGGCCACCATGACAGCTGAACTCTAGAAGTCCAATGAGGGCTACTACCCTTTTGATATGCACCAAGATATGATGGAAAGATACCATCAGAGTGCTCGTCAAGAGCGGTATGAAATAATCTCCTCCATGATAACAACCATGATGAAGGACGGAGAATCCGTCACGAGCCACATGAAGAAAATGCAAAGGTATGTGGATCGTTTGCTAAAACTTAATGTGAACTTCCCTGGGGAGCTAGCAATAGATATCATTTTGCACTCCTTACCCTCGTGTTATGATCAATTACACATGACATACCACATGAATAAGGAAGAAGTCACACTCAACAAACTTCAAGGAGTCCTAAAGACAACAGAAACAGGTCTTAAAGGTAAGTCGGTTGTTAACACTCCCACTCCTACTCCAAACTCCGCCCCTATCCTGGCAACTAGGAAAGGTAGAGATAAGAAGAGGAAGAGCCCTTCGAATGGTACCAAGGGTAAGACCCTTGATGGCTCTTCTTCAAGTGGAACCAAGAAAGGTTTTGTCACTCCTTCTTCTGACCCAAAAGAGGCTGAATGCTTCTATTGCCATGAAAAATCGCATTGGAAGCGGAACCGCCCAAAGTACCAGCAACATGTGAAGGATGGGAAAGTCAAACCCAACCATGCAGGTATTTACACTATTCTATCCAATAACTCACCCTATTCTAACTCTTGGGTCCTTGATACCGGTTGTGGTATTCATATCTGTTCTGATTTGCAGGGACTAAGAATTAGTGAGAATGTGGAACATGGAAAGATAAACTTGATCATGGGGAATATGAAAGCTTTACATGTCACCAAGATTGGAGTTTATTCTTTGTTGCTAAGTAGTGGGTTTACTTTAGATTTGAATAAATGTTGTTATTCGCCAGAAATGGAAAGAAATATTATTTCCTTTCATGCTTTGTACAAACAAGGGTTTACTTTTTCTTTTGATAATGAAATTGGTGGAATAAATGCTTTCTTTAATAATGTTCTTTATTTTAAAGCATTACCTTGTGATGGTGTGTATGAAGCTGTATCTGTTGTAGATAATCTAGAAAATAATGTGTTGTGTATTGATTCTTCTAGTAATAATAACTTGGATAAAACATCATTATGGCATTGTCGTCTTGGACATGTGAGCAAGAAACTCATAGGCCAACTCCAAAAGGATGGAGTCTTGGAGTCATTTGACCTAAAGTCAGATGATAGTTGTGAATCATGCTTACTTGGAAAAATGACAAAGTCACCCTTTACTGGTTCTTGTGCCAGGGGTGAAGGTTTGTTGGATCTAGTGAACACAGATGTGTGTGGACCCTTTAAATTTGCCACAACTAAATGGTGTGGCTGAGAGGCGTAGTCGAACCTTGTTGGATATGGTTTGTTCCATGATGAGTCGAGCTTCGCTACCAATCTCATTTTGGGGGTATGCCTTAGAGACTACCGCCCATATCCTTAATCTGGTCCCTATAAAGAAAGTTGCCAAATCTCCTCATGAGATGTGGACTGGTAAAGATTTGGGGTTGCAAAGCTTTCGTGAGACGCGAGACTCATGATAAGCTCGAACCTCGAAGTAAGAGGTGTATTTTCATCGGCTACCCACAAAGATCCTTTGGTTTCCTCTTATACAGACCTAGTGACAATGTGGTCATAGTAGCAAGGAAGGGTGTCTTTCGAGAGAGAGAGAGACAGAGAGAGAGAGAGAGAGAGAGAGAGTTCATAAGCCAAGGAAACAGTGGGAGGCAAATTGACCTTGAAGAAATTCAAGAGTCAAGTGGTGAAGGAACTTCAAACCCTAGCACTCAACCTGAGGAGGAAACTCCTGTTGAGCCAATTGACGAGCCTGTACCTCTGAGGCGTTCCACAAGGGTTAGGAATGCACCTGAGCATTGTTATGGTTTCCATATTACTGCAGAAGGTGAGACACTTATCAGTGATGGGACATTGGTGAGTCTAGATGAACCTAACAACTATGCAGAAGCCATGGCATGCCCCGAGTCTGCTAAATGGAAAGAGGCAATGGACAGCGAGATACAGTCCATGTATGACAATCAAGTTTGGAACTTGGTTGACAATGTACCAGGTCATAAGATAGTTGGGTGAAAATGGATCTTCAAGAAGAAGACCAACATGGATGGTAATGTACACACATATAAGGCGCGACTGGTGGCATAGGGCTTCTCTCAAACCCTGAGAGTTGATTATGATGAGATCTTTTCACCAGTTGTAAAGATTAAGTCCATTAGGGTTCTGTTAGCCATCTCTGTATTTCATGATTATGAAATATGGCAAATGGATGTCAAAACCGCCTTCCTTAATGGAAGTTTGGCTGAGGATGTTTACATGAGTCATCCAGAGGGTTTTGTCAGTACAGAATACCCTAATAGAGTGTGTAAGCTCGAGAAATCCATTTATGGATTGAAACAGGCACCTCGCAGATGGAATCTTTGCTTCGATGAGAAAGTCAAAGACTTTGGCTTTTCGAGGAGTGAAGATGAATCTTGTGTTTATGTCAAGGCTAGTGGGAGTATAGTTAGCTTTTTGGTACTATATGTGGATGACATACTACTTATAGGAAATGACATCCCAACCTTGCAGGAAGTGACGTCCTGGCTTGGGAAGTGTTTCTCTATGAAAGACCTAGGAGAAGCTGCCTATATTCTAAGGATAAGGATTCTGAGAGACCGGAGTAAAAGACTAATTGGACTTAGTCAGAGTACCTACTTGGATAAGGTGCTGAAAAGGTTCAACATGCAAGATTCCAAGAAAGGAGAGTTACCCATCCATAGTAACGCCAGACTGAGTAAAACTCAGAGCCTAAGTACTGAGGATGAGATAGCATAAATGAGTCGGGTACCTTATGCTTATACAGTAGACTTGATCATGTATGCTATGAACTGCACTCGTCCTGATGTGGCCTTTGCCTTGAGCATGGTCATCAGATATCAAGGGAATGCTGGCAAGGCTCACTGGACTGCGGTAAAGAATATCCTTAAGTACCTGTGGAGGACTAAGGATTGTGTCCTTACCCTCGGTGGGAGTGATGACTTGAGAGTTGTAGGATATAGTGATGCTAGCTTTCAAACTAATAGGGATAATTTCCGCACTCAGTCAGGCTGGGTCTTTACCTTAAATGGAGGAGCAATTACTTGGAAGAGTTCCAAGCAGGAGACAGTAGCTGATTCAACTAGCGAATCAGAGTATATAGCAGCAAGCGAGGCAACAAAGGAGGCGATATGGCTGAAGAACTTCATTGGAGACCTTGGAGTTGTACCAGCTATAAAGGAGCCAATGGAAATTTTTTGTGATAGTGAAAGTGCAGTTGCCTTAGCCAAGGAACCAAGGGATCACGGGAGATCCAGACACATCGAAAGAAAATACCATTTCATTATACATCGAATATAATAAGGACTCCTCGTGGAAAAGAGGGTATCATCGGATGAGAACCCAACAGATCCCCTCACGAACGGACTGAGTCGGTTTAAGCATCTCCAACATGCTCAGAGCATAGGGCTGAAGGATGATATTAGTTTTAGTAGTTAGATAATTTTGAAATTTGTAAAGTGTAATTGATATTTGATGATGAATAAAAGTTGTGTTTATTTATGAGTAAAGTGTTGCTATCTTTTGTCAATCGTTTACTATATTTCTTTTGCATGTTTTGACTTCCAGAATAATTATGTTTGGTATATCATATTATTCGATTCTCCACAGTCGGTCATATGTTGGAAGTAGGTATGAATCAAGACTGTCATAAGTTGGTTGCAGAGGTCTAAGTTGTTGGACATGGATACAACAATCAAGAGTGCTCATAAGTTCTGAGCATTGGATTCAACCCGCGCTCACTGGTATCACTTCATGGAATTTATCTCGAGTGATCGAGAGACGGTAATATCATATAAATCTTCAAACCTAGAAATATGACTTGTTGCCTATGATTTGGTTATGGATTGATCGTACGAAAACACATTGGTAACTCGATGTTATAAAACATACTTTTGTGTGTGATTCAACAAGTAGTAGAACAAGCATACGAGTCGAAGTTAACTATTCCTTCTTGGATTAGAAGCGAATATCTGGGCCCCTCGATGATTTTGTTTTGACCTATGTACCGGGCCCAATCAGAATCGAATTGATGTGTTCAATTTAGTTCCATGTCAAACAAATCAGAAATCGGGAAACAAATTGCTGGACAATAAGTAAGACATTGTTCCATGTATTTGTCCGGCTGATATCTAGAGTAGAGGATTATATGATTACTTATCTTAAATGGCGTATCATCATCTTCTCAGTTCCGAGAGACCTTGAAAGAGCTACGATTGCTGATCGGTTCCTGAAGTCATACTTGCAGATATAGTTATTAGACTTATCCAAGTGAGAGACTGTTGGATAAGGTGTCTAACTCCATAAATATATTTGGTATGTACTTGACCCGACCCGACATGGTCCATTTGGGTTGCATGGCATCATGCATTTGGATAGACTAAATGAGAGAAATAACACTTGTGGTTTATTAATATATTATAAGCTCTAATAAATTAATAGTATTATTTAATTAGTATTGATCAAGAATTAATTTTGAATTAATTAAGTGATCAAAAGATGACTAATTAAATATATGGGTTGATTATGTAAATCATCCATAACTTGTATAGTGGGTTAATGCTCCAAGGATTATCAAGTTGGGCTAAAACCCATAGGATGCTCCATGGGAGTTACAAACCCATGGGTCATGGAAATGAAGAGCCATGTCACATTAGGGTTTACATGGTGTAACCCTAGATGTGACACACTATATAAAGAACATGATATCATCCAAAGTCGGCTACATGAAGTTACAAGAGGGCTAGGCCGATTTTACAAGTGTTACATATTCTCTCAATGTTATTCCAAAGCACTTGGTGTTGTGTGAAACATTTGAGGCATCGCACTTGGGGTGCTAGGCTCTCAAGGTTTTCAAGGAATCAAATTAACTACAAGGTGTAACGACCCAATTTTCAAGTCCAAAAATTTCATTTTTAATTAATTGTCTGGTAAAAACATTTATAAGAAAACACCATCTAATCATAACTTTTCATAAAACCACAACTCATGTCTGAAGACCATTCACAAAAATAAGAATAATGTCAGAGTACAATCCCAAGAAACTCTAGTGCGGAAAACCAACATGTGTGTGTATGATGTGCCGCTACCGTGCCAACTCCTTCTCCTTTGCTGAAGAGGTACCTGAAACCAAAATTGTAAACTGTAAGCATGAAGCTTAGTGAGTTTCCCCCATCGTACCACATACCATACAATCACATAGCATACATACTGTCAGGCAATTCTGGGGTGCCCGACCTACCCGGTACGACCATTCTAGGGTGCCGACCTACCCGTACGGCCATTCTGGGGTGCCGACCTACCCATGCGGCCATTCTGGGGTGCCGTCCTACCCGTGTCAAGCCATTCTGGGGTGCTGACCTACCCATGTCAAGTCATTATGGGGTGCTGACCTACCCGTCGGTCCTAACAACCGACCCTCGGGGACTATTCCACCCCTTACTGCTACTATCACATATATCATAACATAAACATACTATCAGACATATCTGGGGTGTACGAACTACCCTTCGGTCCTAACAACCGAGCTTGGGGACTATTCCCCTCATACTACCACTATCACATATAACATATCATGCCAGCATATAAACATATCATCACATACTGTCAGACATATCTGGGGTGTCTGACCTACCCTTCGGTCCTAACAACCGAACTTTACTACTATCATATATAACATATCATCCCAACATATAACATATTAGGTAGTAGCAAACCTAGATGAATATCACAAAGACAATCATCTAACATACGACTCCTACTGGTGGGCCGACATTGTGGCCGTAGACCCACCGCTACTGGAAGGTAACTCACCTCGAACGAGTAGCTGCTGATAATCTGTGCGTGAGACCTCTGCCTGTTGCTGCTCCGGAAGTCCTCCGGCTATAATCATCACAAAACACTCATTCAGAAACTGATATCTACTCTTGGGGTAAAATGACTATTTTACCCCCAACCAAGTCCAAGTCAAAGTCAACTTTCAGTTGACCCGACTCGTCGAGTCCTCTTCCATTACTCGTCCTTATTCACGACTTGACTCGTCGAGTTTGGCAACGACTTGACGAGTTCCCTTCTTTATGAACATCAATGAACCTTCATCCGACTCGCCGAGTCGGATGAACACTCGTCGAGTTCACCTTCAACTGATGAACAAGTCCTGACCCTGACTCACCGAGTTGTATGAACAACTCGTCGAGTTCATCTTCATCCATAAGAAGATTGTTTTGGACTCGCCGAGTCTGTTCTAGCACTCATCGATCCCCATGAACTCCATGTCTAAAAATAAGTCCAATGCGTTGGGTCACTCTTTCGGTCCTGCTACAACCCTTCTAACACCCAACTGAGTCCTTCTGACCCTCAACAGGTATGGGACTCAAAGCCTTGGACTCGTCGAGTCCCAAGAATGGACTCGCCGAGTCGATAACGTCCAAGCTCTATTTCCTTGATTTCTGCTGTACAACTTTTGACCAAAAGATAGATCCAAGCCCCTAAGCTCGATCTAGCACGTAAAGTTTTGAACTTTATGTGCATGCATGGACTTTTGAGCCAAAAAGGCTCTAAAATGACTCTTGTGGTGCATGGGACCTTCCTTGGGTGCAAAAGCAACCCAAATTTGCTTTGTGACTCCTTCCGAGACTTAGATCCGAAGTCTGACCCCCAACCATGTTTGCAATCATGGTTGGCCACCTTATTTGGCTTAAAAAGCCCTAAATCTTCCCCAAAAGGGATCTAACAAATGAACAAGTTGTTGGATTAATGTCTAAGTCCATAACTATAATTGGTAAGACTTGACCCGACCCGACATGGTCCATTTGGGTTGCATGGCATCATGCACTTGGATAGACTAAAATGAGAGAAATAACACTTAAGGTTTATTAATATATTATAAGTTCTAATATATTAATAGAGATTATTTAATTAGTATTGATCAAGAATTAATTTAGAATTAATTATGTGATCAAAAGAAGACTAATTAAATATATGGGTTGATTGTGTAAATTTTCCATACTTATATAGTGGGCTAATGCTCCATGGATTATCAAGTTGGGCTCAAACCCATTAGATGCTCCATGGATGCTCCATGGTGTATTTGAACCCATGGATCCAAGGAAATGGAAAGTCATGACAATTAGGGTTTACCCTAATTGTAACAACTATATAAGCATCTTATTGATGTGAGAAATCGGCCACTAGATATGCATGGAGGGCAAGCCGATTCTTGAGGTGTTCTAATTTCTCTCTAAGTTATTCCAAGTGCTTATGGTGTTGTGTGAACCATTTGAGGTGTCACACTTGGGGCACTAGGCACTCAAGCTTCATGAAGACAAGCACCAACAAAAGGTATGGTATTCTAACTTGTGTTATTCAAAGTTTTGTATGCTAGAATAGAACAATACCTTGGAAAGTTGATATGTGCATGTATAATAGAGAAAACATAGATCCAAGGTATTTAGGGTTGCATGTACACTTAAGAGTGTTAGATTGCTCAAAATCCAACAGTGGTATCAAAGCCTAGGCTTGTTTTCTTGTTGTACTTGCTTAAACTGCTTAAAAATCGACTTTTGGTGTTGTCTGCCCAGCAGACTCGCCGAGTCCATGAAGGGACTCGACGAGTCCAAGGCAAAATGAATCCAACTCGCCGAGTTTGTTCATGCACTCGACGAGTTGGACCCCCAGACAACATATTTTCGAGTTTTGGTGCTGGAATTGGTCTAGAATCATTACCTTTGACTGTTTTGGGCTTATAAAACTTGTTTTGAATGTGGTAATGATTATGTTAAACCAATTTCAATGCTATAATAAAAGTTTCAAGTTTATATGTGTTCATGTTATTCTTGAAAATTGTTGATTATGAATGATCATGCTTATGAGTTTTGCAAGATCATAGGAATTGTGTGCAAATTGTTTGGTGATATAATTCGTGATCTTGTTGAAAATTGTATGGAGTTCATAACTTGTCCTCAAGTTATGAATTTTCAAGAATTTTATGTTTCCTTGATTTATGAGTTAGTTTAGATTGATAATGAAAAAAATTATGTTTTAGTTGTTTTCAATCCATATTAGTCTAAAAGAAGTTCATAAAATATGTTTTTGTAACTTGTCTTCAAGTTATGTGAAAAGTTATATTTATGAATCTTAAAAACTCATAAAAGTTTTGTAGGTTACATAAAATGTAAGAGTTTTTTCCATTAAATAGTTTAATGACTCCATACCTTGTCCTCAAGTTATGGATGTTGAAGAGACACTTCTTTAAAGTGTTTTTAAAGAATAAGGGATTACATTAAAATGAAGAGTCTTCATTTTAAATGAACCATTAAACTCATAATTTATGATTTAAAGAGTCTTGAAATAGTTTCAAAACTTGCCCTCAAGTTTTGGAATTTGAAAAGTTACTCCTCATGTATACTTTAATTCCAAATTGAACATTGAAATTTTAAAAAGTTTAAAATTCAACCCTTATACTATTATTATAATTTTAATTATATAGATATGTATAAGAGGAAGTCACTCTTACCGTTAGTAGGCCTCATTCACGAAGCCGGTCTATAAGGGGGGTATAAGGTTACTGCCTATAAAATGACAGTTTAATGGGTGTCCACTCTCACCCACCGCTTCCTTGACTGTTGGAGGGTCATTAGCCGAACGGGTAGGAATGGACTATAATTCTCCCTTCATTAAAAGTATAATGAAAAATACTAAGTAACTAAACACTTATAAATTCCCAATCTTAGTTACTTAGGAAAATGTGAAAAGGTGCTAGCCCATAAAATTACACTTTGTACCTTACTAAGTCATTAGTGGAGCGTGTGTGGTTAACCGGCACACTAACATGGACTAGTAAGAGTGGCAAAGGGTAAGTCGACTTTATTATAGATCGGTGGAGCATGTGTGGTTAACCGACACATCGATTAGGTAATATTGTTGAGGGTACCAAGTCAATTTGTATGGTTATTCACACCTTGTTTGTGATCCTCGGCATCCCAGTCACAAACTTGAGAGGGCACAATCGAGATTCAAACATGCCATTGAAAGTTCAATGTATCTCAAAAGATCTAGGAGTTTCAAAACTAATAAAACCTAATAATAAAATATTTCGTTTTCATGGTGAAAATTGGTAAATCGTCATTTACCTACCTTCAACTATTTTATAATTTGGATTACGGCATCCCTCTTCCAGTTATAAATAGGTTGTTGGGTCCTAGCCTTAATATTTCATATTAGGTGTTATATTAAGGACTTTAAATCAACTAAATTGAATTTCTCCCATTATAGATGTCTAGTTTAGACAGCTATGGTCTTCCTAAATCTTTAGGAACAAGCTTCCTAATGAAGATGATATCCCAAATGACAATCAAGGTGAAAGATCAATCCCTTTGTTGGGCATTTGTGGGACTAGAAATCATACTTCACTTCATCCACCTCCTCCAATAAATCTCCCTATCCCACAAGTTTTAAGACTTGATAAGTTCTAAGTCACTCAATCCCTATTGGCAAGCAAAGTCCATATGTGCTTAGATCTTGGGGATTAAGCCACATATTGACAAGTCGGGAGAGTCGGGTGTCGAAGTCTCGAGGTAGCTGGCTGCTGACTTGGTTCTTCAGTCACTCCCTGATGACAGGTCGCGACAAGACCCTTAATGATCTTACCTATTTGCTTGATGATGCTGAATCAGCAATGATTTGGAGCATTAGTAAAGCTAATTGGATTGGAAGATCTACTTTCCAAACCTATTTGGACATTGAAAATGGTGACATTGGAGGTCCAAAAAAAACTTTCACTTCCCAATGGATAGGGATCGGCCATAGTCAACTCGGTTGACCAAATGGTAAAGAGAAAGGTTAAGTCTGTGATAGTCCCATGTACCGTTTCCAAAGAGTCCATATGATTATGTTGCCAAAGGAAAGACATTGGTTGCGAAGCTGCTAAATTTACCTGAAACATCTTAAGGATGGTAAAGTCAATAGGTTTGACTCTACTTCAGGTAAAGTCCATTGTCTAACTCTATTAAGTTTCTATTCTGAGATTCTTATTGCATAATGTGACGAGGTCACATGTTGATGTTTTAAGAATCAAAGAAAAGGTGAAGAAACTTAAAGGAAGTATATGCTGATTCTGATCGCGAAGATGGATTTCAATCGCATGGTTTGGTGATCAGAATTTTGAGCTGTTACTTAAGAGTTATGATATATTGCTTAGGAATAGATAACAACAAGTTTTCCATATGGATTGTAAGGATAAATTTTTCCGCAAAGTTTTAAAATAAAAAGAAAAATGGGTTTGATTTTATTTATTTTAAGTATCCTTACAATGGCATTTGTGAAAAATTGTTGATTATATGTTTCCATTGATAAGCAATATGGGTAAATGGATTTGATTCTTTCATTAGTGGAAGTATCATAATTTACCAAATAAGGAAAGATTCTCATCACCCAAGTTTCAGTTGGATAGAAACTTGAAATCATGCAACTTGTATTGTATGATCATGCGAATTTTTTTATATATTTGGGAAATTAAGTCTAATTCCTTGTTCACATGTACATGTGAATCAAGTGAAGGAAAAAGGGATCATATACACTTGGGTGTGCGCTGATCAAGTCCACCACAAAGTTGATAAGATTATTCATTATGATTTACTAAAGTTTAGTAAATATGGTTATACTTACAAGTTTAAGTATAGTTCTGGATCATTGGAGAAGTTTCAATGATAGACATAATAAGTAAGAAGAATCAAATAAGGCAGAAAGATAAAAGTTTCTCTAATCTGAAGAGATGGGAGAGTACTTGAGTATCTTGTTTTATGATTATCTTAGTGATTATGAAACCATGTCACAATTGATCCTCTAAGGACACCTTAGTTCATTTTGTTTGGCTAAGGAGAGGAATCGTGAATTGTTGAAATGGTTAGAGCAAAAGATAAATTATACTTCGTTCCAAAAATTAAATCTTAGAGTCATACTCCAAGATTAAGCCTTGAGTGACATAATCTTAAAAAGGTTTAAAACACTTGTTAAATGTAGAGTAAAATGTGTTCTTACTCTTGTACATTTGAAATTGGTAAGTTGTGATGTTTTGGATAAAACAAAGACCAACTAAGACCAATTGTGAGAAATGTTTAACTTGATAAGAATCTACACTAACTCTTGAATATTCGTTTTTGTCAAGGAATGGTTCTTGACAAAGAGAATCTTATATGTCAAGAGGTCAGTGGGAGTCTTAAAAGGATCTTAAGATAGATTCAAGAACTAATCAAGAGTTTTGTTAATCACTAGACCGCGACTTAAGGTTTGTAACCTATCGTGTTGAAATATTCTGTGCCCATTCCAGTTAAAGTTGGTTTTGCATTGGAGTTCTAAGAGTTCTCAACTGGTTGCATAACAACTTGGAAGCAATGGCAGGCCCTTAAGCTGCCAGGTGGCAAGAAATTAGATTGAGTTCAGTCCATATGAGTTTGGATTTGTCATTAACCTTGTCGTGTGACTATGGTTATGTCAAATTCACATGGATATGAACACATACACCATCAAAATCTAAGTGTCATAAGGTTTCTCTCCGATTCATGAAAATGATAGTGAGGAAACTCTTTCACTAAGTAGATTTAAGTGGATAGAAAGTGTGAAGTTTGCATTCTCATGTCGTTAATGGAGCGTGCGTGGTTAACCGGCACACTAACTAATGAGAATGGCAAAGGTTTAGACTCACATGTGATCTATCTAAGGAAAGGTTTAGACTCCAGGTGTATGATTTGATAAAGTCTTATCAAGGCAATCTAGTATCAGAAATTGTCGAGAAGAATTTGGGGTTTTCCAAAGTTTGGTTACTCATGGACAATTGGAAGTATAGAGTAAGGATCGTATTGACATATTTTTGGAAAGAGGCAACTCTTGTTCAAAAGTGATGGTCAAGATGGGAATATGGAATTGTTTCCATAGGTGGAAGTTATTCTTTGAATCTGTGTAAGATTAAAGAACTTAATGCAAAGAAGGATGTTCAAAGGAATGTACTTTGAATTTGAGACTTCATCTCCATGGAATTGCTTTCCATTGGAATACTTTGTGATGTTTGTTGCCAAGTCTTTGTGACTTGTGTGAATATCATTACAAGAGGATCATTGCATAGATTACGGTAAATGACAAGAACTTGGTATTCTTACATTTACAATAAGGATTGGGATTGTGGAATGAGAATCATTGAAGTCATGTTCAATTGATATACATTTCACAAAGAGATGACCATATGTAAACATAGTGTGCATACTTGGAGTATGGCATAACTATTGTTTAGAGAAACATAGTATGCATGCTTGGAGCATGGCATCACTACTGTTTCAATTCAAGTATTAAGTTGATTAATCGAAACATGAATAATGAATGATCAATATGGTGCTTAGATAAAAGGTGTTTTATTTACGCTCAAAGTGTTGAGGCCATATAGGACTAGTATTATTTTGTGTTTCACTTTGCATGTTTTGACTTCCAGAATAACTAGGTCATTCTCCCGAATGACCAAGTTATTCAAACCATCCACAGTCGGTCATATGTTGGAAGTAGATATGAATTAAGACTGTCGTGAATTTGGCTTGTATGATTTGTCTAAAGTGCTTTAGACAATGCAATAGTTGCTACAACATTAATGAGTACTCATAAGGGCTGAGTATTGGATTCAACCCACACTCATTTGGATTCACTTCATGGATTTTATCACGAGTGAATCATGAGACGATAATATCGTATATTCTTCAAACCTAGAGATATGAGTTGTTGACTATGAGTTAGTTATACATTGATTGCACGTAAACGCATTGGTAACTCGATGTTATAAAACGTGCCTTTGTGTATGATTCAACAAATAGTTAGTGCAAGCATATGAGTCGAAGTTTATTCATTCCTTTTACCTTCGGGATAAAAGCGATATCTGTGGGCCCCTCGATGATTTAGTGATGACAAATGGAAGTGCTCGGCCGGGCTTGGACTGATTTGATTTGTTCAATTAGTCAGTCGTCATAAATCAGAAATCGGGAAACAACAAATGGACAGAGAGAATGATTATAATCCATGTCTCAGTCCATATGATATCTAGAATGGAGGAATATATGATCACTTATCTAATGGACAAGTCATTTACAGAGGTCAGAGTTCATCGACAAGGTCAGAGATCGACAGAAGCTTTTGAGAGCTACGATTCCTAGTCAGGTTCTGAAGTCATACTTGCAATAATAGTTTTAGACTTATCCAAGTGGGAGACTGTTGGATTAATGTCTAAGTCCATAACTATAATTGGTAAGACTTGACCCGACCCGGCATGGTCCATTTGGGTTGCATGGCATCATGCACTTGGATAGACTAAAATGAGAGAAATAACACTTAAGGTTTATTAATATATTATAAGTTCTAATATATTAATAGAGATTATTTAATTAGTATTGATCAAGAATTAATTTAGAATTAATTTAGAATTAATTATGTGATCAAAAGAAGACTAATTAAATATATGGGTTAATTGTGTAAATCTTCCATACTTATATAGTGGGCTAATGCTCCATGGATTATCAAGTTGGGCTCAAACCCATTAGATGCTCCATGGATGCTCCATGGTGTATTTGAACCCATGGATCCAAGGAAATGGAAAGCCATGACAATTAGGGTTTACCCTTATTGTAACAACTATATAAGCATCTTATTGATGTGAGAAATCGGCCACTAGATATGCATGGAGGGCAAGCCGATTCTTGAGGTGTTCTAATTTCTCTCTAAGTTATTCCAAGTGCTTATGGTGTTGTGTGTACCATTTGAGGTGTCACACTTGGGGCACTAGGCACTCAAGCTTCATGAAGACAAGCACCAACAAAAGGTATGTTATTCTAACTTGTGTTATTCAAAATTTTGTATGCTAGAATAGAACAATACCTTGGAAAGTTGATATTTGAATGTATAATAGAGAAAACATAGATCCAAGGTATTTAGGGTTGCATGTACACTTAGGAGTGTTAGATTGCTCAAAACCCAACACAAGCAAGGTACAGACTTTATACCTTTCAAGGAATGCAAATGATGAACCAAACTCGAATCCTTCAGTCTCCTCTTGATCCTTCTATGCTCTTCCTTCTTCCTTGAGGTCAAAACCCACAAAAATCACTCAAAAGCCTTAGATCTTGCACCAAAACACTTAGGGTTCGCTATGGAGGGTCTCTAGGAGCATTAGGGACGAGTAGGGGCAGAAAGAGATGATTAAATAGGGTGCAAACCCTCAGATTAGGGTTTTGTCCAGTCAGAGCCTACTCGTCGAGTCCGGGACCCAACTCGACGAGTCCATCACTTAAATCCAGCGTCCCATCCCGCTTCTACTCGGCGAGTTGGTCCCTCAACTCGCCGAGTCCAAGGCCAAAAATGCAAAATAATTAAATAAAAATACATACCAAGATCCAGGTGCTACACAAGGTATGTAATTCTAGCCATCTTTTATGTTAAAAGTTCCCCATGTATGCTAGATAGGATTATGAACCTTGGAAATCATATTTTGCATGTATTTTAGACAAACATAGATCCAAGGTTTTTCTAGGGTTGCATGTACACTTAGGAGTGTTAAAATGCTCATAACCCATCATTATGTGCCCGATTTATGGATTGGTGTGAATTCGGATAAACATCTCTTATTTCGTTGTCGGGTGGCGGTTACAATTTGGGGTTGGTGGCCAGGTGGTATGGGATGACGTTCCCTTTGTTTTCTTCAATTAAGGAATGGTTCTCTTCAAGATTATATGTATAAAAAAACAGTAATTTAAATTAAATTAATAGAAGATTTATAACCTTGACATAAAATTTTTCATAAATGGGATGTATGGTAGCTACCTCCACAGATGCAGAAGAAGAAACACCTTTCCCTTCTGGAACAACAGATGAAACCTGTTTATTTATGCAACATAACCAAGGCCATAAAGGACACACGAAACAAGTGCAAAAAGATACCTATACTACATAAGGTCATATAAGTCAATTGCATCAATCTCACCTTGTGATCTATGTTTCCTTTTGAATGAGTCTGAAGAACAGAAACCACAAATGGAAGAACTCTGTTTACAATATCGGTGTCACTAATAGTTGTACAGAAACGTAATAAGAGCACCAGGTGGAACTAAATTCCATCTATTATTCTTTAATTCAGCCCAACCTCATAAGCTAATGTGAAGGCAATATGTGTGAAACCTAAAATAACCTTAGGAAGTTAATATAGATAATTCAAAAGGTATATTTATTATACAATAGAAATAAAAAGGGGTAAAAAATGTAAGCTTTGTAGGCTTCATTCTAACTACACAAGGAGTACCTCAGGAACACTGATCATTCTGAGTGATCGTTGATGAACGAAACCCTAGACGAGGGTTTTTTGGCTTCTACAGTTCATAACGAGGTTTTATGAGATTTTTTTGGTGGATTCATCAGACTCGATCTGTTCTTGAACCCTAACTTCTGTGAAGTCTGGAGTATTAGTTTTGGCATGAAATCAATTGTTAATGATATAATGATGTTACAAATCATGGTAAAAGGTGGCGAATAAACATTGCAAATAAAGGAAATATACCTTAATCGAACCTAGCTAGAATGTTGAAGAATCTCAACAGATAAGAATCAACATGTTCCTAGGAAGTAAGATGTCGAACCCTAGAATGTCGAAGAACATGTTAAACGCTAGAATGGTCACGAATGGTTGAAGAAATACAATGTAGGAGGTAAGATGTCGAGTTATGGATTAAGCTTGTCGAACCCTAGAAGGAATCACCGACTCTTAGCAACTCTTGTGGAAGTGAAAGCTATGGCGGCCGCACCTCACACACAATGTGTGTGTCTTTTTCCTCCTCTTTTACGTTCTATGTGTCTTTGTTCCTAACTTGAAAAGAAACGGAGAGAAATCAACAACTCTTCTGCAATTGAAATTTGTGTCTTGTTTTGTCCTTCGACCGCGAGAGAGAAATGGAGAGAAATTAAGCTAGCTAGGGTTGCAGGATGACCGGAAAGAAAAAAAGCCCTAGCTAATGTCCTGCGATTTTGTGGAATATAGTATATGATCAACGCGCGTTTAAAAAGTTATAAAGCGACATCGAGCTACACGACGCCCATTTTATTTAAGGTGCCCTCTGTGTTTTTTTATTAGACACTAATTTTAGGGCACACAAAAATGCGTGTCCTAAAGCCTTTAATTTTACGAGAGATGACGTTATTTTTACGTCAAACATTTTTGTGTATCGTAAATCCGTGCGTGTCATAAATTGCGTGTCATTAAAGGCCTTTTTTCTAGTAGTGAGATGTTTTGAAAAAACCATATTAATTTCAATTTAATCTATAAATTAACCTTTCATAATAATAATTACAAATAGTTTATTTCCAAGCCTCTAATATACGTCTTTTATTATTGTATTCTTTAAAATAAAAAAATTATTGTAAATATATTATCATAGTTGATGTCAGTAAAAGCTTTATATGATTATGTTTTGAAACTTTTTTTAAGTCAAACTTTTCTTAATCCTACTACTCATTCAATCATGCAAGATAAACATAACTCAATTATATATATTTTAATAGACTTATGTGGACTTTTCATTTGTCAATGCAAGCAGTAGGATTTAAACCCATAACTTTTAATTTACTGAGAACAAGTTCAACTTTCAACCAAGTGCAAGTGACCAACTAATTATAATATTTCATTTCACTTCTATCTTTTTTTTCCTTGCCAATTGTCTCTAATTATTATAAGGACTTCGAAATAAATGAAAAGTAATACCAACAAACTTGACAGGGACAATATATCTCTCTAGCTATCACAAAAAGAAATGAATAAAATTATCGAACATATGCATTCTACAGTAATATTTGGCGTTGACAACATATACATAGATGAAGATACACAAATGATTAAATATAGGCCAAGGTGTTAGAGGACATGTAATAATCGAATGTATGACAACTACCACTCGGGATCAAAATATCATTGATGACGTACCACGATCTTCCATAATGGTTATGCATTACAAGCCATGCATATCTTGTACAATTCTAGCTACATTACATAGCCTTACCAAAAAACAAAAAGCAAACATAAAAAACTATATAAATAAATAAAACAGTAGATATTGTCACACTCACTCATGCATTAACTAAAGATTTGTACGTACCGAAGGATATATGAAACATGTGATCATTTTGATCGTATATTTCACATTTGATGTACCCAAATATGCATTTATTATGCCATGTTACTTGAGTTTTCTTCTCCATTACAAGAAGTCATTCAAGGTGGGCCTTTGGCTTTCATTCAACCGGTTTTTTTTTTTTTTTTACTATTTATCATCTGTTTTAACTTTATGTCACTTTGCATCAAATTAAGCACACTGAAAGTCAAAAGCATGTAATGTTTTGTACCTTATGTAAGAATTATCAATATATTCTACATGAAGAACATTGGAAATTGCAATATAATTATTAAAAACCACAACTTAATTTTTTTGTTACAACTTTAGGTCATGCCAAAGCACATTAGGAGACACAAGATTAAATGAAAATATCTAGAAATAACGGTCGCTGAACTAGGTCATGGAATCCAAAGCCATGATGGTGCTTAGGTTCATCGGATACATGTGCTTGTCTGAACCACTATAGATGGTTTCGACAATAATCTTATTTGCACGTTCGGTTGGATGAAATGGATCCCAGAACACATACAGATCTCTATTAGGACAAAGATTTGATGTGGGGTTACAGAGACCAACCCCGTTATATGGTCCTTGTCCACAACATGCAATCTTCGACGTTACGAAACCTATATAAAAATTCAAGAAATGTAAATTCACAAAGATCCATATGCACTGGCTACAAAAGAGCCCCTCAAATTACGTTTTTTTTTGTGGGATGAATTACACGAACATATATGAGAACATTTGTTAAACTACGAGTTTTTTATGGGCATGTGTCCACACTGTCTCTAGTGTCGGACCTACCATGCATACATGTAAAATTGAATAAATTAATGTATTGAAATATCTCGTGTTTGCAACTTACCAAAAGCTTGTGGATTACTAATGAAGTCGCCTTGCATCATATTTGCATTAGAAGCTATAAAGTAGTCGGATCCAAGTTCTTGGTTGAGGCTTTGGATCATTTCAACCAATTGGGGGTTGAATAAAGCTGAAGCTTGTTGAGGTTCGTATGCACATTGTCCGTTTGAGTTACTTGAAGCTAATTGAGATGGAACACAACCCAATGGTCCAGATCCTGTCACTAGGATTCGTCTTGCCCCCAAATCGTATAGTTCCTACAACAAATCTTGTCATTAGATAATTAATGATCAGCTAAATAAATATAGCATATATAATAGTAATGTTAATAGAAGATTTACCATTAGGATTTTACGATACTCTGCAATAATATATCTTGTGAACTGTGAAATGGAGTATTGTAACTTTCTCGCTGTGATTGGCATGAGGAAGTAGTTGTTAACATAGTCGTTGCCTCCTAGTGTGATTAGAACAAGAGCCTTGTTGACGAGTGATTGGGTCTCTTGTGGTCCAATAAGTGCACTTACTCGATCTTGGTACGTTTGAAAATTTCGTAATTGTTGAGTTATTCTTATGATATTTGCCTGCCCAAAATAGTTTTAAAAAAAGTACATTAGATTATAAACTAAATGCATTAAAAGTTTAGCATGGTACAAGTCAAATTTGCCCTTCTTTTTTGGGTGCAATATATGCTTAAATTGGAATTTGATTGTGACAAACGGTCATTTTGAGTAGCATTCAATTAGTTGGTGCAAACCGTCTTTAGTGATGAAAGAAACATCAATAGTAGCCAGTCTTGTGGTCACATGCAAAACCAGTTGAATGGTCAAATTAAAAATGACCAAAAACATCAAACTGCATCAAGTAGTTCCACCCAAATTAATGTATGAATACGAGTGCCAATATGTCATAAGTGGAGTTTATAAACATATAAATCCAAAGATCAGATATAGAATTACAAGTTTTCATACGGTGATTTCCAAAAGAAAGAAGTTTACGATTATACAAAAATCCAAAATAAAATTGTTCTAATTTTGCATTTATCTGGATATTTGGCTGAAACAATTTGTGACATATTATCAAGCATAATATAGAATCAATATTCAAATAGATTGCATAAAAGGAAAATTGTTATAGTTTTGTGGTTAAAATTTTGGTATCTAGTACCATGTCTAAAAAGAAATAATCGGTAATCACAAATTCACAATCAAATATCTAGAATTATCCAATTTTGAACAATCTTAGTTTGCATTGTATTGTATAGCATTGGGCAAAATGTGTCGTCATTAACATGTACTTTTCGACTTGTAATGCATGATAATAACAATTAGCAAATAATCTTACTATTTATATTTTAGATAAAGAATTTTAAACTTTTATATTATATATTATAATCTCTACTTATACCTAACGAAATTAAAACGATACAAAATCAAGATGCGACAGCTTCCATCTTCGGCAATAAGACTTTATTCCACTTCTCTGATTAAAATTATAACTTTTAACATGACAAATTAAAAGATTGTTTCGACTCTTGACCATTTATTAAACAATTAATTTTTCCTTATGCTTTTTCACCCAGGCCAATAAAACCTCTTGTATATATTATATATACTTTCGCGTATACCATAACAAATGTTTCCGTTTTCATGAAACAGATTACGTTAGCTTTGGGCATGCATTTGCCTTGATTTTTATAGTTTCACATTCAATATATGTACAATTTTCAGTGCGCTTGTACAAGGTACAGTACATTGATAAAGTTACCAAAACACTGTACATTACGTGCTTTGGAAACTTGTTCTTTACAAATAGTTATTGCATGCATTGTTGAGTGTTTGACATATCCCTGACCCTATGTATATGTGTATCTGTATCTCGACTTCCTTTAAAAGCTTAAAACTGACACATCACAAATATGTATGTAAAAAGTACAATTAATACTTAATGATGAACAACTTACAAACTGAATTCCAGTGTCATTGAGGATGCCGATCCCGGCGGAAGCAAAATTTGCTCCAACCAGTAGCTTCTTTCCGTTCAACTCCGGGCTCAAGTATGGCAATGTTGGTTCTGCCCCAAGCTTTTCACCTACGTAAGTAAAGCATATATATATTCTTACCAACGTATTTCTCAAGTTCTATAGAAATTAAACTAGAGTGTATATAAATATATATATATATATATATATATATATATATATATATATATATATATATATATATATATATATATATATATATATATATATATATATATGTATAGAGTCTACTGGAAACATATAGCTTACTAATGAGATCGGGAATGTTAAGTCCATTGGAGAACCGGCCGGTGGGACGGTGGGTGGGGTAATCGATTCCGTACGGCGGAGCATCAGCTCGGGCGGAGGTGAGGAGGTAATTGTTGTTGCCGTTGTCGACCAGTGAATCACCAAACACAAAGAAAGCACGAGGCGCCTGAGCTTTCGGGGTGGCTGCAACCAGTGAGAATGTTAAGAACGCAGCCAAGGTAGTGGTGGTGTAGGAGGAGGAGTGTTTAGCCATGGTTAATTAGTGTGTGAATGATGGTTGATGGTGGTGTTTTTATACAGGGTTTTCTGGGTGCATGGGTGTAGGTCCTTGTTTAGTTAGTTGAGGTCTAATAAATGTAGGTCGGAGAAGAGGTGAAAGCGCGAGGTCTTTTCGGGCACGGGCACGTATAAAACAGTATATTGTATAAATTTTACTAATGTGTACTACGTTTTCAAGGATAGAGTTAATTTATAGGGGACCATTTACTAAAGATGACCATTTTCACTATGTGTAAATAAAAAGATTAAAAGGTAAATAACTAAATACAATACAACTGGTTAAAGCTTTAAGACATTTTATATATGTATATATAATAAGCTAGATGTGTGATAATAAAAGAAGATAAGTCTTGATGCGGTTAATTGAATACGTTGATAAGTGACTAGATAAAGAAAAGCGACTTCAATGGGGTCACGATCATATCCATCTAAAAATGCAATTATCATCTTACAAAACTAGAATGAAAATTTGGTCAACATTTATTTGATTAGTTAGAGTTGCATTAATTCTACTTGTACTAATTGGTGTCATTTGCTCAAGATTGTCGTAATTTAAATATATGCTTTATTAAAATATTTGCTTTTTTGATTTTGTTATTTAATCAACAAATTTGATGAGTTAAGTGGATAAAACAACCGGGCTGTAGAGAACATATAGAAGCTTGGGACATCAACACAAGCAAGCATGTGACTATAGAAACTCCAACATAATCCACACAAAAGGGATACAAATCCATTGTGGATTTGTGCGTGTGAGGCCTTTTAGAATGCCTTTCGCCAACTCATTTGTCGTTTTTTGGGTAACCAAGTCTCAAGTGGACACATACTTTTAAAATGTACATGATCATGATTTAAAACCCGTTTCCAAATCTAAAACAAATCATCCCCGTTTCAAATACTCGTTTTCAAACCATTTTCGTAAATGCAACACATTGCACATATAATATTTACATACAAGATACTCGCATCGTAGAATAAATCATGAAAGGAAATAAATAAATAAACATAATATGTTACGAGACATGTGTTCTTGTTAATAACTAACTTCAACTTGCTGCAATACTCAACTTCACTTTCAAGATTGTTGGGATGTTTAATCGTCATCTATATGATACATACATTGAGTAATTACAAATGAATCATCTTAATTTAAGTTATTATTCTAAATATAACATTTTAAAATTTAAGACTAGATTTTTAAATTAATAAAGTAAACAAATGAAATATAATTTATATAGTTAAACCATCAACACATAATCATATCATCAGTCGATATGTTGTTTAAAAAGTTATGAGTGAAAATTATAACATTTTAAAGGCTAAAAGGGCAAAGTTTCAAATTGGTAAAGTGAGTTGACCAAAGGGTTGACTCAGTTAGTGGAATGAACTATCAAAGTTATATTGTAAAGTTTAAAAAATTACAAAAGGATTTTTCAATTTTAAAATAGATTAACCAATTAAACCTTTATTTCAAAAACCATTAAATACCATTTGATTGATTGAAAATCATACATTATCAGAGTCAACTTTTACAAAACCACGAAAACGATTATCATTGATGCGTGTGTACAGTCCAACAGAGCTCTTCTCACGAACGACCTACAAAATGTTTAATCCACAATTGTAAGCATTTCCTAGTATACCACATATTCCACCATACACATAATGCATCCACATACAATCCTCGACTCTAGCATCGAGCAACAAAAACTCATATCCATATACATATATCATACATAACGGGTCCAGTCCAACTCACATAACAACCCCTCCCCCCCCCCCCCCCAAACATACATAATGGAACCCATCCAACCATACATAACGGGCCCTGTCCAAGGCGTAAACTGTCCCAGCCCAACCTCCACTGCCAGGAGCTACATCCCGGTCTTCTGTACAATACCAGAGGTCAGATCCTGGTCTTCCATACAATTCATAAAGTCATATGTAGTTTAGCATTAGATAGACAGTCGAACAGATGATTCATCGAGAGCGAACAATCAGACATGAACATCACAATAAGGCATTAAACCATGAGTTTTCAAGTTATTCAGCTTAAAATATATAGAACCCAAACTATCATTATCATAGAATCATGTAACATAAATACATACATATCCTAACATACCCTTGATAAATGGCTTCCCCAG
The DNA here is from genome assembly GCF_051521515.1 of Lactuca serriola. Lineage (NCBI taxonomy): Eukaryota > Viridiplantae > Streptophyta > Magnoliopsida > Asterales > Asteraceae > Lactuca > Lactuca serriola. The sequence goes on from NC_136415.1 coordinate 136,933,500, forward strand.
TTACCCTAACCAAACATAACTCTTTAACAGAATCCTACAATCATCAAGCAAGACCTTATCGATCTAACGTATCATGACACCAAGTGTCATACATGCACATTCATAGCGATGAGTTATCCTAGACAATTAGCATACTTGTACTCTAACAGTACCTCTATCCTACCATGCAAAGGATATATATGTGGCATAGTGAGAAACTAACCATAACTGAAGAACCAGAGAAGCACAACAACACTCGTACACCTTGCAGTGCTCAATCTTTTGAACCGACTAACACCAAAAGAGATAAATCCTCACGCAACAATTCAAATCCACCAAGTTTGACCTCAAGTCAAACTAGTCAACAAAAGTCAATGATCAACAAAGTCAACAGCGACGACGACGTGGAGACCTCTTGTCCACGTCGTGGGCGTTACAGGACAAAATAGGTGACATACAAAACATCGCCACATCATGGATCCTCCTTTTCCATGTCGTGGGCATGTCCGAACAAAATAATCGTGAAGCTTGACTCCACCATGTCGTAGTCATTCCTTGGCCATGTCGTGGTCACTGGCAAAAATCAATTTACTCTTTAAGGACTTAATTCATTGGTGGGATGTCAAGTCCACCAAACAAACTACTGATGGGTTTTGAGCATAACTACAACCTATGTGTTCATGTAACCCTAATTGCTTTGGATCTAAGTTTTTCACTAGTTGAACATGCAAATCGAAAACCAAAGCAAAACCCTAGATCTAGCATATATAATTCGAAAATTACACAATAATAGGGTTTAGAAGTTTACCTCACTTGTTATGAAGCAGTAACAAGAAACCTTGTAAATCCTTGGCTCTTGAAAGCTTAGTGCCTTAATGTGACAACTCTAATGGCTTACAAACACCACTAGCAAGAGGATGAGAAGAGAGAGAGGATGGAATGGTTCTTAGAAATCGGCTCCACTAGAGTTCTTACGCATAGGGCCGAAAATCTAAAGGTTAGATCCCTTTTATACATGAGGTGGCTTAGTTCCAAAGCAAGGGTTTGCAGGTGGAAACCATAATTCCATGCTTAAGGCTTAAGCAGCCCATGGACTCCTCATTAGAAGGCCTTGGATGAAAATCTTATTGGGCCACCCTATAATTTTCGTCCACTCCTATATAAGGAGTCCAAGAGCCCAGTTTCACAACTATCAATGATCTGTAAAACAACCCCTGCACTTTTAATTAATTCATTTAATCCTAAAATTAATTCCAAATTAATTTCTGATTAAATATTAATTAAACAACATGATTTCAAATTAATATATTATTTTCATAACATATTAATAAATCATTTATATGAATTTATTATTCCAAAAAAAATTCAACTTCTGTCTAAAAGTCATATTGTCAAGTTGCTAGAGTGAAGGAAACTCAAAACGACCATGCTACTATCAAATCAAGTACATACCAATTATAGTTATGGGCTTAGACACCTAATCCAACAGTCTCCCACTTGGATAAGTCTAATAACTATGATTGCAAGTATGACCTTAAAATTTAACAAGCAATCGTAATTTTCAAAAGTCGCCTCGAACTCTGTCCTAGTCAATTACGTGTCCTTAGATAAGGGATCAAATATTACTGCATTCTACAAGATATCGTATGGACATGAGACATGGATTATAATCAGTCTCTCTATCCAAAGTTTGTTTCCCGATTTCTGATTCATGAAGACTGATATCATACTACTAATTGAACACATCAATTTAGTCCAGTCTTGACCAAGCGCTTTAGATGTCATCATTAAATCATCGAGGGGCCCACAGATATCGTTTTTCCCGTTAGGGCAAAAGGAACAGATAAACTTTGACTCATATGCTTGTACTATTCACTCATCAAATCACGCACAACAATACATTTTATAACATCAAGTTACTGATGTGTTTACGTATTATCAATGCACAAATGACTCGTAAACAACAACTCATATGTCTCCGTTTCAAGAATATAAGATATTATCGTCTCAAAATTATTCATGATAAAATCCATGAAGTAATTCTCTGAGTGTGGGTTAATCCAATACTCAAATCTCCATTTCGGAAGTACTCGTGAATATTGCAGCAAACCATTGCTATGTCTAAACCCTTAGACAATCTACAATCCAATTCACAATAGTCTTAATTCACTACTTACTTCCAAAGTATGATTGACTGTGGATGTTTTGAATAATCCAATTATTTGGGAAGTAAAACATGCAAAGTGAAACACAATAATAACCTAATTAACTATGGTCTCAAAACTATTGAATATAAATAAAACACTTATTATTTAATCACCATATTAATTAGACTTATTAATTGTATAATGTTTCGAGTAATCAAGTAATCACTTGAATATAACATTAGTCATGCCATGTAATAAACATGCATAATATGTCTCTCTATGGTGTGAATAGATCAATTAGACATAATTCCAATAATACCCATATCACAATTCCTAATCCATATTACAAGTGTAAGAATTTCCAAAATTCTTGTCATAACTAAATGTGTCAGAATCTAAACTTTCATGCAATGATCCTTTTGTGATGACATGACCTAAAAGTCACAAAGACTTTGCCAACGATGCCAAAAAAAATGCTCCAATGAAACTCTGTTACTTAAAACAATTTCATGGTAATGAAGTATCAAATTCAAGGTAACTCCTTGAACACCTTCCTTGCATTGAGGTTTCTACCTCATACGTAGATTTCAATAACCAACTCCCAATATGGAAACATTTCCATATTCCCATATGACTATCAATTCTAATCAAGAATTATCCCAATCCAAAACATGTCAGTATGGCCCGACCAAATGCTATATTTCCAACTGTCCATAAGCAACCAATCTTCAGCAAACTTCAGATTGTCCTTTAACAGTTGTTCAGCAACTCTAGTCATATCCAGTTCCACTCCTTTTCCCTTCTTAATGCCCTAGGCATTTGGAAAATTAGAACAAGTGAATACTATAGCATATGTAATCGATCCTATATACGAGGCATATGGGATTCGATACATAATGTCTTACATAAAGAAACGATACTTGATCAGTCTTTTGCTATAATATTTCCATATATATTATTTCCTATGTTGAATCATTTCAAGATGATATTCATATATGTTCATGACTAAGTTCTATTGAAATCCTTCAATCTAAACTTTTAGATTTGAAATGAAGTATAAATGTTCTCTCCGCTATAACTTTCTATAGCGAAACAATTTTCACATATAGCAATTTGCAAATTTGAAAACTTTGTTTCCTATAAATAGAATTGCCAACTTGGAACACTTACCATAACTATTATGCTCCCACTAGAGTGCACTAAATTTCTAACCAATTAGGTGTATGACACTCTTTTTATAAATCTAAATCATTGGATTTATTCGCATATGTATTAAGATTTATTGGTAAAAAATTCCCCTCTTATCACCTATATCACCGTTTTGCTTATTAACAAAATCTATTCCCCATCACGGTCATCTTGTCTTGCCCAAACACCCTCTCACCCATTGAGAGATACCAAGAATTATCTCCTTTATAATCAGTGTGCAATCATCGCTTTCCAAAAAACATTATTTATTTAAAAAAATCAACGAGCACTTACTGGACATGCCTTAGTAGCTGATTGATGAAGTCCAAATCGCGACCAACGACCAACTTGAAAAATCAACACAAAGATCAATGGGCAACATGGAATTTCTTTAGAGTCCTTATTGGATCTTTCAATCGTAGTTTCTTTAGGGTTCCTATTGTTCGTCGTTTCTCTAAGGATTCATCCTTGTCGTCCATTAATGTTTTGCATTTTCTTGAAAATACGTTAGTTTTTATTTTCACTAAAAGAAAAAGATTCTTGTGGTTGATTTACTTTTCTTTTATAAGTATATTTTTTTACAATAATTGTAACACCCCGAGATTCAGGTATATTCCTTTCATCCTTATTCTTTATTGTTTGGGCATGTTTAGTCCTTGAGTGGAGGGTTTGTAGCAAGTGAGTACGCTGGGCGTACCAGAGGGGTACGCTGCGCGTACTCACGCGCTTAATTTGGACGCGGAGTCGCCAAGGTACACTAGGCGTACCTAGAGTTACACCGGGCGTACCCGGCCCAGGTGCAAAAACCCTAATCCTCTTTGTGCACTATTTAAAGGGTGTTATGGCTCATTCCTTAGCCTCCATATCAGTGAGTGAAACCCTAAAAGAGAGCCCCATCGTTCTTAGTGTGTGAGAGTGTTAAATTGAGCTTGTTGGCGCTTTAGTGGCTTAGTGAAGAAGAAGGAAGGGAGTTTTTGGAGGCTAAAGCTTGAGGTGCCATTTTGGATCTGAGATCTGCAGAGGAAAGGGCTACACTTGGAGGTATAAAGTTCAAAACTTTCCTCTTCTTTTGGTTGTTGTTGTATGTGTCCCTTTTAGGGCTAAAAACCCCAAAGGTGGAGACTTTATGAGTGTAAAGTGCTCCATGGTCCGAGATCTGTCCCTTTTCAATGTTACTAGTGATTTAGATCCATAAAGTTCCCATCTTGGATGTTACTTTGGAGTCATGCATGTGTTTTAAGCCTTCTAGAGTTGAAGGATAGATCATTTTGGGAGATGGTGACTTGTTCAGCCATGAAAAGGCTTAAAGTCATCAACTTTATGGATTAAAGGGCTTAGATGGGGTCAGATCTAAAATATTGACGTAGGTCTTAACTGTTTAAGACCTCAAGAGCAAAAGGGCTGAAGCAGGGGAGTACGCCGGGCGTAATCCCTAGTACGCGCCGCGTACTGGGTGGCGTTCCCCGTTTCTGAGATGCAGTCGGGTACGCTCAGCGTACACATCTGGTACGCGCAGCGTAACCCGGGAAGTTGACTTTTGGTTGACTTTTAGGGTATGGTCTATTGTGGGGCCTTTTGAGTTATGAGAGGGGGAAAATGGTCTTTTACCCTTCTGAGAGTGTCATAAGAGGACATAGTCTAGCCTTTGAGAATTTTGTTAAGGGTATTTATTTCATATGATTAGGCGGAGGCTAGGCCAGCGTTTACCGAGTCAGAGATTTACCGAGATACCCGAGGTGAGTCTTCTCACTATACTTTACCTAGAGTGGTAACAGAGTTATGTGACAGAGTTATTGTATGTGACGTGTGGCACCGCATTATTTCTATGTGATTTATGTTGTGTGTATATCAGAGATAGGACCAGAAGGTCCACAGAGCTAGGACCAAAGGGTCCGCAGAGTTAGGGCCCAAGGGCCCATAGAGTTATAGCCTCGAGTGGCTAATATGTGCTATATGTGGTGTTTTTCGTATTATGTGCCAGTATATTTGTATGCTATTTATATGTTGAGATTTATTGTGATATGTGATATGCATGATTCAGAGTTAGGACCCTTGGGTCCATAGAGTTAGGGCCAGAGGGCCCACAGAGAGCTGGGACTGGAGGGTCCCACTGAGACACACTAACCGGAGGGTCAACAGAGTTATAGCCTCGAGTGGCTAATATGTGTTAGAGTGGTATTTTAGGGAACTCACTAAGCTTCGTGCTTACAGTGTTTTGTGTTATGTGTTTCAGGTTATCACAGTATCACGGGACGGCACCGGCTCGATTGTACACACCAGAGGAAGCGTTATTTTGAGGATCCTGGTTTATTATTTGATTGGACAAAAGAGTCATGTATTGTAAATTAAAAAAATGGAGATTTTTGTGAAAAGTGTTAAAGAGATAAACGATTTTAAATGAAAAATTCGTTTTGAAAATTTCGGTGTTACAATAAACTTATAAAATATATGTTTAAGTTTATTGTAAAAATACATGCTTACAAAAAAATAGAAATCATAAAAAAGGTATAGCCATCACAAGAATCTTCCTCTTATCGAGGACATGATCTCAGATAGGATGGTGTGAAAATGTCAACTTGAGAATGAAATGAAAGGATAATATGAGGCTTGACATGGAGGAACTTGCTTGTACCGAAAATATGATTCTAGATAAATTGGCGTGGATGCGAAACGTTAGCGTTGATGAATAGTCTCACTACCATGTATGTCTTTGTTTTTTATGTTAGTTATTAGATTAATAATGGTTTCTTGCTTTTATGTTAGTTATCATATTATTCATATGATTTACTACTCTCTTTCACTCATTCTCCCTAGTTTTTTACCCCTATTGTAGGTTTATAGATTCGATGTTTCTTTACGAAGTACTATGTTTATGTCATATTGCTAACGACTTATTTTTACTTGTTTTTGCCTCCCTCTACTGGTTTTTGACTTTTGTATTGCATATGTCGGAGATCATCAAAGTTATGCGGTCGTTTTTCCTTATATGAAGACTTGATTGTCGACTTTTATTTTCTCCTACCTCATTATGATAGGATAATTAGGGAGTTTGTTGTTGTTGTTATAACATACATGTTTAGATATTTGGTGTATTGTACTTTTAGAATAAAAAATAATTTAAATACATTTTTTACATATAATTTGTCCAAAAAATATTAATATCCTCGAAAACCCATTACACTACATTTTGGATTCAAATTGATTTTAACGGATATGGCAAGCATGATGCGATTTGATCATCTAGTACGAAGAAGTAGTCTTTAGCTCGTTCAACCTTCTTTTACGGCTATTAAATTCCACCTTTTAAGTTCAAAATATTTTTCCCCTTTTAAAATGTGATAGTAAAAGTCCCAATTTGATGTGATATATAAAACCTAAAATTGTAAAGAATGTAAAGATATTATTATTATTATTATTATTATATCATAAAAAAATTAACACAATTTTAAAGATATTATTATTTGCAACATATGAAATAAAGGATAATAACTTCAAAGGGTAATATATTTTCGATTTATAGGGTAATATATTTTTTATTTTGTATAAATTTAGTCATTAATTTTTTTTTGCACATTTAGTCATTAATATTTTTTTATTGAAACATAATTCATTTTTGTTTTTGTACTCATTCAGTACTTATGATTGATTTTTTTAGGTTTTTCTCACGAAATCTTACGTGAGACAATCATTAATGAGGTGTTTGGGACTATTGATGCTTATGTTCATCGCGATCTCAACTGGTTGGTTGTTTATGTCATGTGGTTTGGCTTTAGTCTTGTGTTCTGAATGCCATAACTTCTTCGTACGATATTGGATTTTAACGATCTTTATATCTACTTCATTTGTTTTAGTCTACTACAACTTTCATTAAGATCACTCCCATTAAAATGTAATATATTTTTACTTACGAATGTGGAATTGTTTCACAATTGACACCTCCTAGGACACTACAACTTAATGGTGGGACTGAGAGGCGTAATCGAACCTTGTTGGACATGGTTCGTTCCATGATGAGTCGAGTTTCGCTTCCGATATCGTTCTGGGGGTATGCCTTAGAGATTGCCACCCATATCCTTAATCTAGTCCCGACAAAGAAGGTTGCCAAAACACATCACGAGATGTGGACATGGAAAGTTCCCTCGTTGGCACATATCAAGGTTTGGGGTTATGAAGTTTTCGTTAGACGAGAGACTCACGACAAGCTTGAACCTCGAAGTGAGCGGTGTATTTTCATCGGCTACCCACAAAATTCCTTTGGATACTTGTTCTACAGACCTAGTGAGAACGTGGTTTTGGTAGCACGAAAGGGAGTTTTCCGCGAGAGGGAACTCATATGCAAATAGGATAGTGGGAGTATAATTGATATTGAAGAAATTCAAGATTCAAGTGATGAAGGAACCTCTAACATTAGCGCTCAACCCGAGGAAGAAATTCATGTTGAACCAATTGACGAATCGTTGCCTCTTAGGTGTTCTAGTAGGGTTAGCGTTCCGATTGTGTTGTATGGTTTCCATATAACTACAGAAGGTGATATGTTTAACAGTGATAGTACACTGATATATTTGGATAAACCCGCTAACTACAATGGATAACGATATCTAGTCCATGTATGACAATCAAGTTTGGAACTTGGTTGACAATGTACCAGGACGCAAGACATTTGGGTGCAAATGGATCTTTAATAAGAAGACCGACATGGATGCAAATGTGTACATGTTCAAGGCACAACTGGTTGCGAAGGGCTTTACTCAAACCCCATGGGTTGACTATGATAAGACCTTCTCACCAGTGGCCAAGATCAAATGTATTAGGTTTATGTTAGCCATAACTGCGTTTCATGATTATGAAATCTGTCAGATGGATGTCAAAATCACTTTCCTTAATGGAAAGTTGGCTGAAGATGTTAACATGTGTCAGCCAGAAGATTTTGTGGATGCTAAATACCCCAATAGAGTGTGTAAGCTTAAGAAATCAATCTATGGATTGAAGCAAGATTCTCGCAAATGGAAACATTGCTTTGATGAGAAGGTCAAAGAGTTTGGCTTCTCTAGGAGCGAGGATGAGTCTTGTGTATATGTCAAAGCTAGTAGGAGTATAGCTAGCTTTCTAGTACTATGTGTTGATGACATACTGCTCATAGGAAACGACATTCCAGTCTTGCAGGAAGTTAAGCCCTGGCTTGGAATGTGTTTCACTATGAAGGATCTAGGAGAGGCTACCTATATTCTGGGAATAAGGATTTTGACAAATAGGAGTAGAAGACTGATTGGACTTAGTCAAAGTACTTACTTGGGTAAAGTGTTAAAGTGTTTTAGCATGGAGCATTCTAAGAAGGGAGAGTTACCTATCAAGAGCAATACCAAGCTGAGTAAGACTCAGAGTCCGAGTACCGATGTCGAGATGGTAGAAATAAGCCGAGTTCCATATGCTTATGCGATTGGCTCGATCATGTATGCTATGACATGTACTCGCCCTGATGTGGCTTTTGCTTTGAGCATGGTCAATCGATATCAAGGGAACCTGGGTAAATCTCACTGGATAACAGTCAAGAATATTCCTAAGTATCTGCGAAGGACTTAGGACTGGGTCCTTGTTCTTGGTGGTAGTGATGACTTGAGAGTTACTGTTTATAGTGACGCCGGTTTTCAGACAGACCGAGACAACTTCTGCTCTTTCTGGTTGGGTGTTTACACTCAATGGAGGAGCAATAACTTGGAAAAGTTCTAAGCAGGAGACTGTGGCTGATTCAACGTGTGAGCCAGAGTATATAGTTGCGAGCGAAGTGTCAAAGGAGGCTATATGGTTGAAGAACTTCATTAGAGACCTTGGAGTTGTGTCAGCCATAAAGGGGCCTATGGATATTTTCTGCGATAATGAAGGAGCAGTTGCCTTGACCAAGGAACCAAGGGATCATGGACGATCCATACATATTGACAGAAAATATCACTTCATCAACATCCGGTAGAATAATGACTCCTCGTCGTCAAGAAGGTATCGTCATAAGAGAATCTTGCATATCCCCTCACAAAGGGTCTACGTAGGATTAAGCACGTTCAGCATGCAAGGAGCATTGATCTGAAGGACGATATTAGTTTTAGTGATTAGATAGATATTTTAGAAACTTGTAATAGATAAATGTAATTGACATTTTGTTAGGGTGTAAAGTCATTCTTGGATGTAGATTGTTAGGCTTACCCTCTTGTATGTCTAAATGGGATGAGTCTTTCCTATAAATAGGAAGTGAGTGAGTCCCATTATGTAAGGAACCATTTGGAGTCTTAAACTAGAGAGATAATTTGTACAAGAACTACTTTGTATGTTCTTTCTAGATCAAATATAAGCTTAAAAAGATTTATTTACTTCATGTGTTCCTTAGTTTGTATGATGATTCACTAGATCTTTTCTTATTCCGCACATGCCGTCATAATCAACACCACTACAATTGGAATCAGAGCAGGTGTTCTTGATTTGATCAAGAATTGATCCATTTTCTAGATTTGGTGATTCTTCATTTGATCTTTGATCTTCATGTTTTAGAGAGTTTGGAATCTAGAAATCGAATTCCTCATTGATTCTACTCATAATTCGATTTTCTTTACTAGAATTCAAGTGATTTTTTCTTTATCTTTCTAGAAAACCCATTCAAAATCACTTTCTCTCTTTAGAAAAACTCAAGATGAAATATCCCAAAACTAAAGTACAAAATTTTCGTTTTAATTTATAAATAAAACCATAGTAATCCAGATCATCTCATAAAAACATAAGTGATAATATCTCAAACATCATATCAAAACACTGTATTAAAATCACTTGTCCAAATATCATAGTAAATCATCCTAGGCTAAAGCTTTGTGGTGTGTGTGATGTAGTTATCACGAGCTGGTCCCCTTACTAGTGGAAGTACCTGGAACCAAAACTAAAAACTATATGCACGAAGCTTAGTGAGTCTCCCCAAACTACCACATAATATACACATAATCACATAATAACATCCATTGGGCCTTGCTCGCTACATAAGGCCCCACCTGGCATCAGACCGTAGTACGGTATCGGGCCCCGCCCGGCATCGGACCGAAGTCCGGCATTGGACCAAAGTCCGGTATATATAACATATCAACAAATCATATAATATAAACACATAACATAAGCATATAAACATTCCTCGGGCTTGCCCTGACATCGGACCAAAGCCCACAACATATAAACATAACATATAAGCTAATCATTCCTCGGGCTTGTCTCGACATCGAACCGAAGCCCGAAACATATAAACAAACACATGCAAGAATCATGAAGGCATCAAGCATACAAACATTCCTCGGGCTTTCCCCGGCATCGGACCGAAGTTCGGAAACATATAACCGACATCGGGATATCCCCGGCATCGGACCGAAGTCCGACATATGCTAGCATACATAAATAGGCTGACATTGGTGCCTTCGACCCGTTCTTACTGGAGGAAAACTCACCTTATAAGCTGGCTGCTGAACCTTTCGGTAAGGAATCTCTATCGGCTGCTCCCGCGATTCCCTGACTATCATTATCACAATACCACTTAGTCAAAATCCAATAATCCTTCTTAGGGTAAAATGACTATTTTACCCCTGGTCAAAGTCAACATTCCAGGTTGACTCAACTCGGCGAGTTGACCCATAAACTCGTCGACTTTCATAAATCAGAAGCCTTGAAATCGCGATCCAACTCGTCGAGTCATTCCCATGACTCGCCAAGTTCCCTTGCTACTCATAGTCATGATAAAGCGAGTCAACTTGTCGAGTCTCTCCTCAGACTCGTCGAGTTCTACCCTATTCAGAATCGGGACAAATCGACTCAACTCGTCGAGTTCCTCTATGGGCTCGACAAGTTCTTCAGTTTGTTTGGGCCATCTAAAAGGGGTAAGCCCCCACTCTTCAAATCCAAGCTTCATACTTCTCATATACACTAAAAATGTATTTTTAAGGGTAAAGTTTCCAACTTTACCCGTTAATACCTTTACTTAATGGGTTTAGCTCAAACCCTAACTCTTTAGGACCTAGATCTTGATCCACAAGCCATCCATACTCCAAATTAAAGCATACAAGCAGAGATCTAGACCCTAAACACTTCATGAACATGTAAAGCTTCCACCTTTCACTCCATGCATGGCCTTTTGGAGCAAAATGGCATCCTATGGCTTGCATGGGGCTTCAATGGCCATAAAGTTTGCACATTTATGCGATGAAATCCCTCCATGGCTCCAGATATGAAGGTATACTCACTTGGGACGTCCATATCCCAAAGATCAAACTTCTTGGACAAAAGTAATAAATAATGATAAAGAGATCTAAGAAACTACTAAGAAGGTTTTAGACTTGTTTACCCGAAAATGATGAGGAAGAATCGAAGTACTTGGATCTACTAGCTTCTTCTTGAATCCTCAAGCTTCTCATTCCTTCACAAGCTTCAAAACACACAAAGTTTCACTCACAAATGGCTCACAAGCTCACAAATGCATTAGGGTTTCTGAATCTAGGGTTTGGAACTTAGAGGCTGGAAATGAGGCCAACAAGTGGGGATTAGGATGCTTAAATAGGGTGCAAAACCCCGAAATTAGGGTTTCATTCTGGCAGCCCTACTCGTCGAGTAGGTTACTTAAAACCCGCATCTATTCTGGTTTTTCCTCGATGAGTTTGGGGTTCTCAACTCGTCGAGTTGCTCTATAAAAATGAATAAATTATAATTTAAATGTGTACCAGGAACCATGAATTACAATTCTCCCCCACTTGTCTTAGACTTTGTCCTCGAAGTCTGTTGCGTCGGGAAAAAACTATGGGTAATGCTCCCTTATTTCCTCCTCGAGCTCCCAATTTCACTCCGATCCCTTGCGGTGCAGTGGCAGCACCTTCACCAGCACCACCCTCTTGTTCCTCAGCTCCTTCGTCTTCTTGTCGAGAATAGCTATTGGTCTCTCGATGTAGTTCAGGCTGTCATCAACCTGAATATCCTCTAAATGCACAATCGTTGAATCATCTACCAAGCACTTCCGCAGTTGAGAAACATGGAAAGTGATGTGGATCTAGCTGAGCTCTGCTGGAAGATCCAAACGGTAAGCAACTCGGCCCACCCGAGCCAAACCCTGAACATACCGATGTATCTAGGGCCCAACTTGCCCCACTTCCTGAGCCGGATGACACCTTTCCAAGGTGACACCTTCAGGAGGACCACGTCGCCCACCTGAGACTCCAAGTCTGAATGGTGCTTGTCGGCATAGCTTTTTTTCCGACTCTGAGCAGTCTGGAGCCTGCTCCGAACCTGTTGGATCCTCTCAGTGGTCTTGAGTACTACCTCAGTACTCCCCATGACCCTCTGTCCGACCTCGCCCTAACAGATTGGGGTCCTACACTTCCCCCCGTATAGCATCTCAAAGGGAGGTCGGTCTATGTTGGTGTGGTAACTGTTGTTATACGAAAATTCCACTAATGGAAGGTACGTATCCCAGCTGCCAGCAAAATCCAAAACACATGCGCGCAGCATGTCTTCGAAAGTCTGAATCGTCCTCTCGCTCTGCCCATCTGTCTGAGGGTGGAAAGCGGTGTTGAAGTGGAGACAAGTACCCATCTCGTCATGAAACTACTTCCAAAATCTAGAAGTGAGACGAACATCTCGGTCTGACACCACCGAAACAGGCACTCCATGATGTGCCACTGCCTCGCGAACATAGATCTCGGCTAGCTTCTCAGCCGATATACTCTCTTGGATCGGGATAAAATGAGCACTCTTTGCCAACCGATCCACGATGACCCATATCGAATCTACTCCACGTGCAGTCCTGGGAAGCTTGGTGATGAAATCCATGGTGATTTCTTCCCATTTCCACATGGGAATATCCAACAGCTGAATCTTGGCATGAGGTTGCTGGTGCTCGGCCTTGACCTTCCTGCAGGTCAAGCTCCGCTCCACATACCATGCTACGTCCCGCTTCATGCAGAGCCACCAGTAATCAGGGCAAAGATCTTAGTATATCTTTGTCGCCCCGGGATGGATGGAGAACCTCGACTTGTGGGCCTCATCCATTAGAATTTGTCGTACTCCTCCTCGGTATGAAAACCATACCCCCACATGCAAGGTCAACAACCCTTGGTTGTCATAGTCAAATGAGGCCACTTGGCCTATGATCCACTCATAGTTCTGACACTCCTCCTTCATACCCTTGACCTGCGCCTCTCGGATCTGCTCCAGTAGCGAAGTAATCACTGTCATCCTCATACATATGTCTCGAATCGGAGCCACCACCGCCTTGCGGTTAAGAGCATCGGTCACCACATTGGCCTTACCCGGGTGGTAAAGGATCTCACAGTCATAATCATTCACCACATCTAACCACCGACGTTTCCTCATGTGCAGATTCGGTTGATCCATGAGGTACCTCAAACTCTTGTGGTCTGTGTAAATAGTATAACGAACCCCATAGAGGTAATGTAGCAAAATATTGAGGGCGAAAACACATCCCCCAGCTCTAAATCATGCGTCAAATAGTTCGCCTCGTGAGGCTTCAACTGCCTCGAAGCGTAAGCTATCACGTGACCCCGTTGCATCAATACCGCACCCATGCCAGTGATCAAAGCGTCACAGTATACCACGAAGTTATCAATGCCCTTCGGCAAAGTCAGAATCGATGCCTCGCATAACCGATGTTTGAGAGTCTCGAAGGTTGCCTGCTGCTCAGGTCCCCAACAGAATGTCACTGACTTCTTGGTCAGTCAGGTTAAAGGAACAACGATCTTGGAGAAATCCTGGATGAATCTCTGGTAATAACCTGCTAGACCAAGGAAACTCCGAATCTTAGTTGGAGACCTTGGAACCTCCCAATGCATCACGACCTCTATATTGGCCAGATCGACTAGAATACCCTTATGGTTGAAAAGGTTCCCTAGAAATTACACCTCACGCAACCATAAATCACACTTGGAGAACTTTGCGAAAAGTCTCTCCCCCCTCAATGTCTCCAGCACCTCCCTTAGGTGCTCCTCATGCTGCTCTTGAGTCTTGAAAAAAACCAAGATGTCATCAATGAAGACTATCACAGACCGGTCCAGCATCGGCCTGCAGACGCGGTTCATGAGATCCATGAATGCGGCTGGAGCATTGGTGAGCCCAAACGGCATCACCACGAATTCATAGTGACCATAGCGAGTCCGAAAGGTTGTCTTCGATACATCGTCGTCCCTGAATCAGATCTAGTGGTAACCCGAGTGCAAATCAATCTTGGAGAACCAAGATGCACCCTGTAGCTAGTCAAACAAATCATCGATCCTCAGGAGGGGATAACGGTTCTTTACCGTTACCTTATTCAGTTCCCGATAGTCCATGCACATCCGATGTGACCTGTCCTTCTTCTTCACAAACAAGATCGAGGCTCCCCATGACGAACTGCTCGGCCTGATAAATCCCTTGTCTAACAGCTCTTGCAGCTGTGTAGACAACTTCTGCATCTCGGGAAGAGCCAATCGATATGGTGTCTTGGCTATTGAGTCCGCACCAGGGACTAGGTCAATCCTAAACTCAACCTATCTCTCCGGAGGTATCCTAGGCAAATCCTCTGGGAATACGTCTGGGTACTCTCGCACGATCGGTACATTGTCCACTATTGCCTTACCCTTATCCCAGGTATCCATAACTTAGTCGACATAACCTGCACAACCCTGTTGAAGGTAGCGCCTCGCTCTCGCTGCTAAACATAGAGTCGGTCCATCATGTGGCCTCTTGCCCTGAATCACTAACCTTCCCCCAATAGGAGTCCAAACTCTCACTAGCTGCTGCTCGCAGTCGATCACTGCCCCATTGGGGCTCAACCAGTCCATACCAACTATAACCTTATTCCCTCGCAGGGGAATAAGGACTAGATCCATAGAAAACTGCTCATCAAACGACTACAGTGTACATCCTCGGGGAACCCTCGCAACCCTAATGGTCCTATCATCTGCTATCTCTACGTCAAGTGGGCAATCCAGCTCCTCCGGAGCCCCTACGAACCGCTTGTTGAGCGTGAGCGACACAAAAGATCAGGTAGCCCTCGAATCAAACAATACCATGGCAGATATACCATTTACAAGGAACGATCATGTCACCACGTCGGGAGTTGCACGTCACTCCTCCGCTGTCAACAGAAATGCCATGCTCCTCGCCACATGTTCCTCTGCCCGGCCCTGACGACAGTCCATAATCCTCAACGTAGTAGGATCGGGTGTTACTGTTTGATTAGTGTCTAAGGCTGTAACTATATTTGGTAAGTTCTTGACCCGGTTATGCATGGTCCTTTTGGGTTGCCTTCACCATAGCAACTTGACAGGATGATTTGTTAAGAGATAAGAGATATTATTGTTAATATATTATGAGAATAATATGTTAAAGGAATAATATTGTTATTTAATTAATATAAGTCATATATTAATTAAGAATTAATTTGGTGACTTAAAGAGGTTAATTGAATAAAGGGGCATAAACTGTCAAATGTGTGATAGTTGTGTTTTGGGCTATGTATCCTTATAGGTAATGGGGTGGACGAAATTTAGGGTTAGGGAACCTTAAATTTGTCCAATCCTAGAATCTAGAAGGATCTTGGATTGCTTAGGGCCTAAGTTATTCAATTAGGGTTAAAGGTGAAACCCTAGTATCCCATAGTATAAATAGATCCCTAGGGTGAGGGAAATCGGCACTCATGCAAGGCAAGGAACCCTAGGGCCGATTTCTCACCTTCTCCCCTCTCTCTCAAGATCATCTTCTTGCTAGTTGGTGTTTGTAAGCCATTAGAGGAGTGACAATTGTGACTCTAAGCTCCAAGAAGAAGAAGTATCAAGCAAGTAATCTAAGGTATTGTTCTAGATCCAATTTCATATGATTTGATTCAACTGTTTACATTAGATCTAGTATTGTAAGTCTTGGATTCAATGCATGTTCAATTAGAGAAACCAAGATCCAAGCATTAGGGTTTTCATGTGCCCATAGGAAAGTTCTTATGGCTCAAACCCATCAGTGGTATCAGAGCCTTGATTGATTTCTATTGAATTGATGCATTGGTTAATTGCTTGTTGCTTGTAAAATTTGATTTTTGGTCTTCTGCCTGATGAACTCGGCGAGTTCCACTGTGGACTCGGCGAGTCCATAGTGGGTACTCGGCGAGTTCGAGCGTCAGAAAGAGGGAGTTTCGGGATTTCTTGCTGTTTTACTTGAGGAAACTTGCCTTAACTGTTTTGGGTCATTAAAATCCGATTTTAACCATATATATGAGTATATTCTTGACCAAACAAAAGATAATTACCAGTTAGTTGAATAATAATTTCCTTATGTGATAATAATTGATTATTTGAATTGAATTGGTTAATTATTTTGCAAGTAATATTGAATAAGATCAAATTGAGATAATTTAATTGTTGATTTACATTATTTGCTTTTTGATCCTTATGTTTTGAAAAGTTTAAAACTTGTCCTCAAGTTTTGAAATTTAAGCTTTGTGATTAAAAGTTTAATTATGAATAATTTAAATTTCAAACCCTAGAATTTTTACAAGTTTAAAATTAAACCCTATACTATTATATGATTACAAGCTTAATATATATATATATATATATATATATATATATATATATATATATATATATATATGAATGAGTAAAACCATGCTAGTCTTACCGTTACTAGGCCTCATTCACGAAGTCGGTCTATAAGGTGGGTATAAGGTTGCTGCCTATAAAATGGCGTTTAATGGGTGTACACTCACACCTACCGCTTGCTTGATCGGTGGAGGGTCGTTAGCCAAACGGGTAGGATAGGGCAATTCTCTCTTCTCATTAATAAGTATAATGAATCTATAAAGTAACTAAACTATTTTATAAAATTTCCAATCTTAGTTACTTTAGGAAAAGTGAATCGGTTGCTATCACTCCTACTCAAAACTCTACTCCGGTTTTGGCAATCGGGAAAAGTCGAGGGAGGAAGAGAAAGAGATCTTCGAAGGGTACCAAGGCTCGGACCCTTGATGGCTCTTCTTCAAGTGGAACCAAGAAAGGTTTCATTACTCCTTCTTCTGACCCAAAAGAGGCTGAATGCTTCTATTGCCATGAAAAAGCTCATTGGAAGCGGAACTGCCCAAAATACCAGCAAGATGTGAAGGATGGGAAAGTTAAACCCAACCATGCAGGTATTTACACTATCATTTCTAATAACTCACCCCATTCTAATTCTTGGGTCCTTGATACCGGGTGTGGTATTCACATTTGTTGTGACTTGCAGGGACTAAGAAGAAGTGAGGATGTGGAGCAAGGAAGGATAAACTTGATCATGGGGAATAGGAAAGCTATACCTGTTACCAAGATTGGAGTTTATACTTTATCGCTAAGTAGTGGGTTTAGTTTAGATCTGAATAAGTGTTGTTATTCGCCAGGAATGGCAAGAAATATTATTTCCTTCCATGCTTTGTACAAACAAGGGTTTACCTTTTCATTTAATAATGAAGCTGGTTCTATTGATGCTTTCTTTAATAATGTTCTTTATTTTAAAGCATTACCTTGTGATGGTGTGTATGAAGTTGTATCTGTTGTTGATAACTTAGGAAATAATGTTTTGTGTATTGATTCTACTAATAATAACTTGGATAAAGCATCTATATGGCATTGTCGTCTTGGACATATAAGCAAGAAACGCATAGGCCAACTCCAAAAGGATGGAGTCTTGGAGTCGTTTGACCTAAAGTCAGATGATAGTTGCGAATCATGCTTACTTGGAAAAATGACAAAGTCACCCTTCACAGGTTCGTGTGAGAGGGGTGAAGGTTTGTTGGACCTTATACACACGGATGTGTGTGGACCTTTCAAATATGCCACAAGGGATGCTAATCGTTATTATTTGACTTTTTATAGTAGATATGGATATGTCTACTTGATCAAGCATAAGTCAGATACTTTCGAGAGGTTTAAGGAATTTAAACAGGAAGTCGAGAATCAATTGGGCAGGAACATTAAGATGCTTCGATCCGATCGTGGTGGTGAGTATCTTAATTCAGAGTTCCTCGACTATCTAAGGGAATGTGGGATAGTCTCACAATTGACACCTCCCAGGACACCACAGTTGAATGGTGTGGCTGAGAGGCGTAATCGAACCTTGCTAGATATGGTTCGTTCCATGATGAGTCGAGCTACGCTACCAATCTCATTTTGGGGGTATGCCTTAGAGACTGCCGCCCATATTCTTAATCTAGTCCCTACAAAGAAAGTTGCCAAAACTCCTCACGAGATGTGGACTGGTAAAGTACCTAAACTAGACCACATCAAGATTTGGGGTTGCGAGGCTTTCGTGAGACGCGAGACTCATGATAAGCTCGAACCTCGAAGCGAGAGGTGTATTTTCATCGGTTACCCACAGCGATCCTTTGGTTACCTCTTCTACAGACCTAGTGACAATGTGGTCTTTGTAGCAAGAAGAGGTGTCTTTCGAGAAAGAGAGTTTATAAGCCAAGGAGACAGTGGGAGGCAAATTGATCTTGAAGAAATTCAAGAATCAAGCGGTGAAGGAACTTCAAACTCTAGCCCTCAACTTGAGGAGGAAACTCCTGTTGAGCCAATTGACAAATCTGTACCTCTGAGACGTTCCACGAGAGTTAGGAGTGCACCTGAGCATTACTATGGATTCCATATTACTGCAGAAGGTGAGACACTTATTAGTGATGGGACACTAGTAAGTCAAGATGACCCTAACAGCTACGAGGAAGCCATGGCAGGCCCCGAGTCTGCTAAATGGAAAGAGGCTATGGATAGCGAGATACAATCCATGTATGACAATCAAGTTTGGAACTTGGTTGAAAATGTACCAGGTCGTAAGACAGTAGGGTGCAAATGGGTCTTCAAGAAGAAGACCGACATGGATGGTAAAGTACACACTTATAAGGCTAGACTGGTTGCAAAGGGCTTCTCTCAAATTCCTGGAGTGGATTATGATGAGACCTTTTCTCCGGTAGCCAAGATTAAGTCTATTCGGGTTCTGTTAGCCATAGCTGCATTTCATGACTATGAAATATGGCAGATGGATGTCAAAACCGCTTTCCTTAATGGAAAGTTGGCTGAAGATGTTTACATGAGTCAGCCAGAGGGTTTTGTCAGCAACGAGTACCCTAATAGAGTGTGTAAGCTTGAGAAATCCATTTATGGATTGAAGCAAGCACCTCGCAGATGGAATCTTTGCTTTGATGAAAAGGTCAAGGAATTTGGCTTTTCTAGGAGTGAAGATGAATCTTGTGTGTATGTCAAGGCTAGTGGGAGTATAGTTACCTTTTTGGTATTGTATGTGGATGACATACTACTCATAGGAAACGACATTCCAACCCTGCAGGAAGTAAAATCCTGGCTTGGGAAGTGTTTCGCTATGAAGGACCTTGGTGAATCTGCTTATATTCTAGGGATAAGAATCTTGAGAGATCGGAGTAAAAGACTAATTGGACTTAGTCAGAGTACCTACTTGGATAAGGTGCTGAAGAGATTCAGCATGCAGGATTCCAAGAAAGGAGAGTTACCCATCCAGAGTAACACCAGATTGAGTAAGACACAAAGCCCTAGCACTGAGGCTGAGATAGCAGAAATGAGTCGAACACCTTACGCTTCGGCTGTAGGATCGATCATGTATGCTATGACGTGTACTCGACCCGATGTAGCTTTTGCCTTGAGCATGGTTAGCAGGTATCAGGCGAACCCTGGCAAGGCACACTGGACTGCGGTAAAGAATATCCTCAAGTACCTACGGAGGACTAAGGACTGGGTTCTTACCCTCGGTGGGAGTAATGACTTGAGAGTTGTAGGGTATAGTGATGCTAGCTTCCAGACTGATAGGGATAATTTCCGCTCTCAGTCGGGCTGGGTCTTTACCCTAAACGGAGGAGCAATTTCTTGGAAGAGTTCCAAGCAAGAGACAGTGGCAGATTCTACTTGTGAATCAGAGTATATTGCAGCTAGTGAAGCAGCAAAGGAGGCGATATGGCTGAAGAACTTCATTGGAGACCTTGGAGTTGTACCAGCTATTAAAGAGCCAATGGAGATTTTATGTGATAGTGAAAGTGCTGTTGCCTTAGCCAAGGAACCAAGGGATCATGGGAGATCCAGACACATCGACAGAAAATACCATTTCATTAGACATCGGATCGAAGAAGGACACCTCGTGGCAAAGAGGGTATCATCAGATGAGAATCCGGCAGATCCCCTCACAAAGGGACTGACTCGGGTTAAGCATCTTCAGCATGCTCGGAGCATAGGGCTGAAGGATGATATTAGATTTAGTAGTTAGATAATCTCGAAATTTGTAAAGTGTAATTGACATTTGATGATGAATAAAAGGAGTTTTATTTATGAGTAAAGTGTTGCTATCTCTTGTCGATCGTTTACTATATTTCTTTTGCATGTTTTGACTTCCAGAATAATTTTGTTTGGTATAACATATTATTCAAACCTCCACAGTCGGCCATATGTTGGAAGTAGATATGAATCAAGACTGTCATGTTTGGTTGTAGAGGTCTTGGACAAGGCTACAACAATCATGAGTGCTCATAAGTTCTGAGCATTGGACTCAACCCACGCTCACTGGAATCACTTCATGGAATTTTATCTCGAGTGATCGTGAGACGGTAATATCATATAAGTCTTCAAACCTAGAGATATGATTTGTTACTTACAAGTTGGTTATGCATTGACTGTACGAAACCGCATTGGTAACTCGATGTTATAAAACGTACTTTTGTGTGTAATTAAATGAGTGGTAGAACAAACATATGAGTCGAAGTTTATCTGTTCCTTCTTGGATTAGAAGCTGATATCTGGGCCCCTCGATGATTTTGTTTTGACCCATGTACCGGGCCCGGTCAGAACTAAGTTGATGTGTTCAATTAAGTTCTATGTCAAACAAATCGGAAATCGGGAAACAAATGCTGGACAATAAGCAAGACATGTTCCATGTATTTGTCCGGCTGATATCTAGAACAGAGGATTATATGATCACTTATCTTAAATGGCGTATCATCATCTTCTCAGTTCCGAGAGACCTTGAAAGAGCTACGATTGCCGGTCGGTTCCTGAAGTACTAGAGATATAGTTATTAGACTTATCCAAGTGGGAGACTGTTGGATAAGATGTCTAAGTCCATAACTATTTCAGGCTTGTACTTGACCCGACCCGGCATGGTCCATTTGGGTTGCATGGCACCATGCAATTGGATAGACTAAATGAGAGAAATAACACTTGGAGATTATTAATATATTATAAGTTCTAATATATTAATAATATTATTTAATTAGTTGATCAAAGAATTAATTTGGAATTAATTAAGTGATCAAAGGATAACTAATTAAATATATGGGTTGGTTATGTAAATCATCCATATCTTGTATAGTGGGCTAAAAGGCTCCATGGATTATCAAGTTGGGTTCTACCCATAGGATGCTCCATGGATGCTCCATGGGAGTTACAAACCCATGGGTCATGGAAATGAAGAGTCATGACACATTAGGGTTTACATGGTGTAACCCTAGATGTGCCAACACTATATAAGAGTCCCATTCTCCACAAAATTGGTTACACAAGTTGAACACTAAGAAACTAGAGGGCTTGGCCGATTTTGAGAAGTGTGTGTTATCTCAAGAGTCTTTCCAAGAGCATTTGGTGTTGTGTGAAGCATTTGAAGCATCACACTTGGGGTGCTAGGCTCACAAGGTTTCAAGGAACACAATCAACAACAAGGTAAGTTATTCTATCTATGATTCAAGTTAAAATTGTTCCCCATGTATGCTAGATAGGAATATAACCTTGGAATTCAACTTTGCATGATAATTAGACAAACATAGATCCAAGGTTATTAGGGTTGCATGTACACTTAGGAAGTGTTAGAATGCTCAAAACCCATCAGTGGTATCAGAGCCTAGGCTTGTTTGTTTGTTATTTGTGCTTAAAAGTTGAAGAAAGTCGAAAATTATGCTGTCTGACTGATGGACTCGGCGAGTCCATGGGGAGGACTCGTCGAGTTCATGTGTATCTTCAACCTACTCGGCGAGTAGGTTTATGCACTCGGCGAGTAGGGTCGACAAAGTGCAGAATTTCGACTTGAGTTGCTGGAAATGGATTAGAATCATTACCCTAAAATGTTTTGGTACTTGAAAACTTGTTTTAGAAGGTGTAATGTCTTTTCTAACTCATTTACAACAACAAGTTATCAAAATTACAAAGATTAAATGTGATTTTGATTCTTGAAAGTGTTCATATTCATATTCTTGTTCTTATGATGTTTAGATGATCATAGGAATTATTTGTAACCTTTGTGGTAGATTAATGCATGATCATAATGTGTTTTAATGGAGTCCATAACTTGTCCTCAAGTTATGGAAAACCAAAAGTCTCTTGGATTAAAAACCATTAAAAGAACACAAGAGTTAGGAAAAATGAAAAGTCATCATTTTATTACTCTATTAAACTCATAAGTTACAAGAAATGAAAAATTTTGAAGGTTTACAAAACTTGCCCTCAAGTTTTGGAACAAGTAAAGTTAAGTTAAAACTTTAGTTCCAACCCCTAGAATTTTAAAAGTTAAAATTCAACCCTTATACTTATATTATTATGATTTAATAATTATATATATATATATATATATGTATAAGAACAAAGTCGTCTTACCGCTAGTACGCCTCATTCACGAAGCCGGTCTATAAGGTGGGTATAAGGTTGTTGCCTATAAAATGGTGACTTAATGGGTGTCCACTCTCACCCACCGCTTGCTTGATCGGTGGAGGGTCGTTAGCCGAACGGGTAAGACAAGGACTTATTAATTCTCATTCAAAGTATGATGAATATTATAAAGTAACTAAATGTTTTATTAAATTCCCAATCTTAGTTACTTTAGGAAAAATGTGAATAAGGTGCTATTCCATGAAATTACACTTTACACTTTGATTAAGTCGTTGGTGGAGCGTGTGTGGTTAACCGGCACACTAACTTGGACTTAACAAGGTAGGTAAAGGGTGACTTAGGGTTTATTATAGTATCGATGGAGCGTGTGTGGTTAACCGGCACATCGATTGAGTGATAAACTTTAAGGGTACCAAGTGATTTGCATGGTTACTTCACACCTCGTTTTGTGATCCTCGGTATCCCAGTCACAAAACTTGGAGGGCACACTCGAGATTGAAACATGCCTTTGAAAAGTTCATTGAATCTCAAAGAATCTAGGAATTTCTAAGAACCATTCAAAAACCTAATACTAAAATATTGCGATTTTCGTGGTGGAAATTGGTGAATCGTCATTCACCTACTTTTCAAATATGATATAGCTTAGATTACGGCATACCTCTTCTAAGTTATATTATATTGTGATTGGATCCTAGCCTTAATATTACATTTGGGTGTTTTATTAAGGACTCTCTTATATCTAAACTAATCTTGTCCTCTTTCCTTCAGATGTCTTTCAACAATGCTTCTGGCTCTAATCCTAATGGCTCCTTTACCCTTATGAACTTGTGTGGGAAAGTCACCTTTGATGGATCCAACTTCAATGAGTGGATCAGAAACATCAGGATGATTACCCGCTACGAGGACAAAGAATATGTCCTTGACAAGGAGCTTAAGGAGATTGATGAGTCCACTGCAACTCCTCAGGAGATCGCTGAATTTTGGGCACATGAAAGGGATGCTACGAAAGTGGCTTGCATCATGACGGCCACGATGACAACGGAACTCCAAAAGTCTTATGAGGATTTCTACCCTTATGACATGCACCAAGATTTGATGGAAAGATACCATCAAAGTGCAAGACAAGAGAGGTATGAAATCATCTGCTCCATGATAACAACCATGATGAAGGACGGGGAATCCGTCACGAGCCACATGCAGAAAATGCAAAGGTATGTGGATCGTTTGCTGAAGCTTAATGTGAACTTCCCGGAGGATCTTGCAATAGATATTATTTTGCATTCCTTACCATCGTGCTATGATCAATTCCGCATGACATATCACATGAACAAGGAAGAAGTCACCCTCAGCAAACTTCAGGGACTTCTCAAGACCGCAGAATCAGGTCTTAAGGGGAAGTCGGTTGCTATCACTCCTACTCAAAACTCTACTCCGGTTTTGGCAATCGGGAAAAGTCGAGGGAGGAAGAGAAAGAGATCTTCGAAGGGTACCAAGGCTCGGACCCTTGATGGCTCTTCTTCAAGTGGAACCAAGAAAGGTTTCATTACTCCTTCTTCTGACCCAAAAGAGGCTGAATGCTTCTATTGCCATGAAAAAGCTCATTGGAAGCGGAACTGCCCAAAATACCAGCAAGATGTGAAGGATGGGAAAGTTAAACCCAACCATGCAGGTATTTACACTATCATTTCTAATAACTCACCCCATTCTAATTCTTGGGTCCTTGATACCGGTGTGGTATTCACATTTGTTGTGACTTGCAGGGACTAAGAAGAAGTGAGGATGTGGAGCAAGGAAGGATAAACTTGATCATGGGGAATAGGAAAGCTATACCTGTTACCAAGATTGGAGTTTATACTTTATCGCTAAGTAGTGGGTTTAGTTTAGATCTGAATAAGTGTTGTTATTCGCCAGGAATGGCAAGAAATATTATTTCCTTCCATGCTTTGTACAAACAAGGGTTTACCTTTTCATTTAATAATGAAGCTGGTTCTATTGATGCTTTCTTTAATAATGTTCTTTATTTTAAAGCATTACCTTGTGATGGTGTGTATGAAGTTGTATCTGTTGTTGATAACTTAGGAAATAATGTTTTGTGTATTGATTCTACTAATAATAACTTGGATAAAGCATCTATATGGCATTGTCGTCTTGGACATATAAGCAAGAAACGCATAGGCCAACTCCAAAAGGATGGAGTCTTGGAGTCGTTTGACCTAAAGTCAGATGATAGTTGCGAATCATGCTTACTTGGAAAAATGACAAAGTCACCCTTCACAGGTTCGTGTGAGAGGGGTGAAGGTTTGTTGGACCTTATACACACGGATGTGTGTGGACCTTTCAAATATGCCATAAGGGATGCTAATCGTTATTATTTGACTTTTTATAGTAGATATGGATATGTCTAATTGATCAAGCATAAGTCAGAGACTTTCGAGAGGTTTAAGGAATTTAAACAGGAAGTCGAGAATCAATTGGGCAGGAACATTAAGATGCTTCGATCCGATCGTGGTGGTGAGTATCTTAGTTCAGAGTTCCTCGACTATCTAAGGGAATGTGGGATAGTCTCACAATTGACACCTCCCAGGACACCACAGTTGAATGGTGTGGCTGAGAGGCGTAATCGAACCTTGCTAGATATGGTTCGTTCCATGATGAGTCGAGCTACGCTACCAATCTCATTTTGGGGGTATGCCTTAGAGACTGCCGCCCATATTCTTAATCTAGTCCCTACAAAGAAAGTTGCCAAAACTCCTCACGAGATGTGGACTGGTAAAGTACCTAAACTAGACCACATCAAGATTTGGGGTTGCGAGGCTTTCGTGAGACGCGAGACTCATGATAAGCTCGAACCTCAAAGCGAGAGGTGTATTTTCATCGGTTACCCACAGCGATCCTTTGGTTACCTCTTCTACAGACCTAGTGACAATGTGGTCTTTGTAGCAAGAAGAGGTGTCTTTCGAGAAAGAGAGTTTATAAGCCAAGGAGACAGTGGGAGGCAAATTGATCTTGAAGAAATTCAAGAATCAAGCGGTGAAGGAACTTCAAACTCTAGCCCTCAACTTGAGGAGGAAACTCCTGTTGAGCCAATTGACAAATCTGTACCTCTGAGACGTTCCACGAGAGTTAGGAGTGCACCTGAGCATTACTATGGATTCCATATTACTGCAGAAGGTGAGACACTTATTAGTGATGGGACACTAGTAAGTCAAGATGACCCTAACAGCTACGAGGAAGCCATGGCAGGCCCCGAGTCTGCTAAATGGAAAGAGGCTATGGATAGCGAGATACAATCCATGTATGACAATCAAGTTTGGAACTTGGTTGAAAATGTACCAGGTCGTAAGACAGTAGGGTGCAAATGGGTCTTCAAGAAGAAGACCGACATGGATGGTAAAGTACACACTTATAAGGCTAGACTGGTTGCAAAGGGCTTCTCTCAAATTCCTGGAGTGGATTATGATGAGACCTTTTCTCCGGTAGCCAAGATTAAGTCTATTCGGGTTCTGTTAGCCATAGCTGCATTTCATGACTATGAAATATGGCAGATGGATGTCAAAACCGCTTTCCTTAATGGAAAGTTGGCTGAAGATGTTTACATGAGTCAGCCAGAGGGTTTTGTCAGCAACGAGTACCCTAATAGAGTGTGTAAGCTTGAGAAATCCATTTATGGATTGAAGCAAGCACCTCGCAAATGGAATCTTTGCTTTGATGAAAAGGTCAAGGAATTTGGCTTTTCTAGGAGTGAAGATGAATCTTGTGTGTATGTCAAGGCTAGTGGGAGTATAGTTACCTTTTTGGTATTGTATGTGGATGACATACTACTCATAGGAAACGACATTCCAACCCTGCAGGAAGTAAAATCCTGGCTTGGGAAGTGTTTCGCTATGAAGGACCTTGGTGAATCTGCTTATATTCTAGGGATAAGAATCTTGAGAGATCGGAGTAAAAGACTAATTGGACTTAGTCAGAGTACCTACTTGGATAAGGTGCTGAAGAGATTCAGCATGCAGGATTCCAAGAAAGGAGAGTTACCCATCCAGAGTAACACCAGATTGAGTAAGACACAAAGCCCTAGCACTGAGGCTGAGATAGCAGAAATGAGTCGAACACCTTACGCTTCGGCTGTAGGATCGATCATGTATGCTATGACGTGTACTCGACCCGATGTAGCTTTTGCCTTGAGCATGGTTAGCAGGTATCAGGCGAACCCTGGCAAGGCACACTGGACTGCGGTAAAGAATATCCTCAAGTACCTACGGAGGACTAAGGACTGGGTTCTTACCCTCGGTGGGAGTAATGACTTGAGAGTTGTAGGGTATAGTGATGCTAGCTTCCAGACTGATAGGGATAATTTCCGCTCTCAGTCGGGCTGGGTCTTTACCCTAAACGGAGGAGCAATTTCTTGGAAGAGTTCCAAGCAAGAGACAGTGGCAGATTCTACTTGTGAATCAGAGTATATTGCAGCTAGTGAAGCAGCAAAGGAGGCGATATGGCTGAAGAACTTCATTGGAGACCTTGGAGTTGTACCAGCTATTAAAGAGCCAATGGAGATTTTATGTGATAGTGAAAGTGCTGTTGCCTTAGCCAAGGAACCAAGGGATCATGGGAGATCCAGACACATCGACAGAAAATACCATTTCATTAGACATCGGATCGAAGAAGGACACCTCGTGGCAAAGAGGGTATCATCAGATGAGAATCCGGCAGATCCCCTCACAAAGGGACTGACTCGGGTTAAGCATCTTCAGCATGCTCGGAGCATAGGGCTGAAGGATGATATTAGATTTAGTAGTTAGATAATCTCGAAATTTGTAAAGTGTAATTGACATTTGATGATGAATAAAAGGAGTTTTATTTATGAGTAAAGTGTTGCTATCTCTTGTCGATCGTTTACTATATTTCTTTTGCATGTTTTGACTTCCAGAATAATTTTGTTTGGTATAACATATTATTCAAACCTCCACAGTCGGTCATATGTTGGAAGTAGATATGAATCAAGACTGTCATGTTTGGTTGTAGAGGTCTTGGACAAGGCTACAACAATCATGAGTGCTCATAAGTTCTGAGCATTGGACTCAACCCACGCTCACTGGAATCACTTCATGGAATTTTATCTCGAGTGATCGTGAGACGGTAATATCATATAAGTCTTCAAACCTAGAGATATGATTTGTTACTTACAAGTTGGTTATGCATTGACTGTACGAAACCGCATTGGTAACTCGATGTTATAAAACGTACTTTTGTGTGTAATTAAATGAGTGGTAGAACAAACATATGAGTCGAAGTTTATCTGTTCCTTCTTGGATTAGAAGCTGATATCTGGGCCCCTCGATGATTTTGTTTTGACCCATGTACCGGGCCCGGTCAGAACTAAGTTGATGTGTTCAATTAAGTTCTATGTCAAACAAATCGGAAATCGGGAAACAAATGCTGGACAATAAGCAAGACATGTTCCATGTATTTGTCCGGCTGATATCTAGAACAGAGGATTATATGATCACTTATCTTAAATGGCGTATCATCATCTTCTCAGTTCCGAGAGACCTTGAAAGAGCTACGATTGCCGGTCGGTTCCTGAAGTACTAGAGATATAGTTATTAGACTTATCCAAGTGGGAGACTGTTGGATAAGATGTCTAAGTCCATAACTATTTCAGGCTTGTACTTGACCCGACCCGGCATGGTCCATTTGGGTTGCATGGCACCATGCAATTGGATAGACTAAATGAGAGAAATAACACTTGGAGATTATTAATATATTATAAGTTCTAATATATTAATAATATTATTTAATTAGTTGATCAAAGAATTAATTTGGAATTAATTAAGTGATCAAAGGATAACTAATTAAATATATGGGTTGGTTATGTAAATCATCCATATCTTGTATAGTGGGCTAAAAGGCTCCATGGATTATCAAGTTGGGTTCTACCCATAGGATGCTCCATGGATGCTCCATGGGAGTTACAAACCCATGGGTCATGGAAATGAAGAGTCATGACACATTAGGGTTTACATGGTGTAACCCTAGATGTGCCAACACTATATAAGAGTCCCATTCTCCACAAAATTGGTTACACAAGTTGAACACTAAGAAACTAGAGGGCTTGGCCGATTTTGAGAAGTGTGTGTTATCTCAAGAGTCTTTCCAAGAGCATTTGGTGTTGTGTGAAGCATTTGAGGCATCACACTTGGGGTGCTAGGCTCACAAGGTTTCAAGGAACACAATCAACAACAAGGTAAGTTATTCTATCTATGATTCAAGTTAAAATTGTTCCCCATGTATGCTAGATAGGAATATAACCTTGGAATTCAACTTTGCATGATAATTAGACAAACATAGATCCAAGGTTATTAGGGTTGCATGTACACTTAGGAAGTGTTAGAATGCTCAAAACCCATCACAAGTCTGCTGCGCCATCTCCCACACCAATCGTTGCTCCTGTTTTGGCTATAGGGTAGGGAAAGGGCAAGAAGAGGAAGGCTCCGTCAAAGAGCCACCGCAAGGGAAAGTCCCAAGATGGTTCTTCTTCTAGTGGGACCAAGGTTGATCCCATTAAGACCAACCCTAACCCGAAGGAGGTAGAGTGCCATCATTGCCACAAGATAGGGGATTGGAAGAGAAGCTTCCGGAATATCTGCAAGCCATCAAGGATGGAAAGATCAAGCCATCTTTTGCAGGTATATACACAATTAAATCTAGTAATTCATATCACACTACTTCTTGGGTTCTTGATACTGGATGTGGTTACCACATTTGTTCTGATTTGCAGGGACTAAGAAGAGATAGAGATGTGGAGCAAGGAAGAATAAATCTAATCATGGGAAACAGAAGATCGTCGCCTGTCACCAAGATTGGAGTATATTCTTTAGTGCTTAGTAATGGATTAGGTCTAGATTTAAATAATTGTTGCTACTCGCCAGATATGGCAAGAAACATCATTTCGTTTCATGGTTTGTTTAGACAAGGATTTAGATATTCATTTAATAGTATGAATGGTTCTATTTATGCTTATCTAAATGGTGTTTTATACTTTGAAGCAATGTCTTGTAATGGAATTTATGAAACTGTTATGGTTGTAGATAACCTAGGAAATGATGTGTTGTGTATAGATTCTTCCAATAGTATGGATAAAACATCTTTGTGGCATTGTCGTCTCGGACATGTCAACAAGAAGCGCATAGCCCAACTCCGAAAGGATGGAGTGTTGGAGTCATTCGACCTTAGGGAAAATGACACGTGCGAATCTTGTTTACTTGGAAAGATGACCAAGTCACCCTTCACTGGCACTTGTGAGAGGGTGAGGGTTTATTGGATCTCATACATACCGATGTATGTGGGCCCTTTAGATCCACCACAAAGGATGGAAACCGCTTCTACGTGACTTTCACCGATGATTATAGTAGATATGGGTATATTTACTAAATCAAGCACAAGTTTGAAACGTTTGAAAAGTTCAAAGAGTTTAAGAATGAAGTGGAGAGTCAATTGGGCAGAAAAATCAAGATGCTTCGATCCGATCGAGGAGGAGAGTACCTAAGTCTTGAATTCCACGACTAACTCAAGGAATGTGGAATAGTTTCGCAATTGACGCCACCTAGGACACCGTAGTTGAATGGTGTGGCAGAAAGGTGTAATCAAACCTTGTTGGACATGGTTCGTTCTATGATGAGTCGTGCTTCACTACCTATCTCATTTTGGGGGTATGCCTTAGAGACTGCCGCCCATATCCTTAACTGAGTCCCTACAAAGAAGGTTGCCAAAACACCTCACGAGATGTGGACAGGGAAAGCTCCCTCGTTGGCACATATCAAGGTTTGGGGTTGTGAAGTTTTCGTAAGACGAGAAACTCACGATAAGCTCGAACCTCGAAGTGAGCGATGTATTTTCATCGGCTACCCGCAGAAATCCTTTGGATATCTCCTCTATAGACCGAGTGACAATGTTGTCTTTGTTACGAGGATAGGGGTTTTCCGAGAGAGAGAACTCATAAGTCAAGGAGACAGTGGGAGGCAGATCGATCTTGAAGAGATTCAAGAGTTGAGTGATGAAGGAACCCCTACCGCTGGCGATCAACCCGAGGAGGAAACTCCAGTTGAACCGACTGACGAGTCATTACCTCTTAGACGTTCCGAAAGAGTTAGAGTTCAACCCCAGTTTTATGGTTTTCATATTACTACTGAAGCGGACACGTATATTAGTGATGGTACACTAATAAATCTAGATGAACCTAATTGCTATAAAGAAGCCATGGCAGGCCCGGAGTCTGCAAAATGGAAAGAGGCGATGAACAGCGAGATTCAGTCCATGTATGACAACCAAGTTTGGAATTTGGTTGACAATGTGCCGAGACGTAAGACCGTTGGGTGCAAATGGATCTTCAAGAAGAAGACCGACGTGGATGGGAATGTGCACACGTATAAAGCACGATTGGTGGCGAAGGGCTTTACTCAAACTCCCGGAGTTGACTATGATGAGACCTTCTCACCAGTTGCTAAGATAAAATCTATTAGGGTAATGCTTGCCATTGCTGCATTTCATGATTATGAGATATGGCAAATGGATGTCAAGACCGCTTTCCTTAATGGAAAGTTGGCTGAGGATGTTTACATGGCTCATCCATAGGGTTTTGTCGATCCGAAGCATCCAGATAGAGTGTGCAAGCTTGAGAAGTCTATTTATGGACTTAAGCAAGCATCTCACAGATGGAATCTTTGCTTTGATGAGAAAGTCAAAGAGTTTGGATTTGTACGAAGCAAAGATTAATCATGTGTATATGTCAAGGCCATTGTGAGCATAGTTAGTTTTCTCGTTTGGTATGTCGATGACATACTGCTCATAGGAAACGATATCCCGACTCTGCAAGAGGTCAAGTCCTGGCTCGGGAAGTGTTTCGCTATGAAGGACCTCAGAGAAGCTTCTTATATTTTGGGAATAAGGATAGTGAGAGAAAGAAGTAAGAGACTAATAGGACTTAGTCAGAATACTTACTTAAATAAGGTACTAAAACGTTTTAGTATCGAAAACTCGAAGAAGGGAGAACTACCGATACAATGTAATACCAAGTTGAGTAAGACCCAAAGTCCGAGTACCGTAGCTGAGATAGTTGAGATGAGCCGAGTACCTTACGCTTCCGTAGTTGGCTTGATCATGTATGCTATGACTTGTACTCGATCTGATGTGGCCTTTGCTTTGAGCATGGTTAGTAGATACCAAGGGAATCCTGGTAGAGCGCATTGGATTGCGGTCAAGAACATCCTTAAGTACCTTCGGAGGACCAAGGAATGATTTCTAGTCCTCGGGGGGAGTGATGACTTGAAGGTGCGAGGGTATAGTGACGCCAGTTTCTAGACCGACAGGGACAACTACCGTTCGCAGTCGGGATGGGTCTTTACCCTTAATGGAGGAGCAATAACATGGAAAAGTTCCAAACAGGAAACTGTAGCTGATTCAACGTGCGAATCAGAGTATACTGCAGCAAGCGAGGCGTCAAAGGAGGCGATGTGGTTGAAGAACTTCATTGGTGATCTTGGAGTTGTGCCTGCCATAAAGGAGCCTATGGAAATTTTCTGTGATAATGAGGGAGCGGTTGCCTTAACCAAGGAACCGAGGGATCATGGTAGATCTCAACATATCGACATAAAATATCACTTTATTAGACATCGAGTAGAAGAAGGACACCTCGTAGTGAAGAGGGTATCGTCAGAGGATAATCCAGCAGATCCGCTTACGAAGGGACTGAGTAGGGTTAAGCATTTACAGCACGCTAGGAGCATTGGGCTGAAAGACGATATTAGTTTAGATTAGATAGTTTTGAAACATGTTATAGATTAATGTAATTGACATTTGATGATTAAATAAAAGAGTATTATTTATAAGTAAAGCTACTGTCTTATGTTGATTGTTTAAACTATTGTTTCACTTTGCATGTTTTGACTTCCTGAATAATTAAGTTATTAAGAATAATCGAATTATTCGAATGGTCCACAATCGTTCATATGTTGGAAGTAGGTATGAATGAAGATTGTCATGAATTGGTGTGTAGATTGTCTAAATGGTATTAGAAATAGCAAAGGTTTGCTGCAACGTTCATGAGTGCTTATGAACAAGTTTTGAGCATTGGAATAAACCCACGCTTGCTGGAATCACTTTTGGAATGTGACACGAGTGATCGCAAGACGATAATACCATATGGTTTTAAAACCTAGATATATGGTTTATTATTTACTAATTGGTTGTACATTGATAATGCGAAACCGCATCAGTAAATTGATGTCATAAAACGCATTGTTGTGTATAGTTGGTTAGTCGATAAGTAAATGCATATAAGTCGAAGTTTATCTGTTACTTTTATTCTGAGAGGGTAAAAGCGATATCACGGCCGCTCGATGATTTGATTTGACTTATGTGTCGGGCCCGGTCAGAACTGAATTGATGTGTTCAATTAAGTTCTATGTCGAATGAATCTGAGATCGAGAAACCAAAATGCTGGACAATAAGTTCCATAAGATTGTCAGCATAATATCTAAACAGAGGACTATACGATCCCTTATCTAAAGGACAAGAGATTGATAAGATCAAAGTTGACAGCGTCTTTGAGAGCTACGATTGCTAAATCAGTTTGTGTTTGCATATATCGTTACTAGACTTATCCAAGTGGGAGACTGTTGGATTAGTGTCTAAGGTTGTAACTATATTTGGTAAGTTCTTGACCCGGTTATGCATGGTCCTTTTGGGTTGCCTTCACCATAGCAACTTGACAGGATGATTTTTTAAGAGAGAAGAGATATTATTGTTAATATATTATGAGAATAATATATTAAAGGAATAATATTTTTATTTAATTAATATAAGTCATATATTAATTAAGAATTAATTTGGTGACTTAAAGAGGTTAATTGAATAAAGGGGCACAAACTGTCAAATGTGTGATAGTTGTGTTTTGGGCTATGTATCCTTATAGGTAATGGGGTGGACGAAATTTAGGGTTAGGGAACCTTAAATTTGTCCAAGCCTAGAATCTAAAAGGATCTTGGATTGCTTAGGGCCTAAGTTATTCAATTAGGGTTAAAGGTGAAACCCTAGTATCCCATAGTATAAATAGATCCCTAGGGTGAGGGAAATCGGCACTCATGCAAGGCAAGGAACCCTAAGGTTGATTTCTCACCTTCTCCCCTCTCTCTCTCAAGATCATCTTCTTGCTAGTTGGTGTTTGTAAGCCATTAGAGGAGTGACAATTGTGACTCTAAGCTCCAAGAAGAAGAAGTATCAAGCAAGTAATCTAAGGTATTGTTCTAGATCCAATTTCATATGATTTGATTCAATTGTTTACACCAGATCTAGTATTGTAAGTCTTGGATTCAATGCATGTTCAATTAGAGAAACCTAGATCCAAGCATTAGGGTTTGCATGTGCCCATAGGAAAGTTCTTATGGCTCAAACACATCAGTTGCCACCTGTCATGCCGCTGCTAAACTCGGGCACTAGGACCGCTTGTATCCCCTCAGATTGCACTGAAAGCAAATCAGATCTGATACTGTTGTGGTGGTGGTAGTATCTGTACAATCTCTGCTCACATGACCAGTTTGGCCGTACTTAAAGTATCATGAACTCCCTGCCTTGCACGTCCCCTCGTGCAACTTGCTGCATTTGCCACAACAACTGCGGCCCTGCTGGCTCTTAAATCTATGGTCTGATACCTTGGGCTTCTTTCCCGCACTCCCTGACTGGACCCCCTCGGGTTTCCTCTTCTTCTCCATCTCCAAGCCAAATCTCTTTCTCTCTCTCTCTCTCTTTCTCTCTCTCCCTCTCTCTCTCTCTCGCCCTAGCAATCATATCCTCCAGCATCTTGCAGCTGGATCGACTCACAAACTGGCAGATATCACTCTGCAACATCTCATGATATCATGCCTTTTTTTACTCCTCGTCCGCCATGTATTTGCGAAACAAGAAGGGCCCATCCATTCTTGGCAATGAGTTATTGGATATTATTTTGAGGTTGAAACCTCAGATCTAGACTGTAGAAGGACTTGATAGACCAAAGATCCAAGCTTTATTGAGCTAGCGTCTAGCTTTTGTGCATCTAGCCCTTATGGGAGCATGTTTTGGCTTTATGAGTCTTATATGCCATGTTTAAACAAAAAGCATGCAGCTTTACGTGACAATCGACCCTTAGGATGGTAGATCTAGTGTTTGGAGTGATGGATCTGTTTTAAATCGTCTGAATGAGGAATCTGATTGAAGGGGCTCGTCGAGTACATGGCCTGACTCGACGAGTCGGTGAGGGTTCGTCCCGATGGGTTGATTGTGCGATAACTCGTCGAGTTGGGGGTCAACTCGATGATTTAAGCTAGACTTTTTGAGATTTCTGAGGATACGAGGGGACTCGACGAGTTGCAAGAGTGCACTCGACGATTCGCGTGAAACATAGACTGTTGACTCGAGTTTGAATTCTATTGACCTTGGGGATCTGTCAACATGAGTAATAAAGACCATGGAGGGGTAAAATGGCCTTTTATCCACTTCAAAGAGTTAGAGAGAGAAAGAATATCCTTCGGTTATTTGAGTCATGAAAAGAGTATTAATTAGAGATATCCATCCTTTGTGTTAGGCGAAGGCTAGTTCGAGATCCGAGCGCGAGGTTAATTGCTCACCTGCTTGCGAGGTGAGTCTTCTCACTATACTTTACCTAGAGTGATATTTATGAGTGAACGGAAGGTCTTAGGTGCTTACTTGAGTTATGTATTGTCTGTGTGATATATGTTATATTATGAGCGGACCGAAGGGTCCAACGAGCCATGGGACTGGAGGGTCCCAACCAGACCGGACCGGAGGGTCCAACGAGCCGTGGGACCAGAGGGTCCCACTAAGACACATAGACCGGAGGGTCTTATAGTGTTATAGCCTCGAGTGGCTAATGTGATGTACGTGGTATTTTGGGGAACTCACTAAGCTTCCTGCTTACCGTGTTGTGTGTTATGTGTTTCGGGTTCCTATCAGGATCGCGGGAAGACGCCGACTTGATTGTACACACATCCGAGTTGGAGATATGTCTTTAGAGGATCTTGGATTTGTAATAAAAAAATTTTAAAATGTGTTGAATTTTTTTTTTACTTGTGAGTTTTAAGAAAACATGACATGTGGTTTACTGTGTTTTAAAAATGAAATTTTTGGTCGAAAATTTATGTCGTTACAAGTTGGTATCAGAGCCTTGGTTTGAGGGATTCGGATGCACCTATGGGTGTGTTTGAACTCAAATTGAGGATTTGAGAAGATTTTCAAAAGAGATAATTCTTTCTAAAAATAAGAAAGAGTTTAAGAGAAAACGAGTTGGAGTAGTGTGTACAATCAGCCAGAGCCCGAACGATGATTTCCCAAAATACCCTTACTTTTATGTTATGAGATATTTATGAGATATTATGCATGCTAGAGATAGGCTAGGTATTACATATTTTTGGACTAGAGTTTCCTGATTTGTGATTCCTTAGCCTTTGAGTTGCTGCTATCTGTGATGTGCTTTTGAGTATGTGTTGAGTAGAGTAGTTAGATACCTTGAAAGGTAGGATTGCCTGAGTCAGAAATGTCTTTTGAGTTGGGAATAGAGCAAGAGGAAGTATATGCCAGATTGGCTTTATGTGTTAATGGGGGTCATTCGATGCCCGGATGTTGCTTGCTTCGTGCTTTGTGGAACTCTTGATGATAGGAGACATATACATGTGATTAAATACACAAGAACAACTATTGAATCGAGAACACGAAAACAAATATTGTCCACATAAATCATATGCGATTAGATACATATAATAACATGTGATTATTTGTATCTAATCACATATGATTTATGTGGTTAAGATTCATTTTTGCGTTCTCCATTCAATAATTGTTTTTTTCCACTTTAATTATATGTGATTAAATACATTTAATCAGATGTGATTATATGTTTCTCATCACATGTGATTTTATTTGAAAAAATATGAATATTGTCTATATAAATAATATGTGATTAGATACATACAATCACATGTGATCATATACACGATAACAAATATTGAACCAAGAACATGAAAAAAAATCTTTATCCAAGTTAATCATATGTGATTAAATACATCTAATCACATGTGATTATATGAATCTAATCACATATATGTGGACACAATTCATTTTCACTTTGTCGATTTAATAGTTGTTCTCATGTATTTTATCACATGTGATTATATGTATAAACACATGTGATTAAGTATATGAGCACAACTATTGAATCGAGAAGGAAAAAATGAATCTTGTCCACCTCAAATCATATATGATTTATATGGATAAGATTCATTGTCACATTATTGATTCAACAATTGTTCTTTGTAAACTGTAATCATATGTGATTAAATACATATAATCACATGTAATTATATGTATTTAATCACATATGATTTATATGGACAAAAAATAATGGTGTCTATATAAATCATATACGCTTAGATACATATAATCACATATGATTATATACACGAGAACAACTATTGAATCGAGAACACAAAGATAAATATTGTCCACATATATCATATGTGATTAAATACATATAATCACATGTGATTATATGTATCTAATCACATAGAACTTATGTGGAAAATATTCATTTTCGCGTTATCGATTCAGTTGTTGTTCTTGTGTATTTAATCGCATGAGATTATATGTATCTAATCATATATGATTTATATGGACAATATTCGTTATTGCATTCTCGTTTAATAGTGTACATTTAGTCACATATGATTTATGTACACAAGATTCATTTTCGCATTTTCAATTCAATATTTTTTTTTCTATATTAATCCTATGTGATTAAATACATACAATCACATATGATTAAATAGATAATAAAAAATATTGAATAAAAAATGCGAAAAAAAATATTATCAATATAAATCATATGTGATTTGATAAGGAATATTGTCCACATAAATCATATATGATTAGGTACATATAATCACATGTGATTATATGTATTTATCACATATGATTTATGTGGACAATATTCATTTTTGCGTTTTTAATTCAATAGTTGGTCTTGTGTATTTAATCACATACGATTTATGTGAAAAATATTTGTTTTCATGTTCTTGATTCAATAAATCATATGTGATGAAATATATATAATCATATATAATTATATACACGAGAAAAACTATTGAATCAAGAACATTAAAAAAATTTGTGTCCACATTAATCATATGTGATTAAATACTTATAATCACATGTGATTAAATATGTGAAAAATTATTGAAACGAAAACTCAGAAATGAATATTGTTCATATAAATCATATGTGACTGAATACATATAGTCACATGTGATTATATGTATCTAATCACATATGATTAAAGTTGACAAAAAATAATTATTGAATCGAGAACGCGATAATGACACATGTGATTAAATATATCTAATCACATTTGATTAAATATATCTAATCACATGTGATTATATGTATTTAGTCACATGATTTATATGGACAAAAAATAATATTTTCTATATAAATTATATGTGATTAAATACACATAATCATATGTGATTATATACACATAATCACGAGTGGTGGTGGTGTGTAGTGATTATAATGGGTGGAGTAGGTGGCAAGTGGTGGTGGTGGTGAAGGGTGGTAGGGATGACATATGGGGTGGTGATTATAATGGGTGGCAGGTGGTGGTATCAAGCAATGGTGATGGGTGGTGGAGACGGGTGATGGTAATTGGTGGTGGTGGTGGTGGTGGTTTTGGTTGCTGATGGGTGGGGTGGTGGTGGCGGGTGGTTGTGATGGGTGGTGGTTGGTGGTTGTCAGTGGTTTTTTTGGGTGGTGGGTGGAGGTGATGGTGGTGGTCGGTGGCGATGGTAGTGGGTGGGTGGTGGTTGTGGTGGGTAGTGGTGATGGTGGTGGGTGGTGGTGATGGTAGTGGGTGGTGGTTTTGTTGGGTGGTAAATGGGGGAGTGGGTGGTGGGTGGTAGTTGGTGGTCATAATAGTGGGTAGTGGTTAAGTGGTAGTGATGAGTGGTTGTGATGATATTGGGTAGTGGTTTTGGTGGGTGGTAGGTGGGGGTGATGGTGGTGGCAGGTGGTGGTGATGGGTGGTAGGTGGTGGTGGTCATACTGGTGGGTGAGTGGTAGTGATGGGTGGTAGAGGTGGATAATGGTGGTGGTTGGGTGGTGGTTGTGGTGGGTGGTAGTGGCGGGTGGTGGTGATGGGTGGTGGTGGTGTTGGTGGATGATGGTCGTGGTTGGTGGTTATGGATGTTGGTGATGATGTTGGGTGGTGGGTGTGGGTAGCAGTGATGGGTGGTGGAGGTGGGTGGCGGTGACGGGTGGTGGTGGTGGATAGTATTGTTTGGGTGGTGAGTTGTGTTGGTTAGTGAGTTTTTAAATTTTTTTACTTATTACATGGTTTATATTAATATTATATGATAATTTTAATTTTAAAAAAATTATGTGGTCAAAATTTGTTCTCAAATGTTCTCACAATAAGAAATGTTCTCGATTAAACGCTCCTATATATATATATATATATATATATATATATATATATGTGTGTGTGTGTGTGGGGGGGGGGTGTGGGTGTGTGTGTGTGAGAGAGAGAGAGAGAGAGAAAGAAAGAGAGAGAGAAGTATTATATATATTTTGAAAGTTTTCTTTCAAGATAATAACTACTATAGACTATTGGCTAATGACATGTTACCATTTATTTGCAAAACCAATTTTTTTTCCCTAAAATAAACCATTAATTTTGTATAATACCAAAAATATCCTTATAAAATAGTATTTATTAGTATTGTTGTTATTGTTATTATTATTAATATTAGAAAAAACATCATAAATGGTTTTTGTGGTTTTTCCAGATCTAAAGTTTAGTCAACATGATCATTATTGCTAACTCCGTTAAGTTTTGTCCATTAAAAGAAGGGTATTTTCGTCATTTCATTACCACAGGGACCATTTATGATGTTTTTTTATTTATAAAAAATAAAATAATATACAAAAGGGGTCTCTCTCTCTCTCTCTCTCTCTCTCTCCACCAACCATATCATTCTTTTCGGTGAACTTACCCACCTCTACACCCAAATCTAGATTTACAAAAGTAAAAAAAAAAATTGATCTAGCGTAAGTCAACAAAATCTAGATTTTCAAAAAATTAAAAAACTGCATATATGTTCCATCTTCAAAATCGTGTTCATCCATACCCAATATCCAAACAAACCTTCATCCCCACCCCTCGTCTCCCTCTTCGGTCACCTATCTCATCTTCTACGATTTCCAACAAGGAACACACCCAATTTTTCAGGTTCTAGTGGTGCTACAATCAAATCTAGTTTTTTTTTATAGTGCTTGGCTTCAAACCAACTGTGGTTTATACAAAGTTTCCATTGCTTTTTGTAAGTAAATACACTATTATCTTTTATAAGTATCTTCCATAAATCAATATCTGATGGCATTTTCACCTGAAGCAAGTCGCATTTCTATGTTCACCGGCAAAGATCTGGATATGCTCGACCCAACTCCGTTCAAACTAGCAATCCGGATACGCACTGACAAAGCAAG
Source organism: Lactuca serriola (assembly GCF_051521515.1). Lineage (NCBI taxonomy): Eukaryota > Viridiplantae > Streptophyta > Magnoliopsida > Asterales > Asteraceae > Lactuca > Lactuca serriola. The sequence goes on from NC_136415.1 coordinate 136,974,085, forward strand.
AACCCTAGGGATTAACGGTTGATCATGTTGCAAGTGGAGTCTCAGTCATGGATCTTCGCGCCAGGAGGATGCTTTCTCCGAACACGATTACAGATGAGGTTTTGAGTGCTGGAAAAGTCGATTTGAAAGCAGATATGGACTTTCAGAAGACCTATGATAGAAACAATAATCATGGAGTGTCTTCTCCTGAAGGCGATGGTGATCATAGTGATTTGGGGGTTTCACCACAACTAACGCCACATGTTGAATGTCTTACACCCATAATTTATTGTTCTTCACGTACAATTTTGTGACATCCATCAACACAGGTTTGATCGATTCGAAATGGTGTTTGGGTTTTTTTCTGGGGATTTGCAATGGGTTTAAGAATCCTAATTTCTTCTTCATGTCAAAAATGATGGATATGCAGAGGGTTCAACTTTAAGAGAGTGTGTATGTTTGATTTTCTTCAAGGAGGAGGGTTGAAAGGGAGAAAGAGAGAGAGAGAGAGAGAGAGAGAGAGAGAGAGAGAGAGAGAGAGAGGTGGGACCCCCTTTGCATATTATTTCATTTTTTAAAAAATAAGAGAAAACATCATAAATGGTCTCTGTGGTAGTGAAATGACGAAAATGTCTTTCGGTTAACGGACAAAACTTGATGGAGTTAGCAATAAAGACCAATCATCAAAAATTTTGAAAACATAAAGATCATCTATGATGTTTTTAAACCATGTGAAAATCTTGAAAAACCACAAAGACCATTTATGATGTTTTTCTTAATATTAATATTATTGGCTAATGACATGTCACCAAATATTCTATGGAGATTTAAATTTTATTTAAGTTGTAAGATCTTCTTTAGCAAAATATCATATGTTGGTTATATTTTTTAGTGTTTAAAATTGTTTAGTTTTTCATTTGCTTTTGAGGTTTCTTTGTTTTTGGTTCTTTGCAATTTCAAAAATTTCAGGTTTTTAAAATTATTTGAGTTTTTGGTTGTTCTTTTACCCATTTTCATTTTTACACACCAATAAGTCCCTATTCTAATAAATGAATAGTTTTCATCTCATTGTGACAAGTGTCACTTTAATACAAGTCCTCATTAATATTATGTCATGTGTCATGTAAATATATTAGGCAACCATTTCAAAATTCACATTTATATTTTCTAATTATATGTTAAATTTGAAGTTATAATAACTGTAAAAATTTGATATATCTCTTAATTAATAATTTATTTAAAATCATTTATTTAAAACAATTGACTAATAATTATATATTTTTATTATGAAAGTTTAATTTAATTAATTTTATAACCGTGATTTCCACGGGTTATAAACTAGTAAGTACATATACACCAATAAGGAACTACATATACATATTAGTTTTAAAGTAAGTTTTGGTTCGATGCACAAACAAATTTTCCAGTTTATTCAAAAACCAGAAACAAAAACAACCCCAAAACTAACTTCATTTTTAACACTAAAAAATATTCAAGATATATTTCCATTTTTCTGATTTTTTTTTAAAAAATTTCAAAAGCAATCCCTCTATGTATTAGTTTTATAAAACTTTACTTATATTATTTAATTACAATAATTTTATAGTGTTCATTATAAGAAAAAGTAATATATATTTTAGTTAAGTGTTATATTAGATTAATCGATTGTTGACATGGACAATTCGTCTCTTTTATTTACCCTTGTGTCGTGTGTTGATGACAATTCGTATATTTTATTCTCTTCAAATTTTATACGTATTATTTATATTAATTTTTTTTGTTGTTGAGAACTGCCAGGAAGAAAAGTCAAAAGATGGTTGAATGTTGATGAGTAAAGCAGGACTGCACAGGAGTGGGTTCCTACGTTAGGGTTTTGAAGTCTCACAGATTCTCAGCGAAATCAACTCACAGTTCCAGGCTTTGACGAAGAAATGAGAAGGACATGTTGCCATACATGTCTTGCGTTCATTCTCAAATTCCTCAATCTATTCCAATTATTTGTTGGAATTTCGATTATTCTATACTCTGCTTATATGCTAAATCAGTGGAACAATCACTTGCCAATCCCTCCCCTTCCACCTTCAGCTCCTTCGCCGGATTCTTCTGATACTGTTTCAACGATTTTCAACACTGCTAGGGTTTCAGAGCAAGTGATTCATCATAATTCTGTCTCTGGCGTAATCAGTGGTACTAGCGGACGGATAAAAGTCGATGATAGCTCCAGTCCTTCGCCGTGGTAATTTCTAATCTTCAACAAGTACTTTCCTGAAATTTAGATATTATAGATTTAGGAATTCTCATTCTTCATGTATTTATTACAAATGCTTATATTAAATTTGATTTGTTTGTATAAATTTGATCGTTTATCGGTGATGAATTGTGAATTACATTCGTTTCAAATTCACTAGTTTGGCTTCTGATCAAATCAAACATAATGAAAATAGAGGGATTTCTGTTTTATTTAGGCGTGGGTCTGACTAGAACATCAATTCATATGTTAAATTGTTGATCATCTGGCGCCATTTCCATGGCAGGTTCATATATGCATTTATGGGACTGGGTGTTACGCTATGCTGCATCTCTTGCACAGGTCATATTGCAGCTGAAGCTATTAATGGATGTTGCCTATGTTTCGTATCCTTTTCATGTCTTTTTTACTCTCAAATTTATATATGTTTTCTTTTCCCATAATCTTCATCTCAATGACACACATCAAACAAGGATTACAGAGAAACATGACCATAAAAGCTTATGTTTTTCAATCCGATTCATCTTTGGAAACTTGGAACAAGATTTTATTTAACAAGTAGAAAATGATTACAATTTATGTAATCAGTATGCCTAATGTTGATCATTGTTTCCTTAAATAAATAATTGCAGTATTCTCTTCTGAAAACTATATTCATCCTATTGGAGGTGGCTTTCATTCTGTTCATTGCACTTGACCATCATTGGGAAAGGGTATAATACTCTGATGAATCAATCACTTACAAATTTATACATATGTCGCTACAAAATTACTAAACTAACCACAAAATTTGTTAGGATCTGCCCTCGGATGAAACAGGAGAAATTGATAGAATTCGAGAATTTATTGAAGCAAATATTGACTTTTGTAAATGGGTTGGCATTACTGTTGTTGTAATTCAGGTAAGTTTCTTCATGCAGCATTGATCACTTTTCTTGTTAATGTATCAACACATGTAAAACTTACAAATTGATTGGGAATTTTTCAGGCTGTATGTCTGTTGCTTGCTGTAGTGTTGCGATCAATGGTGAATTCACAGATGAAATATGATGAAGATGACATTGAAAGAGATTCTGATGTGAGAGGGAATGCTTGGGAGCCTCTGTTGAACCCAAAATCTACCCAAACATCAGTCTCAGGTAGTGGTGAAGGTAAAGCTTTTCATTCTGATATATGGAGTTCACGCATGAGAGAAAAGGTAATTTGCTAATTCTAAATATAGTAAAATAGTAAATACATAGATTAGAATTTACATTATTATGAAATTAATTTGGTTGTTTTTGGCTTTTTGCAGTATGGATTGAGTACAAGTAATGGCAAGTAGACCAAAAATCGGAAGCAATTGAATATTATGGTGAAGGTGCGACTTGTCTCAGTTTTGTTCATGCATCAGTGTGAGGAGAAGTTACAGTCTTTTCAATACCTGTGGATTTAGTTTGTATAGAAATATAGCATGTTGTGTCATGTGTGTGAATGTGTTTTGATTTGAATTCTAAACCTCATTACATTTGTCTAGACATTTATATTGGATCATTATTACATTTGGATTTTAAATAGAACAATTATATTGTATTGGTGACTGTACTTACTCGGAACCATGTTGATTGGGATGCCAAAGAAGCTCTTAATGAACTCTTGTGATGGTATCTTGTAGAGATTGGTGCACATTCCTGCACAATTAGTCCACTCAAGAAACTTGAATTGACTAAAAGGGTTAATGACTTATTCTAGAAACTTGAATTGACTAAAAGGGTTAATGACTTATTCAGTTATTCTAAGCAAAAAAACTTACACATCTTCACCAAATTATGCAACCAAGTGGATTTATTTTGAACAAATTACTAAAATGGTCCATGTGGTTTGCAAAAAATTGCGTTTGGTCCCTATTTTTTATTTTGCATGTTGGACATCCCTAACATTTGCTTTTAATACGCGTTTGGTCCCTACGTCCATTTGCCATTGTCTCTGTTAATTGCCCCACATGTCTGGCACGATAGGGGTATTTTGTCTTTTGAAACATGGCGCCTAATATGAACTAGAGTGTAGTAGTTTATTCCTATTCCGATCGGCTTCGTCCTCACGTCAAAACCCTCTCCAAAATGGATCACCCTCTTCTGGAAAACCCTAAACCTTTAATGAAGTTATGATGGTTAGATGGAAGATTAGAGCAAATATGGATGAAATCAACATTGATGAAGCATACAGTAAGCATAGAATTTTTGGTTCGTTACATTCACTTTAGAACATAAATGTAAGAGAGTTAAGTTTAATTTTTTCTCTACACACAGGTGGTCACCTGACTGTGTTCTCCATCAGGTTGCACTATAGTGGAGAGTTCACAAAGTTTCCGGACAGAAAATACGTGAAGGGAAAAGTCAAATATGTTGATCTTTTAGATAGTGATACATTATGTGTTCTCGACATTGATGAAATAATGGAGGAGCTTCATCAAGTCAAGGACGGTAAGTTGTTATATTATCACTTCAAAAAACCATTTTCAGATTTAGACATTGGTTTGTATGCCTTGGCTAGTGATAGTGATATTAATCACTTGAGTACATTCGTGCCTAATCACAAATTGATAGATGTTTACACTAAGCATGGTAAAATTATGTTGCACACATACTTTGTTTCCCAAACCCAAGTAAAGTTAGGATAGAAGAATTTGTTGAACCCCTTTCTAGAAGGCTAATGTTGGAATGGAAGAACTCAAAAACAGGGGATCAAGTCCAAATAGGGATATTAATCAAACAGTGGATGATGGTGAAGTTCAAACACCACCTGCTACAATTGGCGGAGTTCAAATACCCCCTTTTACAACTAGTGATTACTTGCATTTGGAAGATTTCATTGACGGAGGTCAAGCACACCTTGAAGATCAATTTCAAGCACCAACTTTTGAGTTTGATCTTAATCAACCAATCATCAATTGTCTTGAATTCATTAGAGAGTACCACATGGTAAGGCTTGTGACTGTTCCAGAAGAAATTGATAAGGCAGTTCGGCCTCTGACTCTAACTACTACAACTGTATTGGAAAAAAATCAAAAAAGCTGCAGCAGAGTGCACAAGTGTCTTTTGTGGGAATGCCAAGTATCAAGTAACAGGTCCAAGGATGGACCAATGTGTGGTTGACATGAAAAACCACACATGCTCATGCAAGAAATGGGAACTCACAGACATTCCTTGTAAACATGCATTGGTGACAATTTGGGACATGAGAAAAAACAAGAAAGATGTTGGTTTACCTGAAACTTGGGTGCATCCCACTTATTGGCTGAGAACATGGAAGGAGATGTATTCCTTCAAGATTGAGCCAATCAATGGATGAAGAATGTGGGAAAAATGGAAAAGTATGCTTGTCCTACAACATTGCTTCCTCCCAAGCATCATGTTCCCATTGGTAGACCTAAGAAGAAGAGAAGGAAGTATGTGGTTGAATTGGAAGATATAATGAAGGGTAGTAGGGCTACAAGGAAAGAGAAATTTGTCACATGATAAAAATGAAAAACCTTGGTCATAACAAAAGGAGTTGTAAAGGTCAGAGTAGTGCAAGTGGTGCCGGTAAAAGCAGTGCAAATGGTGTTGGTAGTGCATGTCAAAGCAGTGCAAGTGGAGTTGGTGGTGCAGGTTAAAGCAGTGCAAGTGTTGCTGGTAAGAAGACACCAAGTGGGGCTAGGAAGAGCACTCCAAGTGGTGTTGTTAAGAGGAGACCAAGTGGGGTTGGGAAGAAGGGCAAGACAATTGTTTGAAAGCATCCTAGTTGTTTTATTTTGTAGCCTAATGTAATGGCTTTTTACACTATGTAATGTGTTGATGTTTTTGTTAACATTATGATGATCTTTTGACCACATCTATATCTTTTGTTAACGTTATGATGATATCCTCTATATTTAGATAACATCCTGTTATCTTTTCTATTTCATTCCATTACATTCCAACAACATTACACAATTTCATTCCAATTACAACATTACAATCAAAACAAAGTACTTTCTAATTACAATAAAACAAAATTACATTATATTCCAGCCAATTACAATCCATTCCATTCCACTCCAATTACATTCCAACAACATTACACAATTCCATTCCAATTACAATCATTACACCATTACGATTAAACCAAAGTACATTCCAATTACAATAAAACCAAATTACATTATATTCTAGTCAATTACAATCAATTCCATTCCACTACAATTACATTTCATTCCATTCCAGTCAACTAAAATCCATTCCACTTGTAACACTGTAAATTTTTAAATAAAATTTTCATTTTTAAAATCACATAAACTCAATATCACATTTCTTAAAAATCATAAACTGTATAAGTTGTCAAAACACAAGTCAACAATGTTGATAGAATCCCAGAATCCTCAAAATCATGATCTCTAACTGGTGTGTACAATCAAGCCGGTGTCTTCCCGCGATCATGAAAAGTACCTGAAACACATATCACACAACACGGTAAGCACGAAGTGTAACACCATAAAAATTTAAAAAAAAATTCGCATTTTCAAAACACATTCCCCTTCATATTTATTATAAAAATCTCAATGTATCACATCTCAATTCATAAAACATATCCCAAGATCAAAAGAACGTATAAAACTCCGCGTGTGTGTACGAATGATGTCGGCACCTTCCCGCGATCGTCACTAATACCTAAAACACATAACACAAAACACTGTAAGCATAAATGCTTAGTGAGTTCCCCAAAATACCACATATAACACATATTAGCCGCTCGAGGCTATAACTCTGTGGGCCCTTGGGCCCTAACTCTTTGGACCCTCTGGTCCTAGCTCTGTGGACCTTCCGGTCCTAACTCTGATATACACACGGCATAAGTCACATAGAAATAATGCAGTGCAACACATCACATAGATAGTATACAAGACACTCTATCTCATAATTCTGGTTACCTACTCAAGGTAAAGTATAGTGAGAAGACTCACCTCGGGTGTCTCGGTAAATCTCTGACTCGGTAAAAATCTGGTCTAGCCTTCGCCTAATTACATGGAATAAATACCCTAATCAATACAGCTCTCAAAGGCTAGACTAAACTCTCTCTTGGCATTCTCAGAAGGGTAAAAGACCATTTTACCCCTCTCATGGCTCAAAGACCCAAATATTGACCAAACCCTAAAAGTCAACAAAATTCAACTCTCTCCGGGTTACGCCGCGCGTACCAACCCTGTACGTTGGGCGTACCCGGCAACCTTACAAAAACGGGGAACGCGACCCCCTGCGCCCCGCGTACTGGGATTACGCCCGGCATAATTCCCAGTTTCAGTCTTCTTTGATTTTTGGGTCTTAATTAGTTAAGACTTGCGTCTAAATTCCAGATCTGACTTCTCTAATACGACTTAATCCATAAAGTCGGTGACTTTAGGCCTTTGCATGGCTGTGTAAGTCACCAACACCCAAACCACTCCATTTCCAACCTTTAAAGGTCCATATCTCATGCATGAACAACTTTTGACAACCAAGACTGGATTTTTATCACATAACAACCCTAAATGAGCTAGCATGGGACAGATCTCGGCTTCTAAGAGCTCATTAACTCATAAAGCTATCAACTTGGGGACAAAAACCCTAAAACTTCTCTTACAAGGTATGAACAAAAAAGATGTAAATCTTGAAGCTTTTTACCTCAAAATGAAGCTTCTTTCACTGCTAATCCCGGATCCACAAGCTTGAGCTCTAACTCTTCCTTTTCCAAGGCTTTCACTTTGCTCCAAATGGCCAAGAACACACTACAAAGCTCTCCTAGACACTCCCTTGCTATATAAACGAGATTTAGGGTTTAGAAATGATAATTCTCTGGGAAAGGTGGCCAACAAAAGGGCCATAAGGTTGCTTAAATAGGGAGGCTCAAGGAATTAGGGTTTCTCTTCTGGGCCGGGTACTCCCCGCGTACTTGGAAATCCTTCACGATTAGAACGCGGACAAGTACGTTGAGCGTACACCCCAGTACGCCCCGCGTACCTGCCAACCAAACATCTTCTTATCAAGGGCTAAATACGACAATCACTCAAAGAAGAAGGTTCACAAGGTATACCTGATTTTTGAGATGTTACACGAAGCTTAGTGAGTTCCCCAAAATACCACACACAAATACTTAGCCTCTCATGGCTATATCTCTATAAGGACCCTCCGGTCCATGTGTCTCAGTGAGGACCCTATGGTCTCACAACTCGGGTTAGACCCTCCGGTCCTAACCAATAAAGCACAGAATAATATACATCATAAATCATAAATACAAACCCTCCGGTCACACTGTATTACCACTTAGGTAAGTATAATGAGAAGACTCACCTCGGATGACAAACAACTCCTATAAATGCTACTGTTGCACACCGGCCTCTAACACTCATCCAAACCCACAATTAACCCAATTAGGATCTAAGACCAAACCCTCCCTCATTAGGTCTAAAGATAGTCCACTAACCGACCCATAAATAACCCAAGCCCACTAGGCCCAATACTAAATGGGCTCTCCTAAGGCCCAACCCTTAAACTTAAGTCCAAATGGCAAGCCCAACACAAGGGTTGAGACATATATATATATATATATATATATATATATATATATATATATATATATATATATATATATATATATATTCATCTGATCCAAAATCTCCAATACAGCAAGCCCAAAATCCAGGCCCAACACTTAAGGCCCAATGCAAGTTTAGCCCAAAAAGCCCACAGCGAGATTATGTGGGGCGTACCTCCCTTGGTACGCTCAGCGTACACACAAATCCTGATTGAGGAGCTAGACCAGTACGCGAGGCGTACTAGGACTACGCGGGGCGTAATGCTCAGGTCCAGAAACTCCATTCTTGACTTAACCACTTCAGCCTAAAGCATCCAAACCTCAGGGAAGCTTTGTTACAAGCTCCTAATTGATAAAGTTGGCGACTTTATCAATTTGCATGTCTTAATGGGACCCAACTTCCAAAATAACCATTAAGACTCTCTTAAATCCTCTTAACACATGCATGAAGAAATCTAAATGACCAAGTTTTCATTTTTAGGAATCAAGGCAACCCAAAACACTTAAAAGGACAAGAGATTTGCTCTGGATTTTACCAAAGTCACAAAGTTCCAATCTTGGGACATAAAACTCTAAAAATGGACCCAAAAGAAGAACTAGCACAACAATGAGCAAGTTTCGAACTTTATACCTCTAGAAGATGCACCAACAAGTGTAGAACTCAGATCCACAAGCTAGAAGCACAAGCTATCCTCTTTCAAGACTCCTTCTTCACCAAGAGCTTCACCAAAAGCAATCAAATGAGCCACCACACTCACACAAGCCATGGAAATGAGATTAGGGTTTTAAGAGGAGTTGGAGGCCGGAAATGGTGGCTGAAAACGAGGTCATTATGTTCCTTAAATAGGGTCACCTCAAAATATTAGGGTTTACATTCTCTGCCTAGTACGCCCTGTGTACTAGGTGGTCTCCGCATCCATGCTACACACATAAGTACACTGCGCATACACATACTTACGCCTTGCGTACTCATTTGCTACCCATTTTTCAATAAGGACTAAGCTTGCCAAAACTTCAAACTATCATAGCTTCTTCGTTATAAGTATGTTTCCAACGAACCTCATATCCTCGGAAATGTGGCGAGAAGCCATACGCTTCTAGTAACTCGTCGCAACCTCAAGGCTTTCTCATGCCCGGGTTGCAGCCCATGAACCCTAAATCACAGACGATCCGAAACAGGATGTTACACCATTAAAATTACATTTTATTTCAGACAAAAAGCAAAAACAAAAGGTTTAAAACTGATTACATTACTATTTGTAAATTAGAGTTGCCATAAAAAAAATCCCAACTGCATAGTAGCAAAAGCCTCAATTTTTACTTTCATTTTGAAGCTCTTTCATTATGTTGGCATGACCATAACTATCTTCATCAACCCAACATAGAAACACACATTGTGGTCCCTACAATTTCAATAGTCTAACTTCGATTAAGAGTTAAGAGCAGAAATAACATCGATTAAACTTAAAATTACCGTTCCAATACAACAGTAGAATCGTTTTCCAGGGTTCTTCTTGGTCGTCGAGGATCGTATAACAATTGGATAACCACAATCACATCTTATCGCCATTACCGTTTTCTGAATTGAAGAAGTTGCAAAGAAGAAGAATAGATGTCGAAGGCGTAGAGAAGAAGAATGATTGGCACGTATTTGAATAGCATTCTTATAAGGCTTTTAATATTAAAAAGACAAAAATACCCCTGGCGTGCCAGGCACGTGGGGCGTATTAACAGAGAGGTCTAACGGCAAATGAACGTAGGGGCTAAGCGCGTATTAAAAGCAAATGTTAGGGATGACCAACGTGAAAAATAAAACATAGGGACCAAACGTAAACTTTTTGCAAACCATAGGGACCATTTCAGTAATTTGTTCATTTATTAATGACACAAATGCCTTACGAACTTTCTAGGTTTACCCGTTGAGTCCCTAAAGTTTTTGTCGGACTTTATGGGTCCCTAAACTTGAATATGACATTTTCTTTTAGTCTCTATCGACCTGTAATAGTCGGTTCAGTGATCTTATAGACCAAAAAAAACTCACATTGTGCCCCTACAAAGCCAAAAAAATAAGTTCGGGGATCAATTCATACAAAAAAAAAAAAAAAAAAAAAAAAAAAAAACTCTCCTTTTCTTCTAAAGCCCATTCACACTCAATTCGTACCCTCCCAAGAAATCGATCGCTGCTCTTCTTTCCGTCTTCACCCTCGATTGTAGAAGATAATTGTGCTACAAGGTGTGCTAGTAACAAATAGAAAGAGCAAGAAGAAGATAGCGGTAGATATATGTTGAAAATCCATTAAAGAGATGGTTCTATTAATTTATGTAAATCGGTTGAATGTTGGGTGAGAATGTGAGATGAATCAAAAAAAAAAAGAATGTAGAAGTGATTTATAGGTTTGAGTGTATAGAGACCGCATGGTGAAGCTGTCTTTGTTTGATCAACAAAAGAATCATAGGGAGATGAGCTAATTTTGTTCACTTACTGGTAGATGCATGGACGAACGGTGATTTGACTTTTTCATAACTCAATAAATCAATTAAAATTAAAAGGGTTAAGTGAATCTGTTTATTTTTGTTGTTAATGTTTACGAATAATTATGAAGTAAAAAATTCATGTAATTTTTTTACATTATACGATGTTAAAACTAAAACTCGTGTAAAAATTTAATATTATATAATATCCACAGTAAATTAAACTCTAATGGTTCAATAATCTTTACGAATTGAATGTGAATCGGCTATAGAAGAAAATGAGAGTTCTTTTTTGTACGAATTGATCCTCTAACTTATTTTTTTGGCTATATAGGGGCACAATGTGAATTTTTTTGGTCTAAAATGTTACTTAACCGGCTATTACAGGTTGACATGGACTAAGAGAGCAAGACATCCTAGTTTAGGGACTCATAAAGTCCGACAAAAACTTTAGGGACTAAACGGATCAGTCCTAAAAAATTTGTAGGGCATTTGTGTCATTTTTCCTTTGATTTATTGCCCAAGTAATATATATTTATATGAGCATGGTAAAAAGATTGAGAATATGAGATGATTTTTCAACTATTATATAAAAAATAATTAAAGTATCAATGAATCTAAATGACGTAATTGTAATTATAGTGAAAAACATACATCCTTATGTAATTTTAACATACGATTCAAAGGTAAATTAAACTTAGACATTATATGGTAGACAGGGGATTGAGTACATAAGTATGAGTATTGGTAAATTTGGGCACAATTTGGGAGATATGAACAAATGAAGAATGTGTGCAACAACCCTTAAAAATTGCTATGAAAAGGAGGTCAAACTTCAAGAAATTAGTGGATCCTTGTTTCTAAGATGTAACCAAGATAACAAGGAAGACATAGCAAAATAAATTATCTCATATGCAAAAATTTGTGTTAAAGGACATGGGTTAGATTAAAAAATAATGTTTCTTCTTTGTACAAGGAAAGAAAACGTCTTCGTGGGTTATTGTTTGCCCATTAAGTGCATATAATAGCTGATTGCCCGCAATTGCATTATGTCATTCTTTGATTTTGATTTACTTAGAAGCTTGTAGCAACGAAGGAAGAACGGAGAGGATTAAATGAAAGAGAAAGAAAAAGAAATAAAAGAAAGAAATATGGTAAATAAGAAGAAAATGGAATATGACCATTCATTAGGCTGGTGGGAGTGGGCTCGACAACCCACTTGGTAACCTCGGCGAAAACCGGGTCGAGGAATCGGTATGCTTAGCTCGGCTCGACAACTCGGTAGAATTGTGCCAATGAGAGAGGGTGAAAGTTTGAATGGGTTGTAAACGTTGGCAATTGAAGGAATGATCAATATAATTGTTTTTTTCAAAAAAAAAAAAAAAAAAAAAAAAAAAAAAAAAAAAAAAAGAAATTCAAAAAATACCAAAATTTTACCCTATATAAATACCATTACATATCATATTTTATCCCACTTCACATTCTTCATTTTTTTTTTCACCAAGACAACATAATTTTTATGGAAAAAATGACTTCTCCTTCCAACCCAAAAGCTCAAAAAAATACCAAAAGAAACACTCAAAACACAAACATCTCACATTCTTCACCAAATTTCGTTAAAAATCAAAGCGATTAGCCTATTTATTCACCTCCAAAATTATACTTTGGTGGTATTTATTATCCATTTCAAGCCCAAAACCAATCTCAATACAAACACCAACCTCAATTCTAAAGACAACTTTAATTTCAAAACCAACCATAAATGAACTTCTCATCCCAGATGGGAAATGACTTCAACCCATTTGACGATCTTCCGAACTCCCCAATGAATTTCCAAACTCAATGGGAACTCGAAGTTGTCCCCGAAACGAAATCGAAGCCGAAAGAGAATCGACTACAACCCACAAAAGGTGGAAGGGCGGCTCCAAAGCAATGGACATCGGCCGAAGAAAAAGGTGTTAGTTTGTGCGTGAGTGGATGTTTCTAAAGATCCGGTGGTCGGAAACAACCAATATTGTCCAACTCTTTCCGAAAAATTACACAGTGTTTTCTCACGGAGATGAATCTTTGGGAGTACTAGAAAAAATACTAAATTTATTCGAAGTGGAAATATGTCAACAAAGTGGTGACGGTGTTTAATGAGGTGTTTTCGAGTGTCAAACGACAATGACAAAGTGGCACAAACAACGAAACTATTTTGCAAAAAACTCTTGAAATGTCCAGGAATTATAAAGAGGCCAATTTCAAATTTCTACATGTTTGAATATTGTGAAATTGTCAAAAAAAAAATGGCAAGACATCGACGTTTCTGAATCTTTTATAGGTGGTTCTTCTAATAGAACTAAAACATCCGAAACGACGCATAGTCAATCGTCTGATGCGCATGTCATGATTGATCTCAATGAAGATGAGGCATTGAGGTTCCAAGAGTCATTTGTCCCATGGGAAGAAACCGAACGAAGCGAAAGGAAAAAAAACAACGGCAACTAGTTCGGATGACATCAAGCAACTAAAAACGAAAATAGACAATTTAGAGTCGGCCTTAGATCAATACTTGGCGATCACGCAAGAGAAAGAATAAACTTAGCCATGACGATCTTAGCGAGAAACACATTAGATTTCACCGGATGCAAAAGGGAAATGGCGATAAAAGTCAAAGAGAAGCTTGCAAAAAAAATATAATATCTAGGTTTCGTTATTTTATTTTCACGGTTTCGTTATTCAAATTTCTTGGTTTGTAATTTGAAATTCTATAGTTTTTTTTTGGTGTGTTGTAATTGTTTTTAAGTTAATGAAATTTAAGATTTAATATATATATATATATATATATATATATATATATATATATATATATATATATGTTTAAAATGTTTATTTTCTATATTAATTAATTTTATAAAAAAAATAACATGACAATTATGGCAACCCACTTCATGTAAATAACAAATTTAACTAAAATGTTGTATTGCCGACTCAAACCTACGTAGCATATGACAAGTGTAGCACAACTACCACCAATTTTACCCATGTGCCTTGTAGTCTTATGGGTCGTACTAAAGTAACGGAGAAAACAAAAGATTGACTAACGAAAGGGACCAACCGCGTAAAAAACAAACATGTGTTGGGACCTTCCTAAGTTGTAATCCAGAGCCTCGAAAGAAGGTCAGGTTTGAGTATGACACATAATTGGATTCTATCCTAACCCTGCAACACCATACCTTCATCTCACTCCACTGTCAGAATCTCCCCTTCAATGTAACTCCTGTCCAAAATAAATGCCAACTATTCCTCTTCTTCTTTTTAAACTAGTTTTCTTTCTGTATGTAGACAGTTAACCAAGTTTTACTCCTTTCAAACCTAAACCATGTTATGTTATACTATTATATTGTTAAATAATATGATAATTATTAAAATCCAAAATGCGAACATACAATACTTGGAATACAATAACAAAGAAAGTAAAAAAACTGTACAAGAGACCCCCGAATTTGTACTGAAAATATATATATATATTTATTTATTTTGCACTATTAAGGGAAAACAAAAGGCCGTGATTGTTGGAAACTTGCGAGTTTTGTTGTGAATAATACACATAATTAACAAATCAAAGAGTGTAACGCAAAATCACTCAACCTAATGGTGTCAAGTGTCAACTCTTCCACCAGCTCTTCCACCAACTTCTCTTCTATTTCATTCTTTATTATATCATCAATTTCCAACCCCAAATCCTCCGCCCACCCCCGCCCTACCACCTCCCTCCTCACCACCCTCTCCACCGCCATGCTGCCGCCATCCTCATCATCACCATCCCACACACATCTTTCCTCCCCTGATATCCATTCCTTCATCCGCTCCCACACCCGGTCCACATGGACCCCACGTAATGCCTCATTCACACAGTCAAACACGAGCCTCTCAGTTGACTTTTGTTGTCTTTGTTTTGACCGGTGAACCACCGCCACAGGGTGGTTATCGGTTAGGCTCAGGCTCATGTATGTGTCTCTTAAAGATGGGTCCAGAGGGTTTTCCGGTGAGCTGCCATTGATTCCGGCGACTGATAGTAGTGTTTGAACATACAAGAAATATTCCTGCTCTTCTTCCTCTGGACTCCAGGTTTTACCGGGAACGGGCCCCACACTGGACTCGTCCCATGATAAAGTCCGTGAAATTGATCCTATTGGCGGTGATTTATCGATTAAATTATTGAATTTAATCGGATCTACTCCTGTTAATACCACATAGAAAGTGCATGTTACAAAAATAATAAAAAGATACATTTTTGGCCCCAAAATGTTTTCTCTTGCAATTTTGGTCCTTATTTGAGGTTTTTATTTCGTCTCTGTTTCCTGTACTTTCGAGTAAAATGACTAACTTTGGAACCATACTCGGGGACCAAAAGTAGTTAGTAGACCAAAAATGTTACAAAAACCTCGAACAAGGACCAAACATGTAATTTACTTTAAAAAGAATTAGAAAATAAAATACATTTACCATGTTCTTTCAACTTGGCACTACAAGAATAGACTGCTGTGTTGTCATCTTCTTCAAGTTGCAACTCCAAGACTGAACTAGGGCTTGGCTGCTCCTGGTTCTCATTTGCATTCCCAAAAGTTCCAAGCTTTATGAGAGAAAATGAATTTCTTAATAAGCAAAAAAAAAAAAAAGATTAAATCCAAGTTTGAATAGAAAGCATACCTCGGGTAGATCATCAGCTGGACCTTGGCAAGATTCTTTCCTCAATGGTCCATTTACATCATTAATGCAGCATTCAGATCCATCATCACCAATGTTTCTTGAAGATTGATGTTCATCATCTTTATGGGATTTCTGTTTGCTAGACTTTCTACTCTTGGAGAAAAACAAACCCTTGAACAACGATGATTTAACACTTTTTTCCTTGGTCAAATCCTTAGTATCACTTTTTTTTACTTTTACCGAATCTGAAACTTGGCCCATTATTGAGCCAGAAGATACAGGAACAGATTTTGATCTAACAAGAGTTTTAGGACTACTATCAGCATCATCATCATCACCTTTAGAAGACCCTTGTCTATTTACACAGTGTTGTTCCTCTTTCTTCAAGTCAGAAAGAGCAAGCATTTCGCCAAGTGTACTGGAGCTTCTTCTTACATGTCTTTGTTCTTGAACACTTCCATTTAAAGACATGATTGCCCATCTTTCTGAAAGACGTTTCTTAGCCTCTCTACAAACAGAAGATTCAGGAGAGCAAGATGCACGACTGAATGAAGAAGAAGAATAAGGGCTTCTGCTTCCAAAACGGTTAACATAATCCCATGAGTGTCGAGAAATTGGTGACATCACTTCTGAATCACTCAGATTCCCTGCTGCATAATAAACTTCGGATTTACTAAATGAACTTTCATCACCTATATAACCATTTGAAAAAACAGAAGAAAGAATGGTTTCATTTTCATCTCTTCTAAGGCCACTTTGTGTGGTGGTTTCTTTTGTATCTTCTTCAAGATCCCCATAGAATCCATCATCATTTGATGTCGAAGGAGGTGAGGAGACACTTGTCATTTCATGAGGTGGCTGTATAGAGCTAGGTTTTAGTACCACAATGCGAGTTGGCTGAGTAGGACTTTTGTAATTACAGTGACTCATTTGGAGAGCTTCATTAATCTGTTTTCCATTTTTGTTTAGCTTATGAGCATCTACCAACTTAGAAGGTCTGAGAACTGTGATGCGTCTTGAATCTGGAGGAGGTAAAGAAGACTGTAAATGGTGATGTTGAGAGAATAAGGAATTGGGTTCTTGAAGAAACTTGAGGAATAAATCTTTGTTTGAATTTAAGACTTCCAAAGCATCTTGAAACTGTTTAGACTGACGAAGTTTTTCATTGGTTGATAAACGTTTTGCTTCCATGAACTTCTCACGAACAAGAGCCATGTTTTTCTCATTCTTGCTCTTGCTTTCTTTATGTCTTCCCTTTTGGGGTGACTGCTGCCATATTTCAAAAACATCTTTACAGGATTGATTGATAATTTCATCATGTTCTCTTGTTTCCAAGAATCCATGCTCTTTCTGTATGAAGTCCAATGATCCAGAATGACTCCTTGATCCTCTTTGGTTATTGCTTCTGTATGAAGCTGAACCAAGTTGATGGCGTTCTGGAAGGGTGTCAAGTCCCATTAACTTGGCAACCAAATTGGATGGACTTTGTTTAGGAGCCTCTTCTTTTGACATTTCTTGAGCAATAAGCATCTTTATTGGAGTTCCATTTGATTTCTTCTTATTTGATGGGGATTTTGCTAATTCAGATAAAATCTGTAATGGTCATTTGGTTGGAAATAAAAATCAGTACATTTCATTAATTTGTAGAAGTATACAAGACTCGAAAAGGCTCAATCTGAAGCAATTACCATTTTATCATTCATCCGATCTTCAACTACACGAGTTCTTGACACGTCTGATTGACACCTAGACACTGGGGAACCTTCATAGTGTGGTTTTTCTGTGAGCAGCCTGTTTGCTCCTAAACTTGTATTCAAATCAAAAAGATTCACCATTCTTCCCAAGCATCCAGGAATAGGGTGTTCCAGATTCCTATTTCTGTTCATCTTTCCACCTGCTAATGCAAATCTTAGAGTTTGTAGTAAATTAAGGTAAAAAATAAATGATGTAATGTTCCTTAACAATATGAAGAAACACATCCAGAAATAACTACGGAGTAATCTATGTATGTATCATGAAGACATGGACTAGAGAGATGTGGTGCTGTAAATTTACTAAAGATCCACCTATAAATTTATGTGGTAGAATATATTGAAAGAAACAAAATAAATAAACAAATACAAAGTTGCAAGAATAATCACAGGATTTATTGTTAAATGTAAAATTCCAGCATATTAATTAAAGAACTCACAAAATGAAAACGAATAAATAAAACCAAATCAAACATAGAAACCAAAACCGTCATATTCATTCACATTCACATTCACATCAATATTTTATCAAAACAAATCCAACACAACAAAGAAACCCTAATTTTTTCCTCTTATCGTATTTTTTTCCTCCAATAACCCCTCAGATTTAAGCTAAAAGCGAAAAAGAAGAAGAAGAAGAAGAAGAAGAAATTAGGAAACCGTTACTTATCACTACCAACGACAGTTACCGAAAATCACTAGAAGAAAGACGCTGTAATTGCGGAAGAAATAAAAGAGAATCGGATTTTGTGTTTACCTCAAAAAAGCGAGATCGAATCCGAGTGTAAAAACGCACGACCGAAAAAGAAGCTAGCACTGTAATAAAAACCCAGCAACATCAGAAAAAGGAGTTTTTAGAGAGAGAAAGCAGAGTGTTGGATTAAAGCCTTATTATCAAATGAGTGACAGATTTCTCACCGGAATCTAATATTCCGGTATCAAAATGTAGCCGGAGATTCGCCGATTTTCACTTCCACGGATTCTAACAAGCTGCAAATGCATTTTCTTACTAGGATTTGCGATTACGCGCACAGCAGACAAATGTAGGGAGAGAGAAAGCGAGTTAAGCGAATAAAACCAGATAATGGAGAAAGAGAAAGCGATGCGAAGCTAATAAGAAACCGCTGCCGAGATACTGTGGTTTTGTTTTTTCTGTTTCGTCCTTGTAGTTTGTGTTAATTTCATAAAAGCCCTGTAAACAATATGGTGCTAAATTTAAACCATAAAATCTTAAACAAACGGTATTGTTTGATTACGACATTGTTTCGATAGTGACAATATATTATTTGGTACAAATTAATTTATAATTTAGTAAATAAATATAAAAGAATTATTTAATAGTACTTTAAAACAAATTTATAATATATTTCATTAAGTTTAAATAAATAGAAATAACGGTTTACCGATTACTTATGTTTAGATAAAAACTTTTGCATCGTATATCATACACACGATACAATCCTTTTAGAAAAAAGTTTTAAATTAAAATAAAGGTATGGATTTGAAGAATTAGTTTTTTTATAATTAATAACATTGAAGAATGTTAGGGCGGTAAACAAACTAAATGTTCAGTGAAATGTTCATGAACCGTTCGACGGGAAGTTCGTTTATTTAATAAATGAACGAACACGAACACAAATTTTCGTTCGTAACTACACGAACAAACATGAATAATGGTCTCGTTCGTTCAATTATGTTCGTGAACGTTCGTTTATGTTCGTTCATATAAGTTCATTTTCTGTTCAAATATGCTTAATTGTGTTTGATTACATTACTATATTCAATTATGTTTTTTTTATCTTTGTTCGTTTAAGGTGATTCGTTTATGTTCGTTTAACTTATTTACGAACATAAACAAACGAACATGAACAATGTAATTTGTTAAACGAACGAACATGAATAAGAAAACTTGTTCGTTTATCCGTTCGTGTTTGTTCATTTGTTCGGCTAACTTAAACGAAGGAACATGAAGAAGCCCCAGTTTGTGTTCGTTCGGTTCGTTTTTTTTTTTTTTTTTTTTTTTTTGAAGAGACCAAGCCCCCGTTCATTTGGTTCATTTACAACCCTACTAACAGTCAATTGCAATGTGTATACAAATCTAATATTTTAATAAGTGGATTTTGTTTATTGGTTTCATTTTTACATTTTATTTTTTTTCCATCTTGGATCATCTTCTACTCACCCAATCTATCATCTTGTTATGTCTTTTTTTTCATCATCTTCTACTCACCTAACCACTGATAGTAAATTGTCATTTCTCATTATCTTTTATTTATTTTTTTTTAATTAAATATATTAAAATGTAATTTGATACTTATTTAAATTAATTAAAAAACTACATTAATTCAAAAAAAAAACATAATCAAATGTTGTTTGCATAACTTTCCCAGTAAACTATGATTCCTCGGTGTATCCGACAAAATGGAAAATGATGAAGACATTTTTAATGATATATACACAATATGAGGTTTTTAGTGTTTGTATTGTGGTATATAGATTTAAGGTATGTTGTTTATGTATAGTGGAAAAAAGATTTTAATTATTCTCCAAATGGTCAAAAATATAAAGCAAGACATTGTGAATTTACTTGGCGTCGGGGGTCATCGCAATTTATCGCACCCAGGCAGTGTGGTATTCACTGCAGACCGTATTGTTTATCTAATTAAGCCTACCGCAGTGTGTGGTTTCGGTATACCTACCAGCCTTAGCTCAACCAAAAAATTTATAAGTTGAGATATTTTAAAGTAACTAAGATTGGGAAATTTTAAAAACATGTAGTTACTTTGTATTTCATATTATACTTTTAATGAGAGGATGAGGCTGCCCTATCCTACCCGTTCGGCTAACGACCCTCCACCGATCAAGCAAGCGGTGGGTGTGAGTGTACACCCATTAAGCGCCATTTTATAGGTCGCAACCTTATACCCACCTTATAGATCGGCTTCGTGAATGAGGCCTACTAACGGTAAGACTAGCATTTTAGTTATACATACATATATATATATATATATATATATATATATATATATATATATATATAAATCTTGTAATATTATATTAGTATAGGGTTGTATTTTAACCTTTAAAAAATCTAGGGTTTGAAATTTAAATTGTCTAAATTAAAACTTTTAATCACAAAACATAAATTTCAAAACTTGAGGACAAGTTTTAAACATTTAAAACATGGAGGATCAAATAACAAATAATTTTAATTAACAATTAATTCCATAATTATCCATGTTTGATTTATTCAAGATTTCTTGCAAGATAATTACCAATTTAATCAAAATAATTAATTAATTATCATATAAGGAAATTAAACATTTTATTAGTTGATAAATATCTTTAATTAGATCAAGATTATAGTCGTATATATCAAAAAATCGGATCAGGGTTAATCTAATATGATAAAGGCAAGTTTCCATAAGATAAATACCAAAAAAATCCCGAATCTGGCCCTTCCTGACGCTCGGACTCGCCGAGTACCCATTCTGGACTCGCCGAGTCAGGCCAACTCGCCGAGTCCACTATGGGACTCGCCGAGTCCATGACTCAGAAACACAAAAATCGAATTTTGCAAATAAGATTCAAACAAACAAGCAACAATTTAATAGAAACCAATCTAGGCTCTGATACCACTGATGGGATTTTAGCCATAAGAACTTTCCTATGTGCGTATGCAAAACCCTAATGCTTGGATATAGGCTTTCTAATTAAACATGCTTTGAATCTAAGACTTCTAATGACTAATTAGGTATAAGAACAATACAAAATCAGATCTAGAAGTTTACCTTTGAATCTCTTGTTTGATCTTGTTGTCTTGGAGCTCTAGAGTCACAATTTTCACTCCTCTAATGGCTTACAAACACCAACTAGCAAAGAGGATGATTTGAGAGAGAGGTTGGGAAGAAATCGGCCAGGGGTTCTTTTCCTTTGAAGAGATGCCGATTTCCCTTGCTTAAGGGGTCTATTTATACTTGTAGACTCCTAGGGTTTCACCTTTAAACCCTAGCTGGATAATCTTTCCTTAAAGCAATCCAAATCCTTACCTTAGATAAGCTTTGGACGATTTTGAGCTATCCTAAGCCCTAGAATCCGTCCAACCCTTATCCTTTAAGGATTTACAGTCTAAAGTGTAACTATCAAACAATTGACAGTTTATACCCTCGTATTTAATTAATCTCTTTAAGTCACCAAATTAATACTAATTAATTTATGACTTATATTAATCAAATAACAATATTATTATTCCTTATATTATTCTCATAATATATAAATAATATTTATTCTCTCATAATAAATCATCCTATCAAGTTGCTATGGTGAAGGCAACCCAAAAGGACCATGCACAATCGGGTCAAATACTTGCCTAATATAGTTGCAGCCTTAGACACTATTCCAACAGTCTCCCACTTGGATAAGTCTAGTAACTATATGCACAAGTACAATTCGATTTGCAATCATAGCTCTCAAAGACGTTGTCAAACTCTGATCTAATCAATCTTGTCCTTTAGATAAGGGATCGTACAGTCCTCTGTTAGATATCATGCTGACAATTCTATGGAATGATTAGTCAAGCATTTAGGTTTCTCAATCTCCGATTTATTTGACAAAGAACTTAATCGAACACATCAATTCAGTTCTGACCGGGCCCGGCACATAAGTCAAATCAAATCATCGAACGGTCGAGATATCGCTTTTACCTTCTTAGGATAAAAGTTACATATAAACTTCGACTTATATGCATTTACTTATTCATTAATCAACTATACACAACAATGCGTTTTATAACACCGAGTTACTGATGCGTTTTCGCATTATCAATGTACAATCAATCAACAAATAACAAACCATATATCTAGGTTTTAAGACTATATGATATTATCGTCTTGCGATCACCCTTTTATATCATATTCCATAAGGTGATTCCAGCAAGCACGGGTTTGTTCTGATGCTCAAAACTAGTTCATAAGCACTCATGAACGTCGCAACAATCTTTTGCCATGTCTAATACCATTTAGACAATCTACGCACCAATTCACGACAATCTTCATTCATATCTACTTCCAACATATGAACGATTGTGGACAATTTGAATAATTCGATTATTTTTAATAAATTCAATTATTCTGGAAGTCAAAACATGCAAAATGAAACAATAGTTAAACAATTAACATAAGACAGTAACATTACTCATAAATAAAACTCCTTTATTTAATCATCAAATGTTAATTACATTTATCTATTACACGTTTCTAATACTATCTAATCTATGCTAATATCATCCTTCAGCCCAATACTCCTAACATGTTGCAAGTACTTAACCCTACTCAGTCCCTTCGCAAGCGGATCTGCTGGGTTATCTTCTGATGATATCCTCTTCACTACGAGTTGTCCTTCTTCTACACGATGTCTAATAAAGTGGTATTTTCTGTCAATGTGTCGTGATCTACCATGATCCCTCAGTTCCTTGGTCAAGGCAACCGCTCCTTCATTATCACAGAAAATCTCCATGGGCTCCTTTATGGCGGGTACAACTCCAAGATCACCGATGAAGTTCTTCAACCATATTTCCTCCTTCGACGCTTCGCTCGCTGCAATGTACTATGATTCGCACGTTGAATCAGCTACAGTTTCCTGGTTGGAACTTTTCCAAGTCACTGCTCCTCCATTCAGGGTAAAGACCCAGCCCGACTGCGAACGGTAGTTGTCCCTGTCGGTCTGAAAGCTAGCATCACTATACCCTCGCACCTTCAAGTCATCACTCCCTCTGAGGACTAAGAACCATTCCTTCGTCCTCCGAAGGTACTTAAGGATATTCTTCACCGCAATCCAATGGGCTCTGCCAGGATTCCCTTGATATCTGCTAACCATGCTCAAAGCAAAGGCTACATCAAGGCGAGTACAAGTCATAGCGTACATGATTGAGCCAACTACGGAAGCATATGGTACTCGGCTCATTTCTGCTATTTCAGCTTCGGTACTCGGACATTAAGTCTTACTCAACTTGGCATTACTTTGTATCGGTAATTCTCCCTTCTTCGAGTTTTCCATACTAAAACATTTTAGTACCTTCTCTAAGTAAGTGTTCTGACTAAGTCCTATTAGTCTCTTACTTCTTTCTCTCACTATCATTATTCCCAAAATGTAAGAAGCCTCTCCGAGGTCCTTCATAGCAAAGCACTTCCCGAGCCAGGACTTAACTTCCTGCAGAGTCGGGATGTCGTTTCCTATGAGTAATATGTCATCGACATATAGAACGAGGAAGCTTACTATACTCCCACTGGCTTTGACATATACACACGATTCATCTTCGCTTCGTACAAATCCAAACTCTTTGACTTTCTCATCGAAGCAAGGATTCCATCTGCGAGATGCTTGCTTAAGTCCATAAATGGACTTTTCAATCTTACACACTCTATTTGGATGCTTCGGATCCACAAACCCCTCTGGCTGAGCCATGTAAACATCCTCAGCCAACTTCCCATTAAGGAAAGCGGTCTTGACATCCATTTTCCAAATCTCATAATCATGAAATGCGGCAATCGCTAGCATTACTCTAATAGATTTTATCTTCGCAACTAGTGAGAAGGTCTCGTCATAGTCAACTCCGGGAGTTTGAGTAAAGCCCTTCGCGACCAATCGCGCTTTATATGTGTGTCCGTTTCCATCCACGTCGGTCTTCTTCTTGAAGATCCATTTGCACCCAACGGTCTTACGTCCGGGCACATTATCAACCAAATTCCAAACTTGGTTATCATACATGGATTGGATCTCGCTATCCATTGCCTCTTTCCATTTTGCAGACTCCGGGCCTGCCATGGCTTCCTTATAGCTATTAGGTTCATCAAGATTTATTAGTGTACCATCACTAATATACGTGTCCCCTTCGGTAGTAATATGAAAACCATACAACTGGGGTTGAACTCTAACTCTTTCGGAACGTCTAAGAGGTAAGGACTCGTCAATCGGTTCAACCGGAGTTTCCTCCTCGGGTTGAGTGCCAGTGGTAGAGGTTCCTTCATCTATCGATTCTTGAATCTCTTCAAGCTCGATTTGCCTCCCACTGTCTCCTTGGCTTATGAGTTCTCGCTCTCGGAAAACTCCTATCCTCGTAACAAAGACAACATTGTCCTTCGTAACAAAGGATTTCTGCGGGTAGCCGATGAAAATACATCGCTCACTACGAGGTTCGAGCTTGTCGTGAGTATCTCGTCTTACGAAAGCCTCGCAACCCCAAACCTTGATATGTGCCAACGAGGGAGCTTTCCCTGTCCACATCTCGTGAGGTGTTTTGGCAACCTTCTTAGTAGGGACTCGGTTAAGGATATGGGCGGCAGTCTCTAAGGCATACCCCCAAAAATAGATTGATAGTGAAGCACGACTCATCATAGAGTGAACCATGTCCAACAAGGTTCGATTACGCCTTTCTGCCACACCATTCAATTGTGGTGTCCTAGGTGGCGTCAATTGTGAAACTATTCCACACTCCTTGAGATAATCGTGGAATTCAAGACTTAGGTACTCTCCTCCTCGATCGGATCGAAGCATCTTGATTTTCCTGCCCAATTGATTCTCCATTTCATTCTTGAACTCTTTGAATTTTTCAAAAGTTTATGACTTTTGCTTGATTAAATAGATATACCCATATCTACTATAGTCATCGATAAAAGTCACGTAGAAGCGGTTTCCATCCTCCGTGGTTGATCTAAACGGTCCACATACATCGGTATGTATTAGGTCCAATAGACCCTCACCCCTTTCACATGTACTTGTGAAGGGTGACTTGGTCATCTTTCCAAGTAAACAAGACTCGCATGTGTCATCTTCCCTAAGGTCGAATGACTCCAACACTCCATCCTTTTGGAGTTGGGCTATGCATTTCTTGTTGACATGTCCAAGACGACAATGCCACAAGGATGCTCTATCCATACTATTGGAAGAATCTATGTTCAAAACATCATTTCCTAAGTTATCAACAATCATAACAGTTTCATAAATTCCATTACATGGTATAGCTTCAAAATAAAAGACACCATTTAGATAAGCTAAAATAGAACCATTCTCATTATTAAAAGAAAATCTAAAACCTTGTCTAAAAAAACCATGAAATGAAATGATGTTTTTAGCCATTTCTGGCGAATAGCAACTATTGTTCAAATCTAAACTTAAACAATTCCTAAGCACTAAATAATACACTCCAATCTTGGTCACAGGCGACGATCTTCTGTTCCCCATGATTAGATTTATTATTCCAGACTCCACATCCCTATTTCTTCTTAGTCCCTGCACATTAGAACAAATGTGGTAACCACAACCGGTATCAAGAACCCAAGAAATAGCATGAGATGAATCGTTAGATTTAATTGTGTATATACCTGCGAAAGACGGCTTGATCTTTCCTTCCTTGATGGCTTGCAGGTACTCTGGGCAGCTTCTCTTCCAATGTCCTATCTTGTGGCAGTGGTGGCACTCTGCCTTCTTTGGGTTAGGGCAGGGTTTAGCAGGATCAAATTTGGTCCCACTAGAAGAGGCACCATCTCGAGCTTTAACCTTACGATAGTTCTTAGATGAAGCCTTCCTCTTCTTTCCCTTTCCTTGTCCAATAGCCAAGACAGGAGCAGCGGGTGGATTGGGAGTTGGTGCAACAGACTTGTCCTTGAAGTTGCTCTCAGCGACCCTCAAGAGACCTTGGAGTTTGCTTAGGGTGACCTCTTCTTTGTTCATGTGGTAGGTCATCCTAAATTGATTATAGCTTGGAGGCAAAGAGTGAAGCACCATGTCGATCGCCAAGTCTTCCCCAAAGTCAACATTCAACTTGCGAAGGCGGTCAACATACCTTTGCATCTTTTGCAGGTGCACGGTAAGAGACTCTCCATGACCCATCTTAGCGGAAATCATGTTAGTGAAAATCTCATAACGCTCTTGTCTCGCGTTTTGGTGGTATCTCTCCAATAAGTCTTGATGCATATCGTACGGGTACATGTCCTCATAGGACTTTTGGAATTCGGAGTTCATGGTGGCTATCATGATGCAATGCACCTTCGTTGCATCGCGCTCATGAGTTTCAAAAGCGGTCATTTCAGTCGGAGTAGCGATTTCAGGGTTAATTTTCTCGAGCTTCTCATCGAGGACATACTCCTTATCCTCATAGCGAGCAATGGTGCGAATGTATCTTATCCATTCGCTAAAGTTCGTCCCATCGAAAGTGACCTTTTGACAAAGGCTCATCAATGTGAAAGAACTAGCAGCAGCGTTGTTTGCGTTCGACATCTACAAATAGAAAGGACAAAGATAGATTAGAATATGAATCCCTACTTATCACCCAATAAGAAAAATTAGGGCTAGGATCCAACAACAATATTTACATATTAGAAAAGGGATGCCGTAATCCAACATGCAAATAATATGAAGGTAAGTGAATGACGATTCACTAATTCTCCACCAAAAAAACATAACTTTAAGTCCTAAATGTATTGAGAATTCCTAGGTTCGGATGAGATTCATTGAAACTATTCAATGGCATGTTTAAATCTCGATATGCCCCTCTTGTTTGTGACTGGGATACCGAGGATCACAAAGCGGGTGTGAATTACCATGCAAATTCACATGGTGCCTTCATTGTAATGATCACCTATTCGATGTGCCGGTAAACCACACACGCTCCATCGAACTATGATAAATAATGAATCACCCTTTGCCACCTTTGCTTAGAACCAATTAGTGTGCCGGTAAACCACACACGCTCCACTAACTTCTAAGCAAGGGTGCAAAGTGTAATTTCATGGGATTGCATCAATTCACTTTTCCTAAAGTAACTAAGATTGGGAAATTTTTAAAAACATGTAGTTACTTTGTATTTCATATTATACTTTTAATGAGAGGATGAGGCTGCCCTATCCTACCCGTTCGGCTAACGACCCTCCACCGATCAAGCAAGCGGTGGGTGTGAGTGTACACCCATTAAGCGCCATTTTATAGGTCGCAACCTTATACCCACCTTATAGATCGGCTTCGTGAATGAGGCCTACTAACGGTAAGACTAGCATTTTAGTTATACATACATATATATATATATATATATATATATATATATATATATATATATTAATCTTGTAATATTATATTAGTATAGGGTTGTATTTTAACCTTTAAAAAATCTAGGGTTTGAAATTTAAATTGTCTAAATTAAAACTTTTAATCACAAAACATAAATTTCAAAACTTGAGGACAAGTTTTAAACATTTAAAACATGGAGGATCAAATAACAAATAATTTTAATTAACAATTAATTCCATAATTATCCATGTTTGATTTATTCAAGATTTCTTGCAAGATAATTACCAGTTTAATCAAAATAATTAATTAATTATCATATAAGGAAATTAAACATTTTATTAGTTGATAAATATCTTTAATTAGATCAAGATTATAGTCATATATATCAAAAAATCGGATTAGGGTTAATCTAATATGATAAAGGCAAGTTTCCATAAGATAAATACCAAAAAAATCCCGAATCTGGCCCTTCCTGACGCTCGGACTCGCCGAGAACCCATTCTGGACTCGCCGAGTCAGGCCAACTCGCCGAGTCCACTATGGGACTCGCCGAGTCCATGACTCAGAAACACAAAAATCAAATTTTGCAAATAAGATTCAAACAAACAAGCAACAATTTAATAGAAACCAATCTAGGCTCTGATACCACTGATGGGATTTTAGCCATAAGAACTTTCCTATGTGCGCATGCAAAACCCTAATGCTTGGATCTAGGCTTTCTAATTAAACATGCTTTGAATCTAAGATTTCTAATGACTAATTAGGTATAAGAACAATACAAAATCAGATCTAGAAGTTTACCTTTGAATCTCTTGTTTGATCTTGTTGTCTTGGAGCTCTAGAGTCACAATTTTCACTCCTCTAATGGCTTACAAACACCAACTAGCAAAGAGGATGATTTGAGAGAGAGGTTGGGAAGAAATCGGCCAGGGGTTCTTTTCCTTTGAAGAGATGCCGATTTCCCTTGCTTAAGGGGTCTATTTATACTTGTAGACTCCTAGGGTTTCACCTTTAAACCCTAGCTGGATAATCTTTCCTTAAAGCAATCCAAATCCTTACCTTAGATAAGCTTTGGACGATTTTGAGCTATCCTAATCCCTAGAATCCGTCCAATCCTTATCCTTTAAGGATTTACAGTCTAAAGTGTAACTATCAAACAATTGACAGTTTATACCCTCGTATTTAATTAATCTCTTTAAGTCACCAAATTAATACTAATTAATTTATGACTTATATTAATCAAATAACAATATTATTATTCCTTATATTATTCTCATAATATATAAATAATATTTATTCTCTCATAATAAATCATCCTATCAAGTTGCTATGGTGAAGGCAACCCAAAAGGACCATGCACAATCGGGTCAAATACTTGCCTAATATAGTTGCAGCCTTAGACACTATTCCAACATTTAGATCATGAAACTCTTCACCAATAGCAGTCTTCTCGAGGTATAAAGTCGACATATTGCCTTGTATTCATCTATATCTCTTTGTTTGAAGTTTTAGCATGATTTTGGAATTTTGGTTGGGCTGTCCAAGATGTTGAGGTTTCTAGGGGTTAATACGTTAGATTTGACCCCTTCATGACTCCTCTTGATTTTAAAGTTGCAAACTTTATTGGTTTCTAAGTTCCATTCATGCAATAAGTCCCTCATTAAGTCTTTATTAAGCCCTAGATTGTATTTTAGCTTGCATGGACGTAAAGTTGGAAATTTTTTGTGATTTTCCAAACTTTGGACACCAGATCTGTGTTTTGGGTCTATGTTGTGAAAGTTTAAGGGCTTAATAGATTAATACCCACTCTAATGAACCTAGAATATGGGTTTGACTCATTATGGATGGTTCTTAAGGGCAAAGTTGGAAACTTTACCCTTCTAAACATCATTTTGGAAGAGATCTGAGATTTAGAGTCCCTGGATTCGATGGAACCAGCTTAATGCATTAAGAGGTTGGATTTCTGGACAACTCGACAAGTTTACTGGTCAACTCGACGAGTTGATGGGATCTTTCCCGATCTGTCGGGATGATGCAGAAACTCGACGAGTTGAGGGACAACTCGGTGAGTTGGGTCAACTCAGGCCGTTGACTTTGACCTTTGACCTTAGTCTTTGACCAAGTTTGACCCTTAAGGGATTTTGGGGCATTTTGAGTTGTATTTAAGGAATTGTTTATGTTATAGGGTTTGTGTAGAGTGGATATTTGGAGTCCCGACCTATTCGGCTAACGTTCAGTATTAATGTGAGTCTTTTTACCACACTCATGGATCGAATGCACTAAGGTCGGCCCATTACTGATTATGAAATGTTTCATATGGGAATATGTGACTGTTTGTTAGTGGAATTATATGTTGACTTATGTGCATACCATGGGGGGATCCCATGGCACTTGGCAAGACCATGGGAGGAACCCATGACACTGGGATATAAGACCATGGGGGTAGCCTATGACATTCCATTAAAGACCATGAAGGGAGTCCATGGCAAACTTGTATGTATATGTATGAGCATGACATTATGCGATTATATGATTTGTGTAATTAGGAAACTCACTAAGCCTGTGCTTACAGTTTTATTGAATGTTTCAGGTACTTCTATTGATAAGGGCAAGGGCCTGGCTTAATGGCATGGCGTGCATTCTCTAGTGTTTTCACATTTAGCTTTTTGTACTTTGATTTAAAAAAAATATGGATATGTATTGGGATTTTTGTACTTACTATGGATAATGTTTATGAAATTAAAAGTTTAAAATTTTTATGAAGAATAGGTTGTTACAAGTTGGTATCAGAGCCTTGGTTTGAGAGATTCGGGCACACTTCTGGGTGTGTCAGAACTCAAACTGAGGAAATGGTAACAATTGCTTTTCAAAAAAGAAACCAAAGTCAAATTTCTTGAAAACAATTTGTAAGAAAAATGGGAGAATGCAATGTGCGTAATCGGTCGAGCTCAAATAAGTATTCCCAATGTTTTATCCATGCTATAGTATTTATGGAAATATGGTTGTATGGATTATTTGCTAAGTGTATGCTTTCAATGTTGCACATGTTTAAGATTGCATATCCCTAGAATCAGGGAATCTGCCTTATTCATGTTCCTTGTTTGGTTGTGGTTTAGGGTAGAAGCTTTATTTGACGGTCTATGTGATTATCTTTGTGTATAACTTGCATGTATAAGGCAACCTGCTATGATTAATTTGGGTTTCTGGTTTGGTGAGGGTTGAGAATACTAGGGCGGTCTAGGATCTGATTTAGTGTTGTATTTTGAGTTATGATTTGTGATGGGATGATTTACAGATATAAAGTTTGGCCTTGGGGAAGGTGTATGTAGGTGTGGAAGATAGTGTTGTGCCCATACTACTGAAAGCACATGACCTGTACCCGAAGCAATAACATACCTGATAGTTCTTAGAAGTCCAGTGAGGAGGAACCTCTTTCGAATTACTTATCTTGGTTATTTGTGATATTTTTAGTTGAGGATGGTGATGATCACGCGAGGTTCAAGTTCAAGATCAGGATCAGGATCAGGCCCGCTCGGGTGCATAGCCCATGGATGATAGGTTGAGCGATCTTATCGCTGCCGAGGTTACTTGTGCATCCGAGACGCTACCCTGGTGATTTTTGGTACCGTCAAGGAGGACATCATGGAGATCATGGAGTGTAGGCTTAGGTCCTTCCGAGCTGAGATTGTTGCAAGCCAGATTGGGGCCCGAGCTCCATCGTTCAGGGAGTTCAAGTCGTGTATAGTACCTGAGTTCTTTGGGGTCAGGGGTCCCATCACTAGCCGATGTTGGGTGGCAGGCATGAAGAATACCCAGTGCAAGAGTTTTTGCCCCGAGGTGACAAAGGTGGGGTTCACATCTTGTATGTTGAGGGACTGAGCACGAGACTGGTGGGAGGAGGTGACCCGTAATGTGGGATCAACAGGGGTGGCTGAGATGACTTGGGAGGAGTTTGTGAGGAGGTTTGATTAGGATTTTGCACCGTCTATTGAGGTACAACATTTGGTGAGAGAGTTCCAGGATCTACAACAGACTACCGAGACTGTGGCGGAGATAACCACCAAGTTTTGAGAGAGGGCACTTTTGGTTCCGCAATACGTTGCGGATGAGGAGATCAAAAAGACTAGGTATCATTCCATGTCGAGGGGTGATATTCATGAGTTTGTGAGTTTTTCAAGGTGCAAGACCCTGAATGACATGGTGGAGAAGGCCTAGGAATGGGAGATTGAGTTAGAGCTCCGCATGAAGCAGAATCCGGGTCATGGCCGATGTGCCAAGTGTGGTAAGCCGCACAATGGGGAATGTCGAGCAGCATGTTTGATATGTTATGCTTGTGGCCAGTCGGGCCATATGAGTAGGGATTGCCCCAAGAAGGGCTTGATTTGTTTTCACTGGAACTAGACCGGTCATAAAAAGCTCGACTGTCTAAGGTTGGTTAGAGGAGGAGGAACAGTGGCAGCCCCTGCGCCTGCCATGATGAGGATCACAGATGGCCGCTCGATCAAGGCGGAAGCTCCTGCAGTAAAGAGTCGCGCATTTCAGCTGACTACTGAGGAGGCCCGAGCAGCGCCAGGCGTCATTACTGGTATGTGATCTATTTTTTTCTCATTTATTTTATTGTTATGCTTATGTTATTATGATCTTGTATAGGGACCAGCTTGATCAGTGGTTTTTCGGCTTATGTTCTTTTTGATTTGGGGGCTACCCGATCATTCGTATCTATTGCGCTCAACACGAAGTTTTAGGATGCTACGGGGACCTTGGATTCCCCACTTGAGGTGGAGATTGCAGATGACCGCCCCATGAGTGCTGCGAGGGTATTTCGGAGGAGCGTTCTGCATGTATTCGGGGAGAGGTTTTCTATCGATTTGGTTCCAATTCCTTTGCGGGGTTGAATGTGATCATTAGGATGGATTGGTTGGGGCCCAATGGGTCCATAATAGACTGCGAGCGTTAGATGGTAAGAGCTCGAACCCAAAGTGGGGGAGAACTGGTTATTCATGGAGAGAGAGCCTCGCATGGGCCAGCTCTCTGTTCGGTTGCGAGGGTTAGGAAGCTTCTTCAGCAGGGTTGTTATGGGTTCATGGCTTATGTTTCAGACACAAGGATTAAGGTCATGCCAGAGTTGAGTAGTGTTCCAATTGTGCAAGATTTTTCTGACATATTTCCTGAGGAGTTGCCAGGGGTACCTCTGGAGAGGCAAGTGGAGTTACATACTGATTTAGTGCCTGGTGTGGCTCCAATAGCCAAGGCACCATATCGTCTAGCTCCGCCTGATATGCAGGAGTTTTTTACGCGGCTTCATGAGCTGCTATACCGAGGATTTATTCGTCCGAACAGTTCCCTGTATGGAGCACCGATCTTGTTTGTGAAAACTGAAAAGGAAGGTTGGGTCACACAGGATGTGTATTGATTATCGGGAAATGAACAAGCTAAAAGTGAAGAACCGTTATCCGCTTCCGAGGATTGATGATTTGTTCGACCAACTTCATGGTGCATCTTAGTTTTCCAAGGTTGATCTTCGGTCGGGGTATCACCAGATGAGGATTGGGGATGAGGATATACCGGAGATGACCTTCAAGACTCGTTATGGTCACTATGGGTTTGTGGTGATGCCATTTGGGCTCACCAATTCCCCAGCGACGTTCATGGATCTCATGAACCGGGTTTGTAGACCAATGTTGGATCGGTCTGTGATCGTTTTCATTGATGATGTTTTGGTATATTCTAAGATCAAGGAGCAGCACGAGTAGCATTTGAGGGCGGTGTTGGAGACCTTGAGGATGGAGAGGTTGCATGTTAAATTCTCCAAATGTGATTTTTGGTTGCGTGAGGTGCAGTTTTTGGGGCACATCATCAATCAAGAGGGTATTTTGGTTGATCCAACCAAAATTGAGGCGGTGATGCGTTGGCAGGTTCCGAAGAACGCATCCAAGATCTAGAGTTTCTTGGGTCTTGCAGGGTACTATCGGAGATTTATTCAGGATTTCTGCAAGATCACCTTACCTTTGACCCGGTTGACCAAGAAAAGTGTGACCTTTCAGTGGGGTCCAAATCAGCAGTCAGCATTCAAGGCCTTGAGGCAAAAATTATGTGAGGCCCCGATTCTAGCACTACCCGAGGGATTGGATGACTTTGTAGTGAATTGTGATGATTCTATATTGGGATTAGGAGCGATTCTGATGTAGAGGAGGCATGTGATTGCTTATTCTCCGAGACAGTTGAAGCCCCATGAGGCGAATTACCCCACTCATGACTTGGAATTGGGGGCGGTGGTGTTTTCCCTCAAGGTTTAGAAACATTATTTGTATGGGTTCTGATGCATCATTTTCACTGATCACAAGAGTTTGAAGTATTTGATGGATCAGCAGAATCTGAATATGCGACAGAGGAGATGGCTCGATGTAGTAAAGGATTATGACTGTGAAATCTTCTACCATCCCGGGAAAGCCAATGTGGTAGCCGATGCTTTGAGTCGTAAGACGGAAAGTGCCCGATTCGAGATATATGCTTCAGGATGACAATGATTTCACCTTTATTGGATATGATTGAGGAGGCATATGTGGATGGTTTAAAAAGGGAGAACTAGAAGATCGAGCGGATTCGGGGGCAAATTCCGTTGTTTATTCGAGATGGTTGAGGGTTATTGATTCAGTGTGGCAGAGTTTGGGTTTCGGCATTCGGGGGTGCGAGGAAAAGAATCTTGGAGGGGGTGGACAAGTCCAAATTTTCTATCCATATGGGGGCCACAAAGATGTATCGAGACCTGAGATTGCATTATTGGTGGCCCTCCATGAAGCGGGAGGTTGCGTGGTTTGTCGAGCGGTGTTTGACTTGCATGAATGTCAAGGCCGAACATCAGATGTCTCACGGCAAGATGCAGCCGCTACCTATTCCCATGTAGAAATGGTAAGAGATCACTATGGATTTTATCACGAAGCTACCTAAGACGGCACGGGGTGTGAATTCCATTTGGGTGATTATGGACAGGTTGACTAAGAGTGTGTATTTTATTCCAATTTCCGAGAGTATCTCCGCCGAGAAATTAGTAGACATTTATGTGCGGGAGGTAGTGGCCAGGCACGGGGTGCCGGTATTTGTGGTTTCGGACCGTAATGTTCGTTTCACCTCCAGATTCTGGAGGAAGTTCCATTAGGAGTTGGGTACTCAATTGCATTTCAGCATTGCTTACCACCCCCAGACCAATGGTCAGAGTGAGTGGACGATTCAGACGTTTAAGGATATGCTTAGGGCATGTGTATTGGATTTTGAGGCGTCGTATGGTTGGAGGTGTAGCACTCTAGTTTGTTGGGGGGAGGTTGGGCATCGAGTTATGGGAAACACCGAAGTGGTGCTTAAGATGACCTAGTTGATCCAGCAGGTTCACGACCGGCTTCAGACAACGCAGAGTAGATACAAGAGTTATGCGGATAGACGCAGGTCGGACCAGGAGTTCCAAGTCGGGGACAAGGTGCTCCTGAAGGTGTCACCCTGGAAGGGTGTTAGCCGGTTCAGGAAGCGGGGCAAGTTGGGCCCCAGGTATATTGGCCCGTTTCGGATTATCGCCCGGGTGGGCAAGGTTGCATATCTGTTGGACTTGCCTAAGGAGCTTGGGCACATCCACAATACATTTCACATTTCGCAATTGCGAAAGTGTGTGACTGACAAGTCGATGGTTGTATCGCTAGATGATATTCAGATTGATGAGAGCCTGAATTATGTGGAAAAGCCCAATGCGATTCTGGATAGAGAAACGAAAGCCCTTCGGAACAAGGAAGTGAAGTTAGTAAAGGTGCAATGGTAGCACCGAAGAGGCTCTGATTGGACTTCGGAGCTGGAGGACGAGATGAGGAAGCACTATGCGGGCCTTTTTGCACCAGCATACTTCGAGGATGAAATCTAGTTTAAGTCGGGGGGATTTGTTACATTTGGTCCAGGTATAAAACATTTATCAAAATATTAGAAATCATTGTTGGAACTCGACGAGTTGGGGAGATCCAACTTGTCATGTTGAGAATATTGTAGACACGGGTTTTAATGACCCAACTCGACGAGTTGGCGGCTGGGATGAAAACCTAATTTTAGGGTGTTGCACCCTATTTAAAGGACCTAAACCACCCTTGGTTGGCCTCCTCACTAGCCTCCCTTGTCCAAAAACCATAAGTTCGTATATCACCTTGCAAGCTTGAGTGTATGAGTTGTGGTGAGCTTGGAGAATTGATTTTGGTGATTCTTTGGAAGTGGCTTGGAAGTTGGAAGCATCTAGCCTGGAATAAGAATTTTAGATCCATAAACTATTCACCAATAGCAGTCTTCTTGAGGTATAAAGTCGACATCTTGCCTTGTATTCATATAGATCTCTTTGTTTGAAGTTTTAACATGATTTTGAGATTTTGGTTGGGCTCTCCAAGATGTTGAGGTTTCTAGGGGTTAATAAGTTAGATCCGACCCCTTCATGACTCTACTTGACTTAAAGTTGCAAACTTTATTGGTTTCTAAGTTCCATTCATGCAATAAGTCCCTCATTGAGTCTTTATTAAGCCATAGAGTGTAATTTAGCTTGCATGGACGTAAAGTTGGAAACTTTATGTGATTTTTCAACCTTTGGACACCAAATTTGTGTTTTAGGTCTATGTTGTGAAAGTTTAAGGGCTTAATGGATTAAGACTCACTCTAATGAGCCTAGAATTTGGGTTTGACTCATTATGGATGGTTCTTAAGGGAAAAGGTGGAAACTTTACCCTTCTAGAGATCATTTTATAAGAGATCTGAGATTTGGAGTCCCTGGATTCGATGGAATCAACTTAATGCATTAAGAGGTTGGATTTATGGCCAACTCGACGGGTTCATTGGTGAACTCGACGAGTTGATGGGATTTTTTCCGATCTGTCGGGATGATGGAGAAACTCGACGAGTTGAGGGACAACTCGACGAGTCGGGTCAACTCAGGTTGTTAACTTTGACCTTTGACCTTAGTCTTTGACCAACTTTGACCTTTAAGGGGTCTTAGGGCATTTTGAGTTGTATTTAAGGAATTGTTTATGTTACAGGGTTTGTGTAGAGCAAATATTTGGAGTCCCGACCTAGTCAGCCACCGTTCAGTATTGAGGTGAGTCTTCTCACCATACTCATGGGTCGAAGGCACCAAAGCCGACCCATTACTAATTATGAAACGTTTCGTATTGGAATATGTGATTGTTTGTTAGTGGAATTATATGTGGACATATGTGTAGACCATGGAGGGAGCCCATGACACGGGGATATAAGACCATGGGGGTAGCCCATGACATTCCATTGAAGACCATGAAGGGAGTCCATGGCAAACTTGTATCTATATGTATGAGCATGACATTATGTGATCATATGATTTGTGTGATTAGGAAACTCACTAAGTTTGTGCTTACATTTTTATTGAATGTTTCAAGTACTTCTATTGGTAAGGGCAAGAACCCGACTTGATGGTGTGGCGTGCATTCTCCAGTGTTTTCACATTTAGCTTTTTTTACTCTGATTTTAAAAAATAATATGAATATATATTGGGATTTTTGTACCTACTATGGATAATGTTTATGAAATTAAAAGTTTAAAAATTATTAGAAAATTGGGTTGTTATAGACTTCATTTGGACCCTTATTAATAATTCAGTTTTAGTGACAGTTTATAACTGTTATAAACTATTTTGACAGTTTTGAGTAATTTTTTGACAAAGAAAACTGTTTTGACAGTTTTTAGATAATGAAGTACTAAATCATTTTGGTCATAATTTTCCCGGTATAATAAAAATTATGAAAATCATAACTTCATATTTTATGTTCTTGAAACTGTTCTGAGTTTTATCCGAGTAAATGTTGGAAATACCATCAAAATACTTTAATCTAAAAGTGTACACATGATTTTTAGAATTTTCAAGCCTTTTATTACCCCGAATTTATAACAAACTATATAACCGGTGCAATCGTGGGTTACGTCTCCTAGTTATAACTAAAGAAGGCTAAAGACAAAATGCATGGGTCTGCTTTCATTTATTATATAATTAATTAAGATAATTAAGATTGAAGTGTAAGACTAATTAAAAATATACAAAAACGCCCGACAATTTTTTTGTAAATTTTGTCCTTACGTTAAAGATTCTTTTAAATAAGATGTTAATCGGATTGTTGTGTCAATTTGACCATAAATAATATTTAAAAACAACCCATTTCACGCCATGACTAAATTAGTAAATTTCAATGAGCAACGTAACAACGTTTGCGAGACGCTTTATTCTTGAATCTTGAACATATGCAATTATCATAGCGGTAAAGATAAAAAGAAAACTTAAATACGTGTTAGAATTTAAGAATACTTTTATCAAAAAAATAGAGAAGGTAAATTACACAGATGGTCCTTGTGTTTTAGAATAAATTACATATTTGATCCTTAATTTATTTTTTTAATCCATACGATCTTTATATAGTTTGGTTTTATTAA
Source organism: Lactuca serriola (assembly GCF_051521515.1). Lineage (NCBI taxonomy): Eukaryota > Viridiplantae > Streptophyta > Magnoliopsida > Asterales > Asteraceae > Lactuca > Lactuca serriola. Next base: position 137,012,326 of record NC_136415.1, read on the forward strand.
TCGGTTGCTCCACTATTGCACTTTTTTTTTCATTTTTATATTTTTTTATCATTAATCTTAAAGTCAAACATATTTCCCTACTTCCTGATTATTTTTCCAGGATTATGTTTAAGGTTATACAACTATCTCCGACAACATCAATCACTACCGACAACTTTGGCTACAACACCGTCGTCCAGGAAAATTCTTTGTCATTTTATCGCCGCCTAGGTAAGTTCTCTTTCCCTATTGCGCTCCATCAAGCCACATTATCCATGCATTCATTCTCTCCTACCACACATTTACAACGCCCTAAATCTGATTCCCTCTTTACAACTACTGAACCGCATACCATCACCACCTCTTCTCCTCCGCTTCTCCTTCAACTGACCACCACACAAGTGGGTTTCACCATTTTTTGTACCAGTTAACTGACGTCGACCATTGTTACCGCCATAATTCTTTGCCCAAAACCACCAACGTTGTATAAACTTCTCTTCTTAACCTAGTGTTCTCTGTTATTCCTTTTATTTTGTTTTTTCCTTGTATATTTCTCTGTTATACAATATGAAATAATATGTTATTTGTTAATGAAAATTATTATATCTCCTATAAATAAATAATTTCCAATTAATTATAAGAGTTTATTGAATATTTATTAAAATCAATTTCTAATAAATAATCAATTGTATCAAGTTGTTGTTAGTGTGACCCATTAGTATCATATGTTAATTAGAAATATCACTTTAATATGACTTTTGAGCATACTTGATATTTCAATCTTTCACTTGCACAAGACTCATATTATATTGATATAGACAGTGGTGAACGTCTAGCAACATTTCACTGCCCCCATCAACATATGACTTTGTATCATTTTATAAACACCCGATTCCCAAAAGCTCAAAGCTACAATTAGTGTATAAGGCAAGTTTACCAGTTATCCATTTATCACAGACATCATGTTGAACATGAGATATGGATCGCAATCAATCTCATTAGGTGTTCAACTTTTGGTAAGGCGCCATATATGTCTAACTCTCAACAGGAATAAATCTCATCTTGACTAAATAAGCACCTACATAGTTCACACTGTACCTAAAAATGGCTTTTATAATTGCCCGGTTAAGGATCAACATATGACTATATCAAAGCAAAATATGTTGGATTCGGTGTCTAAGCCAATAATTATAACTGGAATGTACTTGACCCGATTGTAGCATGGTCCTTTTGTAATAATTAGGGTATAGAAAAGGCTTGGAAATTCTGAGAATTGTGGTTTTCACTTTCAGATTAAAGTATTTGGGTTGTACTCCCAATCTTTAATCGGATAAGACTCAGAATTGAGAAACACAGAAAAGAGAATGTTCAAGACGTTATGAAGAAGAAGTGTACCAACAACAAATGTCGGATATGATCATATAACCAGAAAAACTTCCAGTCTTAAAACTGCCACATGACAGTTTTATGTCCTAAAAGTGTCAAAACGTCATAAACTAACTTAAATTTGGGTCTAGAATATGGATCACAAAACCGGGTATATTTACAAAAAATCTGGATTTCTGATGCATTTTTAATATAGTAACATAACATATATAAAAAATTGCCCCTTGGACCATGTTATAGGTTGCCGCCCCTTGGACCCCGCTCTCAGGGGCGCTGCCCCCGGACCCGCGTCGGTTCAGGGGCTTCGCCCCTAAATAGCAGTATACTTTCAACAAAGACAAAATTAAACAAATGTGCACTGCGCACCATACCGATTTGTTCAATAATTGTCAAGGTGACATTATCAACAAATTAACCCCATTACATTTAAATAACATTAGTGATATATAAAATCACCAATACTTTTGGGTTGCCTTCACCATTGCAATTTGATAGGATGGACTTTTGAGAATAAGGTTATTTATGATTTATTAATATATTACAAGTATAATATATTAATATGAAATCATATTATTTAATTAGTATTGATCAAGAATTAATTTGGAATTAATTTTGTGATCAAAAGAGACTAATTAACTATATGGGGATTGATTGTGTAAATCAATGATTCTTATAGTGTCGGCTAATGATCCATGGTTATTTAGGATGGGCTAAACCAATGTGATAGTTCATGGAGGTTTTAACTCATGGAGCCTAAGTAATGAAAGGTCATTAGGGTTTGGAAATATGTAACCCTAGCACTATAAAAGCACACCCTCATGACCAAAATCGGTTGCCACAACAATTGTTGGAGAGTGTGTATTGATTTTGTGCTAAATAACTTATTCTCTCAAGCCTCCTATTGCATATTGATGTTTGTGAACCGTTAGAGGCATCACACTTGAGGTGCTCAAGCTTTCAAAGGTAAATAACTACAAGTCCTTCTAAAAGGTAAGTCATCTAACTAGTTGTATTGTTCATTTGACAATTTGTATGCTAGTTAGGACAATGCTTTGGAAAATTGAAAATGCATGTATAATTAGAGAAAACATAGATCCAAAGCATTTTGGGTTTCATGTACACCATAGGAGTGTTATAGTGCTCAAAACCCTACAGTGGTATCAGAGACTAGGATTGTTTTCTGTTATACTTGATGCCTATTGCTTTTTAAAGTTGAAAACAGTTGTTTTCTGCGTTCTGACTGGTGAACTCGCCGAGTCCACTGGCTGACTCGATGAGTCCACCCAGTAATAGACCAACTCGACTAGTCCAATTCATGTACTCGCCGAGTTGGTGCTCCTGTGTGCAGAATTTTGAGTTTTTGGCCAAAATTGGATTAGGATCATTATCCCAAACTGTTTTTTGAACCATGAAATCTGTTTTTGATATGGTAATGATCATGCTTATCCAATTAAAAAGATAATTATCATAATTTCAAGAATTGTATTAGTTTATATGACTAGGCTAATTTCTTGAAGATTGTTAATATGAATTATCTTGTTCTTATGAGTTTAACTAGATTATGGATGAATTATTTGATTATTATGTTAATTAAAATAATGATCTAAATGCCTTTAATGGACTCCATAACTTGTCCTCAAGTGATGGAAAATGAAAAGTCACATACATTAAAATGACATTAAACTCATAAGTTATGGAAATGAAAGGACAATTGTTAAATATTTAGATAATAGGTTAATTATTTGTATTATTTGATATGAATTTTCTTGCTATATGAGTTAGATTAGATCAATAGAATATTATATGATAATTTTCCTTGTTAGAATTGATTTAAATGTTCTTTAATGGGTTCTATAACTTGTACTCAAGTTATGTGATAGTTTGTTTTGTTTACTTCTTTTTATAGTTTATTTTAGCATATTTCATTCATAATTTAGATAATTTCCATGCATATTTTCCTTTTTGTTATTTTATGACTATTTCGGGTACTTTCGAATCTTGTGAGAATAATTGCAGGTTTTCGGGTCTAGCGGAGCGGGAGTGTTCGGGACATATGGGTGATGGGTTTGAGCCATAAGAACATTCCTATGTGCACATACAAACCCTAATGCTTGGATCTAGGTTTCTCTAATTGAACATGCAATATATCCAAGACTTTGATAGATAGATCTAATGAAGAACATTCAAATCATATATGAAAAACAGACCTAGAAAATTACCTTGAGTTGCTTGCTTGAATCTTCTTGTCCTTGGAGCTTAGAGTCACAATTGTCACTCCTTTAATGGATTACAAACACCAACTTAGCAAGAGGATGATTAGAGAGAGAGAGAGGGGAGAGAGGAGGAAGTCGGACAGGGTTTCTTCAAAAACAAGAGTGCCGATTTCCTTGACCTTAAGGGTCTATTTATACTAGTGAGGATCCTAGGGTTTCACCCTTAAACCCTAATTGGATAACTTAGGCCCTAAGCAATCCAATCTCCCTAATGATAAGCATTGGACAATTTCTAGGTCTATCCAAAGCCCCAAAACCGTCCACCCCTTATCCATAAGGGATTATAGCCCAAAGTACAACTATCATACAATTAACAGCTTATGCCCTTTTATTTAATTAATCTCTTTAAGTCACCAAATTAATTCCTAATTAATTTATGACTTATATTAATCAAATAACAATATTATTATTCCTTGTATTATTCTCATAATATATTAATAATATTTCTTCTCTCATTATAAATTATCCTGTCAAGTTGTTATGGTGAAGGTAACCCAAAAGGACCATGCACAATCAGGTCAAATATTTGCCAAATATAGTTGCAGCCTTAGACACTATTCCAACAATGGGAAGCGATGGGATTTGGTAGACAAAAAGGATGTTAGGCTTGGTGATTGTGGAGATGATGCATGGAGCGAGCTTGATGATTATTTGAAGGCTTGGAGAGAAATAAACTTTAAATTTGCAAGATGCGGGAGTTTATTCAAGTGTGCGTAGATTGTTAATCGGGCGAGTGCACGAGCTTTGGAGGATTTGGAGAGGTCAAATTGGGCTTAAAATGAAGAAAAACTTGAAGAAAATGGGCTAGGAGGTGATTGGACTCGATCTGGGCTAGTGGGATATGCTTTGGAGGCCCAAAAACTCAAAAAAGCCCATGTCAGGCATCACCCGCGCAGCAGCACGTGGGTCACGCAAGGCCCTGCAAGGACATTTCCGGGAATTCATGTTTTAAGCTATATGGGGAAGGTTGGTGTCTATCTTTTGGATACTCTTGGACATCCGATTTTTGGAGATTCTCTCTGGAGTTTTGAAGACTTTTGAAGGCCAAGAACACTTGAAGAACGTTATCTTTTTACCTCTTGATTCTTGTTTAATGTTTGGTACAATCTCCTCTAACTTTGTTTCTTTGAGTTTAGTCATGCTTGGCTAAACTAATCTTGGTTGACTTTTTGTTGAATCCTTTAAACTTTTGTTGGATGTTGAAGAATCCATGAACTTGTTCTTAAATCTTTATGGAAATGTTTTGTGTTTTATCATATTATCACTACTAGTATGTTTTTATTCATGAGTTAAATGTGTTTGTGGTGATTAGTTGGCTAATTTCTTGATTAAGGAGGTTCGGAATTGAAGTCAAGTTTAGTCCATCACCTCCAAACTTTTCATGGATTGGAGAACGAAGACCCGCATAAGCACTTGAAGATGTTCCACATTATTTGCACTAGCATGAAGCCACAAGGGTCAACCGATGACCAAATCAAGCTAAGGGAATTCCCCTTTTCATTGGCCGATAGAGCAAAGGATTGGTTATTTTATCTTCCCCGGGGTCGATCAACTCATGGACCGACATGGCAAGAGCTTTCCTTGATAAATTCTATCCCGCCTTAAGAGTCTCAAGTCTTAGAAATGAGATTTGTGAAACCCGCCAAGGTCAAAATGAGACTTTCCATGATTATTGGGAGAGGTTCAACAACTTGTGCTATAGTTGCCCACATCACATTCCGGAACAAATCCTCATTCAACACTTCTATGAGGGATTGCTGCCAATGGAGAGAAGACTAGTTGATGCCTCAAGTGGTGGAGATGTCTTTACTAAAACCCCCATTTATTTTTATTGTTATTTTACAAGTATTTTTACAAAGAGATTTTTCATAGAGTTATAAATTGAACCAATATCCGTGGATTCAATCCCTTTACCACTATACACTATTTTATTGTGTAATATTTAGGGTTATTATTTTTGCTGGCCTCGACAACCACCATTATGGAACATGAAAAGTCTTATCATAAATATTTTAATGAACTCCATAACTTATCCTCAAGTTATGGAAAATCAAGAGTCTTTTCATAAAACCAACATTAACTCATAAGTTATAGAATTGAAGAGTTTTGACAAGTTTCAAAACTTGCCCTTAAGTTTTGAAATTTGTAAAGTCTCACTAATGAAACTTTAATTCCAAACCCTAGCATTTTAAAAGTTAAAATTCAACCCTTATATTTTATAATATTATAAGTTTAATATATATATATATATATATATATATATATATATGTGTGTGTGTGTGTATGTATGTATAAGACAAGTCAGTCTTAATGTTAGTAAGCCTCATTCACGAAGTCGGTCTATAAGGGGTGTATAAGGTTACTGCCTATAAAATGGCGGTTTAATGGGTGTCCACTCTCACCCACCGCTACCTTGACTGGTGGATGGTCGTTAGCCGAACGGGTAGGATAGGACATTAATTCTCCCTCATTAAAAGTATAATGAAAATACCAAGTAACTAAAGACTTATAAAATGTAACAGCCATAAAATCATGCCAAATTTAAACTTTTTAAAACATTTTCAAAACCAAGATTATTACAAAACATGTTTCCAAAATAGTATAATGTCAGAGTATCCCATAATCAAATCATAAAAAATGAGATATGAGGAGCTATACGATCACGACTTCATCTTCCCACGATCATCAGAAGTACCTGAAACTATAATCAATAAATGTAAGCTCGAAGGCTTAGTGAGTTACCCCAAAAATACCAATGACATATAAATGTAACCATATCATATAAACATATAAGCAAACAACATGCATAATGAGACATCAATCTGACTGGACCGACTCCCGGTCCTCAGTCTATCTAGACCGCTCTCCGAGCCCTCGGCACGTCTAGGCCACCCTCCTCGGGGCCATCAGCCTATCCGGCCGCTCACTGGGCCTTCGGTCTGACTATATTTTCCCGGCCTAGGCCTGCAGTCTACCCGTTCCACCTAGGGTGTCTTGGCCTACTACACAAAGCAGGACCTGCCTCAACCCTTTTCCCCAAACCAACAAACATGTGTACATACATATAAACAAGTAAACATGCATATCTAACAGATCACTAATCATGGCAACCATCCTATAACCAGGATACCGACCTAACCGATCACTAACATAGCAACCATCCTATAACCAGGATACTGATCTAACCGATTTATTGCATAACAACCATCCTAACTACCAAGATGTAAATCAATCAACATATCATGCAATAAACCCGGATGCAAATCCGATAAGGGCCAACATTGGTGTCTTAGACCCTATTGATATAGCGAGGAGAACTCACCTCGTAATGTCGATCTGAACTAAAGAATCGAACTCCTGAATCACTGTCTCACCACAAATCCTGAACTATCAAATAATGAATATTAAGTCAATAAATGGGCCTGTTAATCTTGACTAAGGGTCCTCATAATTCATTTTGATCCTTTCTCTTTATTGGGCCAAGTCCCAATTGCCAAATCCATAATCTTAAAACTCCATATATCCAAAGCCCAATGGCCCAAATTTCCCAATTTAGGCCTAACTCCCTAATTGGGCTTTATTATAAGATCCCTTATCAAAACTAGCCCAGTTGCAATTATTCATAGGGCCCAATAAGGCCCAAGTCCAATTAGTCCAAAAGCGGCCCAATCCCGAAGCCCAATTTGACAAAAGCCCAATAGAGGACGTATGCGGGCGTACTCCTTTGGTACGCTGGGCGTACTCTTCCTGACGTTAACCACCATTGGGCTGGTTAACTCAGTACGATGGGCTTACAGGATTTACGTGGGGCGTACGTGGGGTTTTGCCAAAACCCTAATAAGTGCTTAATGGCTTAAGCATTTAAGTCCACATTCTAGATCCATCGACCAAATGTGTCTTTGAACCATAAAGTCTCGAACATTAAGACTTTGGATGTCCATAAAGATCTTAACACATGGTATTAATCCATTAAGACCTTCCTACTCCATGTATGAGACACATTTAGCTATTGGGGCATCATTTTTATCACTTAGGACCTCAAGGGCCTGAAAGGACAACTCGTCTCGTCCAAATCATATGATGCACCAACTTGGGACTTTTGGGACAAGAAATGGTTCCATAAAGATATCATTGCAAGATCTATAACATACAAGCATAAAGTTTGAAGCTTTTTACCTTTTGGAGCTTTTATAGCATGAGGAAACTTCAGATCCACAAGCTTGCCTTCCTTCTCCAACTATTTGATGTAATGCCTTCACCTGCAAAATCTCGGGATGTTACATAAATTCTCAATCTTAGTTACTTAGGAAAATGTGAAAATGGTGCTAATCCATGAAATTGCACTTTACATCTTGTTAAGTCGTTAGTGGAGCGTGTGTGGTTAACCGACACACTAATATGGGACTGACAATGTGTGGCAAAGGGTAGCTTGATGTTAACCATAGATCAATGGTGCGTGTGTGGTTAACCGACACATTGATTAGGTGATTTGTAACATTGGTTATACCAAGCTAATTTTGCATGGTTATTCACACCTTGTTTGTGATCCTCGGCATCCCAGTCACAAACTTGAAGGGCACAATCGAGATTTAAACATGCCATTGAAAAGTTCAATGAATCTTAAAGGATCTACGAATTTCAATCCAATTAAAACTTAATTATCTATTTCATTTTTCATGGAAGAAATTGGTAAATCGTCATTTACCTACCTTCAAATATTTTACAATTGGATTACGACATCCCTTTTCGCAATTGTATAATATTGTGTTGGGTCCTAGCCTTAATATTTCGTTTTTTGGTGTTATATTAAGGACTTAAATCAACTAACTTGAATTTCTCCCTTTATAGATGTCTAGGTCAAACAACTATAGTCTTCCCGAATCTGTTGGAAAAGGCTTTCCACATGAAGATGATATTCCACAATACCATACTTCACTTTCTCCACCTCCTCCAATTATTATCCTTAACCCACAAGTTCAATGAATTGAAAAGTCCAAGGTCACTCGAGCCCTATTGGCTAGCAAACACCAAGATGGAAGGTCTGTATGTGCACATGTCTTGGAGAAGAAGTCACACATTGACAGGCTGGGAATGTTAGGAGTCGTTGTGTCGAGGAAGATGGATGTTGAATTGGTTCTTCAGTCACTTCCGGAGTCGTATAGTCAGTTTGTTAAAGACTATTATATGATAGACCGCGACGTGACCCTTATTGATCTTACCTATTTGCTTATTGCTGCTGAGTCTGCAATTATTTGGCACACTGGTAAAACAAATTTGATTAGAAGATATACTTCACAAACTTCCATGGACATTGACAATAGAAACATTGGAAGTCCAGAAAAGATTTCTCTTTCCAAGAGAAATGGAAAGGCTAAGTCTGAGATTGTCATGTGTACCATTCCCAAAGAGTCAATATGTTTCTATTGCCAAGAGAAGGGGTATTGATTGCGAAACTGCCCTAACTACTTGAGAGATCTAAGAGATGGGAGAATCAAATTGCATGGTTCTACTTCAGGTAAGTCAACTATGTAACTCTATTTAGTTCCTATTGGTAGATTATTAATACATGATGTAATAAAATTACATTTTGATGTTTTGTAGGATCAAAGGAAGCTTAAAGGAAAAGCATGCAAAGTCTGATCGCGAAGAGATGGATTTCGATCACATGGTTCGATGATCGGATTTTTGAGCTGCTGCTTAAGAGTTATGATAGATTGCTTAGAAATTCGTAATAACATAGTTTTCATTTGTAACTACATTGTAAGGAAAAGTTTTTCCGCAATTATATAAATAAAGAAATTTTTTTATCTTATGTTATATTTCTTTGCAATGGCATATGTGAAAGTTGATGTTTGAATTTTTAGCAATATGGATTTGATTATTTTATTTGTGATAGTGTCTAAATTTACCAAATAAGGAAAGATTCTCATCACCCAAGTTTCAATTGGACAGAAACTTGGAATCATGCAACTTGTATTGTATGATGAATGATAACCTTCATCTTTGGGAAATTAGGACTAATTCCTGTTCACATACATAAGTGAGTTAAGTGAAGGACTAGGGGATCGGGTACACTAGGTTGTGCACTGGTCAGGTCCACCACAAAGAACGATAAGACTATTCGTTATGGTTTACTAAAGTTAGTAAATATGGTTATTCTTACAAGATTAAGGCCCCGTTTGATAGTTGAGGACCGAGAAAGTGTTGACTGAGAAAGGTCTGTCTCGGTAAGAAATTCTGACTGAGTAAAAAATCATGTTGTTTGATTGAAAATCTGACTGAATGTGCTGACTGGTGCAAATTGACCATTTTACCCCGATGCTCTACACGTTTCTATGCAATATGAAGATGATGATGATGATACTAATAATAATAATAATAACAACAACAACAAAAACGACAACAATAATAACAACAATTACAATGATAATAACAACAATTACAATAATAATAATAATAATAATAATAATAATAATAATAATAATAATAATAATAATAATAATAATAATAGACATTAATAATAATAATAATAATAATGTATAAAAAACTTCCAACATAATAGACATTAAATATATTATTTTAGAAATAAAACACAAAAAGCCATTCAGCTTGCTGGTAAACACCATCCCTTCTACAAGGGAGACCTAAGTTCTAATCTTGTAACCTTCATTAGCTGCAAATTTTTATCCAAACCAATGGTACTATTGGAAACCCTCACTTTCTTTCTGGGTCAGCCATCTCCCAACTTCTTTCTCGCTCAGACTTTGCTTTCTGAGTAAGACGTCAAGATTTTGTCTATCAAACACCTTTCGTCTGGCCGAGTCAGCCAAAAATGTCTGACCTGACTCGGTCAGATGCATATAAAACAGGGCCTAAGTATAATTCTGAGTCATTAAAATGTCTCAATGTATAGCAGAACGAATAAGAAGAATCAAAGTCGGTAGAAAGATAAAAGTTTCTCTAATCTGAAAAGATGGGAGAGTACTTGAGTATTTGTTTTATGATAATATTAATGATTATGAAAACCATACCACAATTTGATCCTCTATGGACGCCTTAGTGCATTTGTTTGGCTAAGAAGAGGAATCAAGAATTGTTGAAGTGGTTAAATCAATTAAGATGAATCATAGTTCGTTACAAAATCAAATCTTAGAGTCATACTTCAAGATTGTATATTGAGTGACATATCAGCAGATGTAGAGTAAAATGTTTTTTGCTCTTGTGCATTTGAAATTGGTAAGTTGTAACGTTTTGGATGAAAGAAAGATCGACTAAGACCGATTGTCAAAAGTGTTTATCTTGATAAGAAATCACACCAACTCTTGAATATTTGTTTGTCAAGTAATGTTTCTTGACAGAGAGAAATTCACATGACAAGAGGTTAGTGGGAGTCTTGAAGATCTTGAAAAGTTTTAAGAACTAATCAAGAATCAACCTATTGTTAATCACTAGCACACGACTTGAGGTTTATAACCTATCGTGTTGACATATTCTTATTCTTGTGCCCATTCGAGTCAGTTGACTATGCATGTGAGCTCTATGAATTCTCTATTGTTTGCATTACAACCTGGAAGAAATGGTAGGCCCTTGTACTGCCACGTGGTAAGGAATTTAGATTGAACAAGTTCAGTCCATATGAGTTTGGATTTGTCACTAACCTTGTCTTAAGATTATGGTTATGACAAATTCACATGGATAGGAACACATACACCATAAACGTCTAAGTATCATAAGATTTCTCTCCAATTTCATGAAAATGGTTGTGAGGAAATGATTTCACTAAGTAGATTTTAAAGAGTTAGCAATTGTGATATTTTCATTCTCAAATTCGATTATGACTACGACGTCCCTCTTCATAGTTCAAATTGTGAGAAATGGCAAAAAGGTCTAAACATTTGAGACTTATTGCTGTAAGTTCTAGAATTGTTAGGACACATATATGAGCTTTCTAATAAAAGGTGTGTGAGCTTAGATAAAGGCTTGTCGAAGCATCTTGTGTTAGAAATATGAACTTTGGTAAGAAAGTCAATAAAGTATTGATTTCTAGAAGTCCAACTGGTTTCTAGATTTATGTCATGGCTAATGGGAGCATAAATGTTATGCAAGTAACAAAATAATTGTTATGATAGTGGGAGCATAATTATTGTGGTAAGTGTTGCAAATTAGCAATGTTAATTATAGAAACAAAGTTTTCAATTTGCAAAGTTGCATGGTTGAAAGGTTGTTTTGCTATAATTAAGGGAGAGGAACTTATACTTCATTTTAATCCTAAAAGTTTAGACCAAGATTTTAATTAAATTTAGTCAACGATTTATATGAATATCATGTTGAAATGCTTCAATATTGGAAATTCTATATATGGAAATATTATAGCTAAGTACTGGTCAAGTATCATGTCTTTATGTAAGACACTATGAATTGTATCCCATATGCTTTGGGTATAGGATCGATTGCATATGCTATAATATTCATGTGTTCTAAATTTTCCAAATGCCTAGGGCATTAAGAGGGAAAAGGACTAGAACTGGATATGACTAAAGTTATTAAATGACTGCTAAGAACAATCCAAGGTTCGCCAAAGATTAGTTGCTTATGGATAGTTGGAAGTATAGTAATTGATGGATCATATTGACATTATTATGAATAGACAGGATTCTATTAACAATAAGTTGTCATATGGCAAATATGGAAATGTTTCAATAATGGGAGTTGGATATTAAGAATCTATGAGAAAGTTAGAAACTTTTATGCAAGAAGGATGTTCAAAGGAATGTGCTTTGAATATGAGACTTCAGATCTATGAAATTGTATTGTAACAATCTTCAATGGAAAGTTTTGTAATTGACAAAGTCTCTATGACTTGTGTACATATTCATTACAAAAGGATCACTGCATATAAGTTTAGAATCTAACAAATTACAGTAAGTGGCAAGAACTTGGAATTCTTACACTTATGATAAGGATTTGGAATTGTGAAATGAGTATCGTTGGAAATGTTTAAAATTGATCTATTTCACAAAGTAAGGACCATAGGTAAACATAGTGTGCATGCTTGGAGCATGGGATACCTATTGTTTTAATTCAAGTATTAGTTGATAAATCAAAACAATATACAATGAATGATGTGTAATCAATAGGGTGATTAAATAAAAGGTGTTTTATTTATACTCAAGATTTTTGGGGCCATATAGGATTAGTATTATTCTTGTGTTTCACTTGGCATGTTTTGAATTCACGAATAACAAGATTATTCAAACCATCCACAGCCGATCAAACTTTGGAAGTAGGTAATAAAGCTAGACTGTCATGAGTTGGCTTGAAGATTGTCTAAGACGTTAGACATAGCAAAATTTTGCTAAACCAATCATGAGTGCTCCTGAAATAACATTTGAGTATTAGATTCAACCCGCGCTCACCTGAATCACTTCATGGAATTTATCACGAGTGATTATGAGATGATAATATCATATAATCTTCAAAATAAGATATATGAGTTTTTTACTACGAGTTGGCTGTGCATTGATGATACAAAAATACATCAGTAACTTGATGTTATAAAATGTATCGTTGTGCATGACTTAATGAGTAGTTAGTACAAGCATATAATGTCGAAGTTTATCTGTTCCTTTTATCCTAAGATGATTAAAAGCGGTATATTGGGCCCCTCGATGATTCTGTTTTGACTATGTGTCGGGCCCGGTCAGAACTAAATTAATGTGTTTAGTTATGTTCTATGTCAGACGAATTGGAAATCGGGAAACAAATTGCAGGACAATAAGTATGACTATGTTCCATGCATTTGTCCGCATAGATATCTTGAGAACAGAGGAATATATGATCCCTTATCTGAAGGACGCGCCACTGACTAGGTTAGAGTTTGATAGCAGCTTTTGAAAGCTTACGATTGCTAAGTCGGATCTTGAAGTCGCATTGGCAGCTATAGTTATTAGACTTATCCAAGTTAGGGGACTGTTGGATTTGGTGTTTAAGCGCATAACTATAACCGAGATGTACTTGACTCGATTGTAGCATGGTCCTTTTGGGTTGCCTTCACCAGTGCAATTTGATAGGATGGACTTTTGAGAATAAGGTTATTTATGATTTATTAATATATTACAAATATATTATATTAATATGAAATCATAATGTTTAATTAGTATTGATCAAGAATTAATTTGGAATTAATTTTGTGATCAAAAGAGACTAATTAAATATATGGGGATTGATTGTGTAAAGCAATGATTCTTATAGTGTGGAATAATGATCCATGGTTATTTAGGATGGGCTAAACCAATGTTATAGTCCATGGATAGTCCATGGAGGTTTTAACCCATGGAGCCTAAGTAATATTAAAGGTCATTAGGGTTTGCAAATATGTAACCCTAACACTATAAAAGCACACCCTCATGAACAAAATCGGTTGCCACAACATTCTTGGAGATTGTGTATTGATTTTGTGTTAAATAACTTATTCTCTCAAGCCTCCTTTTGCATATTGGTGTTTGTGAACCATTAGAGGCATCACACTTGAGGTGGTCAAGCTTTCAAAGGTCAAGAACTACAAGTCCTTCTAAAAGGTAAGGCATCGAACTAGTTGTATTGTTCATTTGACAATTTGTATGCTAGTTAGGACAATGCTTTGGAAAATTGAAAATTCATGTATAATTAGAGAAAACATAGATCCAAAGCATTTAGTGTTGCATGTGCACCATAGGAGTGTTATAGTGCTCAAAACCCTACACAATACTCCCTACACTCATGTCCCATTATATATCTCAGGTGTTAAGGATACAAAGATAGTACCTTTTAATCAAGTATCACTCATGATAGCGGTCCATGAGGTGTTAAGGATACAAAGATAGTACTTTTAATCAAGTATCACTCAATTGGTTACTCTTCTGTAAACATCTGCAAGCCATTTACAAATATTAAATTAACATTTATGTACCAACTACTTGAGTGTTATATGAAAAGTATGAGTTATATCTAGTAGATACCTGAAGTACTATTCTCTTCCATACTTTCTTTCCAGATAAGAGGAACAATTCCTCTTCTAGTGTTCGGTTTCTCCACATTAGAAATAAGTTCCATCAATGTGTGCCTTCTTGGATTTCTTGGACCTTAAGGTGTTCCTTCCATAAACTTGAGGCCTCTTACAGCACATAGGGCCACTCTTTTCACCCTTGGGTTCTTCCAATGTTTGAACTAGTTCATACCATTTGATGTTATATGGAAACCATAGAACGTAGGTGTAACAGCCCAAAAACCAGGATCATTTTTTTTTCATTTTAAATAACCACAAAAGTTACAATCATCACGTTGTTCAAAACTAGTCATTAATAAGAATGTCAAATCATCAGATTAAAATGTCAAATTGCGGAAAACTAGTGATGAGTGAATGTTGCACCATCAAACTGGGCCCTTCCCCTTAGTACCGGAAGTACCTGAAACCACAAATATAAATTGTAAGAAAAAGCTTAGTGAGTTTCCCAATCATATTACATACTAAAAAGTAAACATGTAAGTGTCATGGGCTACCCCCATGGTCTTTACACACAATGCCGAGGGAAAGATCCCGGTTTTACATATGAGTGCCATGGGCTACCCCATGGTCTTTTCTTGCGAAGCCAAGGGCCAAATCCCGGTCTTACACTCAAGTTCCATGGGCCGCCCCCATGGTAATCCATACCATTATCACAAAAGTCAACAACATTCTAAGTAATGAGAAACGGGATGACATTGGTGCCATCGACCCATGAACATGGTGATAAGACTCACCTCAACTGCGGATATCCCAAATAAACACTCGATTGCTAAGTTGGATAAATTCCCGAGCTAACTAAACAATAAAGTCCCAAAACAATTGGATCAAAATTTGGACTAATACTTACAACATAAGATTAATGTCTAAAGTTAGATGGGAAAAACTAGACCTAGGGCCCAATAAAATCCTAGGCCCAAACTAAAGATCAACTAAAGCCCACAATGAGTCTAACAACTGGAGTGGCCCATCGGAAAAATGTCCAAGACCCAAATCCGATAAACGAGCCAATCGCTTTGGCCCAAAATGTAAGGCCAACTGATTTGAGTTGTACGCTCAACGTACACACTGGTACGCGCAACGTACAAGGTTGAAGCAGGAATCGCGACAAATGGAGGCAGTATGTGCGACGTACAGGAAGTACGCACGACGTACGCGGCCCCCATGCAAGCCATGCAAAATGAATTAACCACTTAAGCCCAAACGATTAAAACTCAGAGATGGACTCCTTAAGACCATTAAGGCCATAAAGTTGCAAACTTTATGCTTTTGGGTGGATACAAAGAGCCCAAACTCTAAAACCTAGTTTCCTTCACCCAAACCAACACTCTAGCACATGAACGGGGACTCAACAAGGTCCAAGCTTGCACCTTTACAATGTAAAATGACTAGAAGCATATGAAAATACAACTTGGACGCTTAGAAGTAGCTCATACTCACCAAGATCTAAACTTTAGGGACAAAAGAGGAAAACTAGCCTCAAAATGGAACTTAATGAAACACAACCAAAGTTTAGAGATTTATACCTTCTAGTGGTGCAAAAATGAAGATGAGAAGCTGGATCCAAACTCTTAAGGGCAAAGCTTCCTTCTTGAACAACCTTCTTCACAACCAAAAGCACACACTATCACTAAAAAAGCTCCAATAAGATCACAATGTTGGATTTGGTGCCTAAGCATATAACTATAATTGGTATGTACTTGATTTGATAGTATCATGGTCCTTTTGGTTGGCCTTCACTCATGCAACTTGACAGGATGACTGGTGGAGAAAGAGTATGATTTATTATTTGAAATAATAAATTGGCACTTAAAATGATTTTATTAATACACTATAAGATTAATATATTATTTGGAAATCATATTATTAATTAGTATTTAATCAGAAATTAATTTGATATTAATTTTGGGATTAAAGGAACTGATTAATAATGGAAGGGTTGTTTTTCAAATCATTGATAGTTGTGAAACTGGACTACTGGACTCTTTAATTAGGAGTGGATGAAATCCTATAGGGAGGCCCTATAGATTTCGTCCAAGGCTTGCTAAATAAGAGTCCATGGGCTGCTTAAGCCTTAAGCAGGAATTAGGGTTTCCTCCAGAAACCCTAGCAGCCTACAACTATATAACCCCCCCAAGCATTAGAATTTCGGCGAATGCTTCCTTGAAGAACCCTAGCTAACTTTTCTAGTGTCTCTCCTCTCCTCTTGTTTCATTGGGTGTTTGTGAACAATTATATGTGCAACATTTGGGGCACTAAGCTTTCAAGAGTCAAGGATCTTCAGAATTGTACTTGTTATTACTACATAACACGTGAGGTAATCTTCCAAACCTAATTTCTTTGTGAATTTCGAAATTGTATGCTAGATTAGGGTTATTGCATAACCCAACATTGGTATCAGAGCTAGGATGTTTTTTAATTGAATTGATGCAATACTGAACTGTCCAAAGTAGCAGAAAATATATTTTTGCCGTCTGACTCTGGAACTCGACGAGTTCATGTATGAACTCGACAAGTTGGATGAACTCGACGAGTTCATTGGCCAAATCGATGAGTTAGATGAACTCGACGAGTTCATTGGCTAACTCGACGAGTTGACTTGTCAGTTTCCTATTTTTTTCGATTTTCATATATGGTTTTGATTAGGATAATTGCCTTACTTCGTTTTTACTGTCTAAAATCGATTTTTTTGAATGGTAATATGATATTCTTATCATAATTAAAGGATTTGGTTAAATTTGGATAATGATAAGATTAGTTTGATTTAAAATTTAACCTAGTACTTGAATAGTTTTAAAATACACCCTTTTGGTTTTATAATTTAAATTTGAAATTAAAAGTTTATTTTTTGGAAACTTAAATGGAAAAACCTAGAAGATATCTTTATGGACTTTATTAATAATCTAATTAAAAGACAATTAATAAATCCATAAAATGGTTTAGATTTAATTAAATTAAAAGTTTAATTTATTAAAATATTAAACGTTAGTATTTTAAAAGTTTAAAAATACACCCTTATATTATATAATATTAAGAGTTATATATATATATATATATATATATATATATATATATATATAAGATAATTCAGTCTTACCGTTAGTAGGTCTCATTCACGAAGCTAGTCTATAAGAGGTGTTTAAGGAAGCGGCATGTAAAATGACCGTCGTTTGGTATCCATTCTTACCCATCGCACTCTTGACTAGTGGAGGGTCATTTTCCGAACAGGTAGGATAGGCCACTAAACTCTCATTAAAAGTATAATGAATTATAAAGTAACTAAACGCTTTTATTAAATTCTCAATCTTAGTTTCTTCAGGAAAAATGTGAATTTGATGCTAATCCATTAAATTGCACATTGCACCTTATTGGTCGTTAGTGGAGTATGTGTGGTTTACCGACACACTAATATGAGACTAATATTGTTGGCAATGGGTTTCTCGTAAATTATAATTGATCAATGGAGCGTGTGTGGTTAACCGATACATTGATTAGGTGATAAATGACATCGAGAATACCAAGCTAATTTGCATGGTTATTCACATCTCGTTTGTGATCCTCGACATCCCAGTCACAAAGTGAGAGCATAATTGAGATTAAACATGTCATTGAAAAGTTCAATGAATCTTAAAAGATCTAGGAATTTCATCTAAAACCTAATTCATTTAAAATTTCGTTTTCGTGGTGGAATTGGTAAATCGTCGTTTACCTACCTTCAAATAATTTGAAATAAGATTATGACATCCCTCTTCTGAATTGTAAATTATTGTGTTAGGTCCTAGCCTTAGTATTTCATTTGGGTGTTATAATAAGGATCTAAATCAACTAACTTGAATTTTCTCCCTTTTGTAGATGTCTAGTTCTGATAACTACGGTATTCCTTATCCTTTTGGAAAAAGCTTTCTGTATGAAGATGATCTTCCGCATGTAGATCAAGGTGAAAGATCATTCCCTTATTCGTGCATTGCTGGAACTTAAAATCATACTTCTCTTCCTCCACCTCCTCCAGTAATTCTCCCTGACCCACATTTTCGTTAACTTGAAAAGTTCACAATCACTCAAGCCCTATTGGAATGCAAACACAAATATGGAAGTTTTGTGTGTGCACATGTTCTAAACATGAAGTCGCACATTGACAGATTGAGAATGTTGGGTGTCATTTTCCCAAAGGAATTGGTTGTTGACGTGGTTCATCACTCGCTTCCTAAGTCACATAGTCAGTTTGTTAAGGACTACTATATAACTGAAAACGATGTGACCCTAATTGATCTGACATAATTGCTAATTGTTGCTAAAGTAGCAATGTTTTGACGCACTGGTCAACAAATTTGTTTAGAGGATCAGTTTCCCAAATTTCCATGGATGTTGGTAATGGCAACGATGATAGTCTAGAAATGGTTTCCCCTCCTAAGGGAGAGAAACTGGCCAAGGTCAAAAAGTTTGACCGTAAAAGAAAGGAAAATTTTGAGATAGTTTCACGTTTCACTCCTGAAGAGTCCATCTGTCTCTATTGCCGATTGAAGGGGCATTTGAATCGAAGTTGCCCCGACTACCTGAGAGATCTTAGAGATGGTAAAGTCAAATTTTATGACTCTACTTCAGGTACATCCACTATCTAACTTTGTTAAGTTCATATTTATAGATTATTATTACATGATGTGGTAATCACATTTTGATGTTTTGTAGGAAGTAAAGGTTGATTCTGATCTGAAGAAATGGATTTCGGTCGCATGGTTCGATGATCAGAATTTTGAGCTACTGCTTAGGAATTATGATAGATTGATAGGAATATATAGAAACATAGTTTTCATATGTATTTTCATTGTAAGGACAAGTTTTTCTGCACATTATTAATAAAGTAAATTTTGGTTTCATCTTCTTTGCTTTATTATTACTTGCAATGACATTTATGAAAATTGGTGTTTAGATTTCTATTATTAGCAATGTTGAAAATGGGTTTGGTTCTTGGTTATATACCTTGTGGTAGTGTCATGATTTACCAAGTGAGGAAGGATTCTCATCACCCAAGTTTCAATTGGACAGAGGCATGGAATATTACAATTTGATCTATGTGATGTATGAGAATTTTGATCTTTGGAAAATTAAGACTAAATTCTTTGCTACGTGTATATGTGAGTCCAGTGAATGACTAAATGATCTAGTACACATTGATGTGAACTGGTTAGATCCACCACAAAGGACAATAAGTCTATTCGTCATGATTTACTGATAGTTCGATAAATATGGTTGTGCTTACATGATTAAGTATAATTATGATACCTTGAAATTTTTCCAGGTATAGCAGAACGATTAAGAAAATTCCATTGGGCAGAAAGATAAAAGTTTCTCCAATCTGAAAGGAAAGGAGAGTACTTTAGTTTCATGTTTTATAATCATCCTAATGATTATGGAACCATGTCACAATTGATCCTCTAAGGACACCTTAATGCATTTATATGACTAAGAAGAGGAATCGGGTACTGTTGAAATGGTTAAATCAAGAAGATGAGTCATACTTCGTTCCAATATCAAGTTTTAGAGTCATACTTTAGTTGCTCCAAGTTGTACCTTGAGTAACATGTTCTAAGTAGGTTTACAACACCTCATGAAATGTGGAGTAGAAATGTTTTTTTACTCTTGCACATTTGAAATTGGTAGTTGTGATGTTTTGATTAAAACAAAGACTAACTAAGACCAATTATATAGAGTGTTTCTTGGTAAGAACCCACACTAACTCTTGAATATTTATTTATTAAGAAATGTTCTTTGAAAAAGAATCTTATATGTCAAGAAGTCAGTGGGAGTCTTGTTGATCTTGAAAAGATTCATGAGACAATCAAGAATAAACATTTTAGTTATCACTAGCACATGATTTGAGGTTGATAACCTATTATGTTGACATACTCTTATTTCTGTACCCATTCCAGATAAGTTAACTATGCATGTGAGTTCAATGAGTTCTTATTTGACTGCATAAGGCAAAGCATCTTGATCAGTGAAAGTACATTGATTTGTATGGGTGAGCTGCTCAATAACTTGGAAGCACTAGTAGGCCCTTGTGCTACCAAATGGCAAGAAATTAAGATTAAGCAAGTTCGTCCATATGAGTTTGAATTTGTCATAAACCTTGTCTTATGATAGTGGTTGGAAATGGCGAATTCACATGAATAGGAACACATACACCATAAAATCTTAGTGTGAAGAGGTTTCTCTCTAATTCATGAAAATGATTGTGAGGAAACGCTTTCACTAGTAGATTTTAAAGGATTGGTTAATATCATTAGAGTTAGCAGTTGTGATAATTTCATTCTCAAATTCGATTATGATTATGGCATCCCTTTTCATAATTCGAATTGTGAGAAATGGCAAATAGTTTGAACATTTGGGACTTATTGCTATAAGTTCTGAAAAGGTTTAGACATACATATAAGCTATCTAATGAAAGGTGTATGAGCTTGAGAAGTCTAGATAAAGACTTATCGAAGCACCACACATAAGAAATCTGAACTTTGGTAAGAAAGTCAATAAGTATTGATTTCTAGAAGTCCATTTGATTTCTGGGTACATGTCAAAATTAGTAGGGGCATAATTTTTATGCTAACAATAGTATAGTTGTTATGCTAGTGGGAGCATAATTGTTATACTAAGTGTTGCAAGTAGGCAATGCTGGTTGTAGGAAACAAAGGTTGCAAATTTGCAAGTTGCACAGTTTGGAAATTGTTTTGCTATAGAAAGAGTTAAGGGAGAGGATAGTTATACTTCATTTCAAATCTAAAAGTTTAGATTGAAAGGATCTAATAGAAATTAGTCATGAACATATATGAATATCATGTTGAAATGATTAAACATAGGAAATTCAATATATATATATATATATATATCGAAATATTATAGCAAGAGACTAATCAAGTATCATGTCTCTATGTAAGACATTATGTATCGGATCCCATATGCTTCAGGTATAGATCGATTGCATATGCTATAATATTCACTAATTATGATTTTCCAAATTCCCAGGGCATTAAGAGGGAAAAGGACTAGAACCGGATATGTCTAAAGTTGTTAAGCAACTGTGAAGGAGAATCTGAGGTTTGCCAAAGATTGGTTGCTTATGAACAGTTGGAAGTATAATATATTTTTGAAAGAACCGAATTAACTTGTTCTGAGTAGAAGTAACTCTTGTTCATAATTGATAGTCATATGGCAATATGGAAATGTTTCCATAATAGGAGTTGGATATTGAGATCTATGTGTGAGTTAGTAACATTAATGCAAGAAGAATGTTCAAGGAATGCTCTTTGAATGCAAGACTTCATTTCCATGGAATGGTTTTGTAACCAATCTCCAATGGAATTTTTTTAATATCATTGGTAAAGTCTTTGTGACTTTGGTGCTTTGACATTACAAAAAGGATCATTGCATGTAAGTTTAGACTCTAACAGATTCTAGTAGTGGCAAGAATTTGGTATTCTTACACTTGTGATAAGTATTTGGTATTGTGAAATAAGCTCATTGGAAATGTGTTCACTTGATCTATTTCACAAAAGGAAATGACCATAGATAAACATAGTGTGCGTGCTTGGAGCATGACATAACTGTTGTTTTTAATTCAAGTATTAAATTGATTGCTGGAAACATTATACAACGAATAAAGTCTGATTAATATGGTGATTAAATAATAATTGTTTTATTTATATTCAAAAGTTTTGAGACAATAGTTAATTAGATTATTCTTGTGTTTCACTTCGCATATTTTACTTCCTGAATAAATAGGTTATTCAAATATCCACAGTCGATCATACTTTTGGAAGTAAGTAGTGAATTAAGACTATCATAAATCCGACTGTAGATTGTCTAAGAGCTTAGACATGACATAAGTTTCTTGCAGTGTTCATGAGTACTCCTAAAATAAGTATTTGAGTATTGGATAAACCCATGCTCAGAGAATTACTTCATAGATATTATCATGAGTAATTCTGAGATGATAATATCTTATATTCTTGAAACTGAGACATATGAGTTGTTGTTTACGAGTCGGTTGTGCGTTGATAATACGTAAACGCATTTGTAACTTGATGTTATAAAATGTATTATTGTGCATGATTTGATGAGTAAATTGTACAATCATATGAGTCAAAGTTTATCCGTTCCTTTTACCCTAAATGGGATAAAAGTGATATCTAGGGGCCCCTCGATGATTTAGTGATGACATCTAAAGCGCTTGGACAAGCCTGGACTAAGTTGATGTGTTTATTTGTAGTCTGATTTAGTCATCATGAATCGGAAATCGGGAAACAAATCTTGGACATGGATTGATTATAATCCATTTCTCATGTCCATATGATATCTTGTAAGAACGAAGGGATATTTGATCATTTATCTAAAGGAAGCGTCATTGATAAGGTCAGAGTTCGACAACGACTTTTGAAAGCTACGATTACAAATCAAATTTTGAGGTCATAATTGCAATCATAGTTATTAGACTTATCCAAGTGGGAGACTATTGGATTTGGTGTCTAAGCTTATAACTATAATTGGTATGTACTTGATTTGATAGTATCATGGTCCTTTTGGGTTGCCTTTACTCATGAAACTTGACAGGATGACTGGTGGAGAGTGAGTAGGATTTATTATTTGAAATAATAAATTGAAACTCAAAATGATTTTATTAATATATTATAAGATTAATATACTATTTGGAAATCATATTAATTAGTATTTAATCAGAAATTAATTTGATATTAATTTTGGGATTAAAGGAACTGATTAATAACGAAGGGGTTGTTTTGCAAATCATTGATAGTTGTGAAACTGGGCTATTGGACTCCTGAATTAGGAGTGGATGAAATCCTATAGGGAGGCCATATAGATTTCGTCCAAGGCTTGCTAAATAAGAGTCCATTTCCTCCAGAAACCCTAGCAGCCAACAACTATATAACCCCCCCCCCCCCAAGCATTAGAATTTTAGCGTATGCTTCCTTGAAGAACCCTATCCGACTTTTCTAGTGTCTTTCCTCTCATCTTGTTGCATTGGGTGTTTGTGAACCATTAGAGGTGCAACATCTGGGGCACTATGCTTTCAAGAGTCAAGGATCTTCTAAATTGTACTTGTTATTACTACATAACAGGTGATGTAATCTTCTAACCCTAATTTCTTTGTGAATTTCAAAATTGTAGGCTATTTTAGGGTTATTGCTTTGGTATTCTATTTGCATGTTCAATTATTGAAAAACTTAGATCTAAAGCAATTAAGGTTTCATGATCACATAGGAATGTAGATATGCTCATAACCTAACACAAAATGCACTAGGGTTTGCTAAGAGGGTCGAGAAAGGGAATGAAGGTTGAGTTAGGGGAGGGTCTTGGGGCATAATGGGGTTTAAATAGTGCACAAACCCTATTTCTTAGGGTTTTTGGCCTAAGCCACGTATGCCCATTGTACTGGAGTATGCACATCATACTCATACGGAGTCCATTACGCTAAGCATACAAGGATGTATGCCTTGCGTACACGATCAAGATCAAGATTTCAAGATTTTAACTTTGGGGACTTAAAGTGCAACCAAATCAAACTTCAAGGGTTCAAAAGCAAATATGATAAACCTTAGATGTTTCAGTAGGTGGCATTTTAACCTTACTGGATCGATGAAGAGGTAATGGATTGTCAATGGTCTTAACAAGAGTCTCATCCTTTGGTTGAGAGCTAGTGTCTTCTAAGGTTCCTTCATTGGTTGAATACTGAATTTATTCAAGGTCAATTGCATTCCCATTGTCCTCTTTGAAAATTAGCTTTCTCTCATGAAAGACTTCCCTTCGAGCTACAAAGACCACGTTCCCACTCGGTATGCAAAAAAAGTATCCAAAAAACTTATGTGGGTAACCAATGAAAATACACCTCTCACTTCTAGGTTCTAGCTTGTCATGAGTCTCTCGTCTAATGAAAGCTTTGCATCCCCAAACCTTGATGTGAGCTAGCGACAGAACTTTCTTTGTCTACGTCTTATGAGGTGTTTTGACAACCTTCTTAGTAGGGACAAGATTAAGGATATGGGCGGCTGTCTCTGAGGAATAACCCCATAAAGAAATAAGAAGAGAAGTTCGACTCATCATGGAATGAACCATGTCTAATAAGGTCTGATTACATATCTCAACCATACCATTAAGTTGTGGTGTCCTAGGAGGACTCAGTTGTGAAACTATTCCACATTCCTTTAGATAGTCGTGGAACTTGATACTAAGATACTCTCCGCCACTGTCTGATCAGGTTATCTTTATCTTCCTACCTAGTTGATTCTCGACCTCGTTTTTAAACTCTTTGAACCTTTTAAAGGTTTCTGATTTATGTTTGATTAAGTAGATATACCCATATATACTATAATCATCCGTAAACGTCATGTAGAATCGATTAGCATCCCTTATGGTAGATCTAAAGGGTGTACACACGTTTATGTGTATGAGATCCATAAAACCTTCACCTATTTCACAAGAGCCAGTGAAAGGTGATTTTGTCATCTTACCCAAAAGATAGGACTCGCATTCATTATCTGACCTTAAGTGAAATGATTCCAACACTCCATCCTTTTGGAGTTGGGTGATGTGTTACTTGTTAATGTGTCCAAGATGAAAATGCCACAAGCATGCTTTGTCTACACCATTAGATGAATCAATGTGAAATACACTATTGCCTAAGCTATCAACACAAATCACAGTTTCATACACACCATTACAATGTAAAGCTTTAAACATAAAAACACCATTTTTATAACCTAAAACCGAACCATTCATATCATCAAAAGAATATAGAAAAAATTGTCTGAACAATGCATGAAAAGAAATAATGTTTCATATTCTAACATAACTATCGAGCTCAAGACAATAAGTTCCAATCTTAATAATGGGTGAAGATCACCTATTCCCCATGATCAATTTTTTTATTCCATGATCCACCTCCTCACCTTCTCTTAGCACCTACAAATCAGAACAAATGTGAAAACTACATCCTATATCAAGAACCCAAGAACGAGTAAGTTGTGAGTTATTGACTTGAATAGTGTATATACTTGCCGACGATGGCTTGACCTTGCCATCCTTGATGTATTGCAAGTAATTAGGGCAAATTCTTTTCCAATTGACCTTTTTCATTGAAATAGTAGCAAGTGGCCTCTTTGGGGTCACTAACAATAGGAACATCTGAATGGGGCTTTGCCTTCGACCCACTGCTAGACGATCCAGCATGGGCCTTGCCCTTCCAATTCATTTGGGGATTAGCCTTCCTTTTTTTTCCTCTGTTCTACCCAATGGAAAGGACGGGAGCACTTGTAGCAGAAGAGACCTAATTTTTCTTCATACATAATTCAGCTATCTACAACAAGTTGCGGAGTTGGGTTAATGTGGTCTCAATTTTGTTCAAATGATAAGTTAAGATAAACTGATCATAACTGGGAGGCACAAAATTTAAGACCATGTATATGACCAACTCCTTGTCAAAAGATACATTGAGCTTTTCCAAACGCTCCACATATCTCTGTATTCTCTACACATGGGTGCACATAGAGTCCCCTTCCTTTAACTTGCATGTCATCAACGCCTTGACGACCTCATACCTTTCTTGACGTGCTTTTTTGTGAAATTTTTCTTTAAGATCCAAGCACATATCATATGGCCAGTAGTCCTTATAGGACTATTGCAACTCAGGTACCATGATTGCAACCATGATGCAAGCGACCTCTGTTGTGTCGTCATAGTGTTTCTTATAAGTGGCAAGCTCTACAGGAGTAGCAGTCGGCTCATCAATTTCAAGAAGAGGTTTTTCGAGGACATATTCTTTGCCCTCATAGCAAAGTGTTATTCTGAGATTTAGCATCCAGTCCATGTAGTTTGGACCAGCTAATTTCTCTTTGGAGAGGATAGATAGTAGAGTGAAGTTGTTGTTGTCGATTGAGTTTTGAGCAGCAGTAGCATCACCGTTGGAAGCAGACATCTATAGGAGAAGAAAAGTTTTAGTTAGTTGATATAATCTCCTTAATATTTTTACCCATAATAAATATTCAAGGCTAGGATCCAATATAACAATTCACAACTAAGAAGAGGGATGTAGTAATCTTATTGCAAATTTATGAAGGTAGGTAAAACAATTCACCAATTTCAATATATGAAATTCCTAGATCTTTTGTGATTCATTGAATCTTATCAATGTCATGTTTAATCTCAGATTATGCTCTTCTATTTGTGACTGGGATGCCGATGATCAAAAACAAGATGTGAATAACCATGCAAACACGCTTAACAATGACACACACTCTATTAACAATGACAGTTTTTGAGATGCCCATCATTTCTCTTTAAAGTCTCTATTAGTGTGTCGGTTAACCACACACACTCCAATAACGACATATTAAAGTATGATGTGTGTTTTCATGGATTAGTATACTTTTTACATTTTCCTAAAGTAACTACAGTGAGATTTCTAAAGAATGTTCTAGTACTTTTATATCATTATACTTTTAGTGAGATTATGTCTTATCAAATCCATTCGGCTAATGGCACTCCACCATACAAGGGAGTGGTGGGTGAGAGTGGACACCCAATGACGGTCATTTTATTGGCCGCTTACTTATACCTCCATATAGTATTGCTTCATGAATGAGGCGTACTAGCGATTCGACTGACTTGACTTATGAATATAATTTATTAAACTTTTAATAGTATATATAAGGTGTATTTTAAAATTTTTTAAAATATAAGGTTTAAATATTAATTATCTAAATTAAAACTTTTAATTAATTAATATTAAATCAATTGTGATTTATCTTTATCTTTTAATTAAACAATTAATTAAATTAATTAAATCATCTAGGGATTAAATATTTATTTAAATCAAACAATTAATAAAATAATTCAAATTTAATCCTAATCCAAACCCTTCTAATTTTCGAAAATTAAAGTTGGGTTTATAAGGTTTTAATTATTCAAATTTTAAGGCTTTTAAAATAATAATTAAAGAAACAAGATAGAACCCTAAATGAGCTCCCCCGTTTTCGAAAATAGGGTTAGGGAGGCTGGGGTTTCAAGAAACCCTAACAAAATCGAAAATCATGGCCACTAGGGTTTAATTTATTTAAACCATAATTTTTATCTTTACACTATTATGCACAACCGAATAGAAAACTACGGTTACCACTGATGGGTTTTATAGGTTATAATAAAACATGCGGCGAAAAAAACTTAACCCTTACGTTCACATGCAACCTATTTGGATCTAAGTTTTCTCTATTTATAGAAACAATCTATGAACATCAAGAACCCTAATATAATTAAAAGTTACAATGGACTAGGGTTTACATACCTTTTTTCTTATTGTTGTAAACAATAAACTAAATCCTTCTTCAAAGAGCTCTTAGAAAGCAAACACCAAAAATCTAATGTCTCTGATGGTTTGTATGTCACACCCCAAAACCGAGAACGACGGAAAAGTTCTGGGGCGGAGGACGCCATGTAATGTATCACAACAAATGTAAAGTAGTAAACAAGCAACAACATCGTCCATTGCATTAATAGTAATAGTTTAATACATGTGTGTTCTTTTATAGTAATAAGACATTACAACAAGTAATCAAAATAAAAGACGGGTCTTGACTGCTCCGTCTTCGCTAAACCTGGTCATCGTACCTGTCTACTGGTGACATGAGAATACAAGTTATTTTGAAAGTGTAGGTCAGCATTTAAGCTGGTGAGTTCATAAGTATTTAATGTCATCGTTTGTATAAGTATGAAGAAAACATTTGGAATTATTCAATGTAAATGTTTGTATAAGTATAAAGAAAACATTTGGAATTATTCAATGTAAATGTTTGTATAAGTATGAAGAAAACATTTGGAATTATTCAATGTAATTGTTTGTATAAGTATGAAGAAAACATTTGGAATTATTCAATGTAATTGTTTGTATAAGTATGAAGAAAACATTTGGAATTATTCAATGAAATTGTTTGTATAAGTATGAAGAAAACATTTGGAATTATTCAATGTAATTGTTTGTATAAGTTTGAAGAAAACGTTTGGAATTAATCAATGTAATTGTTCGCATAAGTTTGAAGAAAACGTTTGGAATTAATCAATGTAATTGTTCGTATAAGTATGAAGACAACGTTTGAAATTGTTCTACATTTGTATAAAACTGAATAAAATGGTTTGTACATGTTTGAAAGTTTCTAGAAAATCCCATATTTTCTACTAGTATAAAAGTAGTCTTCTACCAAGACTCGACTGTTTTGTATGTTTACCTTTAGAAATCCAATATCTGTTCATAAGCGTGTGTGTAGTTTAAAAACTCCAAAACTATAACAAAATGATGTTTTTCATGCCTAAATAATAGATTTGTGTAAATATAAAATCACTAAGGCATTTGATAACCCCGTAAACCAATGTGTTTCTAATACTCCATGTGAGTTTTATAACCATACTAATGACCCAGACTGCCTGTAACAACGTTCTTCAGACGTTGAAATGTTATGACGTTTGTCACCCCAGGCTTGCCGGCCTAGCTGTAGCTAACAGCTCAGGTGCGGGATTTTCAATCCCGTATAGATCTATACATAAGTATCACGCTCCCCTACAATGGATTATGGTATATAATACAGGACTTAAAATGCATACTCGAAAGTACGTGAACTGTCTCACAAAACTTAGTATAAAACATATTTACGTATAAAAATGTCCATTTGTTCACGTATGTGAAAGTATCTCTTTGATATAGTGTTTCTAGTATGTAAATGTTCATGATTTTCTCGTAAACTATACCTATTATAGTTATTCAAAGAGTGTGTTTCGTTCGTATAGTAAATCCTAGTGTAATGCTCACTTGTTATGTAAAATATAACATTTAAAGTGACATAAATGATCACATATATTTAAAGTATAAATAAAGCGTTTGATTCGTATATACATATATAAACATGTTTTATTTCCAAAAGACAAGATGTTATCGAGAATATATATTGCATACGAAAGTTCCTATGTAGTAGTTATGAATCACATATGATTCACTTGATAAAAGAGTATATAGTGAAACTTTATGTTACACACGATAATAACCGTGTGTTTACTTGTATTCCCCCCTTTAAAAGTGTATACAATGATTTAAAAGTAGTTTGTTTGATAAGACAGTGTAAAGTAAAAGAAATCCCTTGTTTGAAAACACAATTATAAATCACATGTGATTGATTATATAACAAAGAGTATAACAACAAATTTATGTTTTTCACACAATGATAATCGTGTGTTTACTTGTATTCCCCCCCCCCCCCTTTAAAGTGTATAAAATGCATTTATAAAACATTTGAAAGTGTTGTTTGTAGGGGTATGAACTCACTTGATTGAAGTGGTTGATTTGAAGTAGTCGAGAGAAGAATCGAGCAGAACTTCGACAGGAAGAGTTGAAAACGCCGGAAAATCTCGGGATTCTCGGGAATCTCGGGAACACAAAACCTTCCTTCAGGATTTGAAGGTGAAAACCGGGGCTTTGGGAGGGTCTCGGGGGCTTAAACGCAGAGTTTCAGCGCAAGAAAGAAGGGAACTGAGCAATGGAACTCGGAGCCCTTGAAATCTATTTATAGGGGTATTTCTGGTGTGCCACGTCATGGCTAAGGCTGGCCACGTCGTGGGGAGCAAGTCTTATCCTCTTCCATTGATTGGATGCCCTCAGTCACTTGCCGGGTCGCGGCAAAGCTGTGCCACGTCGTGGCAAGCCTAACAGCCTCAAATTTCGGGCCTCGAACTTGTAAAACCCGTAACTTTCGCGTACGAGATCCGTTTTTGACGGTCTTTATATGCACGCGTAGCTGAAAATATGCTCTACAATTCTCGTTTAGACTTCATCGGCTAATTTTGAATTTATTTTTAATTATTTATTTTTAACGGGCCGGGACACGAAAATTCCGTTAAAAATCCATAACTTCTTCATCCGATGTCCGTTTTCGTCAGACTTTTCAGCGTTGCACTACTATTGTTGAGACCTTCGATTCTCATTTAGGTTGTTTTGGCCAAAAGTCTCTCGATCTCTATTTCGAGTTTTAGTTGTCTACTGCTATATCCGGATCTTGGAAAAATCATAACTTGTTCATACGAAGTCAGATTTGGACGTTCTTTTTATGTACGCTCGCGGTTTAATGTTATCTACAAATTTCATTTAGATATTTAAGGCTAAAAACTATTGCATTGAAACTTCGTGTTTTTCGTTTAATCGGTGTTGCCGGTTTTGTCCGGAATTTTAGAATGGTTATAACTTCCTCGTTATAACTCGGATTTTTGTGTTCTTTATAAGTATGAAAACCTTGATACGATTCCTACCGATTTATTTAACCCAAATAAGATTTTAGGAAAGTTATATTTTGACCTAAATTTGACTGGTGTTACATTACATTGTCTCGAAATATCGGGTTATCACATTGTACCAAAAACCTAGCAATTAGAACACTTGAGTAAAAAGGAGAGGGGATGAGATTTTTGGTTATCCTTCTTAGAATTGGAGTGGCTGACAATCATAGGCTAAGGATCCTATTTATAGATGATAGGAAAACCCTAGATAATCCTAATCTGAAATAAAATAATATTATATCAAATCTTGACTTTATCCAGTTTCCTTATTATCCATGTTATCCACATGGAATAACCTAGAAACCCTAAGGATCAAACCAAATTTCGTCCCACCTTAGGGACATTCTAGAATCAATCTCTTGTTCAACTATTAAACAATTATAGCTTAGGTCCTTGCACTTTTAATTAATCCAGTTAATCTTAAAGTTAATTCCAATTAATTTTGATTAATAATTATTTAAATAATACTATTTCTAATTAATATATTAAACTCATAATATATTAACAAACCATTCATTGCTATTTATTAATCACATAATAAATCCATAATCAACATCTCTCTCCAAAAGTCATTATAATCAATTACTAGTTTTTAGGGAAACCTAAAATGACTTTGCTTTTAATTCAAGTATATATCAATTTAGTTATTGGCTTAGACACCTAATCCAACAACACCTTGTACGTCTAACACCTTGTATGTCTAAGTCTATCATGGTTGGAAATGGTGCTATCATACCGACTAATTTTATAGGCAACAATACACTACCGTTTTCTAACAATAAGTTTATGTTACATTGTCGACTAGGTAAACAACGTTGTCTCAAGTTTCCTAAGTTTGTTTCCAAAACTTCTCGTGTGTTTGAATTAGTGCATTCTGACTTTTGGACATATCCTTTTTTGAGTATAAGTGGTTTTAAATACTATATCATATTTTTGGATGATTTTTCTCATTTTTTGTGGGGGTTTCCATTATGCTTAAAATTTGATGGTTTCTCTGTTTTTTGCAAATTTCACTCCTTTGTCAAAAATCAATTCAAATGTGACATCCAATCTTTTCAATGTGATAATGGTCGTGAATTCAACAACCAATCTCTTCTCTACTTGTTTCACTCGAATGACATTCAAATGCGTTGTTCTTGTCCCTACATGTCCCAACAAAATGGGAAGGCGGAACGCTCTATTCACACCATTAATCATCTTGTGCTCATATTAATAATCGTGTGCTCATATATCTCTTTCAAGCTTCTCTTCCTCCCAAGTTTTGGGTTGAAGCTCTCCTTTCTTTCGTTCATACCATTAATCTTCTCCATACTCCCACGCTTGACTTCAAAACCCCATTTGAAGTCCTTTTTGGTCACTCTCCGTCTCACACTCACTTATGCGTATTTGGTTGTCTATGTCACCCCAATACATCGGCTACCGCTCAACACAAACTTTCTCAACAATCTTCTGCTTGTGTATATCTTGACCATGCATCTGATTATAGAGGTCATCTGTAACGACCCAAAAATCACGACTAAAAAAATTTCTTTTAAACCATTACTAAAACTAGATTTATAAAAACGTATCATAAGTCAAACATAACTTTCGAGTATTAAATTCAAAACATAATATCATTATCAGAGTCAAACATTCCCAGGCTAACTGACTATGGTGTGTGCTCTGCAATCTTCCCGAGCTCCTCTTTTGAAAACCGAGTACCTGAAACCAAAACTGAAAACCGTAAGCACGAAGCTTAGTGAGCTCCCCCAATCTACCACATACCACACAATAACATATAAAGCACATACTGGGCCTTGCCCACTGCATCGGACCGAAGTCCGGGCTAACTGGGGCCTTGCCCCCTACATCAGACCGAAGTCTGAAGCTGACTGGGACCTTGTCCCCTACATCGGACCGAAGTCCGAAGCTGACTGGGACCTTGTCCCCTACATCGGACCGATGTCCGAAGCTGACTGGGACCTTGTCCCCTACATCAGAACGAAGTCCGAAGCTGACTGAACATAGCATAAACATATCAACTAGCATAAACACATAAATCCTGTCTGAGCCACGAAGGCATTAAACATACTAACTACTACATCGGACCGAAGTCCAAAGCTGATTGGGACCTTGTCCCCTACATCGGACCGAAGTCCGAAGCTGACTGAACATATCATAAACATATCTACTAGCATGAACACACATAAATCCTGTCTGAGCCACGAAGGCATCAAACATGCTAACTACTGCATCAGATCAAAATCGGGATACTACTGCTAGCTAAACGGGCCGGCATTGTGGCCTTAGACCCGTTCCTACTGGGAGAAAACTCACCTGAACTGCTGAGCTCTGCTGATAAACCTCTGGCTGCTACTCGACAATCTCCTGAATCGCTGTTCCTCTAGCTCTCCGAGCTGTCAATATCCATATAACACTTAGTCCAACTGACCTCCAAAGGTCAACTAGGTCAACTCTGGTCAAGGTCAAAATCCTGGTCAAAGTCAACCTTCCAGGTCAACCCTACTCGCCGAGTCCTCCTAATGACTCGCCGAGTTCATATGCTTAGGGTCTTTCTATTCGCGACTCGACTCGCCGAGTCAGTCTATGACTCGCCGAGTCCAGCTAGTTCCAAGTCCTGTCCTGACCAACTCGCTGAGTCACCACCCGACTCACTGATTCGAGTCTCAACTCGAAGGGTTTGGGGTTTCGCGACCTGACTTGCCGAGTCCACTAATAGACTCACCGAGTCCAAGACAATCTTCAACCAACTCGTCGAGTTGTTCTTCCAACTCGCTGAGTTCATACTTAACTTCATCCGACTCGACGAGCTGTTCATCTCACTCGTCGAGTTCCTCCTCATCTTCAAGCTACTCGCCGAGTCCACTCGAAGGACTCGCCGAGTCTATTCAGATCTTCATACATGCAGAGGACTTTTGAGTCATGCATGGACTCCATACCGCAGATCTACCCTTCCCAAGCCTATTCCCCACGTAAAGTTGCAAACTTTACGTGTAGAGAAGGAGATCTAGGCACCAAACACCATAAACTTAGGGTTTGAGACAAAGGGGCTCAACAATTAACCCATAAACTGATGCTTTATGATTCTCTAGGCCAAGATACACATAGATCTGAAGAGGCAACTTCAGATCTGGGCTTCTAACTCGAAATGGCTCAAGAACTTGCCCTAAAAGCCCCAAATCCTATGATGAAGGTTGATCTAAATGCAAAAGAGGGAAGGTCACGACTCATTACCTTCAAATGCTCTGGAAGACCTCACAAACTCTAGATCTACTGCCAATTCTTGAATCCCCAATGTGTGCCTTCTTCCTTCTTCCTTCAAATCACCCAAAATGGCAAGAAAACTTGAATGAGCAACAATGGAGGCTTAGGGTTTCTGGTTCTGGACTATAGGGCCGCAACTGAGCCCTAGGAAAGAGAATAAGATGCTTAAATAGGGTACCAAGTCCCGAAATTAGGGTTTCCAAACCCAGACCTGACTCGCTGAGTCCACTTGCCGACTCGCCGAGTCGGTCAATTGCTTTACACCCGGATCCCGCTCCGACTCGCCGAGTTTCTCCCTGGACTCGACGAGTCAACCCTCTTCAACTTAGGGTTTTTCCTTTCCTTTCTTGACCTTTCTGATTTCGGGTGTTACAACTTTCCCCCACTTAAACTAAACTTCGTCGTCGAAGTTTGCTATGGCCAACTGTTCTGCGAACTGCCTCCAACTCTCCGCCTGGAAAAACTAATACCCTTTCGTCCATCACTCCAGCCACTCACAGTGCCGGTCACTACTGTTGGTACATACTGAATCCTTCTCTTTTCTATAATTTCCTCTACACTACTTCCTCCAACTGAAATCTTGTTGCCCCTCATCCGCCTACCGAATGCACTGAGACTACCCAAGTCTAACTAATTTGTCAATATCTGAGTTACCGGACTCCCACCGGTCACTGTACTCCGACACCATCTCCTAGTCGTTCCCGACGACTCTTGAAGATACTTCAACTATCTATAACTGTTCTATCCATTCTGCCATCCATACTGAAACGATGTTGCTGGAGCCAGCCTGCCTAGCTCTCATCTGATTACTCAACTCCTACTAACTCAAGTCTTCCATCCTGAAGGAAAAGCTGCCTGCCTAGCTATCCTTACAAATCACTTATACTTGGCAGAAGGCTCGACTGATCCTGCTGAGAGGGACTTGCCATTTCCAAATCAACCAGCTATATCGTCAGCATTTGCATTCCAACACAAATACTAATACTGTCCAAAATTCTGAAATTTTCCAAACACTGAACTGCCTGCAATACTGAACATGCCTGAAACTCTAAACTGCCTGAAACGATGAACCGACTAAAACGCTGAACGGCCTGAAACACTGAACTAACTGAAACACTGAGCTGCCTGAAACACTGAACTGACTGAAACACTGAGCTGCCTGAAACACTGAACTGACTGAAACACTGAGCTGCCTGAAACACTGAACTGGCTGAAACACTGAGCTGCCTGAAACACTGAACTGGCTGAAACACTGAGCTGCCTGAAACACTGATCTGACTGAAACACTGAGCTACCTGAAACACTGAACTGACTGAAACACTGAGCTCCCTGAAACACTGAACTGACTGAAACACTGAGTTGCCTGAAACACTGAACTGGCTGAAACACTGAGCTCCAACCCAACTGTGGAGTCAAAGGACTCCTCACTTAGTCGCTTCCACGACTTTTGAACGAAATCTTCCTCTGGGACTAGTTTCCACTAGTTATCCTGTCACTGCGGCTCTAACAATCTTCCAATCCAACCGACCGGGTCCATACGTCACATCCTGACATCATCAATTCCACGACTAATATCATGATGGCTCCCAGACTGACGGTAGCCCTTAACATACTCGAACCCCAACGGTCCGCTGCTACTCTGATCTCATAACTGATGCGACGATCTACTGACAAGTCGCCGACTTAACCATAATTGAACCATTTGGGAAATCCGAAATCTAACCCGTGGATTCCCATATCCTCCCTGCTGCACTCGAACTGGTGGGTACTACTGCTTTCCCACGTCCAACACGCGCTCATGCTACCTACCAATCTGATAAAGGCTGCGACTACGCTCGCGGACTTACAACTCTCTAATACTATCTGGCTACTAGTGAATGCTACGGCTACCCCCCGCAGACTTACAACACTACTACTACTATCTGACTGCTAGTGAATGCTACGACTACCCCCGCAGACTTACAACACTACTACTACTATCTGACTGCTAGTGAATGCTACGGCTACCCCCGCAGACTTACAACACTACTACTACTATCTGACTGCTAGTGAATGCTACGGCTACCCCCGCAGACTTACAACACTACTACTACCTGACTGCTAGTGAATGCTACGGCTACCCCCGCAGACTTACAACATTACTACTACCTGACTGTTAGTGAATGCTACGGCTACCCCCGCAGACTTACAACACTACTACTACTATCTGACTGCTAGTGAATGCTACGGCTACCCCCGCAGACTTACAACACTACTACTACCTGACTGCTAGTGAATGCTACGGCTACCCCCGCAGACTTACAACACTACTACTACCTGACTGCTAGTGAATGCTATGGCTACCCCCGCAGACTTACAACACTACTACTACTATCCCGAGGACATCCTGACTATCCCTAGTCCCGCTAGTGATTCCTCATCTTGATTTCTCCAAAACAACCCTCAGTCTTTGAATACTGCATCATCCTCGAAATCTTATATCCTTGATATACTTAGCGCTTCGTCGAGGAACTCTTCGGCTTGGTTCCCAAACCAACCGTCTACTAATCCAGATACAAGAAGCTATTGTTGGGAAGTTTCCAGACTCCCAACTCCTGAATTTACACAACCCTGCATACTGACTCTGACACTGGCTACTAATACGAAAACATCTCTTGCTAACCGCTCTCAGGATCCTCATTCCGATTCACTTGAGCCCCTACAGGTGGTCCTCCAATCCTGGATTCTCAACCAGCTTCCGACCATCTCGTTCGCACGCGCTAACTGGTGGGGAGTTTCTCAAACTCCCAACCCTGAATCCTTAGTCCATCAAACGCTGAACTACTTCTTTTCCTTCTCGGAGGCCA
Source organism: Lactuca serriola (assembly GCF_051521515.1). Lineage (NCBI taxonomy): Eukaryota > Viridiplantae > Streptophyta > Magnoliopsida > Asterales > Asteraceae > Lactuca > Lactuca serriola. Next base: position 137,049,489 of record NC_136415.1, read on the forward strand.
CATACTCGCTCTGGGTATGCGTGCTCTTACCTGCGCACACTCGGAGGATTCTTCCCACTTCGATCCTGCTTACCCCTTGTTGCTTGATACTCAAAAGAGATCCCGATCTTTGCTGCCATTCCATAATCATTCTGCTAAGGAACCCAAGCCTGCCATAGCTAGGGATCTAACCAATCCATCTCTAACACTATGCCACTCCGAACTAGCGAGACACACCAAATCCCTCCCAAGCATGCTACAGTTACCGCAACCTAGATAACCCGCTCTATTGGGGAGCAACCGCTGACTATCATTCTAAAACCAAGGTATGCAAATGGCATATAACTCATTCACAAGCAGGTAGCATAATACTCACAGATACATGCTTACTAACATCGATGCAATACCATAACCATAGAGTTACTACAAAGGAAGGAATTCAACAACATACCTGAGATCTAGTGCGGCTCGATCTTGACTTCCTGTGGAACAATGGGCGCCTGACCCTGAACTCTCTCCACCACCAAGACGGGACAGCGAGACCTGAAATGACCCAGCTGGTGACAATGAAAACATCTCTGATCCTGCTTACAATCCCGATACACATGCCCCCTTTCCCCGCACTTGAAACACCTGAACTTGTGACAAGCAAACCCATGAGTTCCTCCACACTTACCACACACCTCTAGGTCCTCCTGACCTCCAGCGCCCAAGTCAGCTGAGTAGGACTCCACACTTCTTCCCAATCTCCCTGCGACACATGCTCGCTTCCTTTTTCCGAGTTGCCCATCCAAACCAATCTCCTGCTCCTGAGTGACCCCGACTACTCCATCAACCGTATGAAGAGCAGCTGGTTGTCCCTGGAACTTAACGGTCAAACGACCAGTGACCCGCTCAATGATGTTGGGTAACTCCTCACGAATGACTAGAGAAACCTCATTAGCTACCAAGTCATGCAAGGGTCTCTCCCGGAGGCAGGGTGCCCCACTCACTCCTGACCCCTGATGGAAAAAGTCAGAAATGGAATCCCCCTCTCTGATGGATCCCCGAACTCCATAAGAACCGGGCTCTAGACGAGCCCCAAACTGCCCTGAAACTATCCCGACCCTAAAGGCCTCAAGATGACTGTCCATAAGCTCCACGATGGCCTCTCTAACTGAACCAAAAATCACTGAAGTCTGATCAATGATGTTGCGCACAATCTCTGCGGAAATGAAATCCCTCATCTTATCATCAAGTTGCTCGTCTCTAAAGCCCGATCCAGATCCCTCCTCTACGCCTGAACTGCTAACTGATATCTCGTGCAATGACACCATGCTAAAAAGATAACAATTCCTGATCAATTTACATACTACTACTGAGGGACCTCTCACACACTCTACCATTCCCTGGTTTCGTCTTGGCCCCTCTTGAATCGAGTACAGATCCTCTGCTTTCAGTAGTATGGGCCCCTACTACCTTCCACATCTATCCGTACTTTCCTCAAGAGTTACCTCAACTCCACCAAATCCCCTTTTCTCTACTACTGATCTCTGCTACTCTTATCCTAGGCTTGCCCTAGGGAACTTCTGACTCCACCCAAACCAGTCCTCAGCTGCTGAAGGCCTCCTTGTAATGCCAATTAGCCACCACTTGAATACCATCACATGCAATGAGGCTCGGATAATCCTTCGAGTAAAAGTCCCGTCCCTACAACGGTTAGACTCAGACGAGAGTTGCGCAGTAGGGCCAAATCCAGCACTCTGAGATTATTCAACCCTGATCACATGTGATGTGACGTATTCACCTAATGGCTAACTCCCATCACTCAGAGTCCCACAAAGCACAAAGCAAGCAGCATTCGGATAAAGGAAACTTACTCAGGCAAAACTATTCTCATAACAAGAAACTGCACTAGCATACAATGCTAAGATCATACTATCAGGCATAACCTACACAGGCTATCCTACTACTGTCTACTCAGTACTAGCATGCAATTCTCATCAAGCTGGAACACAATAAGCAGGCACATAAGGCATCATCCTAGATCCTTAGTCCTATTCTAGCATGCTGTTCTACTGAAGCTGAAACTGAAACTGATACTGATAATCATAACATAACTCGTATGGGTGAATTGGGAGTACTTACTTGAGCTCGGCTAATTGCATGCACCACACCCTTTTCTCTTTTCAAAACTCTTTTTTCTTTTTCTAAAACTCTTTTCTTTACACTTTTTCTAAAATTGTTTTCTTTTCTCAAAATTCTTTTGTAACTACGATTTTTCTTTTGAAAACTCTATACCACTTCCTTAGTTTAAGTTCAGGCACACTCGGAAGTGCGCCCGAATCCCTCAAACCAAGGCTCTGATACCAACTTGTAACGACCCAAAAATCACGACTAAAAAAATTTCTTTTAAAACATTACTAAAACTAGATTTATAAAAATGTATCATAAGTCAAACATAACTTTCGAGTATTAAATTCAAAACATAATATCATTATCAGAGTCAAACATTCCCAGGCTAACTGACTATGGTGTGTGCTCTGCAATCTTCCCGAGCTCCTCTTTTGAAACCGAGTACCTGAAACCAAAACTGAAAACCGTAAGCACGAAGCTTAGTGAGCTCCCCCAATCTACCACATACCACACAATAACATATAAAGCACATACTGGGCCTTGCCCACTGCATCGGACCGAAGTCCGGGCTAACTGGGGCCTTGCCCCCTACATCAGACCGAAGTCCGAAGCTGACTGGGACCTTGTCCCCTACATCGGACCGAAGTCCGAAGCTGACTGGGACCTTGTCCCCTACATCGGACCGATGTCCGAAGCTGACTGGGACCTTGTCCCCTACATCAGAACGAAGTCCGAAGCTGAATGAACATAGCATAAACATATCAACTAGCATAAACACATAAATCCTGTCTGAGCCACGAAGGCATTAAACATACTAACTACTACATCGGACCGAAGTCCAAAGCTGATTGGGACCTTGTCCCCTACATCGGATCGTCCGAAGCTGACTGAACATATCATAAACATATCTACTAGCATGAACACACATAAATCCTGTCTGAGCCACGAAGGCATCAAACATGCTAACTACTGCATCAGATCAAAATCGGGATACTATTGCTAGCTAAACGGGCTGGCATTGTGGCCTTAGACCCGTTCCTACTGGGAGAAAACTCACCTGAACTGCTGAGCTCTGCTGATAAACCTCTGGCTGCTACTCGACAATCTCCTGAACCGCTGTTCCTCTAGCTCTCCGGGCTGTCAATATCCATATAACACTTAGTCCAACTGACCTCCAAAGGTCAACTAGGTCAACTCTGGTCAAGGTCAAAATCCTGGTCAAAGTCAACCTTCCAGGTCAACCCTACTCGCCGAGTCCTCCTAATGACTCGCCGAGTTCATATGCTCAGGGTCTTTCTATTCGCGACTCGACTCGCCGAGTCAGTCTATGACTCGCCGAGTCTAGCTAGTTCCAAGTCCTGTCCTGACCAACTCGCTGAGTCACCACCCGACTCACTGATTCGAGTCTCAACTCGAAGGGTTTGGGGTTTCGCGACCTGACTTGCCGAGTCCACTAATAGACTCACCGAGTCCAAGGCAATCTTCAACCAACTCGTTGAGTTGTTCTTCCAACTCGCTGAGTTCATACTTAACTTCATCCGACTCGACGAGCTGTTCATTTCACTCGTCGAGTTCCTCCTCATCTTCAAGCTACTCGCCGAGTCCACTCGAAGGACTCGCCGAGTCTATTCAGATCTTCATACATGCAGAGGACTTTTGAGTCATGCATGGACTCCATACCGCAGATCTACCCTTCCCAAGCCTATTCCCCACGTAAAGTTGCAAACTTTACGTGTAGAGAAGGAGATCTAGGCACCAAACACCATAAACTTAGGGTTTGAGACAAAGGGGCTCAACAATCAACCCATAAACTGATGCTTTATGATTCTCTAGGCCAAGATACACATAGATCTGAAGTAGCAACTTCAGATCTGGGCTTCTAACTCGAAATGGCTCAAGAACTTGCCCTAAAAGCCCCAAATACTATGATGAAGGTTGATCTAAATGCAAAAGAGGTAAGGTCACGACTCATTACCTTCAAATGCTCTGGAAGACCTCACAAACTCTGTATCTACTGCCAATTCTTGAATCCCCAATGTGTGCCTTCTTCCTTCTTCCTTCAAATCACCCAAAATGGCAAGAAAACTTGAATGAGCAACAATGGAGGCTTAAGGTTTCTGGTTCTGGACTATAGGGCTGCAACTGAGCCCTAGGAAATAGAATAAGATGCTTAAATAGGGTACCAAGTCCCGAAATTAGGGTTTCCAAACCTAGACCTGACTCGCCGAGTCCACTTGCCGACTCGCCGAGTCGGTCAATTGCTTTACACCCGGATCCCGCTCCGACTCGCCGAGTTTCTCCCTGGACTCGACGAGTCAACCCTCTTCAACTTAGGGTTTTTCCTTTCCTTTCTTGACCTTTCTGATTTCGGGTGTTACATCATCGCTGCCTTGACCTGCTTACTCGACATGTCATCATTTCCATGTCATTTTTTATGAAGATCATTTCCTATTATCATATTTTCATCAACCCCTTCCACCAAGGACTATGACTATCTTCTCTTCGATGATGACACCGTTCCTATCCTGGCTACTTTTCCTACCGCCGCCCCCTCGCCTCCCACTTCTGAACCCAAGAGCACCTCTCCTGCTTCACCTCTGCCCTCGGTTAAGCAGCCTCACCCCTCGGCTCCGTCTCCTTCACACCCTTCAAACACCCACCCTATGGTTACTCATGCTCGTACTGGTTCTATGAAGCCTCATTAACTTATGAACCTTTCTGTGGTTTCTAATATATCTCCTATTCCTCGTTCCACTCTTTAATCCTTGTGTGATCCAAATATGAAGTCCGCAATGGACTTTGAAATGGATGCTTTACACTCTAACCACACATGGGATCTCGTTCCTCGCCCCTCTAGAGCCGACATTATCGGATATTGATGACTATATCACCACAAATTTGACAGTAATGGAAAACTTGACCACTACAAAGGTCGCACTATTGCTCAAGGTTTCTCTCAACAACTGGGTCTTGACTTTGATGACACGTCAACCCTGTCATTAAACCTACTACTATTCGTACCGTTCTTAGCATTTATGTCTCTCAAAACTGGCCTATACATCAAATTTATGCTAAAAATGCCTTTCTTCATGGCGATCTCACCAAAGAGGTCTATATGAAGCAGCCTCCAGGCTACGTCCATCTTGATCTTCCTTACCATGTGTGTCATTTACAAAAGGCTCTCTACAGCCTGAAACAAGCCCCTCGAGCGTGGTATTAAAGTTTCGATGTATACATTTCTTCCACCGATTTCTTTAGTAGTCGCTCTGACAGTTCTCTCTTTGTCTATCGTCGCGGCCTCAGTACATACTATCTTTTCCTTTATGTTGATGACATTATCCTCACTGCCTCTGCTCCTATCATCATCACGCAAGTTATCTCTTGCATCTTTTCTGAATTTTCCATGACCGATCGTGGAACTCTTTCCTTATTTCTTGGCATTTCTGCTACTCAGACCGCCTTTGGTCTCAACCTCTCTTAGATCTCCTTTGCCAAGGAGATTCTTACTTGTGTCGATATGACAACCTGCAATTCATGCAACACCCCTATGAACACCAAGCCTAAATTTTTAGGCTTTGGTACTCATATAGACGATCCTACTCTTTATCGAAGCCTGGCTAGGGCCCTTCAATATCAGACCTTCATGCGACCGAATATCGCTTATGCTATTCAACATATCTGCCTCTTCATGCATGATCCACACGAACCACAATTCCTTGCCCTCAAGAGGATCCAACATTATTTGCAAGGCACACTCTCACATGGTCTCTACTTTTGTCCATCTTATGTTGATCGTTTGGTTTCGTATTTTGATGTTGATTGGGTCGGGTGTCCTTCGACACACCAGTCAACTTCTGGGTTCTGTGTCTATATCGGGGACAATGTCATTTCTTGGTCCTCGAAGCGTTAACACGTTTTGTCTAGGTCTACCGCCGAAGCCGAGTATAGGGGTAGCTAATGTCGTTGCTGAAGCCACCTGGATTCAAATTATATTACTCGAGTTGTCTTGCCCTCTAAAACGCACAATGATAGTGCTTTGTGACAATGTGAGTGTCATGTATTTGGCCTCAAACCCGGTTTAGCACCAAGGAACAAAACATGTGGAAATTGACTTACATTTTGTTAAGGAACGTGTTGCCATTGACATATTTACGTTTTAAATGTTCCATCCGTGCACCAGTTTGCTGATATATTTACTAAAAGCCTACCTACACAACTATTTCTTAATTTTAGAAACAATTTAAACATTTGTGAGCTCCTGCTCAAACTGAGGGGGAGTGTTAGATTATATACGTTTTATCATTGTTTGTAGTGTAGGGTGCCTCGTTAGGACGGGACTGTGTTTTTGTCTCGTTGAAGATAACCAATTCAGACTCCGACCCATACCCAATAACCTAACATACTTGATACTTAATCACTTCAAATCTGATATTTAAACAATGCTCTTTTGTTATTTTCATTGCATATCTTGTTTTTGTTGAATGCCCTCTCAAAACATAAACATCTTTTTACAAAGCCCATATAAAAAAATATACTAAAGTTTTAGGCTAGCTTTTGTTTTTTGTTCATGTAATTAACGTTTCTGTTAATAGTTTTCGGTTGCAAACGTAAACTTACCAAACTATATTATTCAGATTGCTGTGTTAGTTGATCGATCATATTAAAAAAATAAAAATACACTAACTAAAAATTGAGATTTGACGATAAGACTGGATGATTCAGATTATTGTAGTATTTTTCAGTATTTGCTAAGAAGGGGCTGGAGTTTTCGTCATTTTTCAGTAGACAATCTGGCAAAAAAGCTGAGAGACGGTGTAGTAATTAAGACTAAAGAATTGGAATGTGTGAAGTCATCAGAGCCGTTGAAACAGTGACGTTGACTTTGTAGACGAGCACTGGCCTATTTTTCCATATGGGGGACCCACAATCCAACAACCATCCACATTTTTGTTTTTTAATTCATCCTAAACTAAAGATAGTACTATTGTGTGTAACGTATTATTCAGTAAACCAATAATCATAAAATGTATGTAAAATTAAGTTTATAGTTGATTTTAATTAAAGTTCATAATTTTAAAATGCGTATTTAAACATAAAAAAAAATCTAATTACATATCTGATCGGATTGTATAAAATATGAATCAACTTATTGATAAATATATTATCATTTAGTAAGCTAAATGTGTTTGTACTAAAATTATAGATTTATATTTTAGAAATTTAAAAATTGATTTTAAAATATATCTACTTAAATTAAATTATATTTAACGCATAGTTTGGCATCGAATAAGTTAGTTGTATAAAGTTATAAAAATTGAAGTGATTTATATTTGGTTTACAAGCCTGTTTATATTTTTTAGGTTGTGTTTGATTGACATCTAATAAGTTAAATTTTTAGTTAATATAATTGCAGAAAATTGAAGTGATTTATATTTGGTTACTTTATGAATTTAATCTTATATTAATTAAGGTTTTTCATTTGAGACATGACTGTTAATTTAATTTAAAAAACAAATATATATATATATATATATATATATATATATATATATATATATATATATATATATATATATATAGAGAGAGAGAGAGAGAGAGAGAGAGAGCTTATAAAATATAAAATATATGGTTGTTATGTACTTTAAACTATAAAAAACTACATATTTTTAACAAAATGCAAACATTTTTATCATTTTTTTTGCATCATCTATTAGAGTTTATGATAGACTTTGTATACATTTTTTATGGAGTTTTAAAACTTTAATTTTGCACCACAAATCGCATATAAAATTATTTTACCAACTACCTGTAAGTCTTTATATTGAAATTTAATACAAAAACTATAATGAAAGATCGGAAGTATTCATTAAAAAACCGAATAAACATTTTCTAATAACCCATTAAAAAGAACCATGCAAATATACATAGAGTATGTGTTGGAGGATAGTAGAGATCTAATAAAAACAATGTATTTGAAATACATAGATGCTCGAGATAAATCATGAAATTAGAAATAATATGAGTTCAAAATTATTAGAAAAACTAATAATAAAAGAAAATCGTGCTTTCTAATCTAAATGAACTCAAATTTAAGACAAAATTGCAAAAATGGTCCCTATGGTTGACAAATTTATGTGTTTTTGGTCTAAAACGAAATGTTGACGCACCACTGGTCCAAAATTGGATCTTTCTATTGTTTTTGGACCCTATACACTTAAAATGACAGTTATGCCCTTATAATTTATATTTTTTATTTTCTTTAATTGTTGAAATAATAAACTAATTTAATATATATATATATATATATATATATATATATATATATAACTTAAAACTAAAAAATAAAAACAAATAACCCATTCCACACTCTTATCTTAAAGAAGCCCTTCATCATCGGCTCCACCCTCATCACCGATATCTGAAACCACCATTATCAACAACTATTGTCGCCGGAGTTCACCTAGATCGCAATCACCACCACCTTTTCCAAAGACCTGGTTGCTAGACTCCCCACCCCACTACCATGGCCAGTCGCCAGCATCGATACCGCCGGAAACCTTCACACCCCACTGATCTATTCATGCATTGGGGAAGGAGTGATGAACTGGGCCAACAGAGACAGCAGGGGAATTTAAACCCCAAATCGAATCACCCACCAAACATGGAGCCTTCGGTGATGGGAGATCGATTCTAGAAGATGATAAAAAAAATTAGGTCAATACCTATTCTTTACCCACCACCAGCCGACTGCCACAACCATACAACCTCCACCAAGCTTCAATAGACCGCCATCACCGCCAATATTGGTTTCACCTTGTCCATTTTAGTCCACATCTGCTTCCTTTTGTCTGCCACCACCATCAAATCGAAGACCATCATAGCTTCCCCAACTCCATCTCCAATGACAAGCAATCGATTCAAGTCTTACTCTCAGTTGTTCTCTACTCCACTACGTACCTTACCACTGCAAGCTCATTCCTCTAAAATCTATTGAACCCCCTCACTTTATCTCTTATCATTCTCTACACCACTACCGACTTTTAATTTTGGTTCCTGAAACAAGATTGGAAACGATTTTCGGATTCGATTTTAGAGGAGAATTTGAAACGAGGAATTCAGTTTTTGGATTTGATTTGGGGATTTAAGTGCGTTTGGGGCAGCACCATCTTGAAGGCATATGAGATGGAGGTCTTAGAGATGTAGGAACCGGAAAATGTCCTCCATCATAAAAGGGTGGTCCGATGAAGTCATGCCGATGAAGCTAGTGTTCCAGAAGGTATGGTGGTGGTGTTGTGGGTTTGATTTTATTTTGGTGGAGGTTCCAGTTGGAGGATGACATACAGAAAAAAGAAGAGAAAGAGAGAGAGAGAGAGTATGTGTGTGTGTGGTGGGTTTATGTTGTTTTTGTTTTTCATTTTATTATAAGAATAGGAAAATAAATAAAAGAAATTAAAATATAATTATTTAAGGGGCATATTAGTCATTTTAGGTGGGACGTGGACCAAAAACACAAGAAAATACAACCATATGGACCAAAACCACACAACGTATTTAAAATTGGATCAGTGGTACACCAACATTTCGTTTTGGACTAAAAACACATAAATTTGTCAACCACAGGGACCATTTTTGCAATTTTGTCCAAATTTAATGGTTCAATACATAATATTACATACATAACAACTATATATTTATTTTTCTTTTATTTATATATATAAACAAAATAAATAAATAAATAAAAACAATTATTATTCGATTTGATTGAACTATTAAAATTTTCCTTTGTAAATCAAAACAAATTTGAAATCCAAAATGATAATTAAATTTTAGTTATAATCCAAATATCCAATCTAATCAATCCAATGAGATCCAAATTGTTAATTTTGATAGTTAAAATTTTATCACATATGGTTTGGACAACATTGTTTTCTTAATTCTTATTCTTCACCCTAACCTTTTTGTATAGTCAGGACTAGGGATTGAATTTAAAACCGAAAAATCGGACTGAAACCGGAATCGGAATCGGAACAATTATTCACATATAGAATCGGTTCTGGCTCTGGGTTTAAAGAATGGTTTTATCCGGTTCCGGGTAATCTGGGGTTGAGCACATTGGGTCCGGGTAAACCAGGTTTAAGAACCGGAACCGGTGTTAGTAACCAGAATCACTTTTAGGGGCTGAAATTGATATTTGTGAAAATTTTAAATTATGAATATCTCATTCATTTAAAGTCGGATTGACATACAATTTTTTCCAACATGTAGTTCGAAGTTTATACATGATTTTAGACTATAATTTTGTCAATTTTGAGTTTATATTCAATGATTTACATTCCTTCAAAGTCAAGATATCAAAGCTGTAAGTTTTTAGATTTTCAACATTTTTGTATTTTGTGAAAATTTTAAAACATGCATATCTAATTCGTTTGAAGTCGGTTGAAATACGATTTTTCCCAACTTGTAGTTTAGAGTTTATACATGAGTTTCGAATATAATTTTGTCATTTTTGGTTTAATATTCAATGGATTACAGTTCCTCAAAGTTGAGATATCAAAACTGAAAATTTTCTACTTTTCAGCTATTTGTTTTTATACTTTGTATTATATGAAAATGTTAAAACATACGTATCTCATTCGTCTAAAGTTGGATTAACATACGATTTTTTTTCCAGAGTATAATTTAGAGTTTTTATATGATTTTATATTATAATATTGTCAATTTTGGATTCATATTCAATGACTTAGAGTCCCACGAAATCGAGATATCAATATGAAAATTTTCAAAGTTCAACCCATATAAAAAAAATCCGTTTTTTTTCCCCGGGTTTTTTCGGTTCTAAACCCACTTTGTCCGGTTCCATCCTACCCACTTTGATGTTTCCGAGTTATCCGATTGTAGATTACTTATGTCTTTACACGGTACCGTATCCGGAACCTAACTATATATATCGGTTAGGTTTCCGATTCCGATTCTACTCTAGTTCCATTACTTTCCATCACATTTGCATCCATTACTTCCGCTTACACGCTTGTCACCAATCGATGTAAACCGACCGATCCTTGACAACAGCAAGACCTTTTAGGTAACGTCCCCCTTCTGTTTTGGCTTTCCATACTTATATGCCTTTTTTCCCTGAAAGGTTTTCTATGGTTTCAAAATGTTCCTCTGATTTATATAGAATAAGATTCTCTTATTTTCTTTCTCTTTGGTTTGTTACCGTGCATACAACATTTCTTTAGCCGTTGTTTTCAAATAAGGATAACATGCACGCCAGGTGTTTGTTAATATGCCTCATATTTGTTAACCGGTTGTTTCTTACTGTGGTGCACACCAACTGTTTGCTCTTTTGTTTCCTTGTCTTGTAACCAAATGTGAAATTTAAATGCTATTCATGAACAGGTGAATATTAGCAATTACTTATTCCTTTGCTAGGGTGCACACCAACTGTTTGTTGTTTTGTCTCATGTCTATATTTGATTGTTTTTGTAGTTTGATTAAGTTATTCTAGCATTAGATAAAAAGAGGTCCACCTATATAACAAACCCCCCTGCCATGTCATGTTCATTTACACCAATACCAAAAGCTAAATAAAATAATAAAACAAACGTTTCAAGCTTAATAGGTTGGAACAACAGAAGTTGGCTGGTTTTACAAATATACTAAATAATAGGAAGATTATTGTTCAATCATAAAGCCAATCATGTATTACTGTTGCAGTTTCCAATTCCTTTATTTACCTAAAGCAAAAAACACACAACTTTTATTAATTTTGTTATTAAGTCAGTGTACTTTGAAATGAACCCATTTTTAGCAAACAACGTTTATTTATTTATTATTATAATATTATAACTCTTATTGTTTATTTACATATACGGAATTACGGATGTTAGAGGTTCACACAAATAAATATCTTGTTCTGTTAAGATGTAGTTAGATCTCTGTTTGCAACATTTACTGATTCCATTTACTTTGTGTATTTACAGAGAACAACATTAATCAAAAGGAAGAATCATGGATGGTATGTTGGTTCATTTTGTTTTTATTACATTACATATAAATATATGGAATGATTGGAAATTTGGAATGAATGTTCATTGTTCAGTCGATTCTCAACCAACAATGGAGGAAACGGTTCTTGTTGGAGATGATCTGATGTTAGGACCACCATCACCAATCATTCCACCTGAAATTGCTTCACATGTTCTTGAAGGTGTTAATTTGTGTGATGGGATTTTGAGAAACCTTTTTTTGTGTAAGTTATTTATCTTCATTTCCCAATCAATTAAATTTTCCCATTTTTCATCACAACTTATTGTTTGTGGTTTATTCTCATTTATATACTTTAGGCCTCCAAGTTAATGATATAGAGCCATTTTGTCAAGAAGAGATCGCTTTGTATCGAGAATGTGCAGAGAAAAGGGTATACTTTTCCTTTTTTATTTTACATTTGCGATGATTTTGAATTGCTAAGATAAATATTAAATATGTTAGGATAAGGAACTAAGAAAACGTCTTCAAGGTAGCGAGTATAGATTAGGGTTATCAATGCCTTTAGATCAAGCAAAAGAAAGAGCTTCTCAACTAGAGTCCGAAACCACAACTTTAGAGAGGTATGTTATTATTTATTGTTAATGATTTAAATATTTTATTTTTAATTTTTTTTTTTTATAACTTGCATTTGTAGGCGATTGATTCTTGCAAGTGGGATGGAAGGAGCAGAAGGGTTTCGCCAAAGATGGAGTTTACATGGTCGGCTTACAGATACCAAGTAAAATATTCAGTACCAATTTTATTAATTGTTGTACACTATACTTATTTATTTGATATATTTAATAATTAACGACCCACATATTATATATTTTCTGCAAATGGAAAATCAATCGGTCCATGACCATTAAAGACTTGAAAATCTGTAACATTAACATTCGTGGTCCAACCAAGTACCACTTATCGTACATTCTTGATGATATTATTTATTTTAAAAAATTTTGTGATTTCATTGCACATGTTATGCAGGAAAAGAATGGAGGCATTAAAGGAAGGACTTGAAAATAGGAAAAAAGATGATGAACCGGTTGCAGTGAGTGTTAAAGGTTCAGCAGGAAAAAGATGGTTGTTTTGGTGAAAGTAGGAAAGACTATTATTTGATTACCTAACCCAAAATAATTATTTAAAAAAACAAAACATGTTTATTTTTATTCAAATATTAAATGTTGTATGGGTAAAATGTTGGTTGAATGATTAAATAAACATTTTTTTGGAGCAGTTGTTTAGAAATAAAGCTAATTAAAAGTTTAACAATTAAAAAATCGTCATAAACTGAAATTACAAATGAATAAAAAAAAAAGTTACTACATATTTTGTAGCAAAATCTGATTGTTTTGTGGGAAGAAGACAAGGGATGAACGACGAAAAAGGTACATGGGTCGGATTTTATCAGATCAGGATTTTAAAGTTATGGTTTATTTGGAAATGGAAAACCGATTTTTTACCAAAACCCGGATTGGGCCCGGAAATGTTTTATCTGGTATAACCGGGTTTGGATCATATACAAACAATTTTTTTCCAAACCAATGGGATAATCTTTTTTTTTTTTTTTTTTGCTGCAAATTAGATTCAACTCCAACCAATATATACTTTTAAAAATACAAAATAAAAACATGTGTATAGGCAGTTAGGTACAATACATTAAACTAGAAAATGAAATACGCTTCTTATATTGCGATTGAAGGTTCGTTCTCATGATCACATACTTATGAAATGCTAATCGTATTAACGCCATTGTCATACACAAGCAATGTGCCGCCTTTGCGAGTATTTGTTTGCATCATATCGAAAGGTCCCTTACTCACTTTGCAATCTGTCGGCACATGATTTCTCAATTTTGTGTTTCAGTTAGGGTTATAAAACGTACCGTATCTTCTAATTTGGTCCCAATACACTTCACATGGGTTTGGTAATCGTCTTAAATTTTGTCTAAAAAAACTGTACAAACCAATCCGTTCTGGTTCAGACCGGAACTGTACAGACCAATCCGTTCTGGTTCAGTACCGGATCGGAACTGTACAAAACGATCCGTTCTGGTTTAGTACCACACCGGACCACGCTCGTCCCTACTTGAAAATGAATATAATAAGAAAACCATGTAGGTTGAATGTTAATATCTTTTGCCCTTAGAGAAACAGGGTAAAATCCAACAATCATCCAAAGTAGTCCTTTGTGATGCACCACTAAGGTACATAGTGCATGTGACATCAATTATGATTGTTTAGTCAAAGCTTCATATTATGTTTGTTTTTTTCCGAGTACCTTTTTCTAATGTTGCAGCTTTTTAAGTATAAAAACTTATATGTGCATTGAGCTTACAGAGTCACAGAAGTAGAGAAAACCCTAAGATAATATCGAATTAAATCGATATAAAGAGATTTATAGGGAATACTCTAGTAATTATTAAAAGCTAAACTTTAAATTCAAAGGAATAGCATCCAAACAAAATGATATTAGAATTATTCATTATGTTTTATGACAATGTTAAAAGAATATATTTTATAGTAACGAATCACCACTGTTGCGTCATATTATGAAAGGTAGATATTCGTTTCAGATCAAGATTATTTTTATGAGACATGGAGACTTGTTTTTGCCACACATTCTGATAATAAGAAAGTAAAAATATAAAAAAAGATAGAAAAAATAGCTTGTATTAATTTTCGTCATTTCTAACATAAAAAATATATTTTAAAATTTATACATTTGTAATATTCTATAGACAAAAGTGCAAGTAAATCTTTTGCAAACATTATTTAATATAGACAAATTGTAGAAACAGACCCTCTAATTTGTACTTTTCTTTACACAAGATCCAAAATAGTTTTGATTTGTATAAATGGCTCTTATTTGAGAGTTTTGGTTTTGGTCATCATAGGTTTTACTCTATAAAATGTAGATTATATATTTTCAGTTAACTTTTAGGCTATGTTTGGCGTATGAGCTAAAAAGCTAGCTGTTAGCTGAAAAACTAACTGATAGCTGAAAAACTAGCTTTTAAATAAAAAACTAGCTGATAGTTGAAAAACTAATTGTTAAAAAATATCGTTTGGTAAAACTCGCTGAAAAATATAAAATTACATAAAATGACATGTAAAAGTATGCGTTTCTATAATTAATTCAGAGATATATTTGTAAAATTTAAAAAAAGCTTCTAAAAAGCTAATCTAAGTAGCTTTTCAAAAAGCTAACTTATAAGTCACTTTTTTACTTACCAAACACGACAACATAAAAAGGCTCGAAAAATAAGCTTGCTTATCAGCTAGTTGTGGCGCGACAAACATATGCTTAATAATATATATTTATATTATTTAATAGGGGCCCACTTATACCATGTACATTCCAAGAACAACACGACAACCCACTCGTTTCCCACCTTAGAGTCCGACCAGCCCCTATAGTCTCCTCCGATGACACCAGCCTTTTTTCGGTAGGACAAAAACCAAAGCTAAAATACTAAATTAAAACAAAAACCAAAATCTATACACCCTAAAATAACTGATCAATTCAAATTAAGGTTTACAACCTTTTCCATTCTTTCAAGTTCTTGAATTCAGATTCATGTTAGAGTTCCTGAATTTTGCAAAGATGCAAAGAGTTCGCGTTTCATCTCATCACGTCCCCGTACAAAAATTAGGCGATTCCCAAATGACATGATTTCCTAAATTCAAATTAGCATCAATTCAATATTGCCTACTTGATCATTTGATGGAATCAAAATTGAATTTTAAAGGTGATCCTTAATTTTGGTCTCCTCGATGATATTGCTTTAACCTCTCTTTTTTTTTGGCTACCAGCCACCACCCATCCAGCTACAATAGTAGTGTGTAGGTTGTGATATTAATTATTCAGTAGCAAAAGAAGCATTCTTTTATACAAAGTGTTTGTGTGAATTATCTCAAGACATGAATGTAGTCAAAGTTGTAATAACAACCGGTCCTAGAGTCACCACTATCAAAATCAGAGACATTGTGGCTTATGCCGACTTCCCTGTATCTACTTTCACCGAAGAACTAATACTTTCATCGGATAAAGTTGTACCGATTCCACCTTCAATCGAACCAAGGTGCACGGTTCTTGTCCACTCTCCCTTTACTTCTGGTGGATGATGAAGAACCCACCCACCTCTGTCAACAATAAATGGTGAAATATCATGAAGTTTGAGTGACCTTAGAAGAGAGGTTAAGGTAAATATGTCTTTCATGGTGGTGGTCGATATGAGGAGGGAGGGTAATATTGAGACGATGGTGGAGGAGGTGATGATAATGGTTGGTGCAATGGCGATGACGACGAAAATGTAGGGGCGGACCTAGGGGTGGTCTACGGTGACACCGACAACCCCTAACTTTTCCGACTATAGTGGAAAATTTTTCGAAATTTTTCGAAAAATTTATTTTTTCAACTCCCGTGCAACCCTACTGTAAAATCTTGCGTTCGCTCCTGAATGACGATGCTTCTCTACCGGGAGTTATTTAGGTTTAGGAAAAAATGACTTATTAAGGAAGAACCATTTTAATTCATCATAAACATTACAATTTACACATGATCTTCTTTTTTGCTATTTATTCCAACTCCAAAAATCAATATGCTTACTTTCAAAGCCAGTCACGTTTTTATTTTCCAAATGATTAGTAATGTGCAATACTGTCATCTAATAGCATAAATATCGTTGGCCTAAAAAAGACAACGAGTAAATGATAGTGAGCGTGGGCATTTAATATATTTTCCTCACACGTATTCATAAATTAGGTAGAAGAATATGGTTGATTTACGTAATGTTTTAAAGTCGCTTCTTGTATGGATGATTTCCGTAATGTTTTAAAATATCTCCTATCAAATTGTTTATGCCTTTTCTTAGGAGAAACAAATGCATATTAAAACTACAGCCCAATCAAGACCGTTTATTTATGGGAAATTGAGTAATCTAATGTTTTTCTCTTTATTTAAAAAAATAATCATTATAAATTTGTTTTCGAAAAATAACCATCGTTTTGGAATGGACAATTCCAAAGGCTACTTCGAATTGTGTTCCTGGCTCGGCCCATCAACTACATTCCGGAATACGTATTCCGACTAATTCGACTTGTTCCAGATCTCGATTTAGAAAACCGAATTACGGATTTTATTTTGACACATTCCAGAAAAGTATGTACAAACCCATTCCGACACATTCTGGCCACTACTACATATTTGATAGTTAAACACCAAAGAAGATACGGTACATGATCTTGATGATCTAGTCGTTTTACAGGTAAGTAATTTATTCTTACACTTTTAGTAGTTTGAAACATCACTTATACTAACTTGCAAACCCACAATTAACACATATATTCTTATGACACTTAATGACATACCGTCACGTGAGATTATGTTCCGAAAGACCTATTTTAGAGGTGGTTAAATATTCATGCAGGGGGTAGAAGGGGATCCTTTACTTTTACATTATGTGTTTACCACTAAGTTATGACGAACCCTCGAAGCGAAGTAGAGTAAATGATTTTTGATATTAGGGGGTACGAGCCGTCTTTCGGGAAGAAAGAGTTCTATCTCCTCAACGACTTCTACTTTGGTGAGTATTTTTCTGTTTTCGTTTTCGGCGCCGACTTTCGATCCCATGCATTTCATGTGGTTAAGAAGAATGTCTCTGTGAAATTAGAACATGTGGTTGATGTGTTTGACAATTCGCTTAATGACTTATCGGACGAGGATGCAGTCTCTCTCTCTCTCTCTCTCTCTCTATATATATATATATATATATATATATATATATATATATATATATATATTAGAAACGTAATTAATGAAAAACTATTGGTAATTTGTTTGAAACGTAATTAAAGTTTGACAGGTATAAAAAAAATGCTCCACATAAAAATTCACTTTTAAGTTGCAACAAATATGATAAAACCAAGTATCTATATCTTGAAAATTTTTAAAAGACTTAGAAAGAGCAAATTTTGACAATTTTAGTTTAAATATAAAACTTGGATTCTCTCGTATAATAATAAAACATTGGTAAAATAAAAATGAATTTTAAATCACATGGTCTATAATACACTATAAATATTTTTTAATTTCGAAAAATACCAACTTTTGGCATAAGTAAATAAGTAGAATGGGCAACAAAATCGAAAAATGAAAAATGTTGAGAGTGGGATTTGAACCCACGCCCTTTCGGACCAGAACCTTAATCTGGCGCCTTAGACCAACTCGGCCATCTCAACTTACGATTCGAAAGACAAAACATTTTATTTTTCTAGTATTAAATTCAAACATCAGCCCTATTATTAAAAACTATGTTCTCATTTGCTTCAACAAAAAAGTTGAGATGGCCGAGTTGGTCTAAGGCGCCAGATTAAGGTTCTGGTCCGAAAGGGCGTGGGTTCAAATCCCACTCTCAACATCATCACATTTTTAATATTTATAACAAAACCAAACTATATTCTATCTTTCTTCAACTATTCAGTTGTATTGGTTCGAAAAAAAAAACAACTTAAAGGTTAAAAAAGTAAAAACACATCCTTTACTCTCCAAGTAACTTCCTAAACAAAGATCACAGTGGTGAAGCTACACTATTATACACACGTGACTAACAAGCTTGATTGAATCTATGTGTGTAATTTTAGTTCTTTCTCGCTTGAATATGGATCATCATCACCCAGCAGCAGCAATGGGTACCCATACCCATACCCAATGTCATCAAATCCCTCCCTGTAACTGTAATTATTTTCCTTTTCATCCTCAGAATGAATAAACCGTATCAACTCTTTCTTATGGTTGTTTATGCTGCAATCTTCTACTCGCATAACATGTTTTGGAGTGTATGGTAATTGTATGAGTGATGATGATGACACAAAATGGTCTTCTTTTAGGTGTCTCTCAACATGCATCATGTAAAGTTGGTTTTCATCATCATCATAATCATTTTGTGAGCTTGAAAACGTGTTCATCTCTCTCTGAAATTCATCTCTCTCACTCTTCTCCTCCCAACCTAACAACAAAGGCACTGGCTTTTCCAAGAATGTAGGGTCATTATCAAAATGGAAATCCTCAACATCTTTTGGAATTCTGAAACTCTGATTATACCAAATACTAGATTTTGAGCCTGTAGGATTCCATTCCAATGATCTGGGAATCCCATCCAAGTATGATGATATATGCCCAGACTTTATCCATTTTCTTTTGTAAGCTTCTGAATAACACCGATCATAATGAATGCTAGATTTTGAAGAGTCTGAATGATTAGGATTCCATTCCAGAGCATCATATTGAAAACCAGATTTTGGAGCAAAAGAAAATTCCAAACCATTATCATGATTCCATTCCAGGTGTCGTCTCTCTGATGATGATGATGATGATCTTGGAAAATCATCATCTAAGTATGATATATGGTGAGACAGATCTTGACACTGACAAAATACACCAGCTTTTTAGCTAATAGAAAAATAGATTTTTTTCGTCTATTATTAAGAATAAGATAAAAGATCTTACATTCTTCTCATGGTCTTCTGGGAGTATCCTACTGATGAGAGCTGAAACTAAATCAATCCTGAGAGAAATAGCTACTAATCAGATATAAAGGTCATGGATGATGATGAAGAAGAATAAGATTGTTGTTGATGAATTGAATCTAATTCTAATCTAACCCCTTTGAAGAGAGTTCATTGACATCATCATATTCATTTAATGATATATCTGCAACCCTGCAACGTAACTTCTCCCTCTTCACAGAAAACACTCCTTTATTCCCTGCATGTTATGATCATATAATATGAACAAATCATCAAGAAGATATTTGGAAGTGTAAATTAGGATAAAGAAATGCTCAGTATACTTCTAGAAAAAAAAAAGAGATCAGCCTATAACTTGGTTGAATTAATTAATTCTAGCAGATGAATGAAGAAATCAAATAAGACATATCAATTTTGTTTATTTGTTACTCTTTCTGTCATATAAATAAATAAAATTTCCTTGATCTCATTGGTTAATAAGTGTTTACCCGAGATTTTTAATGGAGGAGATAGCTGGTTATACTCCCGAGGTGTAACAACCTTTAGAACATTTACACCACCGGCTTCAAGTACATTATTAACATCTGCATCAGATTATAACTTAATTTCAATGATTAAAACTAATGCTTAATCATTTGATGAGGCATGTATTGTCACATTTTCTCACCCGAGTTCTTTGATCCACAAAATGGGGGTGAAAGAAAGGAATAGTGGGCATCATCTAGTTCTTTCTCAACAGGCAATGAAGATCTGGCATATTTAACACTCTCTTTTTGCACATTAGGGATCTCTGCAAAACATAACTTCTTATAAGATGGAAAGTTGTGACATAATCACCTAAGGAAAACTTTGACATAGCAGCAAAAATATCAGTGAAGAACACCATGTCTTATTTGTCCCTGATACCAGAAAGGTAAAAGTAAGAACCTTCTATTGTGGAATGATCACTCTGTTGCACATTGTTTACTTGATTATCATGAGATTTCGGATGTATATGTATGTTGCTAGAAGTAGTCTGCTTAATTTTCTTGAAGAATGCATACTCAGAAGTTTTTGCTGCAAAATCTCCACAACAACCTAAAGACAGAAAGTCATTACCATTAGGTACTCATACCCTCCCTCTGTGAGAAATGTGGAAGGATAGAATAAGCCAAGTGTCAATGAAAAGTTAGTTCCAATTTCCAGACATAATCCTAGTTCATCATTGAGTGACTATGGCACAACTATCCCTCCACATCTTTGATTAGATAGACATTCAACTAAGCAGATACCATGAATTTGTAATGATTAATACAGATTCTTAGTTAATTCTGCCACTATTCCAAGAGCTATGATTCATTTTCCATTGGAAAGAATACAAAAATAAATACTTATACATATAACTTAAAATGGTTCCCTAAATCCAGAAAAAACACTACATTTAGATATTTATACTAACTACTTATAGCATAAGAAGTAGAAATGTAACTAAATTCTAGAATGGAAAGCTAACCAAAATTTTCAATTGAAATGGTTAAATTTTGTAGAAGATTCTAACTTACGTCTGGGATCCTCCGCAACTTCACATTGATTGGAAGAAGACCTTCGTCTTATATTAGGGAGATCATGAGCTTCAGTGTCATCAACTTTCATTCTTTTTACCTTCTTTATCCCTATCACCAAACACCATACTCATCTATCAATACTTAAAAACGCGAAACGAAGGTGTTAATCAGCTCTTCCATACCTTACAGCATAAACATGTCACAAAATCGGAAAACACGATTCTTGTTGCTAATCTTTTCCAACGCAATACATATTTAAACGATGTATTCCATGTAACAAGATCATATAAAGGAAGCAGAAAATATCTCGAACTGATTTCGAATTTTACCAAATTACCTTTAGTTCCATGAGGATTTGCATGGCTAAATTGATGGTTAAAGCGACGATCTCCAATGATATCTCTGATTGAATAACTCCTGATGCTGTGTCGTGAAGTCTTACTAGGGTTAGGTTTGAATTTCTTGGTGTTCTGACGCATCGTTGCTTTGAGATTTAGGATGCAAAAACCCTGATTTCAATGTTTGAACCGCAAAAGGCCAATTAGGCGCCAAATTGGGAACGGTTATTCGTGATGGCAACTTTAATAGTTGAACTTTTATTTGAGTACTAATTATGCCCTTTCACTTGAGTTTTTGACCAAATGAGTATTTCTGAAACAAATATTTATCATATATTTGTAGTTTCAAAAATATTTACCAAATATGTATAGTTGCAAAGTTTTATATTTTTCAAAAACTTTTAGTTTTTTAACTATTTTTACATATTCTTTAAATATATATTTTTTTAACTTTTTGTTAAAAATGTTTATCAATTTTCTTTAGAAATCTGATTATAACAAACAATTTTTTAAATCTCAACCAACAATATTTATTTGCAAAAATCAGCAAACAATTTGGTGAGATTTTGATGTTATGGGTCGATTTTTGTAAAACATGAAATTCAATTTTTTGCTTGCCGTTTGACTTGACACTCCATTGCTCGGGAGATTTTCCTTTCACAAACCGTGAATTATAATTAACACTCGAGTAACTCATTACTACTATCAAAGTTTGACAATTTTATTTTAAAACTAACACATTTGCAATTTCTTTAATGCATTTGAAACCTAAAACACTAACAGTTGCCTACATTTTTTATTCAACAATTACAAACATATTTTTTTGATAGACCACAAAGGCACAAATACATTTCATTAAAGCAATTGAACTTCAAAGTTTAGAAGTTAAAAACACTAAGAGTGGCCAACAAAGTGAAATTTAAATTGTTTAATTATTTTGAAACATCCCTCCAAATGAAAATGAAATTGTTTTTGTTTTCAATCCCCTGTTGAAAGGCTAGAGTCAGCCAAAGTCAAAATATAGTATATATCATTAGCATCGATTTCAGTTAATCGGTTGATAAACATTATTAGCCTAAAGTTACAAAATGTCAAAAATAAACATATTAAAAAACAGTAAAAAATAGTTAAAAAAACTAAAAGTTAAAAAAAAAAATTTCAAAACTATACCTATTTGGTAAATATTTTTGAAACTTTACCTGTTTGGTAAATATTTTTTCAAAAACACCATCTTGGTTAAAAACTCTCTTTCACTTGTTATATTGGGCAAATTAAGTATTTAAAAAGAGGCAAAATTACTTTGCACTACTTTTTTTTTTCAAATTTCGAAAAAACTCTCATTGTCTTTCAAAATTTTAATAATAACTAGATGCGTTCTCCCCGCGTTGCGGGGGTTGGAAGGTGTTGTTTTTGTGTACATTATAGTAGATTGTCTTAATTGGTAGCCACAGTTAAGTATGTTGCTGTTTTCTGCAATTCGCCCTTTTATAATTTTGATGTTTGAAATAATAAAAATGAAGGACATTGCCCTTTGCGGAAAAAAGTATCCAAATTACATAAAGCTAAACATTAAAATGAGAAGACATTGGCCTATTTTACTATTTTTGTTCTTAGATATGCAAAAAAAACCCAGTAAACATCAGTCCAATGAAGCGCATTTTGATGAAGCTGGTTATGAAGTCACATAATCTTACCAGATAAAACAACAACAATGGTCTCCTCCTTAGCAAGATTGCATCCAAATATCCCTATGGCTCCTATAAAGGTTATGCAAATCATATTTAAATAGTCCCATAATTAAGATATAAAAATTATTAAACTAAGGAAATTACATCGTATGGTTGCTGCATAAATAATTAATCTGAAACAACAACATGCATACAGTGATACTCACATAAATGTAATGTTATGCACATATAGTCACATTTAACTTTCATTCATGACGGGATAAAAAAACATTAGAAAATGGCCCCACTATATTTTTGCAAGTAGATGCTGAAATGTTTATTGGGACATAATAACATACAACTTTCATTCACTCACACAAAGAAATGTGATGCTACTATTTTGAATACATCCTTGCAAGTACATGTTGAGACTAAAATGTGATGCTACTATTTTGAATTAAATGGAATAATAAGATGCTATTGAAAGACTTATTTCTGGAAAAGTATTCATTAAACTGAATTTTACCTTTTGTGTTGTTTCACGAGAATCCTAAACCTGCAATAAAATAAGAAATTGATTGAGTGAGAAGGGAACCATTCCAACACTAGAAACGCACTATAGTTGAGTATATTTATACAAAATATGTGTTACATTTCAATTATGTAATTAAAAAATCTACAATTGCTTTAAGTGATGGAAATTATTGAGTTGCTAACCAATGTTTGTTGTGAAGTTTACTGTCACTTAGGTAAGTTCACTGCAAAATATCAACAAAATATAGTCAAATAAATCAAAATAAAGCAGTAGTTTTCCTAAACATGGAAGAGATGACTATGTTTTTCTTACTTGGTGATGAGATGCATGCTATAGAGAACCATGCCTCTTGAATCCCCAAGTGACTATTTTTTAATCATACTGAAAAATCAAAAGGAAATATGTAAAAAGTCAAGAAGCATGTAAACCTGTAAATAAACAAATAATTTACCTGTAAAAGACCTTTTACATGGTCCGTATTGGTGATGAGATGAGCGCTATAGAGAACTATGCCTCTTGAATCCCTAAGTGACTGCTTTTTGATCCTATTGAAAAATCAAAAGGAAATATGTAAAAAGTCATTTACATGTAAATGACCTATGGTCTGTTTTGGGGTTCTTTTTTCCTATGATGATCGAGTGTTACTTGAAACTCCAAACCAAATAGTTAAAAGTTGAAATTGAATGAAATTAAAAGAAAATGAAACACAAAGGAGTAGTGGCGTCAACTTCATGGGTCGATGTCTCTTCAAGTCTCTGAGTATCGCCTTCCTTGTTGGGTTTTTTTTTAGCTTTTTTTACTATGTGAAAGTGTGTACCCTTTATAACCTTTACCTACAACAGTCTTTGTCAGCTGGCTAGTGTGTCACTGCTTATGATTTTAGATTAAGTATCGGTGACGACGTACATTTTCGTACCGAATACGCTGCAGCTGAGGTTGAAGAAGGGGTAGAAAATATATGAAAAAGGAAAGCCCTTTCTATCATCATAAACAGAAAGTCATAAAAAAAGAACATTAATAGGTTATCCAAAAATTTAATGGAACTTGTAATGTGTAATACAACGCTCCAATCAACCTTGTAGCTTTTTGTTAACAATACTGACCACATTTTGAAACCTCCAAAAGCAAGGAATACAAAAAAAAGGAGCAATAACGTCTCATTGGTTGCTCTTGCCCTACATTTCTCATCATCTAAACCATAAAATTGGTCTTCCATTATAATATAATCAAACAAAAATGTATATGATAATGATGAAACTGAAAAGAAAAAAAAACCTTCATCAAATTTGAGTTATCTCTTCATGAACCCAACAGTACAAAATCTCACTTACTGCACACTCATTTTGCAGTGATGTTTGTCTTCCTATTGAAAGTCAAAGTTGTCAAATTCGAAAGACCTGGAAAAAAATTAAGATAATCACAACTCTTGTTTCCTTCAAAATAAATAAATAATCAACATCGATAATAATGTAATGATCATTAAAAACTCATATTAGATAGTAGCAGGGGAGGATTTAACTTGTGCGGTGGTGGGAGAAGACCTGAATCACACACGACACACTATAATCTTCAGGGAGCAAGCGAAACATGTAGATTGCACCAATTCACAGGTTGAGTTGACCCCAACTTCGCGTATTGCTTCCAAACTCCTGGTTCCTGATCAGCATTGCATTTACCACAAATAATATCTCCTCTTCCTTCACAATCTGTCATCCGACCAAGATTGCATAAAAAAGTAAAAAATAAAACCCAACACTAAAAACATATAAATCATGATATTTGATGGGTTATTTATTACCTGAGCATTTGTTGATGGATTCTGAATGGGGGATTTGGGCACGGGATTCTTTTTGATGAATGAATAGAACTGGGAATTCTGACCTTAAATCCAGTTCCCAAACACCAAGTTCGGGGCCTTTATCTTTTCCATCAATGTTGTTGTTTCCATGATATGGTTCTGTTTCAGTGATGACTTCTCTTTCTTCAACAAAAGTTTCAAGGGCTCCAACATAGACATTGCAGTCTTCAACAAAATGGATCTTCCATGCTCGAGCAGGCATGCTTCCCCAACAGCATCGGTGGCCAACATGGTTAATCAGTAACTCACGTATCTCAACCTCATCCAAGATTTGTCTGTATACATATAATCTCATAGAATTACGTTTAAAGTTATGTGAATTAAGGATCAAATTATATCACAGAAGCAAACAGAGTAGACTGTACACCTATGAGGTTGATGTTCAGTTTGACCATATTGTCCTCCATAGCCACCCTGGTATGGAAACAGTTGCTCTGCAACAAAAGTGGATAATTTTAAATGTGGGTGTCATTGGTCCTTATTAAGTAAGAGATAGTTGATAAAAATTATGTGGAACAGACTTTAATGATCAACTAAGCAAATAAAGTTCAGGTTTTGATACGATCCACATTAATTTCAGGTATGGTAGTAAGAAGCAAGAAAGATAAGGAATTATTCATGAAAGCAAGGTGGTTTAAATGTTTAATATATCTGAAAAGTTCATAGAAAGCAAACGATGGGTTCCATAAAAGATGATAGAAGAAAAAGTTGGAGTGATATCATAAAAAGAAGTTTAGAAACACTTTTTTAGGTGGACGGTTCATCTCTTAAAAGAGCTTATTTGTGTTCTTTTTGGAAGGATTTAGCTTCTTTTACTGTTGGGTTCCAATTTAGATCCAATCCACATAAATCGTTTTCCTAAATGTTTTAAGTTTGGCTATGAAAAAGGGCATCTCTAACTCAGATACGAAATTACAACAATATTCAGCTACAAATGATGAGACACAAGTTCCTATGATCATCATATAAGGCAGACACGTATCTGCTTTGACAATCTAAGATAATCATTGAAGTTGAAACACATACATGATGTAAACTGGATAAAATTCTAAAGCATTTGACATATGCTGTACCAAGAATATAGGGGGGAGGCTCCGGAGAACTCATCAAGGGGGCATGTAGAGAAGCAGGGTAACGATCAGAACCGGTAGCAGCCGATCGAATTTCGTTCCTCCAAACACTTAAAAAACCCTAGGAGATGAAATGAGACAATGAAATGGAAAATAGAAGAAGCATCTGATAAACAATAACAATGAAGATTAGTAGATTACTAGATTAGTAGCTTACCAATACAGAAACTCGTAAATCGAATGATGTCGGTGGAGATGAAAGGAGCTGGGGTAATACCCCCAAATTCGCCAGGACCGCGCTTTCGACCACCATCACTGGCAACCGATATTGCGACACCACCACCAGAAACAGTCGAATGGCACTTCTTTATGTCTCCCTCTTTGATGTCCTGCAATCTCTCTATGTCGGTTTATTCCAGTTGCGGGTACAGCGAGATCAAAGCCGTTGGAGGGGGTAGAAAAACTCACAAACTTGATTATTAAGGATAATGTTAATATGTAACATTATCCTTACATATGTTGATTATTAAGGGATCAAGAGTTCCATGAACACCGATGTGACTTCCATCAACCTGAGACATGGCCTACAATCACAATACTTTACAAACAAACATATATAGATAATTCCAAGAACAATTATTAAAGAAAAATTAAACGAATGGAACCTGCAATTTTCACACAATCTTAAACAACAAAATTAATCACGATTACCTAAAAACACAGTTAAGTAAAACCCCTATTTCTCTCTTTTTGAATCAACTGGCCCGATAAGAAATTACAGAAGAGGGGAGCGGTGGTAACATGGCCATCGGTGTTAGAGACAGGGCACCTACCCTCCCTCTCCTCCGCCTGACTAGTTTCCCAGCCAACCGACTACTGTGAGGCGGTGTAGATGGATGTCAATGAAGGATAGAGGAAGCCGATAAGATTAGCCACCGGAATTCCAAAGCACGACAGCGGAAGTGAGATGAAGCGGTGGAGGTCAGAACGGAAGCAAGGAAAAACATACTTGGAACAAGTAGAAAAACAGATCAGTCTGGATCGGTGGTGAAGAAAGAACCGAGAAGCGGTGGATACGAAGAGTGAGAACGGAAGGGTAATTCAAAGTACCGGAAGGATAAGACGATGAAATCAAGGCGGTGACCCTGTTGACACTGATCCTAATATGATTGGGTTACAGGGGCGGTGACTGCAGATAGAAGTTCAAAAATGGTCAAAAAGACCCCCGAAAAAAAGGCATAAGAAAGTCCGAAGATGACAAAACAGTGGTGACTGCAGATAGAAGTTAAAAAATGGTCAAAAAGACCCCCCAAAAAAAAAGGCATAAGAAAGTCCAAAGATGACAAAACAACATAAACAGAAGGACCATTTCTGACAAATTAACCAATTCCTACGCAAATAATTGAGGGACCATTTATGTCAATCCCTTAGCCACTTTACTGTAGCTAAGGGTAGACAATTTTAATCTATAGTATAATTAGTTAATATAAGATAAATACAAAAAAAGGTTATACCTAAATTTTAATCTTCTATAATTTTTTGATAATAATCAATAATTTTAAATTAATTAATAATAATATTTTATAATAACATAAAATGATAAATTATATTATATTGTAAACATTGATATTTTATATAATAAGCTAAATTTTTTAAAATAGTCAGTAATTTTTAAATCAATTAATCATAATTTAAGAAATAGTCAAATAAGTAATTTTTAAATCACTTAATCATAACAAGAGTTAAAACTAACATCAAATCAAGAATTACATTTAATTTTATTTATAAGTAGATCCCATTAAGTGATTTGATTTTTATAGATGTTCATTTTATCACAACGTTCAAATTAAATAGATACAAATTCACAAATCAAAATAGTGTAAATATTATTATTTTATAGTTAGTGTTAATACCATAATCATTTTTAACAACATATAATTGTCAAATTTTAACTACATAATTTTAGGGCAAATTTCTCAAAAGTCATCAAATTTACACGAAAATTCGTTTTTGATATTACGTTATATTTTGTTTTAAATTGGACACTCAATTTACCAATTTGTTATAATTATGACTACTTGATAGGTCAACCAAATTGTCTGCTGACTTGCATTATGATGATGTACCAATTTTGATGACATGACATGCTGACGTGTCACTATTTGGTGACATTATATTCTGAGTGTCGAAGTTGAAAAAAAAAACAAAACATAGTGATTTTTATTATAGTTATCCAAAATATAGTGATTATTTTTTAGACAAAACTGCAAAAATGATTCTTATGGTATGTATTTTTTCCGAGGTTTAGTCTAAACCTTGACTTTATGGTTTTGTGATCCTTTTGAGCTAATTTCGTTCACTACAAAAAATATGTCATTTAGTGGCATACAAAAAGCGCCACTAAAAACCTAAAAAAATGCGACTAAAGGCTTCTTAGAGAATAGTGTCACAAATACTAAATGCCGCTAGAAACGCTCCCACTAAAACCTTTTAGTAGCACTTTTAGCTTTTGTCGCTGCAGTTTTTTAGGCTTTTAGTGACACCTTTTTCATTTGTCCCTATAAAAGTAAAGTTTTTTGTGGCACATATTTTGTGCCATTGAATGCTTTTTTTAGTGGCACTTTTTTATTAGCCACAATACAAATAAATAAATAAATAAATTGTATTTACACTGGTAAATACTCATGAGTTTTTATAATTTAAGCTACTAATATCTACATAATTTTTATCTAAAATCTAAAATAAAATAAATAATTAGATTTTAGCATATAGAAAATAATAAGAATTCTATTGTTTTTCATCAATATTTTTAAACTTTTTGAATTATAATTAATAACATACGTCTAAACGTGTAACCAAATACAGGCTAAACATAAAGTAATATGAACAAAAGTAAAAAAAAAATAATAAATAAAGGAAAAACTTGAAACTTAATTGTAGATGAACTTCTTCCCGAATACTAACAATATCCTGTCCAAAAACAAACAAAGAAAATTCAAAATACAATTAAATAAGACAATTTAAAAAATAAATAATATAGAATTAAGCACACATCAACTATGTCTATAATAACAAACAAAAGACGAATGCACATAAAACTGATTACCATCGTTATGATGACTTTCAAAAGATGAAATTTAGTCAACTAATGAAATAAATTAAAAAAAAAACATAGGTTACTACTACTACTATTTTAAAAAATTACCAAAATGCCGACTTTACTATATATACTCATATAACATGCCATTAGTCTCCAACTCTCCCATACCTTCTTCTACTCTTGTATGAATGAGCCAATAGAATGCATTTAAGAAAATCCATTAGGTACACCAAAAATATTATTCATAAGTGCAAAAGTGGATATATCGAATAAAATGGTCATTCTTAATTAAAAAGTTGGTCCAATTAGAAATATAATGGACTAATTTGCATGTATATGTTTTGCTCACCACATTGTATTCTTGTTAGTTATGTAGTTTTTAAATATTATAAGAACACTTAATTACACGTTTTTTCCTTAATATAGTTTGTTTTTCGGTTTTGGTCCTAAATTTTAGTAATTGATTGAAGTTTTTGTAACGCTTTTGGTCTCTCATCCAAGGAAAATGACTATATTACCCTTTATTTTTATTTTTATAAATACGTGTATTTGTTTTAAATTTATATCAATATTATATTGTACATTTAACAGGAAAGCGATATGAAAGGGAAAAGAGGAGATTGTGATATTGTTATTTACTTAGAGCACGAACCAAAACCATTATGAAAACCTTAATAAAGGACCAAACTTGTTAAAAGGAAACTTTAGGGACCAAAAATGAAAATAAACTAAACTAAAAGACCAAAATTGTAATTTGCTTCAAAAAAATATTAATTTAGTGAAAACTACATACCTATAACTTCGAAGAACATGTTCACTAAGAAAGTTTCATAGTAGCATGCCATAAGTCATATAGAATAGCCAACCTAAAGCATAAACCAAAAATGGCTTTAGAACACAACATATCACTTAGGAAGATGTATTTTGTTGACAAAATCCCAAAAAAGAGTTTCAAATTATGCATTTGAAATATCGACAACATAATGTTAAAATAAAGCACATACCTGAAGCCCAAGTTTGACATTCACCATCTCAATCACCATACACCCGAAGCTCCAAATGTCTATGGTAAATCATAATTGTATCTTCCATATTCACATCTTTTCTCAAAACAGCTTGCAAAACCTACACAAAAGAGATGAAGATGACTCATCATCTTCATAATTATAAATAGGATTGGTAAATTTGTAATTTCAAAGAAATACCTCTGAAGCCATGCAATGTAGACTACTCTTTAAGGAAAGATCATTTGAATGTGGAGAAAGCTGTAAAGCCACAAATAGGATAACTATTAGAACACAAGAAAGAAAGTAGAACACTTTTTCCTTCCTTTTTGAATTTTGATGAATATAATATTGATTTTTTGTTAAATCTAGCGAACTTTAATAAATATTTTTACTATTTTCAACTCACATATTTTGCCAATTCAAAGTCTACAAACTTCACCATCCTGTATGCATCAGCAAGCAAAATTTCTCCTTTAATATCCCTATATAATAGACATATATCATACTTGTATATTAATATAACTACCATTAATCCATTATAGTTCCAATTATCAAGAAATATATGTTACGTATGTGAAGAGTAAAGAGTAATAATCACATGTTAAATATCTTCTTGTTGTGCAAATAAGTCAATCCGAGAGAATATGACGTGTGGAATTTCTAACTACATATTCTGTAAAGAGGATAGAATTATGTCAATAAATATGTTTTTCAATATTGGATGGAGCCTAAATTAATGAAATTTAAAGAAACTTACGATTTCAGAACCCAAATCCTATACAATGTTTCGATGTTCTAAAGTTCATAAAACTCTTATTTCCTGAGGTGAATAAAAGTAACAATTTTAAATAAACTTTTCATACTACCTTACCTTCAATCATATTCAGTTTCACCTTCATGTGTAAATCAAAGCGAAGAAATAGATTATAATCTTGATTATGAAAAAATAATGATAAAAACTTGAGGTTA
Source organism: Lactuca serriola (assembly GCF_051521515.1). NCBI lineage: Eukaryota > Viridiplantae > Streptophyta > Magnoliopsida > Asterales > Asteraceae > Lactuca > Lactuca serriola. The sequence goes on from NC_136415.1 coordinate 137,081,229, forward strand.
AGAAGAATTACATGTTCTAATTGGCGTATACATCCATATGATTTTGTGTCGTCTGGGATGATGTAAACTTCTTTCATTGCGCATAAACTTCTGATCTCACATCAAGAATAAATTTAAATTTATAAAGCACAAAGCAGAAGATAAGAAAAAGGTATTTTGAGTTATGTTCGTGGTTATTGTAGATGACATACCGATTGATTTGTAACGTCCCAAAAATACAAGCCAAAAATTTCATTTTTAAAACATATACTTAGTAAAGCATTTAGAAATAAAAGCGTCACCGATCATAACATTTCATAAAAGATATCACATGTCTGGAAAACATTTTCATAAACATAATAATGTCAGAGTACAAATCCCCAGGAAGATCTCATAGGGCGGAATACGAGGCATGTGTGTGATGGGCTGCTACCGCGCCAGCTCCTTCCTCTTCGAAGAAGAGGTACTTGAAACCAAAATTAAAAACTGTAAGCACGAAGCTTAGTGAGTTCCCCCATAATACCTCATACCATACAAACATACAATGAACAACTAGGAGATACGGGCCTCGACCACACTCATGAAGAGACGGGCCTCGCCCACACTCCGCTAGCTGGGAGAAACGGGCCTCGCCCACACTTCGCTATCTGGGAGATACGGGCCTCGCTCACACTCTACTATCAGAGAGATACAGGCCTCACCCACACTCAGCTGCTAATTCAAAACATACAAGTATCACACAGACAACGCTATCTGGGAGATACGGGCCTCGCTCACACTCTACTATCAGAGAGATACGGGCCTCACCCACACTCAGCTGCTAATTCATAACATACAAGTATCACACAGACAACGAGTATAGACAAATCTATCATACTGGCATATATCATAATCAAACTCGACCATGAGATACGGGCTCTGCCCACACTCTGATACTAGCATATCGTCTAATTGGGCCGGCCTTGGTGCCTTAGACCCGTTATTACTGGAAGGAAACTCACCTCGAAGAGTAGCTATCGAAAGTCCGACTACTAGACGTCTGGCTGCTGCACCGGTAATCCTCCGGCTACAAACCCATAAACATAGATTAGCCACTCATAAATATCCTTAGGTTAATTGACTGGCCCATCCCTGGTCCAAGGTCAACTCCTTGGTCAAGGTCAACTCCTAGTTGACTGGACTCACCGAGTCGTGGCACAGACTCGCCGAGTCCTTCTCCTACTAACCCGGTCCTACTCGCCAAGTCTCTCCTTCCACTCACCGAGTCACTCTTGACTCACTACTCAGGACTATGGAACCGACTCATGATCCGACTCGCCGAGTCCGAGAGCAACTCGCCGAGTTCCACGAGCAGATCTTCTACTCGCTTCCAATCCTCACCAGAACATCCCGCAAGAGGATTTGGGGTTTTGGGACTACGTTACACTGCTAATTCCGCGTGCAGATACGAAGGGTTGGACCTTCAACACTTAAACCCCTCTTACTCAGTGAAAGTTCATATGACTCGCCGAGTTTGAAGAACAACTCGGCGAGCTCCAGGAAATCTTCATAGGACTCGCCGAGTTGTTCATCCAACTCGCCGAGTCTAAGACCATCTTCATAGAACTTGCCGAGTTCCACTTTGGGACTCACCGAGTCCCTTCGACCCACTTCCCATACAGACCAAAACTGGGACATGCAATGCTTCTAACCCATAGATCTATGCTCCTAGGGCATGCTTATCACATAAAGTTGCAAACTTTACGTGCATGCATGGCCCTATGAGCTCAAGAAGGCAAATCCAAGCTCTTTAAGGGGTCATACACTCAATAGGGACCTCAATAACCCCAACCACAGAGACTTTATACTTCTAGGATGTCCATAAGATCCCAATCTGAAGTCCTTACAGAACTCAAAGCATAAATACATGGAATTTGAGGTTTTAGGGCTTGAAACCACTAATTTGGGACAAAAAGGGGATCTAATGAACTAATGATCAAGGTAAGAACTTTTCTACCTGAATGGAAGCTTCTCACAGTATAGATTTCGGATCTACCTCCCCTCCTTGCACACTTCAACCTCCTCTTCCTTCCTCTAAGCTCCAAACCTTCTCCACAAAGCCAAAATCACTCTCAAGAACAATATGGGGGCTAGGGTTTCTTTCTACAGCTCTCTGGAAGTGTTAGGGACTAAGGAGGCCAAGTTAGAGCGTTTAAATAGGGTGCAAACGCCCGAGTTAGGGTTTTTTGTCCAAACAGGGTCTAATCGCCGAGTCCGGGGACCGACTCGCCGAGTACAAAGTTCAAACCCCGCGCCTTATCCCGCTCCTACTCGGCGAGTTGGTCCTTCAACTTGCCGAGTCCAAGGCAAAAATGCATAAAATTAAAATATTAATCACAAGGAGTACGTACCAGGAACCAGGTGCTACAAATCTCCCCCACTTATTTCAAACTTCGTCCTCGAAGTCTGCTGCTCGATCCTGAAACAGCTCGGGGTAATGCTCCATCATCTCTTCCACCGGTTCCCAAGTCCACTCCAACCCATTTCGGTGCTTCCATTGCACCTTCACGAGTTCCACCCTCTTGTTCCTTAGATCTTTCGACTTCCTGTCGAGGATCGCCACAAGCTACTCGATGTAATTCAGGCTGTCATCGACCTGAATATCCTCCAAAGGCACCACTGCCGAGTCGTCTACCAAACACTTCCGCAATTGAGAGACGTGGAAAGTGCTGTGGATCTGGCTGAGTTCGGCTGGCAGATCCAACCTATACGGCACCTTGCCCACCCGGGCTACAATCCTGAATGGCCCGATGAACCTTGGGCCCAACTTGCCTTGCTTCCTGAATCGGATGGCGCCTTTCCACAGCGACACCTTCAGGAGAACCATATCCCCGACTTGGAATTCCAAGTCTGAACGATGCTTGTCGGCATAACTTTTCTGCCGACTCTGGGCAGTCTGGAGCCTACTCTGGACCTGCTGGATCTTCTCTGTCGTCTGGAGCACCACTTCGGTGCTTCCCATGACCCTCTGGCCAACCTCTTCCCAACATATCGGGGTCCTGCACCTCCTTCCATACAACATCTCGAAGGGAGGGCGGTCGATGCTTGCATGATAGCTATTATTATATGAGAACTCCGCCAACGGGAGGTAGGTATCCCAACTACCTCTGAAATCCAGAACACATGCCCGCATCATATCCTCTAACGTTTGGATGGTCCGCTCGCTCTGACCATCCGTCTGCGGGTGAAAAGCGGTGCTAAAATGCAGACGAGTACCCAACTCGTCATGGAACTTCTTCCAAAATCTGGAAGTAAATCGCACATCTCTGTCTGAAATCACTGATACGGGCACCCCGTGGCACGCCACTACCTCCTTGATATAGATGTCGGCCAACTTCTCGGCCGAGATGCTCTCTTGAATTGGGATAAAATGGGCGCTCTTGGTCAACCGGTCCACGATGAACCATATAGAATCCACTCCCCGCACGGTCCTGGGTAGCTTCGTGATAAAGTCGATCGTAATATCTTCCCATTTCCACAACGGGATATCCAATGGCTGCATCTTTCCGTGCGGTCTCTGATGCTCGGTCTTGACTTTCCTGCAAGTCAAGCACCGCTCGACGTACCAAGCCACATCCCGCTTCATGTAGGGCCACCAATAGTCCAGACGAAGATCCCTATACATCTTCGTCGCCCCTGGATGAATGGAGAATCAAGATTTGTGCACCTCCTCCATCAAGACCTGGCACACGCCTCCGAGGTACGACACCCACACCCTGCGGTGTAATGATAATAATCCCCTGCTATCATAGTCGAAGGAGGAAACCTGACCCATTATGCGCTCACTCTTCCGATGTTCCTCCTTCATGGCCTCCTGCTGGGCCTCCCGAATCCGCTCCAAAAGCGGGGTCACCACTGTCATCCGCATGCAAATATCCCTAATCGGCGCCACCTTGCAGCTAAGCGCATCGGCCACCACATTGGCCTTCCCCGGGTGGTAAAGGATCTCACAGTCATAATCCTTCACCACATCGAGCCACCGACGCTGCCTCATGTTCAGATTCGGCTGATCCATGAGGTACCTTAAACTCTTGTGGTCCGTGTAAATGATACACCGAACCCCATAGAGGTAATGTCGCCACATCTTGAGGGCGAAGACCACCGCCCCAACTCTAAATCGTGCGTCGGGTAGTTCGCCTCGTGAGGCTTCAACTGCCTCGAAGCGTAGGCAATGACATGACCTCTCTGCATCAGTACCGCGCCCAACCTTGAAATGGACGCGTCACAATATACCACAAAATCCTCTACGCCCTCTGACAGGGCTAAGATTGGCGCCTCACACGATCTCTGTCTCAGAACCTCGAATGCTGCCTGCTGTTTAGGCCCCCATCGAAAGACCACGACTTTCTTAGTCAACCGCGTCAGGGGTACGACTATCTTGGAGAAGTCCTGAATGAATCTCTGATAGTAGCCCGCTAATCCCAGGAAACTCTAAATCTCGGATGGAGACTTCGGAACCTCCCATCTCATCACGGCCTCCACCTTGTCCGGGTCTACTGAAATCCCGTTCTGATTGACGAGGTGCCCAAGAAACTACACCTCGTGCAACCAAAACTCACATTTGGAGAACTTGGCGTACAAGCTCTCCCTCCTCAAGGTCTCCAAAACCTCTCTCAGATGCTCCTCGTGCTCCTCCCGCGTCTTGGAATAAACCAAGATGTCATCAATGAAAACTATCACAGACCGACCCAACATCGGTCTACATACGCGGTTCATGAGGTCCATGAACGCGGCAGGAGCATTGGTGAGCCCAAACGGCATCACCACGAACTCATAATGGCCGTAACGCATCCGAAACGCGGTTTTCTGTACATCCTCTTCTCGGAACATCATCTGATGATACCCTGAACGCAAATCGATCTTGGAGAACCAAGATGCTCCCTGCAACTGATCAAAGAGGTCATCAATCCTCGGGAGTGGGTAACGGTTCTTCACTGTTACCTTATTCAGCTCCCGGTAATCAATACACATCCGATGCGACCCGTCCTTCTTCTTCACAAACAGGATCGGGGCTCCCCAAGGTGAATTGCTCGGTCGAATAAATCCCTTGTCTAGCAACTCCTGCAGCTGCGTAGACAACTCATGCATCTTGGGAGGAGCCAACCGATAGGGTGCCTTGGCTATCGGAGCCGCACCAGGAACTAGGTCGATCCTGAACTCTACCTGACGCTCCGGAGGTATTCTAGGAAGCTCCTTCGGGAACACATCAGCGTAGTCTCGCACCACTGGAACCTCGCTCACCGACGCCTTACCCGCCTCCCAGGTATCCATAACGTACGCGACATATCCCGCGCAACCCTGCTGAAGGTAGCGCCTAGCCCTTGCTGCTGAACATACTGTGGGTCCACGCTGTGACCTCTCGCCGTGGATCACCAACTCTCCCCCACTCGGGGTCCTGATCCGCACCAGCTGCTGTGCGTAATCTATCACCGCCCCATTAGGGCTCAACCAATCCATGCCCATAATCACCTTGTTCCCACGCAACAGAATGGGAACCAAATCCACCAAGTAGCGCTCCTCAAACAACCTTAGAACTGTTGGGTTTTGAGCATTCTAACACACCTAAGTGTACATGCAACCCTAAATACCTTGGATCTATGTTTTCTCTATTATACATGCAAATATGAACATCTAAGGTATTATCCTAATCTAGCATACAAAACAATGAATATAACAAGATATAATACATACCTCATTGATGTAGAAAGTCTTCATGAAGCTTGAGTGCCTAGTGCCCCAAGTGTGACACGTCAAATGGTTCACACAACAAATACACTTGGAATAACTTGAGAGAAATCTACACTTCATGAAAACGGCTAGCCCTTCTCTAGCATGATACTAGTGCCGATTTTGGTCAAGAATAAGATGCATATATAGTTAGGGTTACACCATGTAAACCCTAATTGACATGGCCTTTCATTTCCATGATCCATGGGTAAAAAAACACCATGGAGCATCCATGGAGCATCATATGGGTTTTAGCCCAACTAGATAATCCATGGAGCATTAGCCCACTATATAAGTATGGATGATTTACACAATCAACCCATATATTTAATTAGTCTTCTTTTGATCACTTAATTAATCCTAGATTAATTCTTGATCAATACTAATTAAATAATCTTATTATTCTTATTATTAATATACTAGAACTTATAATATATTAATAACCATAAGTGTCTTATTTCTTTCATTATAGTCTATCCAAATGCATGATGCCATGCAACCCAAATGGACCATGCTGGGTCAGGTCAAGTCTTACCAATTATAGTTATGGACTTAGACATTAATCCAACAGTCTCCCACTTGGATAAGTCTAAAACTATTATTGCGTATGACTTCGGGAACCGATCAGCAATCGTAGCTCTCAAAAGCTTATGTCGAACTCTAACCTTGTCGATGAACTCTGACCTTTGTCAATGACTTGTCCATTAGATAAGGGATCATATATTCCTCCATTCTAGATATCATATGTACTGAGACATGGATTATAATCATTCTCTCTGTCCATTTGTTGTTTCCCGATTTCCGATTTATGACAACTGACTAATTGAACAAATCAAATCAGTCCTGGCCTGACCGAGCACTTCCATTTGTCATCATCAAATCATCGAGGGGCCCACAGATATCGCTTTTATCCCGAAGGTAAAAGGAATGGATAAACTTCGACTCATATGGCTCGTTCTACTTATTGAATCATACACAAAGACACGTTTTATAACATCGAGTTACCAATGTGTTTTCGTGCAATCAATGTACTATCAACTCATAGTAACAACTCATATCTCTAGGTTTGAAGAATATAAGATATTATCGTCTCATGATCACTCATGATAAAATCCATGAAGTGATTCCAATGAGCGCGGGTTGAATCCAATACTCAGAACTTATGAGCACTCATGAGTGTTGTAGCCCTTTGTCCAACAGCTTAGACCTCTACAAGCCAACCCATGACAGTCTTAATTCATATCTACTTCCAACATATGACCGACTGTGGATGGTTTGAATAACTTAGTCATTCCGGAAGAATAACCTAGTTTATTCTAGAAGTCAAAACATGCAAAATGAAACACAAGAATAATTGAATCCAATATGGTATCAAAACCTATGAACATAAATAAAACACCTTTTATTTATCACCATATGATTACACATTATTCATTGTATACTGTTTCAGCTATCAACTTTATTCTTGAATTTAAAACAATAGTTGTCCCATGCTCCAAGCATGTACACTATGTTTTCTAAACACTAGTCATGTCATACACCAAGTATGCATACTATGTTTGTCTATGATCTTTACTTTGTGAAATAGATCAATTGAACATAACTCCAATGATCCTCTTTTCACAGTCCCAAATCCTTACTGCAAATGCAAGAATTCCAAATTCATGACATTTACTGAAATCTGTTAGATTCTAAACTTATATGCATTGATCCTCTTGTAATGATTATGCACAAAGTCAGAAAGACTTGAAAACAATCATTACAAAGTATTCCAAAGGAGATCAGCTACTTGGAAACATCCTTCTTGCATTAAGTTTCCTAATCTTACACAGATTGAATAATTTCTAACTTTGAAACATTTCCATATTCCATTTTGACTATCACTTCTGAACAAGAGTTTCCTCCTTACAGATTATGTCAATATGGTCCTTCCAGAATTATCACTATACTTCCAACTGTCCTTGAGCACCCAATCTTTGGTAAACCTTAGATTGTCCTCGACAATTGATTAATCCTTTTAGTCATATCCAATTCTAGACCTTTTCCCTTCTTAATGCCCCAGGCATTTGGAAAATTTTAGAAAGGATGAATATAGCACATGTAATCGATCCTATATCCGAAGCATATGGGACACGATTCATGATGTCTCACATAAAGACTAAACCAGTCTTTTGCTATACTATTACCATTTCAATTTGCCAAGTTCTCATAATTCAGATTATGAAAAGGGATGCCGTAATCATAATAGAATTTTAGAACGCAAATAATGGACCCATATACAGAATTTCCTTATGTTGATCCATTCCAACATGAAATTCATATATATATATATATATATATATATATATATATATATATATATATATATCCTTGACTAAGTACGATTAAAACCTCAATCTAAGCTTTTAGATTTGAGATGAAGTATAATTTCCTCTCCCTTAATTATAGCAAAACAACTCTTTCCCAATCGAAACTTTTGTTTTCTATAATTAACATTGCTAACTTGCAATACTTATCATAATTATCATGCTCCCACTAACATGATGATTATTAGCATGAAACTTATGCTCCCACTAGCTTTGACATGTAATCAGAAATCAGCTGACTTTCAAAGTTCAGATTTTTGATACTAGATTGTTTTGATAAAAAAATATCAAAATCATACACCTTCCCTTAGATAGCACACTTGTGTGTCCAAACAATTATGAAGAGGGATGCCGTAATCATAATGGTTAGAACTTTTTTCCACTTCTCACAAGTCCAGGTTAGTGTGCCGGTAAACCACACACGCTCCACCAACGACTTTGAGAATGCAAATATCACAATTGCTATCTAGCTAAAATCTACTTAGTGAAAGTGTTTCCTCACCATCATTTTCATGAATCGGAGAGAAACCTTATGACACTTAGATTTAATGGTGTATGTGTTCTTATCCATGTGACTTTTCAAAACCATAGTCACAAGACAAGGCTAATGACAAATCCAAACTCATATGGACTGAACTCAATCTTAATTTCTTGCCACCTAGCAGCTCAAGGGCCTGCCATTGCTTCCAAGTTGTTATGCACCCAATTGAGAACTCTAAGAAGTCATATGTGTGACATCCCCAAAATCTCGGCCAGAAAAGACCGATTTTCATTTATGCATTTAAAATAATTTCAGAGTAAATCCTTTTGATTTGAAAGAGTTGCGGAATTTGTTCCCAAAAACAAAACATGATAAAACAATGTTTACCAAAGCATTTCATAAAAGAAATGTATTTTCATTATATAATCAAAACTCGGGGTGTCATGTTCCGATACAGACCAATAAGCATAAACGATAACATTACAAGTCATTCAACAAATATATACATATACAGACTTGTAAACAAAACAACTTGATGGTTCATCCATCTTATGCCCTCGCGCCACTTCCTGTAATACAAATAAAACTGAGTGGGTCAGGCTTGGGAGCCTGGTGAGCATATAGGGTTTTCAACCCACAATAAATAATCATATTTAATTTCCACCAACCAACAATAACCCAATTACCCATTCCCGTTATTCTCACTTTATGTCCCTAAAACAACTAACATAAGGGACCTAGTCTAAGAATATTTCATCGGGGCGACAACACATGCTTCGGGGGTTCCTCAACAATATAAGTCAAATAAGGCAACCATGAGGGGGATGGAGTACAGCGAATGAACACCCAAGTTCATTAACACCTACAGGTGGCGAACTTGCTAATGTTTCCACAAGACTATCTAGAAAAGTCCGTGGTCGTCATCTAAACTCCGCTAGATGACTAAATCAAACAACAACGAGGCCTCTCATCTGTTTATTACACACCAATTATCTACCCATGTTCTACCTAACATATTAGTAGATAAAATATACATTTTTATGCATAGTTTTGAAAACCTGTATAGCATGCTTTAATCAATACATATTCCACATAACAGATGAGGCACACACACACATAACACGTATTTCATAGAGAATAAATCATATCTATGAGATAGAAGAAAGTGAATACACATTCACACATATAAACAACAATATACTTAATACACTAAAACCATACTTGTATTATTATCGTGTTTATGAAAGGTAGTATACATTCACATGATCAGAAGATGATCGGACAACACTACGACTTGCAGAAGTAGTAATCGTCAGCAGATCTGGAAGATCTTCACGAAAATCGAACTTCTCGCGGGCAGAGCTTCGTCTCGGGAACCGCACTTCTCGGGATCTTCAGGATCTCGGGACTTGCCTCGGGGCTCGATAATAATACCGGGGCTTCGGGATATTTCTGGCACGCAAATCGATGCAAAATGGGAGAGAGAAGAGAGAAAATAGCAAAAGAACTCGGCTGCCCTCGCATCCTATTTATAGGAGGCTGGAGCCTCGGAGTACGCGGGGCGTACTGGTCTGAATTCGTCACTGCGTTCGTCATCTGAAGCCACTTGCTGCGAGTGTCGACATCTTCGGTGTACGCGGGGCGTACTTCGGATCAGATCGCTGACTCCCCTTCGGATAATGCCAGATTTTCCAATTAAAATTAAATACAAATTATTTAATAAACTTCGGAAATTCATATCTTCTTCATACGAACTCCGTTTTCGACGTTCTTTATATCCACGCGAAGGTGAGACTACGCTCTACAACTTTCGTTTAGACTCCGTCGGCTAATTTTAACTTTATTTTTATTATTTATTTTTAATAGGCCGGGACAGAAAAACTTCGTTATAAATTCATAACTTCTTCGTTTGACGTCCGTTCTCGCCTAACTTTTCATCGCTTCGATACCAATAACGAGACCTTCGATCCTCGTTTAGATTGTTTCGACTAAAAACCGCTCGATCTCAAATCGAGTATTTCGGGCTGCACACCGCTAAGTCGAAACTTCAATAAATCATAACTTCCTCATACGAAGTCAGATTTGGGCGTTCTATATATATTCGAAAACCTCGTTTCAACTACTACAACATTAACCAAAGATATCAAGTTTATTTTACACTTAAATTTTGATGCTTATTTTTATTCTTAATTAATCAAACCACATAATTAAGCAATTAAGCACAAAACACATAATACTCAAATAATACACTTCTATTATTTCAAAACGGGTTACAAAGGTTAACCTATACTATTACATTGCTAAAAATGGCAAGCCCGGAAACACAGGCGTTACAATTCTCTCCACCTTAGAATGATTCCGTCCCCGGAATCACACATCAACAAACAAATGCGGATAGCGACCCATCATGTCACTCTCCGTCTCCCAGGTGAGATTCGGCCCATTCATGTGTTTCCATCGGACAAGCACTAACCCAACCATTTTGCGTCGCAACTTCTTAGTCTTTCGGTCAACAATTGCCTCAGGTTCTTCAATCAACCTTTTGTTCTCATCAATTCTCAATTCAGAAATTGGAATTATGTCGGGAACTTCTCCCGTGAACTTCCTCAAATAACACACATGAAAAGTGTTGTGAATTCCATTCAGTTCTTCGGGTAATTCGAGCTTGTAAGCTTGGTTCCCAATTCTCTGAAGAACTTTAAACGGTCCAATAAACCTTGGACTCAACTTTCCCCTTTTACCAAATCTTATAAGTCCCTTCCACGGCGAGACTTTAAGCAAAACCGAATCTCCAATTTCAAAAGTTATCGGTCTTCGCTTCTTGTCAGCATAGCTCTTTTGACGATCTTGAGCTGCTAACATTCTTTCTCTAATTATTTTCAACTTTTCAACAGTCTGATGGACCATCTCCGGTCCCATAAACTGCTTTTCCCCAGCCTCAAGCCAACAAGACGGCGTACGACACTTCTGTCCGTACAAAGCTTGATAAGGTGCCATCTTAATGCTTGAGTGAAAACTATTATTACAGGAAAATTCTACCAAAGGTAAATGTTCATCCCAATTACCTAGGAATTCCAGAGTACATGCTCTCAGCATATCTTCAAGTGTTTGTATTGTTCTTTCACTCTGACCATCAGTCTGCGGATGGTAAGCTGTACTTAAACATAACTTGGTACCCATTTCCTCTTGTAGACTTTTCCAAAACCTTGAGGTGAAACGGCTATCACGATCCGATACAATTGTTAACGGAACACCATGAAGCCTCACAATTTCCTTCACGTAAGAATTCGCAAACTTCTCCATAGACCATTTCTCCTTGGCTGCTATGAAATGCGCACTCTTAGTGAATGGATCAACGACCACCCAAATCATGTCGTGACCATTCTTTGTTCGGGCTAGTTTAGTGACAAAATCCATAGCAATGTCTTCCCACTTACCCATAGGAACAGGCAATGGTTCTAAACTCCCGTACGGTTTCTGATGTTGTGTCTTGACTCTCGCACAAGTCACACACTCGGCCACATACTTTGCAACATCAAGCTTCATCGTCGGCCACCAGTAGTAGGGTTTCAGGTCCCTATACATTTTAGTGCTACCAGGATGAATCGAGTACATGGTCTTGTAAGCTTCTTCCATCAGAAGATCTCTGACTCCTCCTGTCTTAGGTATCCAAATCCGATCTTGGAACACCTTCAGTCCATGACTGTTTACACCGAACACCAACGTTTTTCCCAAACGTTCCTCCTTTCGGTCATTCTTTTCAGAAGCTTCACTTTGAGCTTTCTTTATACTTTCCAAAATAGTCGAGACAACTTCAATTCTCAACGCTCTTGGCCTTTTACTTTCAAGATTTACTTTCCGACTGAGAGCATCAGCAACAAAATTAGCTTTACCGGGGTGGTAAAGTATCTCGCAATCGTAGTCTTTAAGTAACTCTAGCCAGCGTCGTTGCCTCATATTCAATTCTTTCTGATTAAAGAGATATTGGAGAATCTTATGAGCATTGAAAAGTTTGCACTTCGTGCCATAGAGGTAATGCCTCCATATTTTCAGAGCGAAAACTACCGCTGCCAACTCCAAATCATGAGTCGGGTAATTCTTTTCATGCTCCTTCAGCTGTCGAGACGCATATGCTATCACCTTTTCTCTTTGGGTCAAAACACAACCCAATCCAACCCCAGACGCATCGCTATAAACAGCGAAGTCTTCAGCTGTCGAGACGCATATGCTATCACCTTTTCTATTCCTAAGTAATAGCTCATATCTCCTAAGAAATAGCTCAAGAATCCAATCTTCAAACTATGTGATAGAAATCCATCTACGCGATCAGATTCAGCGTATTCTTTCTTTAAGTTTCTTTACTTTTCTTTGATTCTTAAAACATCACCATGTGACCCAGTCACATCATGTACCAAGAATCTCAGAGTAGAAACTTAGCAGGGTCAGATAGTGGACTTTACCTGAAGTAGAGTCAAACTTATTGACTTTAACATCATTAGGTAAATTTGGCAGCTTCGCAATTAATGCCCCTTCCTTTGGCAATGGACCCTTGATAATGAGACTATCTCGGACTTAGCCTCTCTCTTTACCATTTGGTCAACCGAGTTGACTATGGCCGATCCCTTTCCATTGGGAAGAGAGAGCTTTACTGGATATTCAATGTCATCATTATCAATGTCCATAAAGTTTTAGGAAGTTGATCTTAGCAAATGGATAAGATCATTAAGGGTCTTGTCTTATTCTGTTTCATAGGAGTCCCAAAGGAATTCACTATGTGACTTAGAAAGTGATTGAACCACCAACTTTCTCAAGACTTTGACTCCCAACTCTCCCGGCTTGTCAATATGTGACTACATCTCCAAGATATGACCACACATAGACCTTTACTTGCCAATAGAGCTTGAGTGACCTTAAACTTTTCAAGAACTTGTGGGTTAGGGAGAATAATTGGAGGAGGTGAAAGAAGTATGATTTCCATGGGACATCATCTTCATTTATGAAAGCTTGTTTCAAGAGATTTGGGAAGATCATAAATGTCTAAACCAGACATCTTTTGGGAGATATTCAAGATAGTTGATCTTAAATCCTTAATATGACACCCAATATGAAATATTAAGTCTAGGACCCAATAAACTATTTTATAACTTAGAAGAGGGATGCCGTAATCCAAGCTATAAAATATTTTGAAGGTAGGTGAATGACAGTTCACCAATTTTCACCAAGATAAACGAAATGTATTATTAGGTTTTAATTGGATTTGAAACTCCTAGATCTTATGAGATTCATTGAACTGTTCAATGGCATGTTTCAATCTCGAGTGTGCCCTTCAGGTTTTGTGACTGGGATGCCGAGGATCACAAAACAAGGTGTGAAGTAACCATGCAAATTATTTGGTATCCTTAAGTGTTTACCCCTCAATCGATGTGCCGGTTAACCACACACGCTCCATCGATACTATGATAAACACTAAGTTACCATTTGCCTACCTTGTTAAATACGAGTTAGTGTGCCGGTTAACCACACACGCTCCACTAACCGACTTAAACAAAGTGCAAAGTGTAATTTCATGGATTAGCACCTTATTCACATTTTCCTAAGTAACTAAGATTGAGTATTATTAAGAGTTTAGTTACTTAGTATTTATCATTAATACTTTTAATGAAGGGAGAATTATAGTCCTGTCAAACCCGTTCGGCTAACGACCCTCCACCAGTCAAGGAAGCGGTGGGTGAGAGTGGACACCCATTAAACTGACATTTTATAGGCAGTAACCTTATACACCCCTTATAGACCGACTTCGTGAATGAGGCCTACTAACGGTAAGACTGACTTTACTCTTATACATACATACATATATATATATATATATATATATATATTATTATTATTATTAACTTATAATATTATAAAGTATAAGGGTTGAATTTTAACTTTTAAAATTCTAAGGGTTAACTTGGAATTAAAATATTCATAAGAGAAAACTTTATAAATTCCAAAACTTGAGGGCATGTTTTGAAACTATTCAAAACTAATTAATTCCATAACTTATGTGTTTAAAGTAGTTTGTAATCCAAAAACTCTTCAAGTTCTATAATTTGAGGACAAGTTATGGAAGACTTTAAACTAATAAAAGAATTAACTTTTCTTTATTTTATAACTTATGGAATTAATTAAGATTACACTTTTTTTTATTTATTATTTAATGAAGAGACTCTTGGTCCTCCATAACTTGAGGACAAGTTATGGAGTCATTAAACCATTTAATTAGAACTAGACTCTTCATTTTGTAACCTTTGCCAACTTTTATGAGTTTTATGAAACTTAAATGTGACTTACTTAAATGTGACTTTTCATATAACTTGAGGACAAGTTACAAAAACACATTTTAGAATCAACTCTTAGATTAATTTGGATTGAAAACAACTATTTTACTCAACTTTTCTGTTAATCTAAGCAACTCATAAGAACAAGATAATTCAAATCAAACTTTTTCATGTAATTAGTCTAAACCTTAAACTAATACAAAACATGAATCTATTGACAATTATCTTTGAAATTGGATTAGCATGAACATTACCACATCAAAAACCAAGTTTATAAGTCCAAAAACATCTTAGGGTAATGTTCCTAGTCCAATTCCAGCCAAAAAAGTCGAATTTATGCTGTCTGGGGGTCCAACTCGTCGAGTGCACGAACCAACTCGGCGAGTTGGATGCATTTTGCCTTGGACTCGGCGAGTCTGCTGGGCAGACAACATCAAAACTCGATTTTTCAGCTACTTTTGCAAGTATAACAAGAAAACAAGCCTAGGCTCTGATACCACTGTTGAGTTTTGAGCATTCTAACACACCTATGTGTACATGCAACCCTAAATACCTTGGATCTATGTTTTCTCTATTATACATTCAAATATGAACATCCAATGTATTATCCTAATCTAGCATACAAAACAATGAATATAACAAGATAGAGTACATACCTCATTGATGTAGAAAGTCTTCATGAAGCTTGAGTGCCTAGTGCCCCAAGTGTGACACCTCAAATGGTTCACACAACACCAAATACACTTGGAATAACTTGAGAGAAATCTACACTTCATGAAAACGGCTAGCCCTTCTCTAGCATGATACTAGTGCCGAGTTTGGTCAAGAATAAGATGCATATATAGTTAGGGTTACACCATGTAAACCTTAATTGACATGGCCTTTCATTTCCATGATCCATGGGTACAAAAACACCATGGAGCATCATATGGGTTTTAGCCCAACTAGATAATCCATGGAGCATTAGCCCACTATATAAGTATGGATGATTTACACAATCAACCCATATATTTAATTAGTCTTCTTTTGATCACTTAATTAATCCTAGATTAATTCTAGATCAATACTAATTAAATAATCTTATTATTCTTATTATTAATATACTAGAACTTATAATATATTAATAACCATAAGTGTCTTATTTCTCTCATTATAGTCTATCCAAATGCATGATGCCATGCAACCCAAATGGACCATGCCGAGTCGGGTCAAGTCTTACCAATTATAGTTATGGACTTAGACATTAATCCAACAAGAACACAATCCCTGAACACTGTTGATGCTCGCACTGATCGATCATCGGCAATCTCCACCTCTAAAGGGCAATCCAACGTGCCTGAAGACTCAGGAAACTTCTTGCTAAGCGCAAGAGAAACAAATGATCGGGTAGCCCCCGAATCAAACAACACCTGAACTGGAATACCGTTCACATGGAACGATCGTATACAGAGCACATATCAATATCATAACATCATAAAAAAGATAGAGGGAAAGAATCATACCCGTCACCAGATCGGTTGCGGCGCGTGCCTCCTCTATCGTCAGCTGAAATGCCCGACTCCTCACCACTGGAGCCTCTGCCTTGCCCTGCCGGCCATCTGTGATCCTCAGAGTCGCTGGAGCTGGCGCCTTCACTGGCGCTGATGCTGCCGTCAACTGGGGGCAATTGGCCCTCTTGTGGCCCCTCTGGTTGCAGTGGAAATACAACAACTCAGATGTCTGAACAACCGATACAGGGGCAGCACAATCCCTGCTATAGTTCCCCACCTTTCCGCACTTGTAGCAGCCTGATGATCCCATCCTACATGCTCCCTCATGCGACCTGCCGCATTTTCCGCAGCGACCCGGCTCCCCTTGGGCATTCGGCCTACCATCTGATCCCTTGGGCTTCTTCCTCGAAGCCCCAACCACCTGCCCCATCTTTGCCTTTCTCTTTCGAATGTGCTCCAAATCAATCTCCCTTTCCCTCGCCCTGGCAATCATGGACTCCAGGGTAGGGCAAGCTGAAAAGCTAACATGCTCCCGGATGTCGGCCCGTAGCATGTCATGATAGCGGGTCCTCCTCATATCCTCATCTCCCGCATACTGGGGCACCAGTAATGCCCTCTCCCGGAACTTGGCGGTGATCTCCACCACAGTCTCCGTAGTCTGCCTCATGTCTAAAAACTCTCTGGCCAGCTGTTGAAGCTCGACAGCCGGCGCAAACTCTGCCCTGAACCTGGTCACAAAGTCTGAACAGGTCATAGCCTCAACAGCCGAGGCTCCCAATGAGTCACCGACGGACTCCCACCAATCTCTAGCTCGGTCTCGTAAACATCCAACTGCATATCTCACCTTTGACCCCTCGGGGCAGAAGCTGGTCAGCTGTGCAGACTCGATGTCCGCAATCCATCGTCTGGAAGCAATGGGGTCCTTTGCCCCATGGAAATCCGGCGCACCATTTCCCCCGAAGTCCTTAAAGGACAGTGTGCGAGATCCTGACTGGCCAGATGCCATGTCACTCCTGAACGCCCTGAGGCGGTCCTCCATCAGCTCAACTATCCCTTCCTTGATCAACCCGAAAATGATGGGGGTCGACTCAAGGATGCCTCTGGTGATCTCTGACGCGATGAACTCGCGTAGCCTCTCATCTACTGGCTCGGAACCTGATCCCGAACCCGATCCCTCTCCAGAACTGCCACCAGCTGGCCTCTGGCGTAGTACCACCATTCCGCAATACACACAGACAACCATTAGTGATACTGATACCCCTAAAGGGATCACATTTACTTCAAATTCCCTGGTCTTGTCTCATCCTTCCTTAGTTCGGGTACGAATCCTCTGCTTTCAGTAGTACGGGCCCATACTACCTTCCACATCTATCCGTACCTTCTCCAAGGACTGCCTTGACTCCACCAGGTCCCTTTCACTACTGCTAATCATTGCTATACTTATCCTAGGCTTGCCCCAGGAAAATCTCTAACTCCACCCTACCCGGTCCTCAGCTGCTGAAGGCCTCCTTGTAATGTCAATTAGTCATTACCTGAATACCATCACATGTGGTGAGTCTCAAATAATCCTTCGAGTATCAGACTCGACCCTTCAACGGTTAGACTCAGACAAGAGCTGCGTAATAGGGTCAAATCCAACACTCTAAGATTATTCAACCCTGATCACATGCGACGAGACGTATTCACCTAATGTCTAACTCCCATCACTTCAGAGTCCCACGAAGCACAAAGCAAGCAGCATTCAGACAAAAAGGGAACATTCTCAAGAAAATCTGTCCACATAGAGAAAAGCTAAACTAGCATACCATGCTAAGCTCATACTATCAGGCCTAACCCTAACGGGCTATCCTACTGCTGTCTACTCAATTCTAGCATGCAATTTTCATACACTGAAACACATAAAGCAGGCACATAAGGCATCACTCCCAGATCCTTAGTCCTATTCTAGCATGCTGTTCTACTGAAACTGATAAACATAACATAAGCTGGTATAGGTACTTTGGGGAATACTTACTTGAGCTTGGCCGGTCGCGCACATCACACACTTCTTCTTAAAACTCTTTACTTAGCTTTTTAGGAAATATTTTCTACTTTAAAATCTTTTAATCCCTCGATTTGAGTTCAGACACCCCCGAAGGTGTGTCCGAATCCCTCAAACCAGGGCTCTGATACCAACTTGTAACGTCCCAAAAATACGAGCCAAAAATTTCATTTTTAAAACATATACTTAGTAAAGCATTTAGAAATAAAAGCGTCACCGATCATAACATTTCATAAAAAGATATCACATGTCTGGAAAACATTTTCATAAACATAATAATGTCAAAGTACAAATCCCCAGGAAGATCTCATAGTGCGGAATACGAGGCATGTGTGTGATGGGCCGTTACCGCGCCTGCTCCTTCCCCTTCGAAGAAGAGGTACCTGAAACCAAAAATGAAAACTGTAAGCACGAAGCTTAGTGAGTTCCCCCATAATACCTCATACCATACAAACATACAATGAACAACTAGGAGATACGAGCCTCGCCTACACTCATGAAGATACGGGCCTCGCCCACACTCCGCTAACTGGGAGATATGGGCCTTGCCCACACTCTGCTATCTGGGAGATACGGGCCTCACCCACACTCCGCTATCTGAGAGATACGGGCCTCACCCACACTCCACTATCAGAGAGATACGGGCCTCGCCTAAACTCAGCTGCTAATTCATAACATACAAGTATCACACAGACAACGAGTATAGACAAATCTATCATACTGGCATATATCATAATCAAACTCGACCATGAGATACGGGCTCTGCCCACACTCCGATACTAGCATATCGTCTAATCGGGCCGGCCTTGGTGCCTAAGACCCGTTACTACTGGAAGGAAACTCACCTCGAAGAGTAGCTACCGAAAGTCCGACCACTAGACGTCTGGCTGCTGCACCGGTAATCCTCCGGCTACAAACCCATAAACATAGATTAGCCACTCATAAATATCCTTAGGTCAATTGACTGGCCCATCCCTGGTCCAAGGTCAACTCCTAGTTGACTGGACTCACCGAGTTGTGACACAAACTCGCCGAGTCCTTCTCCCACTAACCCGATCCTACTTGCCAAGTCTCTCCTTCCACTCACTAAGTCACTCTTGACTCACTACCCGGGACTATGGAACCGACTCGTGATCCGAATCGCCGAGTCCGAAAGCAACTCGCCGAGTTCCACGAGCAGATCTCCTACTCGCTTCCAATCCTCACCAGAACATCCCGCAAGAGGATTTGGGGTTTTGGGACTACGTTACACTGCTAATTCCGCGTGCAGATACGGAGGGTTGGACCTTCAACACTTAAACCCCTCTTACTCAGTGAAAGTTCATATGACTCGCCGAGTTTGAAGAACAACTCGGCGAGCTCCAGGCAATCTTCATAGGACTCGCCGAGTTGTTCATCCAACTCGCCGAGTCTAAGACCATCTTCATAGAGCTCGCCGAGTTCCACTTTGGGACTCGCCGAGTCCCTTCGACCCACTTCGCATACAGACCAAAACTGGGACATGCAACGCTTCTAACCCATAGATCTATGCTCCTAGGGCATGCTTATCACATAAAGTTGCAAACTTTACGTGCATGCATGGCTCTATGAGCTCAAGAAGGCAAATCCAAGCTCTTTAAGGGGTCATACACTCAATAGGGACCTCAATAACCCAAACCGCAGAGACTTTATACTTCTAGGATGTCCATAAGATCCCAATCTGAAGTCCTTACAGAACTTAAAGCATAAATACATGGAATTTGAGGTTTTAGGGCTTGAAACCGCTAATTTGGGACAAAAAGGGGATCTAATGAACTAATGATCAAGGTAAGAACTTTTCTACCTGAATGGAAGCTTCTCACAGTGTAGATTCCGGATCTACCTCCCCTCCTTGCACACTTCAACCTCCTTTTCCTTCCTCTAAGATCCAAACCTTCTCTACAAAGCCAAAATCACTCTCAAGAACAATATGGGGGCTAGGGTTTCTTTCTACAGCTCTCTGGAAGTGTTAGGGACTAAGGAGGCCAGGTTAGAGCGTTTAAATAGGGTGCAAATGCCCGGATTAGGGTTTTTTGTCCAAACAGGGTCTACTCGCCGAGTCTGGGGACCGACTCGCCGAGTACAAAGTTCAAACCCCGCGCCTTATCCCGCTCCTACTCGGCGAGTTGGTCCTTCAACTCGCCGAGTCCAAGGCTAAAATGCATAAAATTAAAATATTAATCACAAGGAGTACGTACCAGGAACCAGGTGCTACATGATTACTTCATATACACTACAATAAGTACCATATCTGAGGAGTTTCCCTTTCTGTGATTGCCCTTTCATCGATTTCCCATCTGATTTATCCAAACTTTGACGACTAGACACTTGTCTCAGAGGTGGAGGTGGCCAGGGAAGTGGATGAGCATCATCGTTGTTTCTTTCTGTCCTTGCAATGGAAGTTTCCGGTGAAGATTTTTGTTAAGTAGATGGACCGATAGAGAGAGGATTTTACTATTCCAATAGACTCTGTAATGACGGATGGCGGATTGTGCAGTTGAAATTGCCTTGTTGATGGTGGTGAAACTGAAGTTACTGAGGAAATACAAACGCGAAATCAAATATATCGATGGGGCAAAACCTTTTGGGGATGAGTGTATGCCATGTGGAGGCGGCGGTAGGTGCAATCCTAGCCGAAATATCAAATCTGGCATCACCATCATCTGTTTAGTCGCTTATGGCTTCAGGATAACATTTACAACGATGATAAGTACAAGTTTTAGATGATATTGAGATTCAAGACCGTTGGAATTCATTGGAATCCTATCAGATCTGCAACTACAGTTTCTAGATTCAATTTCACAATACGCAGAATCATTTCCTCCTTTATGATTCAAAAATTTCAAAAACTTACCGTCCATCTCCTCTGCTATAAGCTTAGGCCAAAAATCGGAATTCATCGTTAAGAAGTGGCAATGGTTGGGGTACGACGGACAAATACCAGTGTTGTTGCAACCTGTGTAGCGATTTTGACTTGGAATTGGGGAAAACAGCAACGATTCTGATCTATTACTAGCATCATCTTCCCCCGACGCACAAAAGTCCTCCATCGTTAGGTGGCGGAGTTTATTTCGCTAGGTGAGCGTCTTATTCCACTGCGGAGAAAAAAAGTCCTCCATTCATTAACCACTCGCACGATGACGAAGAAGATTAACACAGAGACGTAGTAAAAATGCATGTTCAACGATGTGATAACATTATTTCAACATATTTCTGGTAGCATTTAACCTTTTTACCATAACTTACTAGTTAAATGAAAGGAAGGAATACAAAAAACGAAAATCTAAATGACAAATTGCTAGTGGAATAACAATTAGGCAAACAAAAATTAATAGCTTAAAGTGGTTTAGCGGCATTAAAATTTATTATGCCACTAATAAATATGACTTTTAGTGACATAAAATATTAAGTCCCATTAAATCCATTAATTTTTATAATGGCATTTAGAGTGTGCCACTAAAAACAAAATATAGTGGCACAAAAGAGATATGCTACTAAAAAAATTGTGCCACTAAATGTCATGTAGTTTGTAGTGGCTGTGGATTTAGTCCCTCAGTAAACTGAAATGACTTTAATACCTTTAGGATATTTATTTTCTATTTTTCTTTCATTTTTTTAAAAGCTAATACTTCAATAAAAAATAAGAGGGTCTACCTCTCTCTCTCTCTCTCTCTCTCTCTCTTAAATCCTTAAAATCTAATAAAACATCAAAGAAATGTATTTATGGGAACACACACATTTACACACACCTACAAATCGATGATGGACATATACACAGTCCATAATCAAGTTGTAATAGTCATCAAATTCTTCGCCGAGTTGTAACAAAGGGTCCCAATCCCCTCCCCATATGTAAACTATGAAGCTTTAAATTCCATACTAGGTTGTTTCTTTTTTGCCTCGATTCACCTTGCACCAGATTCTTAAACACAACATTCAAATAAATAAGAAACAAAAAGAACACATAAAACCAAATCACTATACAAACCTACAACTTTCTTGATGAAGAAATGAATAAATCCATATGAACAAAGTGAAACCCATATGACGTGTTACTATAAACAAAGCTAGAAAGAATAGAAAACAACCAAAACATATCCACAACACATAGACCAAACAATTTGAACCCAACATAAAAGCATAACACATAAATTTACGGACTTCGATTTCACATGCGTTAAATTGGAAGGATGGAGGAGTAGCAGGATGCTAGAATCACACCCAAAGCATTGTTGGTGGCTGTCTTGCTGGAGAAGAGTAAGGTGGTGGCGGTGGTTCACCAGAGGAGAAGCACAAGAAGAAGAGTAAGGCGATCTTGATATGGCTGTCAGTGGCTCTTCAAACAGCTTCAATGGTATGAGTTCGGTTGCATAAAATGACAACAAACTGGGTCAAGTTTTTCCGGTGCCACTGAATTTAGACCTATATCAGCTTGTTCATCGCCTTCCTGAACCGACATTGATTTCACCTGCACTCTCCACCCTTCTTAATATCAGGACCCTTCTTCCAATTGCCTCCACCGTCGAAAGAGAAAAACATCAAAATCTTGCTTCTTTTTCTTCTGAAGCTTCATATCTGGAAACAGTTATGGGGGTGTATGTGCTCGATACTTCATTTTGTAGACTTTTGATTGCAAGTATCGATACTCAATTTATGTAGACTTTTGATTGCAAGTATCTATGTGTGGTTTGAGTTGGAAAGGAACAAGATCGGATGAAAAGAGGTGATGGTGAGAGAGAGAGAGGTGGGGTCATGTTTATTATTAATAAAACATTAAATTATATAAAAAGTATTAAAAAATATTAGAAGGGCATTTTAGTCTTTTTAGTTTTCCAAAGCACCAAAACCACAAACAAACTAGCTTAAAAGGACCATGAAGCCAACAAATTCGAAGTTTGGACTAAACCTCATAAAAAATGCATACCATAGGGACCATTTTTACAGTTTTGTCTATTTTTTGATATGTAAGACAACAAATGTATTTGAAATGAGCTTTATTGGCTAAACGTATCATTCTCTAGTTCATAAAGTTTGTTACACGCTAATTTTTATACAAGATTTGAATATTTATTTTGAGGGTTGCCTTCAACTATATATCACAAGGCATTGACTTATACATGTATATAAGATACCACATTGAAGTGTAGAAATTGCCTTAAACTATTTTTGGTTGGAGAAAATTACAATTTTTGTTTACTGAGTTTTAACAAATCAATAAGCTTTGTTTGTAAATGTGTAATATACTTATATGTTTAATATAATTGGATGCCATGTTAGAGTAAATATTTGATTGGTAATATAAACACTTTTTAAACTTTAATTAATATAAGCACGAGAAATATGTGTAAATAGCTATCAATGACTAAATTACAAATCTTTGAATAATTGATTAATCATTAACGGCACTTTCTCATTTTTAAATGATAATAATTTTAGAGTTTAATATAAGACGACGATAAATATGTTAAATTTTAATTGCTAGAAAATGCACGACAAGATAACATCTATAAGAGATGAATTTATTTGATTTAAATGTAGACACATATTTCAACTCTTTGTACTAAATCTATTTAGAAAACAAGAGACAAAAAAATATAATTTATTTGATATTACGTAGACATTTACAAACAACGTTTATTCACTTGTTAACGTTTATTCACTTGTTAAAACTCACGACAAAAAATGTAATTTTGTCCCATCCAAAAAGATTGAAGGCAATTTTTAAGTTTTAATGTGATTTATATTTGTATAAGCCAATATATTATGATATATAGTTGAAGACAACTCTATCTCTTACTCTATCGATATATAATTAAAAAGTTCATCATTTTTTTTTATTATCTTTTTTCACTCTGAAAAATAGACATTAGAATAAATATTCAAAGCTTTGTATAAAAAATAAACGTGTAACATGCTTTATGAACTATGGTATGTTTATTCGAATACATTTTCTATCTTATTTTTATAAAATCACTATATTTTGTATATCTATCACGAAAGTCACTGTATTTTGGAAACTTCACAAAAAAATTATATTTTGGATAACTATCACAAAAATTATTATGTTTTTTTTTTTGTTTTTTTGCTTTTTGTTTTTTTTGACACTCATAATATAATGTCATCAAATAGTGTCACGTCATAAAAAATAACACATCATCATGCAACATCAGGAGACAACCTGGATGACTAGTCAATTGATCAGAATTGTAACAAATTGGTAAACAGAGTATCTGACAATTGATCAGAATTGGAACAAATTGGTAAACATAGTATCTAAGAATTCTTATTTCATATGTAACAATTGATCAGAATTGTAACAACCTGGATGACTACTCAATTGATCAGAATTCTTAGTTTCGTCTTCTTTATTTCATATGCAAGAAAAGTGAAAAACACATACATATATATACAAGAAAATCACATACAAACACACATTGAAGTTACAAATAACATGTATTTGATTGATCAACAACTCAAACACACACACACACATCACACATACACACTTTGAGAATTTAAAGGGAAAAACTGACCCAACCTTCATCATCGATGAATACATAAAAAATCAAGAACCTGCAACATTTTTGATCCATTGTTCTTCCCTAAACCATTAGTAGACCAAGCCTCGATGGAATCATCTCACTGATGAAGAGTTATTTCGCTCCATATGGCTACATCTCCGACTCTATGGACCGCCATACCTACGACTAATTTAGGTTTTATTCTTCTTAATCGTCATATGGTCCATCAAAATTAACAAGATTTGAACTAGATTTTTTCTTTCAAGCTTTCAACTTGGTTCAATACACACACACAATCAAAGATCTAAGATGAGTTGTAATCACCAGTGTAGCATCCTAAAATTTAAGATCGGGTTCTTAAGTTAATATGGATAAATAAATAATAAGTGAATTATTTAAATAAATAATCAAGGGATAATCATATCATTAGTCGATATGAAGCTTGCAAAGTTAAAGGTTGAGATGTTATCATTTCAAAGTTAAGGGACCCAAAGTGTCAATTTGGAAAAGTATGTTTGACCAAGAGTTGACTCACCAAGGTTAAATGGATGTGGAATGTTAAAAAATTAGATGGTCAAGGACTCATTATGTCAACCTTTGAAGCAAATATGAAAATAATTGAAGTAATGGTAAAATTTACAAAAATTGTAAAGTTGAGGGACTAGTTTTGACAAATAGCAAACTTTGTGAGTGTTAACATACTCATTTAACTAATTAGATAAAATGAATTATTTTGGGGTCAAAGTGAAATATGTAAGTTCTCTTTTAGTTATTGATCAAATGGTGTTAAACATGAGAACAAGGAAGGTTAGGGCCATTTCTACCAATTGTCGAAAATAATCACTAGTTAGATGGGGTTCTCTTCATTTGAAGAGAGGAGAAATGTGATTAAGGGAAAGGAAGAAGGAAGTGGCGATTTATATGAGACTAATGGTGATTTCTTCATGCTTCTACATCTAGGGTTTGATTCAAGTGGGGAGTTGAGTATCCACGCAAAAGAAAATGGGATCAAAGACTTTTTAGGTATAATTTCTCCTCCTCTAACTCTATTTTCGAGTTCATGATTGGGGTTGGACCCCAATGTCGAATTTGGATTGAATTGATGATTGGGGTTTTGTTTTTTAACCTCCATTGGGTGATTTCAATGGTTCCAATCTCAAACCAATCATTCCATTGATGGTTTTGGTGATTTGGGTAAAAAGTCAACCATGAACCCTAGAAAACCCAAAACTATGGATAATGCAATTGATGATGAAATGAGATTGGATTCTATGACATAGATGATATTTGATAGAAATAAAGCCAATTGGAATGCTCAAATTCATCCATGATGGTAGAGACAAGCATAAACTTGGGTTTTAGATGGTTATGTGAGAAATTGTGATGAAAAAAATGAAATTCTTGGAATGTGAGCATTTGATGAGTATATGATACTCATAATCATGAGTTGATACTAAAAATATGATTTGAATGAAATAACATGAAGTATTAAGTGATCTATAGTTGAATTTATGGAATAATTGTCCATAAGGGTATTTTGGGAAATCTAGGGATAATTATATGTTGATTGACATATAAGAAGTGAATGACATTCATGAACATGAATTGACACTCTAGATATGTTATTGGAACATTAACATGAATGATTGCTATTGAAGTTCTAGCTCTAATGATTGTTTTGACCCAAGGGTAATTTGGGAACATGGAATGGAATTGAGGATTCCATAGTTGGATGAAGTAATTGCAATGAGATAAATTGTGGTTATATGTACTTAACAACACCCAATGATGTACTAAATGATTTGGGAATAAGTCATATTGGTTCAAGAGTGTTTTTGAGCAACTTGAGTTCTTAACCCTTTCATTTGAGTGTTTGTAAACATTATGAACATAACACTTTGATAGAGGGATTGATGAATTAAGTTGAATGTGTAGACATGATAAAACTGTTGGATTAATGTCTAAGTCCATAACTATAATTGGTAAGACTTGACCCGACCCGGCATAGTCCATTTGGGTTGCATGGCATCATGCATTTGGATAGACTATAATGAGAGAAATAACACTTAAGGTTTGTTAATATATTTAAAGTTATAATATATTAATAAGATTATTTAATTAGTATTGATCAAGAATTAATCTAGAATTAATTAAGTGATCAAAAGAAGACTAATTAAATATGTGGGTTGATTGTGTAAATCATCCATACTTGTATAGTGAGCTAATGTTCCATGGATTATCAAGTTGGGCTAAAACCCATATGATGCTTCATGGATGCTCCATAGTGTATTTGAACCCATGGATCCAAGGAAATGGAAAGCCATGACAATTAGGGTTTACCCTAATTGTAACAACTATATAAAGATCGATTTTCATGAAGTGTGGTGTTTCTCTCTAAGTCTTCCAAGTGCATATGATGTTGTGTGAACCATTTGAGGTGTCACACTTGGGGCACTAGGCACTCAAGCTTCATGAAGCCATTCTACGTTAAAAGAGGTATGTATTCTATCTTGTTATATTCATTGTTTGTATGCTAGATTAGGATAATACCTTGGATGTTCATATTTGCATGTATAATAGAGAAAACATAGATCCAAGGGATTTAGGGTTGCATGTACACTTAGGAGTGTTAGAATGCTCAAAACCCAACAGTGTTATCAGAGCCTAGGCTTGTTTTCAATTATACTTGATGCAAATTGCTGAAAAAGTCGAATTTCGGGCATTCTGGGCACTGGACTCGCCGAGTCCACTGATGAACTCGCCGAGTCCATGAGGAAAATCATCCTACTCGTCGAGTAGGTTCCTACACTCGACGAGTAGGAGCTCCAGACAGCATATATTCGACTTTGTTTTGGCTAGAAATGGATTAGGAACATTACCCTAAGCTGTTTTTGGACTTATAAACTTATTTTTTTTATGTGGTAATGTTCATACTAATCCAATTTCAAAGATAATTGTCAATAGATTCATGTTTTGTATTAGTTTAAGTGTTATGCTAATTACATGAAAAAGTTTGATTCCAATTATCATGTTCATATGAGTTGCTTAGATTAATAGAAAAGGTTGATTGATTATGTGTCTTTGATCCATTTTAATCTAAGAATTGATTCTAAAATGTGTTTGTGTAACTTGTCCTCAAGTTACATGAAAAGTCACATTAAAGTTTCTTAAAACTCATAAAAGTTGGCAATGGTTACAAATATGAAGATTCTTGTTTTCATTAAATGGTTTTATGACCCCATAACTTGTCCTCAAGTTATGGAGAGTCAAGAGTCACTTCATTAAGTAATAAAATATGTAAATTTAATTAATTCCATAAGTTACAAAATAAAGAAAAGTTACATTCTTTAATAGTTTAAAGTCTTCCATAACTTGTCCTCAAGTTATGGAACTTGAAGAGTCTTTTAATTAAAACTAATTTAAACACATAAGTTATGGAATTAATTAGTTTTGAATAGTTTCAAAACTTGCCCTCAAGTTTTGGAATTTGAAAATTTTTCTCTTACGAATACTTTAATTCCAAGTTAAGCCCTTAGAATTTTAAAAGTTAAAATTCAATCCTTATACTTTATAATATTATAAGTTAATAATATATATATATATATATATATATATATATATATATATATATATATATATATGTATGTATAAGAGTAAAAGTCAGTCTTACCGTTAGTATGACTTATTCACGAAGCCGATCTATAAGGGGGGGGGGGGGGGTAAAAGGTTACTGCCTATAAAATGACAGTTTAATAGGTGTCCACTCACACCCACCACTTCCTTGACTGGTGGAGGGTCGTTAGCCGAACGGGTAGGACAAAGACTATAAGTTCTCCCTTCATTAAAAGTATTAATGATAAATACTAAGTAACTAAACACTTATAATTCCCAATCTTAGTTACTTAGGAAAAATGTGAATAAGGTGCTAACCCATGAAATTACACTTTGTACTTTGCTTAAGTCAGTTGGTGGAGCGTGTGTGGTTTACCGACACACTGGCTTGACTTAACAAGGTAGGAAAAGGGTTTTCTTAAAGTTTATCATAGGCTGGTGGAGCGTGTGTGGTTTACCGGCACATTGGTTGGGTGATAAACATTTAAGAGTACCAAGTAATTTGCATGGTTACTTCACACCTTGTTTTGTGATCCTCGGCATCCCAGTCACAAAACCTGAAGGGCACACTCGAGATTGAAACATGCCATTGAAAAGTTCAATGAATCTCAAAAGATCTAGGAGTTTCAAATCCAATTAAAACTTAATTATATTTCGTTTTTCATGGTGGAAATTGGTAAATTGTCATTTACCTACCTTCAAATATTTTATAGCTTGGATTACGGCATCCCTCTTCTGAGTTATAAAATAGTTTGTAGGGTCCTAGCCTTAATATTTCATATTGGGTGTTATATTAAGGACTTTTAAATCAACTCAACTTGAATATCTCCCAAAAGATGTCTAGTTCAGACATCTATGATCTTCCCAAATCTCTTGGAACTTCAATTCCTCCACTTCCTACAATTATTCTCCCTAACCCACAAGTTCAAGGTCACTCAAGCCCTATTGGCAAGGCAAGTTCTAGGTGTGATCACATCTTGGAAATGAAGTCACATATTGACAAGCCGGGAGAGTTGGGTGTCAAAGTCTTGAGAAAGTTGGTGGTTCAATCACTTTCTAAGTCACATAGTGAGTTCCTTTGGGACTCCTATGAAACAGAGTATGACACGACCCTTAATGATCTTATCTATTTGCTTGGTACTGCTGAATCAACAATGATTTGGAAGGCTAGTAAAGCAAATGTGATTAGGAGATCAACTTTCCAAAACTTTATGACAGGGACAATGGTGACACAGGAAATCCAGAAAAGCATTCTCTTCCCAATGGAAAGGGATTGGCCATAGTTAACTTGGTTGACAAAATGGTAAAGAGAAAGGCTAAGTCTGAGATAGTCCCATGTACTATTACCTAAGGGTCCATATGTTTCTGTTGCCAAAGGAAAGGGCTTTGGTTACAAAGCTGCTAAACTTACCTAAGGATGGTAAAGTCAATGAGTTTGACTTTATTTCAGGTAAAGTCCATTGTCTAACTCTATTAAGTTCCTATTTGGAGATTTTTATTACATGATTTGACTGGGTCACATCTTGGTGTTTTAAGAATCTAAGAAAAGTAAAGAAACTTAAAGAATATGCTGAATCTGATCGCGTAGATGGATTTCTATCGCATAGTTTGAAGATTGGATTATTGAGCTACTTCTTAGGAGTTATGAGATATTGCTTAGGAATAGATAACAACAAGTTTTCATATGGATTGTAAGGATAAGTTCTTCCACAAAGTTTTTAAAATAAAAGGAAAATTTCTGATTTTATTTATTTTAAAATATCCTTACAATGGCATCTGTGAAAATTTTTGTTGCTTATAAGATTCCATTAATAGCAAGACTGGAAATATGAAATTGATTATTTCATTTGTGGTAGTGTCTAAATTTACCAAATAAAGAAAATTTCTCATCACCCAAGTTTCAATTGGACCGAAACTTGGAATCATGCAAGTTGTATAGTATGATGAATGAGAACTTTCAAGCATTGGAAAATTAAGACTGATTACTTGTTCACATGGATGTGTGAGTCAAGTAAAGGACTAAGGGATCGAGTACACATTCTTGTGCACTGATCAAGCCCACCACAAATAATCGATAAGACTATTCGTCATGATTTACTAAAGTTTAGTAAATATGGTTATACTTACAGGCTTAAGTGTAATTCTGATACATTGGAAAATTTTCGATGTATGGCAGAACGAATGAGAAGAATCAAATTAGGCAGAAGGATAAAGATGGGATAGTACTTTAGTATCATGTTATATGATCATTTTAATGATTAAGAGACCTTATCACGGTTCATCCTCTAAGTGCATTCTGATAGCTAAGAAGAGGAGCTATGTATTGTTGAAGTGGTCAAATCAAGAAGATGAGTCATACTTCATTCCAAAGCAATTCTTAGAGTCATACTCGAAGATTGTAACTTAAGTGACATATCTTAAAGAAAGTTTATTAACACTAGTCAAATGTAAGAGTAAAAGGTTATCTACTCTTGTACATTTGAAATTGGTAAGTTGTGATGTTTTGGATAAAACAGAGACCAACTTAGACCAGTTGTGTGAAGTGTTTGTCTTGATAAAGAATCTGAACTATCCCTTGAATATGTGACAAGAGAGTCTTATATGTCAAGAGGACAGTGGGAGTCTTAAAGGTCTTGAAAATCTCAAGGTCTAATAAAACCTGGAATTATTCACTAGCACACGACTTGAGGTGTATAACCTATCGTGTTGACATTTCTGTGCCCATTCCAGTTAAAGTTGGCTTTGCATATGAGTTCTTAGAGTCCTCAATTGGTTGCACAACTACTTGGAAGCTATGGCAGGCCCTTGTGCTGCCAAATGGCAAGAACTTAAGATTGCACAAGTTGAATCCATATGAGTTTGGATTTGTCACTAACCTTGTCTTGTGATTATGGTTTTGACAAATTCATATGGGTAGGAACTCATACACCATAAAAATCTAAGTGTCATTAGGTTTCTCTCCGATTCATGAAAATGATGGCGAGGAAACACTTCCACTAAGTAGATTTGTAAGTAGATAGTAATCTTTGCATTCTCAAAGTTGTTAGTAGGCACACTAACATGGACTTATGAGAAATAACAAAGGTCTAAACAATTAAGACTATGATTACGGGATCCCTTTTCATAGTTTTGAAATTGTTTAGACACACCTGTGAGCTATCTAAGATAAGGTGTATGATTTTGATAAAGTCTTATCAAAGCAATCTAGTATCAGAAATCTGAACTTTGGTAAAAAAGTCAATAGCTGATTTCTGTGTACATGTCAAAGCTAGTGGGAGCATAAGTGTTATGCTAATAATCATCATGTTAGTGGGAACATGATAATTATGATAAGTATTGCAAATTAGCAATGTTAATTATAGAAAACAAAAGTTTCAATTTGTGAGGTTGTAGGGGTTGAAAAAGTTGTTTTGCTATAATTAAGGGAGAGGAAATTATACTTCATTTCAATTATGAAAAGCTTAGATTGAGTTTATAATCATTCTAAAGAGCTTATATTGAGATTTTAATCACCTTTAGTCAAGAATATATATATGAATTTCATGTTGGATTGGTTCAACTTAAGAAAATTCTATATATTGCGTTCTCAAAATTCGATTATGATTACGACATCCCTTTTCATAGTAAAATTTTGAGAATATGGCAAACAAAAAATTATGATGGCAAAAGACTGGTCTAGAACCATGTCTTTATGTGAAACATCATGAATCGTGTCCCATTTACTTTGGGTACAAGATCGATTACTTGTGCAATAATATTTATTCTTTCTGAATTTCCAAATGCCTTGGGGCATTAAGGAGGAAAATGTCTAGAATTGGATATGACTAAAGTGATTAAGTAATTGTCGAGGACAATCTAAGGTTTACCAAAGATTGGTTGCTCAAGGACAGTTGGAAGTATAGTGTGAATTTTGAATGGGCCATATTGACATAGTCTGAAAAGAGGCAACTCTTGTTCAGAAGTAGTAGTCAAAATGGGAAATAGAGTTGTCTCCATAGATAGAAGCAATCTGTGTAAGATTAGAAAGAACTTAGTGCAAGAAGCATGTTCAAAGAAATGCATACTTTGAACATCAGGCGTTGTGTCCATGGAGTAGGTCTTTATTGGAATACCCTGTAATGGTTGTTGACAAGTCTTTGTGACTTTGTACACATTCATTGCAAGAGGGTAGTGCATTTAAGTTTAAAGCCTAACAAGATTTTTATTTGGGAGTGTGAAATTAGAATCATTGAAAGTTTGGTCAAGTGGTTTATTTCACAAAGTAAGGATCATAGATAAACATAGAGTGCATACTTGGTGTATGGAAAAGCTATTGTTTAGAAAAACATAGTGTTCATGCTTGGAGCATGGGACAACTAGTGTTTTTAATTCAAGTATAAAGTTGATAAAACCAAAACAATGAATAATGAGTAATCAATATGGTGATAAATAGAAAGTGTTTTATTTATATTCAATGGTTTTGATACCATATTAGATTCATTTATTCTTGTGTTTCACTTTGCATGTTTTGACTTCCATAATAACTAGGTTATTCTTTCGGAATGACTAAGTTATTCAAACCATCCAAAGTCGGTCATATGTTGGAAGTAGATATGAATCAAGACTGTCATGGGTTGGCTTGTAGAGGTCCAAGTTGGTGGACAAAGTTGTGCTACAACGCTCATGAGTGCTCATAACTTCTGAGTATTGGATTCAACCCGTGCTCATTTGAATCACTTCATGGATTTTATCACGAGTGATCATGAGACGATAATATCTTATATTCTTCAAAACTAGAGATATGAGTTGTTACTATGAGTTGGTTATACATTGATTGCACGAAACCGCATTGGTAACTTGATGTTATAAAACGTGCCTTTGTGTATGATTCAACAAGTAGTAGAACAAGCCATATGAGTCGAAGTTTATCCATTCCTTTTACCTTCGGGATAAAAGTGAAATCTGTGGGCCCCTAGATGATTTAGCGATGACACATGTGAGTGCTTGGCCAAGCCAGGACTGATTTGATTTGTTCAATCAGTCAGTCGTCATAAATCGGAAATCGGGAAACAACAGATGGACAGAGAGAATGATTTACAATCCATGTCTCAGTCCATATGATATTTAGAATGGAGGAATATATGATCCCTTATCTAACGGACAAGTCATTGACAAAGGTCAGAGATCATCGGCGAGGTCAAAGTTCGACGGAAGCTTTTGAGAGCTACGATTGCCAGTTGGTTCTTGAAGTCATACGCAATAATAGTTTTAGACTTATCCAAGTGGGAGACTGTTGGATTAATGTCTAAGTCCATAACTATAATTGGTAAGACTTGACCCGACCCGGCATGGTCCATTTGGGTTGCATGGCATCATGCATTTGGATAGACTATAATGAGAGAAATAACACTTAAGGCTTGTTAATATATTTAAGTTATAATATATTAATAAGATTATTTAATTAGTATTGATCAAGAATTAATTAAGTGATCAAAAGAATACTAATTAAATATATGGGTTGATTGTGTAAATCATCCATACTTGTATAGTGGGCTAACGCTCCATGGATTATCAAGTTGGGCTAAAACCCATATGATGCTTCATGGGTGCTCCATGGTGTATTTGAACCTATGGATCCAAGGAAATGGAAAGCCATGACAATTAGGGTTTACCCTAATTGTAACAACTATATAAAGATCATACTCTTGGAAAAATCGGCCACTAAGTAAGGTAAAGAAAGGGCTAGCCGATTTTCATGAAGTGTGGTGTTTCTCTCTAAGTCTTCTAAGTGCATATGATGTTGTGTGAACCATTTGAGGTGTCACACTTGGGGCACTAGGCACTCAAGCTTCATGAAGTCATTCTACGTTAAAAGAGGTATGTATTCTATCTTGTTATATTCATTGTTTGTATGCTAGATTAGGATAATACCTTGGATGTTCATATTTGCATGTATAATAGAGAAAACATAGATCCAAGGTATTTAGGGTTGCATGTACACTTAGGAGTGTTAGAATGTTCAAAACCCAACAAAAACATCCTTTAGTAGTGCTTGGAAACCTTTAAAAGTGTTATAAATGGTTACCTAAAAGACCAAAACCAGCCAAGCAAGTTTAGGACTCAAAAAGTGGGTTTTTGGGGGTGTTTGAGCTACTACGGGACTCGGCCCGCATGGTCATGCACACGGCCCGCGCACATACAACAGATTGCCCGGCTAGACAAAACTTTAATATTTTCCTCATAACTTTTGCATAAGGACTCGGATTTACACGCGGTTTTCACCTACATTCATATTTTTACATAAGGAATAGTATGAAACAATAAAATTTAGTAATGGTAACTTTGAGGGGTATTTTGGTTATTTTAATGACTTGTGTCCATGTTATATAGGTGTTGATTGAGAGTGTTTCTATAAGGAAAGGAACTAGAAGAAGACTAGCTAGCCTACGTGTGATTGAGGTGAGTACGTGTTGGCCTTTTCCTACTTTGGGGTACATGGAAAAATGATTTTATGATAATGAAATTCAATGCTTTGATATATGAATTGTTTTGAAACGAAAGCGTCAAATGTTTTTGGAAACGGTATTTTGAAAGAGTGCCTTAACGGAATGAATGTTTTTGAAAGAAAAGAACGTTTTGGAAGATCGAATGCCTTACAAATATGATTGAAATGTTTTGAAATATAGATGCTTTACTTTTGAAATGATTTTATGATACTAATGTATGAAATGTTTAAAGCATGGAAAGTAATGAAAAGAAATGTAACGTAATGAAAAGGAATGGAAAGTAATGAAAGGAATTGGAAAGTAATGAAATGAAAACTGCCCGGACCATGATATATCGTAAGAGGCACTAGAGGAATCTATCAGGGTGGCGCCTCCCCTTCACGAGATAGATGTCCTATTATGATACCTTGGTGGATTGATTTGTTCTTTGTACCTTAGCCTTGGAAATGATGCCTTGGTGGATTGATTTGTTTTTCCACCTTGGTTTAGACTTGGGAGTGGTTCCTTTATTGGACGTAGACCCTAAGTATAAAAATGGCAACTGTATAATATCGGAATTAGCCATTAATGATAAAAGAAAATGAAATATGGAAATATGGCTTTTGAAATGAAATAAAAGGAAATCGAATGAGAAGATATGAAATGATATTTATGAAATGTATGAAATGAGTTTTCCTTGAAAATGACTGAAAATGTTTTATGGTCTAAAACTATGTTTTGCAAAGATGAAACGTTTTTGATGAAAATGTGATAAATGTTTTGGGTCTCAAACCCACGTAGCTCATGAGACATTATTGTCTTACGTATTTTTTTAATGTCATGTATCTCAGGTTACACTTAAGAAGAGAAAATGGTAGATGGAAGCTAAAAGTCAAGTGATAGAGAATGAAGTGGAACTTGTTAAGTTCTTTATTAATTGTATTGATGTAATTCTTATTTGCTTGCTATGGTTGTATTGATGCTTAATGGTAACACCTATTGTTTTAAATTTGTAAATGTTTTTGTGGGACCGGTTTTTGTTAAATATGGGTTAACTCCCAAATGTTTTTAAAACCATAAAATATTAAAGTTTAAAAAAATTTGGGGTGTTACAACCGGTGGATGCAATTGCGGAGATGGCAATGGTGGTTGTGGTAAGTTCCTAATGCCCGATGTGAATGGAAGGTCGACGATGTGTGTGGTTTTTGATTTTTTCTCTCTACAATTTCCAGGTTTTTGATTTTGTATGTAGAGATCTGAGTTTGATTTGATGCTTTTTATCAGCTTTGTTGACTGTTTTTAAAGTTTATGCATTTTGAATGTATTGCTCTTTTTTTTATCTTCAATCGGGTTTTAAATTCAAAGTGCGGTTGCTTTGCTTCTTGAATCGTAATCTTGATTTGAATCTTTACGTTAAAGAAGCCCTAATCTCAGCAGGGTCCTGTACACATGTTATCAACTCAAAGATTTAGGTAAATGTTCTTGAAAGTCATTAAGATCTTCAAAAACTGAATCTTGAATCTTGGTTTATCTAAAAATGTGGTAGGATTGATACTTTCTGTTGAAGCTTGCTATTAGAGATGATAAACACAGTTGTAAACCCATAAGATTCTTGTAGTACGCATGGAATCGGAGAAAGCCGAAAAAAAGAGCTTAATTAAGGATTTAGGGCATTTTGAATTTTCATCATATCTATGAGCCACCGTATGTGGGTTTAATTATGAATTTAAGGTTTTTTGGAGGGATGGTCGGAGAAGATAAAGAGGTGACTGTTTGTACTCTCTATGTGTGAGAGAGAAAGAGATAGATAAAGAGAAATAAAACGGTGGGGGTAGGTGGGGGATAATTTTTTTTTCTTTTCTTTTCTTTTTATTTTTAAGTTAAAATGGTATTAGAATAATTATAAAAATTACAAAAAATAAAATAAAAAGGTATAATCGTAATGAATTTTTCGATTTTGAACTTTCCATGCAGAAACTTTTTGGACCCTATCCATAGTTTTTGCAAACCATAGGAACTAATTTTATAGTTTTCGCAAACCATAGGAACTAATTTTATAGTTTTGTCAAATTTTAAGCATACATAGTATTTATAGAGTAAACTACACGAATGATCCCTATAGTTTGGGGTAATTTGCGCGCTTAGTCCATAACTTATTTTTTTTAACTCGGAAAGTCCCTACTGTTTGTTTTTGTTACGCGTTTGGTCCCCTGTCTTATCTAAAAAAACACTATTATTTAAATAGAGAAAAATGGTGGAATATGTAAGATAAGGTGAATGGGTGGGATTGAGGGTGTATTTATTTAAATAAATTAGAAAATCAAGGGCAAAATAGTTTTTTTAGGTAAGACAGGGACCAAACGCGTAACAAAAACCCGTAAATTATCTTAAACCATAGAGACCATTCGCGTAATTTACTCTATCTATAGTTTTTTTTTACTCTTATCTATTGTTTTTTTCCCAAAAAATAGGTTTTAAAATATGTTTGGATTAACTTTTGAAGGAGCAAAGACTAAAAAACCAAAAATCATCAAAAATCATAAATTCTACTTTTAAAACCATAACTTTTTCTTTTTGCCAAAAAATCATTATAAAAGATCTTTTATAATAGCTTAGCTTTTAAAAAAGTTAAAATACAAAAAAATTATTTTAAAAGTTTTCCCAAACACCTTGGAATGTTATACTTATAAATTAATTTTTTAGTTTGTCAAAAATTATGATATAAGAAAGTTGGAAAATAACTTAAGCTTACACAAATGTTGTAAAGTTATACATATAACCTTAATCTACGAATTATGATCGGAATATCAGGTATATTCTAACGAGAGATTTGGATAGGTAGCGAGCGGGCTAAGTTTAGAAACCAAATGGCGTGGGGCAACATTATCTATCCAGAAGAAGGATATGACTACCCACGTGGCAACACACTACTGGCTCTCTCAAACAAGAACAACACCATTCACTCAAAATCCTCAAACCACATCAAATCAAAACCTTTGAACTTCAATTACTAACCTGCTTCTTCATCATCTCAAACAGTCAACACCTTCAAATCCGTTGATAATGGCAAGTTGCAGTATGGCATCTGCTGCTTCAAGATTCTTGGTGACACCAAATGTCACTTCCAACACATCCACCGTCAAGTGTCATATGGTTTCCTTACCTTTCCAAGACAAAAGAGTTTCAAGACTGGTTGTTAGGGCTGCTGAAGATACGGAACCACCGGCTGCCACTGCTGAACCAGCCAAGGCAGAGACGCCTAAGCCTAAGCCACCGCCGATTGGACCCAAGAGAGGAGCTAAGGTATATAAACACTTACACACTGAACACACGCGCGCGCGCGCGCACACACACACACATATATATATATATATATATATATATATATATATATATATATATATATATATATATACATGCATATATATAACGAAAGGAGCTGAGTGGTTGATATATAATATGATTTCGTGGACGCAGGTGAAAATCTTGAGGAAGGAGTCGTACTGGTTTAAGGGAGTGGGATCGGTTGTTACTGTAGATCAGGTAAGATGATATGCTTGGTGTGAATAATGAATGTGTTTTGAGCATGGGATTTGATGTTCATATGATTTGCAGGACCCAAAGTCTCGATACCCAGTTGTTGTGCGTTTTACCAAAGTGAATTATGCAAATGTTTCAACCAACAACTATGCATTGGATGAGATTCAAGAAGTTTAGATTTAGTTTCTTGTTCCTCCTGTCCTCCCATTTTAATCTTTTGCTACATATTTAATCAATGAATTTGTATCATATTATCTAAAGTTTCTTTGGTGCCTGGATTTGGTCAAATATATGGTTTCACTAACCATTGATTTAGATATCATACTTCATACACACTTTTATTGGATCAAACTAAAGTGCATGTTGTGAAGAACCGATTAGTTTAAATGGTAGCTATCAGTCCCCGGTATTAACTTGTGCAAAAAAAGAAAAAAAGATAAAGAAATTTCTAATGGATCTATTGTAGAAATGAAGGATAACAAATCAAAAACTTCATTGCGGTTAAATGTATTAGTGTATATGTAGTATTGTATCAGCCCAATGTATTTAGCCCACAATTGTATAGGCCCAGTAGGGTATGCATTGTATTTTGTATTTATAGTGATCCGTAATATAAGTCTCGATTATGGGAAAATTATACAAGCCTTAAAATGGCATCAACACAATAACAAGCTCTGTGATTACATCTCACCACCGATCCTCCCTACTGCCGCCTGTTTTCTTTCTTGCTGCCTCTTAGTCGCTGTTCTCCATCTTCTACTTCATCTTGTCATTGTCACCATGCCAGAATCAAGCACTCCTCAGCAAATGTGAAACCATACGCCATCACTAACATCAAAACATTCATCCCATTGATCATCGATTTGAACCAACTCAATCACGATTCTTGGCGTGAACTCTTTCAAACCCACGATACTGGTTTTGGAGTCCTTGGCCATTTGGACGGATCCTCCAAACCTGAAAATGCCGATGATGAAGAATGGTATACACTTGACTCTCTTGTCAAGATGTGGATATATGGAACCTTGACCCAATCCCTTCTCAACATAGTCACTAAACACGGTCCGCTGCAAACTCTCTTTAGCTATCAATTAAAGCATTATTTCAGGACAACAAAGAAGCTAGGGTTATGGAACCGGACAATGAACCTCGTCTCATGTCCATGGGAGATCATTTTGTTAATGAATTTTATGAAAAAATGAAGGTCACAACTGATTTACTTGCTAATATTGGATTCCCATTACCCGAACGAACGCTTTTGTCCCATTTTCTCAATGGTGTCTCTCCAAAATTTGATCACATGTCCACTACGATTAGACACAAGGATCCTTTTCCCACTCTTGTCCAAACTTGATCCATCCTCCTGTTGGAAGAACGGTGTTTCTCTTGACCCTGTCAAGTCAATGCTTCACACACCGATCACGGCTCTACACCCACGGTTCTCTACACGAGATCTCCATCTCGATCTTCAAACTGCAGCAACAACGGAAACCGAAACAAAAAATAACCGCAACAACAATCACAACGAGTCCCATTACAACCACCGACAGTTGGGTCAAGATCAGTGTGGTCAACCAGCTGCTGCATCTCGCCCTTTGTAACCTCCCTTTCTGCACTTCTCGTACCCGCTGATGCGATGGCCTCTTGCTGCCTCGCAATGGAGCACCTTCGGATAGTCTGCTTCCCCTTGGCACCCTTTGCACCCTGCTGCTGCTTATTAGAAGTCCTCGTATACTACTGTTGCCTATCAGTAGCCTCGCAAACAACAACCTACTGCCCCACGGCCGACTCATCCTGCTGACTCGGCTGGCATGCTCGGTCAACGTACTTTATCAACAGGTTCTTTTCAGTAGTCTCCGACTACCTTTCACGCTACCGACTCTACTGCGGAACTGAGACCTTCATGGCAACGGTTCCTGTGACATCCCCATTTTCACCGCCAGAAAAGACCGATTTTGTTTATGCTTTATAAAAATCAGAGTACTTCTTTTAATAAAAATGTTGTGGATTTTGTTCCCAGTAAAACATGATAAATACGTTATCAAATCATTTCCGAAGAAATGTATTTTATTCATTTTCAAAACATTTGAGATGTCATTGTCAATACAGAAACATAAGCATAAACAGAACTTACATTCATTTACACTAGTGATCTACACCTCTTTAATCTCTCAGTGTAATGTAACTTCATATCGGCATCTGTGATTCAAATAAGCTTGAGTGGGTCAGGTTGGGAAACCTGGTGAGTACATAGGGTTTTCAACCCACAATAATATAATTATTATGTTTAAACATCAAACAATCAACCCAATTTCCCATCTCCATTATCTTTTTTACTACTAAGGATCTACCCTAAGAATTAGCTATTCCTCGTTCATTCATTCCTAAGGATCATCCTAAGGAATCAACACGAAATCCATCGTTGTCAGGCTTTACTTAACATGCACTAAGTCGCATAGTCGCCAGGGTTTAGGCACTAAGTCTCATAGTCGTCAGGGTTTATACAACAGGAACTAAGTCGCATAGTCACTAAGGTTTAGGCACTAAGTCTCATAGTCGCCAGGGTTTATACAACAGGCACTAAGTCGCATAGTCGCCAGGGTTTAGGCACTAAGTCTCATAGTCGCCAAGGTTTATACAAAAGGCACTAAGACGCATAGTCACTAGGGTTTATACAACATACACTAAGTCGCATAGTTGTCAGGGTTTATACAGCAGGCACTAAGTCGCATAGTCGCCTGGGTTTAGAATACACCGGGTGAACACATCGTTCACAACACCTACAGGTTGCGAGCCTGCTAGTGTTCCACTGGACTGTCTAGAATAGTCTGTGGTTGTGATCCATACTTTGCTAGATGACGGGTCCAACGCTTGGGAAAAAGGCTTCTCTCATTGTTCACCTCTCGCCCTTATCTCATGGTCTATATCACCTCTCATCTCATCATCCAACTCATATTTCATCTACCCATGTTTTACCCAACATAATTTGTAGATATAAAATACGCATACAATTTAAATCATTTAAAACATGTATACACTCGTTCATCCAGCATAGATAGCAAGTATACAGATAATATGCACACATAGCATGTAACTTATATTAAATACTTCATATATGTGTGTAAGATAAAAGTAACTATGCATTCACTTGTCAAAGTGATGATTCCAAACTCGGGCAGCGCTTTGCTTCTAACGATTCTATTTTCCTTCGACGAAACCTAGTATTATTATCAGTAGATTTTAGTCTAATATTTATTGCGACTAATTATTAGTCTAGATTCATCATTAACTCAGAGTCTACTTCATGATCTATCAAGTAAGGAACAACTAGGTAGGATCATATCGGAGGTAAGGTTCGTTTGGTATACGAAGTATACTGTTTGGAAATC
Source organism: Lactuca serriola (assembly GCF_051521515.1). Lineage (NCBI taxonomy): Eukaryota > Viridiplantae > Streptophyta > Magnoliopsida > Asterales > Asteraceae > Lactuca > Lactuca serriola. The sequence continues at coordinate 137,123,219 of NC_136415.1, forward strand.
CCACTTTAAACACCTTACTAAATCATAGCCTAGACATCATTTTGGTAAGTAGATCAATTAGTATAACGACTTTGAATCACTGATAAATCTTATTTATAGGTTCATATTAACAATATTATATTTATATATAAGCTATATTTAAATTATGGTAGACGTATCTCACTTACAGCGGGTTTTTCTCAAAATCGGGCTCCACCGAAGCAGAGTTTCTGAGCCAAAGGCTCTTCTTTTCGGAGCCGTCGAGCGCTCTGGGGCTTCCGCCTCGTGCTAGGGGGGTTCCCTAGGCTTTTTGGGGGGTTTAGGGGCTAGAGAGAGGGTTTAGAGAGGGAAAGAAGTAGTGAATTGGTGAGGAATGAAGGCTAGCTTCACATCTTATTTTTAGGCCTCCAGGAGCATTCTCACGTCGTGAGCTAGCTTGGGCACCAGGGCAAAGCCTGGTGCTGACACGTGACATCGCACACAGGGGGTAAAACAACCGATTTTCAAAATTTCATAACATTCACATACGAGCTCTGTTTTCGATGTTCTTTATATCCACGCGTAGGTAAAAATAAGATCTACAACTTTCCTTTTGACGTTATCGGCTAATTCTCGACCAATCTTAAATTTAACAGTAAAAGAAGATTATACTGTTAAATGACCGCGTAAAATTCATAACTTCTACATACGGACTCCGTTTTCGTCTGTATTTTTACCGTTGAGATCCTATTAATGAGATCTTCAATTCTCATTTAGGTTGCGTTGACCAAAAATCGATCAATCTAAAATTCGAATTTCGGGTTGTGCACTACCAAGCCAAATCTTAGAAAAATCATAACTTCCTCATACGAAGTCAGATTTGGGCGTTCTTTTTATGCACTCTCTTCGTTTAATGTATACTACAACTTTGGTTTAGATTTCTAAGGTTAAAAAGTCCTCTATCGTAAATTCAATATTTACGTCTCACAGCGTCGTGCCAGTTTTGTCGCGAAACTTCGACAAGCCATAACTTCTTCGTTATAACTCCGATTTCGATGTTCTTTATATGTACGAAACTCTTGTAACATATTCTACAACTTGGTTTAGATTACTCCTTCTAAATAATCTTCCATCAAAAACTCATTTTTGATGTTTATTGTCTCTAAATTAACTAGCCCGAATCTACAGGCGTTACAATTATCTCCCCCTTAGGATGATTACGCCCCGAAATCATCAACGAAACAGGGCTGTATAATGAATCCATACGTTATCTCCTCATCCTAGGTAATAATTGTAACTTCTATCTTCCTTTGAATGAGTATCTAACTCCTGGTTTTCTTGACTGCAAGTAGTGCTCGATCTCGCACCTGCTCTCTATCTCATGTTAGACTCCAAAATTATGACCTTACAATCACAATCTCGATCCTTATTGGAGATTCCTTCTTCTTCTTAATGAACTCAAAATAAGTTCTCTGATTACTACAATGGACCGATGTGTCATATTCTAATGACCTAACATCGTGTGATGCAATGTTTAGACTCAGGTCTCTTAGAGTCAAATTCCAGAATGGAATATACCTTCCTTCATGTTCTAATGTGATATAATCACCTTTTTGCATGTAGCATTTCTAGCTACAAGTTTCTTACTTTAACAACGATCACATTCTCTTTGATTATCTTTCACTTCAATCTTCTGGCTTAAGTCGGATGCTACATCAAACTTGGTTCTCTGAACCACGTAACATACTCATCTTAGTCAGACTCGATTTGATATGACCGCTAGGGTCGAAATAACAGTTATCTTCTTAGTCATTACCGAAACAATGGTAACGACATACATGAACAAAACAAAATCAATTACTAGCTTCTTGGTAACCTTGTGACTTTCCCTGATCCAAGTGCGAGTCCTGTGCTTCCGGTAGTATAGGCCTCTAGTACTAACATTCACACCTACTCATACTCGTCCTAAGTATTGTCTCGCAGCTTTCCAAGTTATTATCACAAAAACAATTTTAACACATACAAATGTGTCCAAACAATCATAAAATTTTCCCTAGACTCTAATAGGACTTCCTCCATGCGTATCTTTAATCATCATTTCTGTTTCAACTCGGTTGGTGGTGGAATCTCCATACGATGGGACAACTTCAAGAAGTACACAAATCGTTCCATCATCCTGCCAATCGAAGGTGTACTTCAGACGTACCGTACTCCTCTGAATGTATTGTTATTTTATCAGACATATTCTAAAGACAAGATACCACTCTTACAATATCTTCCGATAGATGTCATTCATTATCATAAGCCTTTTTATTTCCTCCATTTACTCAATTCTCTACGAGTCTTCACCATGATGCTATGTTTATGGAAGCATGCGTTTAGTGCATCTAAGACGAGAATGTAGATAGAGAAGGTTTAGACGTGTAATCCTCCTTATTACTCAGAAAAGTTACATGCTAGTTCTAATACCGTATTTAAATGTTTAGAAATATGCAAACATAAAATTTCCAGATCTGGTCGGCATCAAACCATAGATTTGATCAAACGATAGCATAAAACATCACAAATCATTTAGCACATAAAAGCATTTTAGGCATCTTCCCTAATTAAGCTAGCATTTATGTCTATGCAGGTGTACTACCTAAATTATATTAGACACACTCCTCACGATCATTTCTTAGCATCCTAAGTTTAAGTCTAGAAATAAATCCTTATTCCTAGTTCGCTTAAACTAATGCTCTGATACCAGCTGTGACATCCCCATTTTCACCGCCAGAAAAGACCGATTTTGTTTATGCTTTATAAAAATCAGAGTATTTCTTTTAATAAAAATGTTGCGGAATTTGTTCCCACTAAAACATGATAAATACGTTAGCAAAGCATTTCTGAATAAATGTATTTTTATTCATTTTCAAAACATTTGGGATGTCATTGTCAATACAGAAACATAAGCATAAAAAGAACTTACATTCATTTAAACTAGTGATCTGCACTTATTTAATCTATCAGTGTAATGTAACTTCATAACAACACTTGTGATTTAAATACGCTTGAGTGGGTTAGGTTGGGAAACCTGGTGAGTACGTAGGGTTTTCAACCCACAATAATATAATTATTATGTTTAAACATCAAACAATCAACCCAATTACCCATCCCTATTATCTTCTTTACTACTAAGGATCTACCCTAAGAATTAGCTATTCCTCGTTCATTCATTCCTAAGGATCATCCTAAGGAATCAACACGAAATCCATCATTTCCAGGGTTTACTCAACAGGCACTAAGTCGCATAGTCGCTAGGGTTTAGGCACTAAGTCTCATAGTCGTCAGGGTTTATACAACAGGAACTAAGTCACATAGTCGCCAGGGTTAAGGTACTAAGTCTCATAGTCTTCAGGGTTTATAAAACAGGCACTAAGTCGCATAGTCGCCAGGGTTTATGCACTAAGTCTCATAGTCGCCAGGGTTTATACAACAGACACTAAGTCGCATAGTCGCCAGGGTTTATACAACATGCACTAAGTCGCATAGTCTCTAGGGTTTATACAGCGGACACTAAGTCGCATATTCGCCAGGGTTTAGAGTACACAGGGTGAACACATCGTTCACTGTTGGATAAGGTGTCTAAGTCCATAACAATATTTGAGATGCACTTGACCCGACCCGACATGGTCCATTTGGGTTGCACTTCACCCGAACAATTTGTATGGATAATCTTTTGAGAATAATATGTTTATGATGTTAATAGATTATAAGTTATAATATATTAATATGAAATCATATTATTTAATTAGTATTGATCATAAATTAATTTAGAATTAATTTGGTGATAAAAGAGGTGACTAATTAAATATGGGCTCTTGTATTTTATATAGTGTGGGCTAATACTCATTTGGAATGGGCTAGGATTGAATTGGAGTCCATGGATGGTACATGGAGCTTTTAAACCATGGATCCTTGGAAAGGAAGAGTCATGGGTATTAGGGTTTACATGGATGTAACCCTAATCCTTCACACTATATAAAGGAGTCCTTGGCACTTGATTTGACACTAGTTGTGTGTGAACAAGAGTGGTGGCTGATTTCAAGAGTGCATTATTCTCTAAAGAGTTTTCCAAAGTTGGTGGTGATTTGTGATTTCCATTTGAGGCATCCACACTATTGGTGCTAGGCTCTCAAACTCCAAGCAATCAACCACTATTAAAAGGTATGTCATTCTACTAGTAATTTTATGATTCAAGTTCCCCATGCCATGCTAGTTAGGACGTAAACCTTGGAAATTCTTATTTGCATGTATTATAGAGAAAACATAGATCGAAGTTTATAGGGTTGCATGTAGACCATTGCAGTGTTCGAATGCTCAAAACCCAGCAGTGGTATCAGAGCCTAGGATTGTTTTCTTGAATACTTGATGCAAAGTGTTGAAAAAAATCGAAAAACTTGCTGTCTGCATAGTGAACTCGCCGAGTCCATGGGGGGACTCGACGAGTTGATGTTCATCTTCATCCTACTCATCGAGTAGGTTCATGCACTCGACGAGTAGGAGACCCATAGTGCAGTTTTTCTAGTTTTTAAGATGGAATTGGACTAGAATCATTAGACTAAACTGTTTTGGACTTATAAAACTTGTTTTTGATATTGTACTAATTATGCTAATCCAATTTCAAAGGCTAATATCAAAATTTTAAGTTTTTTATGTGTTCATATGATTATGAAAATTGTTGATATGGATGTTCATGAACTTATGAGTTTTGTTAGATCATAGGAATTATTTGCAAATTGTTTTTTTAGTTAATTCTTGATCTTAATGTGTTTTAATGGAATCCATAATTCGTCCTCAAGTTATGGATTACCAAAAGTCTTTTCTTTAAAGTCCTTTAAAAACCATAGGTTACAAAAGTTGAAGAGTCTTTTCATCATAAATAGTTTTATGGACTCCATAACTTGTCCTCAAGTTATGGATGTCCAAGAGTCTCTTCATTAAAAGTTGTTTTTTTAAAACCTTAATTAAATTCATAAGTTATGAAAATCCAAAAGTTTTTGAATTGTTCAAAACTTGCCCTCAAGTTTTGGAATTTGTAAAGTCTCACACACACTTTAGTTCCAACCCTTAGAGTTTTAAAAGTTAAAATTCAACCCTTATACTTTATAGTATTATAAGTTAATTATATATATATATATATATATATATATATGTATGTATAAGAGCAAGTCAGTCTTACCGTTAGTGGGCCTCATTCACGAAGCCGGTATATAAGGGGGGTATAAGGTTGTTGCCTATAAAATGGCAGCTTAATGGGTATCCACTCTCACCCACCGCTTCCTTGACTGGTGGAGGGTCGTTAGCTGAACGAGTAGGACAAGGACTATAATTCTCATTAAATGTATAATGATGCATATAAAGTAACTAAACCTTTTATAAATTTCCAATCTTAGTTACTTTAGGAAAATGTGAATTTGGTGCTAACCCATGAAATTTAAACTTTGTGCCTTACCAAGTCGTTGGTGGAGCGTGTGTGGTTCACCGACACACTAACTTGGACTAGTAAGGATGTAAAAGGGTGCCTTAATGTTTATCATAGATCGGTGGAGCGCGTGTGGTTAACCGACACATTGATTAGGTGATAATATTACGGGTACCAAGTGAATTTGCATGGTTATTCACACCTTGTTTTGTGATCCTCGACATCCCAGTCACAAAATCTGAAGGGCACAATCGAGATTGAAACATGCAATTGAAAAGTTCAGTGAATCTCAAAAGATCTAGGAGTTTCAAACCAATTAAAACCTAATCTTTGTTTCGTTTTTCATGGTGGAAATTGGTGAATCGTCATTCACCTACCTTCAAATATTCTATAGCTTAGATTACGGCACCCCTCTTCCAAGTTATAATATATTGTGTTGGGTCCTAGACTTAATATTTCATATTAGGTGTTATATTAAGGATTTTAAATCAACTAACTTGAATCTCTCCCATTGTAGATGTCTGGTTCAGACAAGTATGATCTTGCCAAATCTCTTGGAACAAGCTTTCCTCTTGAAGATGATGTCCCACAACATCATGCTTCACTTCCTCCACCTCCTCCAATTACTCTCCCCGACCCACAAGCTCGAAGACTTGAAAAGTTCAAACTCACCCAAGTCCTATTGGATAGTAAACACAAGGATGGAAAGCCAGTGTGTGCACATGTCTTGGATATGAAGGCACACATTGACAAGCTAAGGATGATGGGTGTCGGGTTCCCAAGGAAGTTGGCTATTGACTAGGTTCTTCAGTCACTTCCTGAGTCATATAGTGAGTTTGTTAAAGACTACTATGTGACAGATCTCGACATGACCCTAATAGATCTTACCTATTTGCTAATTGCTGCTGAATCAGCAATGATTTGGCGCAATGGTCAAGCAACTTGGATTGGAAGGTCTGCCACTCAAGCTGACATGAACATCCCAGAAATGATTCCTTCTCCTAAAGGTAAGGAATCGGCCATGGTCGAAAGTGATTATCATAAGAGAAAGGCCACTTCTGAGACTGCTCTATGTGCTGGCTCAGATGAGCCTGTGTTTTTCTATTGCCAAGAAAAGGGACATTGGAATCGAAGCTGCCCTTACTACCTGATATCTTTAGTCAGAATGTATGGTTATGCTTCAGGTAAGTCCACTATCTAACTCTGTTAAGTTCCTAATTGTTGATCCTTAATACATGATGTGACTGGGTTGCATTTTAATCAAGCAAAGGGAAGGAAGCTTAAAAGAAGAGTATGTTGAATCTGATCGCAAAGATGGATTTCAATCGCATGGTTCGAAGATCGGATTCTTGAGCTACTACTTAGGAGTTATGATAGATTGCTATAAAATATGAAATAGCATAGTTTCCATTTAAAGTTGCATTGTAAGGAAAAAGTTTTTTCCGCATTTTATAAATAAATAATTTTTTTTTTTACTTTATTTTATATCTCCTTGCAATGGCATTTATGGAAAGTTAATGTTTGTATGTTTCTAGCAATAATGAAATTGATTCTTTCATCTGTGGTAGTGCCTAAATTTACAAAATAAGGAAAGATTCTCATCACCAAAGTTTCAATTGGACCGAAACTTGGAATCATGCAGGTTGTATTGCATGATGAATGAGAATTTTCATTTTTGGAAAGTTAAGATTAATTCCTTGTTCACCTGTATATGTGAGTCAAGTGAAGGACTAAGGGATCGAGTACTAATTCTTGTGCACTGATCAAAGTCCACCACAAAGATCGATAAGACTATTCGTCATGATTTACTAAAGTTTAGTAAATCTGGTTATACTTACAAGTTTAAGTATATTTCTGAAGCATTGGAAAAGTTTCGATGTATGGCAGAACGAATAATTGATGATCTTAAATGCCCTTAGATGAATTCCATAACTTGTCCTCAACTTATGGAAAATGAAAATTTTTTATTTAAAAGAGTCTTAAACTCATAAGTTATAGAAAAATTAAGATTTCTTTTCGTAAATGGTTTTATGAACTCCATAACTTGTCTTCAAGTCATGGATTTCCAAGAGTCATTTCATTTATACCTATATTAAACTCTTAAGTTATGGATTCCAAAAGTTTTTGAATAGTTCAAAACTTGCCCTAAAGTTTTGGAATTTGTAAAGTTTCACTTATGAATACTTTAATTCCAAATTAAACCCTAGAATTTTAATAGTTTAAAATTCAACCCTTATACTATTATAATGTTATAGGTTTAATACACACACACACACACACACACACATATATATATATATATATATATATATATATATATATATATATATGTATAAGAGTAAAAGTCAGTCTTACCGTTAGTAGGCCTCATTCACAAAGCTGGTCTATAAGGGGGGGGGGGGTATAAGGTTACTGCCTATAAAATGGTAGTTTAATGGGTGTCCATTCTCACCCACCGCTTCCTTGACTGGTGGAGGGTCGTTAGCTGAACGGGTAGGATAGGACTCTAATTATCCCTTCATTAAAAGTATAATGATAAATAATAAGTAACTAAACACTTATAAATTCCCAAATCTTAGTTACTTAGGAAAATGTGAATATGGTTCTAACCTATGAAATTGAACTTTGCACCTTGTTAAGCCGTTAGTGGAGCGTGTGTGGTTAACCGGCACACTAATCGGGATTGATAGTGCGTCACAAAGGGTAGCTTGATGTTAATCATAGATCAATGGAGTGTGTGTGGTTAACCGACACATTGATTAGGTGGTGTAACATTTGGTATATCAAGTTAATTTGGATGGCTATTGACACATTGTTTGTGATCCTTGGCATCCTAGTCACAAACTTGAAGGGCACAATCGAGATTTAAACATGCCAATTAATTTTTCCAATGAATCTCAAAGGATCTAGGAGTTTCAATTCACTTAAAACCTAAAACTCTTTTTCTTTTTTCGTGGTGGAAATTGGTAAATCGTCATTTACCTACGTTCAAATATTTTGCGGTTTGGATTACGACATCTCTCTTCCAAATTGTAATGTTGGGTCCTAGCCTTAATATTTCATTTGGGTGTTATATTAAGGACTTAAATCAACTAACTTCAATTTCTCCCATTGTATATGTCTAGTTCAGAAAACTATGGTCTTCCCAAATCCTTTGGAACAAGCTTTCCTCTTGAAGATGATGTCCCGCGGTTGGATCGTGGAAGTCATACTTCACTTCCTCCACCTCTTCCAATAATTCTCCCAAACCCACAAGTTCAAAGACTTAAAAAATTCAAGTTCACTCAAGCCCTACTTACAATGAAACATGAAGATGGAAGGCCTGTGTGTACTTATGTCTTGGAGATGAAGTCACATACTGACAGGCTAAGAGTATTTGGTGTCGAAGTCTCAAGGAAGTTGGCCGTTGACTGGGTTCTTCAATCACTTCCTGAATCATATAGTGAATTCATTAAGGACTACTATGTGACAGACCACGACATGACCCTTATTGATCTTACCTATTTATTGTTGTTGCTGAATCAACAATGATTTGACGCACTGGAAAAGCAAATTTGATGGGAAGATCTACTCTCTAAACTTCCATGGTCATTGACAATGGAAACATTGGAAGTCCAGAAAAGATTTCTCTTTCTAAGGGAAAGAGAAAGTCTAAGTCTGAGATTGTCCCGTGTACCATTCCCAAAGAGTCAATATGTTTCTGTTGCCAAGGGAAGGGGCATTGGTTGCGAAGCTTCCCTGACTACCTGAAAGATCTGAGAAAAGGTAGAATCAAAAGTTTGACTCAGCTTCAGGTAAGTCTACTATCCAACTCTATTAAGTTCCTAATTGTTGATTCTTAATACATGATGTGACTAGGTCGCATCTTAATGTTTTGAAGAATCGAAGCAAAGAGAAGGAAGCTTAAGGGAAGAGTATGCTGAATCTGATTGCGAAGATGGATTTCAATCGCATGGTTCGAAGATCGGATTTTTGAGCTGCTGCTTAGGAGTTATGATAGATTGCTAGGAAATATGTAATAACATTGTTTTCATTTGTAATTGAATTATAAGGAGAAGTCTTTTCTGCATGTTATAAATAAAATTTTGTTTTATTTTATTATATCTCCTTATAATGGCATTTATGAAAAATTGTTGTTTATATGTTTCCGTTGATAGCAATATTGGAAAATAGATTTGATTCTTTCGTTTGTGGTAGTGTCATAATTTACCAAATAAGGAAAGATTCTCATCACCCAAGTTTCAGTTGGACAGAAACTTGGAATCATGCATGTTGTATTGTATGATGAATGAGAATTTTCATCTTTGGTAAATTAAGAATAATTCCTTGTTCACATGGATACGTGAGTCAAGTGAAGGACTATTTTTGATGATTTACTAAAGTTTAGTAAACATGGTTATGCTTACAAGTTTAAGTATAATTCTGAAACATTGGAAAAGATTCAATGTATGGTAGAACGAATGAGAAGAATCAAATAAGGCAGAAAGATAAAAGTTTCTCCAATCTGAAAAGATGGGAGAGTACTTTAGTATCATGTTTTATGATCATCTTAATGTTTATGGAAAACCCATATCACAATTGATCCTCTAAGAACATCTTAGTGCATTCTTATGGCTAAGAAGAGGAATCATGAATTGTTGAAATGGTTAAATCAAGAAGATGAATCATACTTCGTTCCAAAAACAAGTCTTAGAGTCATACTCCAAGATTGTAAACTTGAGTGAGATAATCTTACAAGGTTTAAAACACCCATCAAATGTAGAGTAAAATGTTTTCTACTCTTGTACATTCGAAATTGGTAAGTTGTGATGTTTTGGATAAAACAAATACCAACTAAGTCCAATTGTGTGAAGTGTTTGTCTTGATTAGAATTTGCACTAACTCTTGAATATTTGTTTATCAAGTAATGTTCCTTGACAATGAACGACCCAAAGATCAAAAAACTTATCAAACAATGACTGTAAATAAGAACAATAAAGATTCACAAAGAAAACTTTCACTAAGAATGATAATCTCACCAAGAGATTATCGTATGCACAAAGCGGCTATTAGGGTTTATGAAAGGTGTGCCTATCACAAACCGGTACAAACGAATATATACAACTATTCTAGGCTATCCCTACAAATCAGGGATATACCAGCTAACTAATAGACGATAACTATGGAAATTAGATAAGTACTAAATCTGTTAGAAAATGCTGAATATAAAGCTATACACTGAACAACTGGTACGCTGACGCTGATGCTGATACTGAGTGATCAGTCTGAAACATCATCATATTATAAGGTTCGACCTTACAATCTCCCCCAATATGATGATGTTCAAAACCAGCTAGACTAGAGCACCTCTGGAAAAAAAATTCTTCACACTCAGCTTCAGCTTCTACTTTCACTGGCCAGTAAGGACTATCTAGCATCTCCTGTCTTCTATTCAGTAACTCCATAGCAATCAGTATATGAAACTCTCTAGAGAGATTCTGATAACTCATGCACATTTGTCTTAAACCAACAAGATGTTCTGTTGGAGCCCTTGGAATCTCTGCAGTACGTTGAAAACACATTTTCCTGTTCTTATCAAGATAAAACATTCCATGTTCAGGAACAAAAATGAACTGATGTTGAACCGGCTCAACACCAATAGGAAGAGAGTTGTTTATTTCTTCAGCACCAAAATTTAGAACCAATACATCTTCACCATCAACTTGAAATCTAGTTCTTCTGATTCTTGGAACTAAGGAACTTGGGCCTTGCTGCTGAGGACGCTCTGTAGGAACAAGATCAAGACGCTGAACTTTCTTGATCAGTAAGTGAAGAGCACAGGTCAGTTTTGAAGAAAGAGCTGAAGTTTGCTTGGATGCCAACTTAAGCAGTTCCATCCATTCAGAGTATCCGTATCTTATCATCTCGTCTCTCTTTATAACTTCAGTGTACGGATGTTGAGGACCTTGACGAGTGATCAGCAAAGTGAGGATTTTCTCGTCACGAGGTTTTGAGGTTTTAACTTTGATGATCTTGTCACTACTTACTCTTCGTTTGAAAACATCTTGAAACCTTTTGCGACCGATTCTATCAAGAACACTATCAGTCCTTGACTTACTGCTACTAGAAGGAGGCTGTGAAGATTTAGTTTTGGACTGATATTCTAGAAACCTTTGCATTTGAGCTTCAAAGGATCCCATTACCTGAAGTTTGTGCTGAATGAGGGATTCATCAGCTTGAGCAATATTCTTTAGAAGCTGAGCTTTATTGGCTTCGTCAAGGATTTGCTTAACTTGATCAGGGGTCATATTCCATTCAGCTGCCAGATTTGATATGCTGACAATGGATTTATGTTTCTTGCTAGGAGGAGAAGTGTCAACATGTGAATCAAATGATTCAGTATCTGCTGCCTTTCGCTTTCGAGATAAAGGAACAAGATCCTCACTAATTACATCTGAGTCTTCACCTTGAACTGGCACAGTGGGATTTATGAAGTTCATGTCCAGCATCTGACATTCATCATCATGTTCATGTTCATCTTCATCATCAGGTTCACTATCTTTAGTAGGCTTTTCAGTTTCTGCTAGTCTCTCAGACTCGTGCTCAGGCTGTGAAAGCTCGGTTTTTTTAGAATGTTCCCCCCCAGATCCATACTCACAGGTTCTATCAACAGAATCAGTTTCTCCCCCTTTTTGATCATCATCATCATTTGGGCTGGGGGGAGGAGTTGACAGAATAACTCCCTTCAGTTGGTTGACATAAGCCTCAATACGTAAAAGACGCTGACTCATATCTCGAGTTAGGTTAAGAAGCTCATTAAACGCTGAGGCCGGAATTTGAATGAACTGAGTACCTGGAATTTCTTGTGATCGATGCTGCTCCCCCTGAGATGGTTGCTCCCCCTGAGCAGATGGCTCCCCATGAGCCGAACGAATCCTTTCAGTGACAGAAATGGTATGGTGAGAAAGTTGAGGAGAGATATGACCACCTTCTTGACTAGGATCAGCTTGTATTTCAGCATTAGGGTCATTGATATCAGCAGCTCCTTCGTCAGTGTCAGCGTTTAGTGAAGGAACAGTATATGGATTCGCGATCCATTCTCGCATCCGATCAGAGATGCCGATGTCATTTGCCAGTGGATCATCCTGATACATTCGTACTGACATGCGTGGGCATTGGATGGGGTTTCCAGAGTGGGAGTAGGAGGCTTCAACGAAAAATTTATCCAGAAAAAGAGCAATCCAGCGTGGAAATGGAACATGATCAGCTCGTACATTGGCACGAAGAAGTTGGACAAGCTGATCAAAGAAGAAGGCCCCATAATCAAGACGTTTGTTGAGAAGAAGGGAACATACAACTTGTTACTCAAAGGCACTTAGTTGGTCACCACTACGAGATTTGTGACCCACACATTTGCAAAGTGCCCCGGTGAAGAACTTCCATCCTAGAGTCATACATTGACGCAGAATGAGAGCTGGTCGAGCACCAGCCTTGGAGTGATCATAACCCAGTTGATCGAAAAGGCGTCAACAACGTTCAATAGTTGGAAGCTCAGAGAATGGTTCAAAAATTGGTAACCTAAGTGCAGTACTGAGAAGATCAGCGGTGATGAAAACTGAGCGATGGCCACGCCCAATAGTGCCTGAGATGACGTTGTTTTCATTATTAACCGTTGCGGTGTAGTAGAACTCACATACTTGTTCGGGAAAGAACTCTGATGGAACCTCACTGATAGGGTATCGAAGTCTGCAAGATACTATAAAATTGACAAAATCGTCAAGTCCAAGACCGCGATGAACATCTGGTATATCAGGATTGAAGACAACATTTGTAGCTTTGATGTATATGGGAAGGGGAGGAGAGTTTGGAGCTGGGATGACTCTTCTTGAGGTGGAGGAGAAGGTAAAGAGTGAAGCCGCCATTGAAGAGAGTTTGGATTCTAGGGTTTGAAGAGAAGAGAAGGAAATTTGAGTTATGGGATGAAGGTTTGGGAGAGATGTGGGGAAAAAGTTTAAATATAGGATTAAACGGTTTTAAAAAGGTAATGATTATCTTTTTCGAAAATAACTGCGTATCTTAACAAACTGTCAAATCAAAAAATAGCCGTTGGATAAAAAGAGCTGTTGTACTAAAGATGAAACGACAATCAGTGTCTGCAGAAGCGCTGAGATCAGTGTCACTAAAAGTTACATGCTGAAGGATAGTCTGTCGTCAATTTAAGGTACAACTTGCTTGTTTAAGGTTAGCAAGGTGGTTGGTGCATGTGATAGATATTGGTTTAATTATCTAACCATCAGCACAGAGTGTTGAGTCTTTATCAGTGAGTGGTGCTTCTTACTGAATCATTAGACACTGAGTGAGAAGAAGGTGAAGAGAGGATTGTTGCGTGTGATAGACCTTGGTGTTTTGGTCTAACCATCGGCAAAGACTTTTAGACTCTCATCAGCATGTGTTTTGTCACACTGAATCACAGAATCAGTGTAAAGTTGGTAAGAAAGGATAGTTGCGTGTGATAGATCTTGGTGTTTTGTCTAACCATCGGCAAAGAGTTTCAAGTTGTTATAAGTGTATGGTTTAATACAATGAATCATTCAACTTTAGTTTAGAATATTTGTAGAAGAGACAAAGATAAGAGATCATACAATGTACTCAACATGGTAAACATCATCAGCACATCATCATCAGCAAAAAAAAAATACATTAGTTTATAAGACAATAGCAAACATTAGTAAAACATTTTTTAATCCAGAGTGATCATTCCAAGTTCTCCAATAATGTGAGCAGTAGTTTGAGTATCAAGGGCCTTGGTGAAAATATCAGCTAGTTGATCTGAAGTCTTGACATGTTCAAGAACAACCTTGCCCTTCTCAACATTGTCTCTGATGAAATGATGTCTGATCTCGATATGCTTTTTCTTTGAGTGCTAAACAGGATTCTGTGTGATCTGAATGGCACTGGTGTTATCACAGTATATAGGAGTATTTGTGAATTTAAGCCCATAGTCTAGAAGCTGATTCTGAATCCATAAGAGTTGGGCACAACATCTCCTAGCTGCAACATACTCAACTTCTGTAGTGGAGATAGCCACTGAGGTTTGCTTCTTGCTAGACCAGCTGATTAGTCGATTTCCAAGGAAATGACATCCACCTGATGTGCTCTTCTTGTCTAAGTTGCATCCTGCATAGTCAGAATCAGTATATCCAAAGAGTTCAAGTGTTGAGTCACGAGGGTACCACAATGCCAAGCTCTGAATGCCCTTTAAGTATCGAAAGATGCGTTTAACTGCAATGAGATGAGACTCCTTGGGATTAGATTGGAATCTAGCACAGAGAATGGTTCCAAACATGATATCAGGGCGACTTGCAGTGAGGTAGAGAAGAGATCCAATCATTCCTCGATAAAGAGAGTGATTAACATCAGTGTCGGTGGGATCAGCGTGTAGCTTATCAGTCTTGGACACCGGAGTAGAAGCCGGTTTGCAGTCGCTGAGAGAGTACTTAACAAGCATGTCAGCAATATATTTACTTTGACAAATTGAGATACCTGATTTTTGTTGCTGAACCTCAAGACCTAAGAAAAAGGTCATCTTCCCCATCATGCTCATCTTGAACCTTTGAGACATGATTTCAGCGAATTCCTTGCTCAGCTTCTCAGTTGGAGAGCCAAAGATGATATCATCGACATAGATTTGAACAAGAATCATGTCAGAGCCTTTGTTTTTGATGAAGAGTGTATTATCAATTGCTCCTCTTCTGTAGCCATTTTCAAGAAGATATGATGTCAGTGTCTCATACCAGGCCCTGGGAGCTTGCTTCAGTCCATATACAACTTTATCTAGTCTGTACACATAGTCAGGGTGCTCTTTGTCTTCAAAGCCTGGGGGCTGTTTGAGAAATACTTCTTCTTCTAACAAACCATGAAGAAACTGTCTGATTGCTTCAATGTGGGCAACTAGAGCAAAAGTCTCCCCGTAGTCGATAGATTCAATTTGAGTGAACCCCTGAGCAACAAGTCTTGCTTTGTTGTGAGTAATAATACCATATTTATCAACCTTGTTGCGGTAGACCCAACGTGTTCCGGTGATGGTCTTTCCTGATGGTCTGGGAACAAGAGTCCAAACCTTGTGCCTTTCGAACTCATTCAGCTCGTCTTGCATGGCTTTAATCCATTCAGCGTCTTGAAGAGTTGAGTGTATCTTGTCAGGTAAGTTCATTGAAACAAAATTAACATACATGCAAAAATTATTAGATACATGAGATCTGGTTCGAACACCATCATGAAGATTCCCAATAATTTGATCAACAGGGTGATCTCGATGTTCAGGAGCTGATTCCAATGGATTTGACACTGAAGTGTTATTACTGAAAGGAACATCAGTTGTAGGAGAATCTTCAACTTCAAGGGTTTCATCAGCATCGGACAAATGAGTTGTCGAGCTGACCGCAGTACCTTGATTTACAGAACTTGGGTCTGAAGCGATAGGATTAGAAATAATAGCTTCTTCTTCAGTATGAGAAACTTCATCATATGGACAAGAGAGAAGCTCTTGAAAGATAGAAGAGGAATGAGCTACTTTTTCATCAGTGTATGGTTCTTCATCAAACTTTACATGAATGGATTCCTAAATGCACTGCCTGTTCACATGAAAAACACGAAAAGCCTTTGAAATAGATGAATATCCAACAAAAATACCTTTGTCAGCCTTAGGCTCAAATTTTGATATTGGATCGCGCTGATTGAGAATATAGCAAACACATCCAAATACATGAAAGAAGGATCCATCTGGCTTTTGACCTTTCAGCATCTCATATGGTGTCTTCTTGTGAACCTTGTGAATTAGAGAGCGATTTTGAGTATAGCATGCTGTATTAACAGCTTCAGCCCAAAACGACATAGGGAGACCAGCATGTATCATCAAGGTTCTTCCTGCCTCAACCAGTGTTCGATTTATTCGTTCAGCAACTCTGTTTTGTTGAGGTGTGCGAGGAGCTGAAAAGTTCTGCCCAATGCTTTTAAAATCACAAAAATCTTCAAGAGTTGAATTCCGGAACACAGTGCCATGGTCACTCCTTAGCTGCTTAACTTTGAGACCAGTCAGTGTCTCGTTTTGACGAATCAGGGAGATAATTTCCTGTGCAGCATGACCTTTCTTCTTCAAGAAAACCACCCATGTAAATCGAGTAAACTCATCCACAACCACCAGAGTATACTTGGTTCCTCCTAGGGAACGAACAGGAATAGGTCCAAACAAGTCCATGTGAAGTAAATGAAGAGGAGCGGATATGCTAGAACATGACTTGGGTTTGAAAGATGACTTGGTTTGCTTTCCTTGTTCACACGTTGAGCACACCTTATCTTTGACAAAACTGAATGACCTCTAACCAGATCTTGATTGGATATTTTTAGACAGATTCTTAAAGTTCAAATGTGAGAACCTTTTGTGCCAAATCCATCTGAGATTGGTTAGAGATTTGGTAAAAAAACATTGCATCAGTGCCTTGTCACTTGAGAACATGTCGAGAATATATATATCATCTTTTCTGCTTGCTGAGAGTGCAATGTTCTTGTCAGTGTTGATGACTCTTCCCTCCTTCTTTGTAAAATGAACTTCATAATTAGCATCACACAATTGGCTGATTGAGATAAGGTTGTGTTTGAGCCCCTTTACATATGAAACATTCTGAAACACCACATTGTTGCACTTGATGTTCCCATATCCTTTAGTAAACCCCGTTCCATTGTCTCCGTATGTAACTGCAGGACCACTTTTCTTGACATAGTCTTCTAGGAGAGACTTGGATCCTGTCATATGTCTTGAGCAACCACTGTCTAAGTACCAAAGATGCTCTTAACCCTATAGTGCTGAGAAACTAGTTAGAACACACTGACCCATTGAAAAATGTGTCATTCACAAAGTTATTCGACAATAAATTATAACACTCTTTAGGAAGATAGTTCAAAGAATTTGATTTAAGAGTGCATTTTTCATTTCTAACTTTAATGTTGTCAGCTCTTAAAGATGTTTTTATCAAACGTGCATTCACTGATCTTGTGAGAGGTATCACCACATCTGTAACAAACTCTAGTACCAAAGTTTTTCTTGGTGAGCAGATGTCTAGATTTACCACATTTGGATTTGTAAGATCCACCAAGTGAACTTTGAGTCCTTTTGTTTGACATTGAATCACAACTGAATTCAGTGTCAGATGGATTATGATCAGCGATGGATGAGGGGCTGGCATCAGTATCAGATTTGGACTTATTCACGGAAGCACTACAATTAGGGTAATGCTTAAGTTGTTAATGAACAACATGAAACACTCCATTTGAGATAGGAAAGACAATAATATTTTTAGTGAGAGGAGTTGGTCTCACAAGATGTGCAGGGTAAGAGGTAGGATCAGTTCCGGTAATTTCAATATCACATTCAGTAACACCATTAGAATTAGTAACACAATATTCATCAATTAGACTCTGATTAATAAAAGTGTTACTGATAAACTTGTTTTTGAAACTATTTTTCAACTCATTCATGGAATAAAATTCAGATTCTTTTTCTTGAGATTTAAAAACCTTTTCAGCTTCAGCAAAATTTCCCCCAAGAATTTTCTCACATGAATGAGGTATTTGAGCAGAAATAATATAATTAGCATTTTTGTGAGATTTAGCCCAATTTTGTAGTACAGTTTGTTCTTTGTTCAAGAGATCTTTAACATTATCAATTTCAATAGACAGAGAGGAGTTTGATAAACTAGTGACTCTTAGATTTTCCTGATTAGTATCAATAATGTTATTTTTCAGGGATAATTCAGTTTTAAGAAGATCAATTTGATTTTGCAAATCCCTTATTGTTTGATTCTTCTTAGAGTTAAGAACACCCAAATACTCAAACATTTTGGTTTTTTCATTCATTGAATAGGAAAAAAAATTTTGAACCTGATACATTGAAGGAGAATCAGTGTTGTGCTTCCTGGAATTTTCAACTGCATCAGACATATCAGCATCAAACGAACTTGTGTTGACTTCACATTCATCAGCATCTTCTGTCTTAGCCATCAGACATTTAACTTCATCATTTGATGACTCCTCATCAGTCTTCCATTTTTCTTCTTCAGCGACAAGAACTTTATGTTCCAAGTTCTCTGCTTTAAGCTTTTCAACCAACTTGTTGTACTTCTGCTTCCAGTATTCGTCCGAGCTTTGGGTTCTTTGCTTGCATTCTTTTGTAAAATGATCAGTGCTACCATAGTTAAAGCACTGAGCTTTCCCTTTCTTTTCAGTAGCATGTTTCTTGTCAGCATCTGATTTTTTAGAAGATTTCCCTTTCATCTTCTTATGAAACTTTGAGAAATTACGGCCTAATTTCTCAAAAGTCTTCACAATGAAAGCCGCACTAGAAACAACCTTTTCCAGATCATCAGTATCACTTTTAGAAGAATCAGTGTCTGAATGGTTTTCAGTGTCTGACTCGGACTCTTGCCTTTTGTTTGAAAACAGTGCCACTGATGACTCACGCTGAGCATCCTTCATCAGCTCCTTTCTCTGGAGCTTTGATTCCTCATAGTATCGAAGGTTTCCATAAAGACTTTGTAAATCCATTGTGCTGATCTTCTCACTATTCTTCAGCACATCAACATGATTCTCCCAACCTGCACCCAAAGAATCCAAAAACTTCTACACTAGAACAGTTCGATGCTTCAACTGATCTAGTCTCCGCAGATCATTAACAAGAGTATTAAACCTGTTAAAGGTTTGAGTCCGGGTTTCACCTATCTTTGCAAAGAAATGTTCATACCTTCTGTTTAGATCATTTATCTGAGTAGCCTTGACTTCCCCAGTTCCTTCAAAAGATACAGTCAACATGTCCATCATTTCTTTTGTTGAGATGCAGTTCTGAACCAGCCCAAAGATATTGTATGGCAAAGCATAGCTGATTGCAACCCGAGCACGAACATCGAGACCATTCTTTCTTTTGTCATCTGCTGTCCAGTTTTCTCTAGGTGTTTTCTTCATGACACCATCAGGAACATTGTTTTTCAAGGGCTGATACATCGGAACATATGGACCATTGTCGATGATGTCCAAAATGTCTTCATCTACAGATTCTAATGCATAGAGAGCTTTGATTTTCCACATAGCAAAATTTGTTTCATCAAATGGAGGAATTTTAGCGGAAGGATGATGTGATGAGTTTAAAGAAGAAGATGATGAAGTCATTTGTTTGATAAGAGAACACTGCTCTAATACCAATTGAACGACCCAAAGATCAAACAAGTTATCAAACAATGACTGTAAATAAGAACAATAAAGATTCACAAAGAAAACTTTCACTAAGAATGATAATCTCACCAAGAGATTATCATATGCACAAAGCGGCTATTAGGGTTTGTGAAAGGCGTGCCTATCACAAACCGGTACAAACGAATATATACAACTATTCTAGGCTATCCCTACAAATCAGGGATATACCAGCTAACTAATAGACGATAACTGTGGAAATTAGATAAGTACTAAATCTGTTACAAAATGCTGAATATAAAGCTATACACTGAACAACTGGTACGCTGACGCTGATGCTGATACTGAGTCATACGCTGATACTAAGTGATCAGTCTCAAACATCATCATATTATAAGGTTCGACCTTACAGACAAAGTGAATCACATATGTCAAGAGGTCAGTGGGAATCTTAAAGATCTTGACAAGTTTCAAGAACTTATCAAGAATAAACCTATTGTTAAACACTAGCACATGACTTGAGGTTTGTGACCTATCATGTTGACATATTCTTGTTTTGGTGCCCATTCCAGTTAAAGTTGACTATGTATGTGAGTTCTATGAGTTCTCAATTGTTTGTATTACAACCTGGAAGCAATGGTAGACCCTTGTACCGTAGGTGGAAAGAAATTAAGAATGAACAAGTTCAGTCCATATAATTTTGGATTTGTCACTAACCTTATCTTGTTATTATGGTTTTGACAAATTCACATGGATAGGAACACATACACCATAAAATCTAAGTGTCATAAGGTTTCTCTCTTATTCATGAAAATGATGGTGAGGAAACGCTTTCACTAAGTAGATTTTAACTAGTTAGCAATTGTGATACTTGCATTTGTCAAATTCGATTATGATTACGACATCCCTCTTCATGGTTCGAATTGTGAGAAATGGAAAAAGTCTAAACAATTGAGACTGAAAGGATATAATAACAAACGTGAAGATCGATTAGATCTATGAAATAGGTATAGCGATGAACACAAATCAATAAATAAGACAAGAGTGGATCAAGATATGTCGAATGATTAGATCAAACAATCCTCAGCAGAGCTCGACTAAGAACTTCCGCTGTAGAGGATTTAGGGTTACAAGAACGATAATAAACTTCTGAAATAAAGATCTGATCGTTCTATTATGTTGTTTTTCTAAGATGCATGCAAGCACCTATATTTATATTCAACCCTACTAAACTCACGGATGGACAGGCCCATACTGGAGATACAAAAATGGACTAGCTAACGAGCCCAATAGACGCAACATATTATACAAAATGCGACCCAACAATCTCCCCCTTTGCATTAAATTGGAGCGAGACTACTTCTTCTTCGGGCCAGCAGCGGGAGCCTTCTTTACAGTATCAAACAGACGTGTGATAAGAGCGAGAATAGTCTGTTTGAACCGAATGTACCATTGAATCATGTCATCGAAGTACTTGACATCATCCGCTGTGTTCTGCTTGCATCTGTGGATGATCCCTAAAACGTGCTCTAAACAAGCAGTGGTGTAGAGGTGTTTGTCAGCCAAGGCGAAAAGACATTTCTGTCCTTTGTTCCTGGTGAACATGACCGAATTCCTTCTCGAGTCAATTTTACCCATCTGCATTTGGTTGAGATGGCTGACAGAGCCAACAGGAGATATTGTTGGTTTCTTCTTAAATACGCTTGCAATCTCCTGATCCATCAGTGCAACTTCCATGATGTAGCACACGAGCATCCTCTTGAAATGGTCTATGATCGGACCGTATTCAGCTTCGTTGGTGAGTAGGATGTTGTGCAAGATAATCCAATCATGGGGATTAAGGTTTGGAAGATCTGCAAGGGAAATAGCATGTTCGGTTTTGGCAGATCCCCGAAGTACCTTGAACCGAATGTTGATGAAGTTCCCTTCACTATACGGCTTCAAGACCCGAACGTTGACAATTTTCTGAGCGCTCCAGGTTTGATACTGAGGTTGAGCAGCCTTCAGATAAAAATTGATTAAGTCCCGATCAACCTGTGGATGAGGATGAGGGAACTCTGCAACGTTGGAGAAGGCATGAAAGATGAACGCCTTTCGGGTCAGTGGCATGTCAAACTGTGAGTCGACAGTGTTGGAACAATCAAGAGAGATTACAGGTTCCAGCCACAAGATACTCGGTGTGTCAATGGCTTCTTTTATCATCCTCTCGAGAGTCCAGGCAGGAAAAAGAGTTTTCCTACTCTCAAGAAGGTCGTGGGCTTCCTTCTGTTTACGTTCGACTTCTTCAGCTTCTCTTGCCACACGAGCACTAATATCAGCCTCATTGCGTCGACTTCTACGCTTCAACAAGTCGGCGATTGTTTCTTTGTCTTCTTCTTCTTCTTCTTCCTCAGCAATCTTTTTGCCTTTGTCTTTCACACCGGAACCGGAGGCTTGGCCTACTGGAGGAGGTTCGGTAGTGTGAGTTGCCTTTGAGGTAGGAGGTGGTTGGGACGTAGATTCATTCTCTCCCCCTTGTTTCGGAATGGACACGAAATCAAGTAGCCCTTCGATTTTGCTGAGCAGGGCAAGGGCAGGAGCGAGCTTCTCTACAAGGTAACGCCTCACAGTATAGTTAAGAATAGGATCATGTGCTTCAAGGATGTTGGAGATGGCAGAGTGGACATCCGAAACACACGACTTTATCACTTCCCTTTCAGACCGAAGAGAGTCAATCTCCTGTTGAGAGTTGGAGAGTTGAACGCTCTTGACCTTCAGAGCAGTGGTCTTCTTGGCAAGAACATCCATAAGAGAGTTCTCGGCAGCCAAATCTTCTTGTAGCTTCGAGAGACGCTCGTCAATGGTTGTGCAAAAGGCTGAGTTGTCATCTGAAAGCATTTGACGAAAAGAAGCGAAGGACTTCAACTCAGTTGAGACTGACGTTGCTAGCTGGTGAACAATAGGTCCCAACGTAGTCTTGGCAGCATTTGCAATCTCCTGTAAAGACTTTAACAGGGAAGAGGCATCAGAAAATAGTTTATCGACTTTTGCGGTCGCTGCCTGACAGGCTTTTGTTGAGGCATCTATGGCGGAGGTTGCAGAAGCAATGGAATCTTGCTGAGCTTTTGAGAAGGCATCAACAATCTTCTGAACTGCATCTTCAGAAAAGGATGACTGAGAAGTGGAAGATGAGACGATGAGCAAGTCAATCTTGTCATGGAGCTCCTTGAGATGTCTTTTTGTGACAGGAGCGTCGTCATCGTCATCACTCTGTACTTGAAACGGACTATAGTAGACCGAGTCAAACGTCATATCCTCCCCGCCAAGGAATGGTTTTTGGTGGAGAGGAAATTGGAGAAGTAGAGGCATGAACTTCTGGGGTAGGAGATCTGGGTGGAGTATTTCCACGTGGAGAGTTATCAGAATCTGAACTCTCACCCTCAGACTCGCTTGAGGAGGAAGCGATGATTAATTTTCGTCGTGGTTGGGTTTTTCTCCTCTTGTGCTGTGGAGACTGAGCAGGCTTGGTGGGTTTCCTCTTCTTTGGAGATGGGCCTTTAGCTCCTTTTGCCATCTGTTTCCCTTATCAGACTTTTTGCCTCTTGGAGCAGGCTTGTCGGCGTCATGTATCGACTTCAACATCTCTGGAGTAAGATCCCTCGGACTAGAACGCTTGAACCCTTTGTACGTCTGGATAATCCGACTGTCAGCAGGAACATCCCCATACATGGTTTCCGGAATAGACCCGTTGAACGGAAACTTTGAGGCGTCCGACACAATGATCTTCGTGGTATGGAAGGTACCAATCGAAGACATTGGAGCACCAACGACAATGGGGACGTGGTACTTGTCCATCACCCATTTTGTGATAAGAGTCCAGAACCTAGCATACGAAATCTATGAATGTCTGGAGGTAGAAGAGAGACTCTGGATGAGTTGTTGCCATAGAACAAACCCATAATCCATATTGATACCATTGTAGACACCATACATTATGGAGAGAAATAGACGGCTGGAACCATCAGATCCATCACTTCTCTCGGATAACCCCTTGAAGAGAACAGTGAACAGCCCATTCCACTGTGGAGGTAGGCACGACTTCTTGAACTTCGTGACCGTAGAAAGCACCTCTGTATAACCCATGTTATAGAACATGTTGAACAAGTGATCCATTGGAATCGTTTCAGGGTTAACCCTCGAAAAATCGGGTTCAAACCCTAACAGCGAGCAAAACCTTTGCTTTGAAATTGACGCCTTGTGCTCAAAGACATCAAAAAAGATTCTGTCAACAACCTTGTCGTAGTGAGCGGTCGCAAAGATCTGTGACAAGAACTCCATCGGAACAGTTTCAGCCCTAGTGAGTGCAGGAGCGATCGGAGAAAACTTCAGACACTCAATGATGGGGAACATGAAGGCGTCGTAAGCATGAGGGGTTAAATCGATGATTAGGCTTTGTTGTGGGCGAATGGGCAAAATGTGGGATGTTGCGTGAACGGAAGATGAATCTGCCATTGCTTGAAGAAAGTGGAGAAGATGATGAACAGTGAAGGTTTAGGGATTTCTTGCGCTCTGGGAATTTTAATTGCAGTAAAGAGGTAAATGGTGGAGGATGTTGCCTTTTATACTGTGGTGTAAGGAGAGAGAAAGATCTTCCCAAATCTTCTATTGAAAAACGAACGGTTTTTCGGAGTTGACTGATGCGTGACAGTTGGGGTTGCCGATGATCACGCATGAGAGAGAATGTAAGGTCCCTAATAACACGCCTTCCCATCAGGCACCGTTTGGAGACAAGACTGTTCAGATTCACACGCGCCCCTCTTGCGTCGTTTGGAGATTAAACGGTTCTAATTTACACGCTTTCCTTTAGCGCCGTTTGAAATCAAATCGATCAGACTACCGCCTGAGTCAGCATGCCTTCATCTTATCTCTTTAAATTGTAACGACATCTTTTGAAAGAAAAAAAATGCCCCCACGTGGATTAAAATCAACCACAACCTTTAATCAACCGCCAATCCAAGTAAAATGCCTTGTAATTAATAGAACCTGAATTTAGGAAAATCAAAGATTTTCGTGCATAGGGTGTAAAAGAAAAGAAATAAAGCAATATTTTTGGGAAAATATGTGATGTCAATTAAGACACGAAACAAATGATCCCGGGCACGAATCTCTTCCTTCAAAGTCAAGAGAGACCTTAAAGTGTTTGTGTGGTTTCCCGTTGAATAACGATCAAACACTTATTAAGAAGTGTTGATAGGCTTCTTTTAACTAGGCTTATTAGGGTGGCTTTCGCTTTGATTCAATCTTCCTAATCTTGATATAAGATAGAAAGCGAACGAAGTACTTGTGAGACCGGTGTAGTCTATTGAACAAGTAGGTTGGAGATAATTTAATTTGGCTCAGAAATATGTGTATAAAATCTCAACAAAAATTTAAAACTGTTTCCCAAGGGAAGAAATGTTATGGGTGTTAACAATTTCATAGGAATCACACAAAAAGAAAAAATTTGAGATTTCGAGGAGGTACATCCGTCAATGCATAAGTGAAAACTAGAGCAAATTAATTGTTCACCATTAATTCGTATTGGGTAATGAATTTTGGGTTTCACTTAGATCGTAGTGGCACGAAACTAAGATCATGAACACAGAAATTGTGCAACCATAAACCTCAGTGGTAATTTCCGAGAGTCTCAAGGGTTACGTTTGTGAAGCGAATGTGATAGAGAAATGCAACATGGATGGTGTAAAGAAATGAAAGTACCTCTGCTATAAAGATTAGGAGCAAGCAGAAAACTCATATCTCATGTGAGAAGAGAGTTAGGTAGCTCATGATTAGAATAAATAAGAAAGCCTAATTGGGAAGACAAGGTTTGTTTATACCAAGTCAGTAAGGCCTATTATTCAGAATCAGGTGAGGCTTTGGACACATACAACAACATGCTTCTAGGGACACTTAGTTAATTCAATAATTTCCCCATAAACGAACACACAAATGAAATTAAAGCCAAAAAAAAAAATAAAGAACGAAATATTTTTGGAGTTTTTGATAATAATAAAAATAAAATGAAATAAATAAAAAAATAAGACAAAAAAAAATTCAGAGAAAAACTTTGGAACCGAACCTGAGCGTTCGGTATATTTCGGGTGAGAAAAATTTTGGAACCGAACCCGAACGTTCGGCCTATTTCGGTTGCCAAAGAAGATAGGTTTTAAAAAGAGAATAACTTTGACAATAAGATAAATGCATTTGGAACAATTATACATAAGATCTACAACCAAGAAAACTACCTTTGATTGATGAGTGAAAAGCAGATTATTCAACCGAACCCGAGCGTTCGGTTCATTTCGGTACATTAGTACAAGACCCGAACCTGAACGTTCGGTCTATTTCGCTTCTTACTTTTGAGTTTGAGAGGTAATGTTTGGCACTGACTCCGATTCCATCATACCTAGCCCTTGTAGAATTTTGTTGAACGACGCTTCAGGAAGAGCTTTGGTGAAGATGTCAGCCAGTTGATCAGTGGTTCGAACAAAATGAATTTCGACGTTCCCATCTTCCACATGATCCTTAATAAAGTGATACCTTAGTGCTATGTGCTTAGTCTTCGAGTGTTGCACTGGGTTGTGACAGATCCTAATTGCACTTTCAGAGTCGCAATATAGTGGGATCTTTTTCATATTGAGTCCATAGTCCCAGAGATGACTTTGGATCCAAATCACTTGAGAAGTACAGGAGGCAGCTGCTATGTATTCTGCTTCAGCGGTAGACAGAGACACACAAGTCTATTTCTTTGATTGCCAACTAACCAACTTCCCGTCTAGGAATTGGCAGCTTCCCATGGTGCTTTTCCTGTCTAGTCCACAACCTCCAAGGTCTGCATCTGAGTAGGCTTGAACAAAGAAGCCTGAGTTGGATGGATACCATAGTCCTAAAGAGGTAGTTCGTTTGAGATAACGGAGTATGTTCTTCACTGCAAGCATATGAGGTTCACGTGGATTCGCCTGAAATCTCGCACAGTAACAAACAGAGAACATAATATCAGGCCTGCTAGCAGTAAGATACATCAGAGAACCGATCATCTGGCGATATAGCGTAATATCAATTGCTGGCTTATCCAATGATGGAGTGATCTTGGTGCCGAACGCCATTGGAACTTTAACCTTTGAATCTCCCATCATGCCAAATTTTGCAAGGAGAGTCTTCGTGTAAGCTTCCTGATTAATAAAGATGCCTTCGGGTCCCTGTCTAATGTTTAAACCAAGGAAAAAGTTAATTGGACCCATTGAGCTCATTTCAAATTTAGTCTCCATCAGCTTTCTGAATTCAGCCGTTAAGCTATGATTCGTTGAGCAAAAGATGATATCATCGACATAAATTTGAACAATCATAAGGTGGTTACCTTCCTTCTTACGAAAGAAGGTTGGGTCAACCGAACCTTGTTTGAATTTGGACATCTTTAAAAACTTGGTTAGCGTTTCATACCAGGCCATCGGAGCTTGTTTCAGTCCATATACGGCTTTGTCCAAAATGTAACAGTGATTGGGGTACCTTTCATTGACGAATCCAGGAGGTTGCTCCACGTACACCGTTTCTTCAAGTTCTCCATTTAGAAATGCGCACTTGACATCCATTTGGTAGACCTCAAAGTTTTTGTGTACAACATAGGCAAGAAATATTCTAACGGATTCCAGCCTAGCTACAGGAGTGAAAGTTTCTTCATAGTCGATTCCTTCCTCCTGACAGTATCCTTTCACCACCAGACGGGCTTTGTTTCGTATCACGTTGCCTTCCTTGTCCATCTTATTTCTGAAGACCCATTTGAGACCAACAACTGAGGCATCTTGAGGAGTTGGAATGAGGCGCCAAACTTTATTCCTTTCGAATTCATTCAGTTTGTCTTGCATAGCTTGAACCCAATCGGAGTGATCAAGAGCAGTGTTAACTATCTTTGGTTCAACTTTTGAGACGAAGGAGTTAAACATACAAAATTCTACTTTTGAAAATAAGGAAGTTTGTTTTGCCTTTAGTTGTGATCGGGTCAGGACCTTTTCAGAAATATTACCGACAACCTGGGAAACAGGATGATCTCTGGTCCATTTGACAAGACGAGGGTAATTTGGATCATAAGATGGATCCAATTCAACATTTACCATCTCTTCTAGTTCAGATTGACTGTCATCGTCATAAAGCATATCGGCATTCTCCCCCTCGACAGATAAGCTTTCAGGTGTGTCTTGAGTTTCTGGAGCTACAGGGGTTTCGGGTGGTGTCGCACCTTCGGGTGTTGTAGCACCTTCGGGTACTGCTGTGCATTCGGGAGTAGCTTGAGAACTGATCTCCCCCTCAACTGAAGCGTCGTGCTGTGGAGGTTCGTTAGAACTTGATCCTCCTTCATTCATTCGCTTTGCAGCATCTTCGATGAGTTGCTTCAGATGATCTACTTTGTTGTCTGTTGCACTAGCTTCCGAGAGAGTTGCCTTTTCTGGTTCATCGAATAACTCGACGAACCTCTCAAAGAGGTTTGCGATCGAGGCTGTGACTTGGCCTGTTTGAGAAAATATTTCTCCAACTGTGTCTTCGTTGGCCTTTAGCTTTTTGCATAGCTATCATCAAAAGTCACATAATAAGTTTCTTCTATTTTCCTCGAGCGCTTGTTTAATACCCTGTAGGATTTAGAAGTGAGAGAATAGCCCAGAAATATCCCTTCATCGGCTTTGACATCGAACTTGTTACGATGTTCTTTAGAATTGAAGATGAAGCCCCGTGAGCCGAATACATGGAAAAATTTGACATTTGGCTTCCTGTTGTTGATGATCTCATAAGAGTGAGAGTGAATCGCTTATTGAGATATGACCTGTTCTGCGTAAAGCATGCTGCAGCAATAGCATCAGTCCAAAAATATAAAGGCAAAGAAGCAAAACTTAGCATGGTTCGAGCCGCCTCACACAAAGATCGGTTTCGTGTTTCGACAATCCCGTTTTGTTGAGGGGTGTAGGGAGCTGAGAAGTTGTGACTGGTTCCTTTTTCGGCCAAGAATTCTTCGAATTCGTTATTTTTGAATTCCAGCCCATTGTCGCTCCTGATGTTGCGAACAACTTTCTTCAGCTGTACTTCAACCTGCTTGATAAACATCTTTAGCTTGAGAGTTGCTTCAGATTTGTGCTTCAGAAAGAACACCCATGTAAAACGTGAAAAGTCATCAACAATGACAAGAATATACTTGCTACCGCCGATGCTTTCGATAGATGATGGACCACACAGGTCAATGTGAATTAACTCTAAGGGTTCAACAACTTTAGTGTTTACGATCGATGGGTGTCTTTGACGACTCTGCTTCCCCATTTCACACGCAGCACATAAATGTTCTCGATCGAATTTGAGCAATGGAAGACCTCGAACATGACCACCTGTGACAAGTTTGTTGATATCCTTGAAGTTGAGATGAGAGAGCCTTCGCTGCCACGGCCAGCTTTTGTCAGATTGTGCTTTGGATAACAGGCAGATAGCTGGATTCCCTTTGATGGGTTTGAGGTTCAGGGGAAACATTTCGCCTTTGCGCTCCGATTTGAGAATTACTCTTTCGTTTTCTTTTCAATTATTTCCGAACCCTCATCATCGAATGAGACCTTGAGACCAGTACCTCCAACAAGCTGAGATACACTGATGAGGTTGTGCTGTAGTCCTTCAACGTATGCGACCTTCCTAATCGTAAAATCACCATTTGTTATCATTCCATAGCCTTTTATTGTGCCAAATGAGTTGTTCCCGAACTTGACATTTCCACCGTTTGAAAGAGACCGAAATTCCCTCAGCTCTTCCTTCCTTCCTGTCATGTGACGCGAGCAGCCACTGTCAATATACCATTTTTCGTCAAACTGCTCGTCACTTATAACCTGCAAAAATTAAGCAGATTTAGGAACCCAAAGTTTCTTGGGTCCACGTGAGCCTTTCACAGGAACAAGAATAGTAAGAGAGATGTCAACAAGATATGTTCTTTTTATTAAAGTTGTTTCATCTTTCTTTTTAATGGTGAAAACCTTAATTTTATTGGGATTTGTTAAAGTCGGTTTGGATTCAGGTTTAGGCACTGGGACATTGGAATGCTTTTGATCGGTTTTGACTGAGGAAATCTTCGATTTTCCTTTCAAATCTGTTGAAGATTTTGGATTTTGAGTATTAACAAAATTGGATTTAGAATGAGGATGAGAGGAATTAGAAGGATTAGATGAAGTAGAACGAGAGAATTTAGACTGAGATGTTTTCTTGACTTGAGGTTCTAAGTGACCCTTTTGTTTTTGATCATTAGTGGTACTGAACTTAGAACTTTGGTTACTTTTGCTCTCAGAACCGAACTTATGCTTTCGATAGCTTGTGTTTTCTGAACCGAACCTTTGCCTTCGGTTGTCATAATTTTCAGAACCGAACGTATCCTTTCGGTTGTTATGACCCTCAGAACCGAACCTCTCCTTTCGGTTGTTATTACTTTCTTGCGATCTAACAGTTCTTTTCTCTGACTTTGAATTTCTGTCATGATAAGAGAAATGGGCGTTTTGAGATTGCCAAAACTGTTTTCGTTCTGAGAGATTTTTCTTGTATCTCATATTCCTTTGTTGCTTCTGATTCTTCACTTGCTTCGGCTGTCGATGGATATTTGCTTTTTGCTTTTGCTTTTTGTCAGCCGGTTCACTCTGAACTGATGAAGTTTCGCTTGAAGGAGTGACTTCTTTTGCAGGATCTCCTTTTTCTTCAGGAACATCTTTTGTGCCACTAGTACTTGGCATGTTAAAGTTATCGGGCTTGTTCAGAGGCTCTGGTACATATCTGTCTTTGGTTTTCCAGGACGTCTGTTCAGACAGACCAACTGTTTCGTCAGCATTGTCGATAGGAGCGGACCAGAAGAACTCATCACAACCATCAACATTATCTTCGTTTACAATGGCTGTGAGTTCAGCTGTCTGATGTTCGGTTACTCCTGTGACCTTATACACTTGATTTGGAGTCGTCCTTACCTTTTGGTATACTACTGCCTTTTCTTCAAGGATTGGGGACTTTTGTTGGGACAAACGAGCAAACTCCACAGAATTTTCTGAAATAAGATTTTTGTGGTTTTTGGGTTCGCTCTTGACAAACTCAGAACAGTCAACTACGTCCTCTACAGAAATTTCACTCATATCATCATCCTCATTAAGCTCAGATGCATTTTCAACATCAATTTTATTTTCTGAGCTCAAGTTGGCATTCAATGAGTCAAACCTTTGTATGGTTTCGGTCTTTAGTTTCAATTTATCATTTTCATCCAAAAGGTTTTTCAGCATGTCGTTATGGTCCTTGGACTTTATGAAAGATTCGATTTTGTCTAGTCCATACATATAAGTCGGATTTACATTTTCAGACGAAACTACACTTTCGCAATTATATGCTTCAGCGTCGATTTCATCCTCCTTAAACTCAAGGAAGGGCAAAATCATGCGATGAATTTTCTGCCCTATTTCACAGTTTAAATGAAGTTGAGTGATATTAGTGTAAAGACGCTTAACAATTAAACAAAAGACATTTCTCTGTTATAAAAGTTTCAAATTGTCTCTTTGTAAATAAATGTTTTCGTCCTTGGATTTGATTAACTCCGACTCCTTCAGCTCGATCCACATCCTTCGTTCCTCACTCTTTGAACACGCCCTGCTTAATTGGTCAGTTAGGTTAGAATTGGTGACCCGTGTTTGAGTTAAACTGCTGTCTAGATGCGAGATTCTTGAATTTACATTTTTTAATTCTTTTTCATATGAACTTTGTGGGACTTTGAATGAAACAAAAATAGATTGTACCTTCTTTATTAATTCATCAAGCTCGTTAAACTACATGCTGAGAGGTTTTGCTGTGAAGCACAATTCCTCTCGCTCCTTTGTGTCTTCATTCCCACCGTCTGTGTTGTATCCCCTCATTTGAGATACATTCGACACCATCACGCACTTTCCACCGCTTCCTTCATCTTTCGTAACATAAGCCTTTGTATGAGATGGCTTCCTTACTTCATCATCCTCAGAGTCGGTTAACCAGACCTCCACGCCACCGAACTCATCATCTGCTACCGAACCCTGCACAATTAAAGCATTCATTGAAGGGTTAGTGATAGCTTTCTTTTTCTTGATCTCTTCCAGCTTTTTTATTAATACAGCTTCTTCATCTTTCTCCTCATCCTTTTCTGCTATTTTCTTGAGGACACAATCTTTGGCATAGTGGTTCTTTCCTCCACAATAGTAGCAGTTCACACCCGAATCTCCTTCAGCTTTCGGTTCCTTCTTTGGTTCTTCTGCTTTCGGTTCTTCCCTAACCTTTTCAGAACTATAACTTCCCTGCCAATTTCGGTTCTTATTGGTAGGAAACCTTTTCTTGATGAACCTCTTCGGGTTTGACACCATCATTGCATAGTCTTCAGAGGTAAGGTCATAGTCCTCTAAGTTAAAGTCTTCATCTTCCATCACACCTTTGCTTTTGGACAGAAGGGCCAATGATCCCAAGCTTGAAACAACATTTTTCTCCTGCAAGACAATCTTTTCTTGGGATTTCAAGATCCCTACCAGCTTTGCCAATGAGTAAGATTTGAATTGCTCATGTGCTTTAACAGTGGACACAACTGCTCTCCACTCAGATCTAAGACCATTTAAAAACGTAACCTTTTGTTCAATCAACTTCCTTTCAATATCATGTTTAATCATCTTACTAAGAAGATGATTGAAGCGATCGAACGTTTGAGTTACAGTTTCTTCAGGACTCTGCTTGAATTCACCAAACTCGGACAAAAGTAAGGTTTGAAAGGAATGCTCGAGATCTTCATCTGTGGAATATAACTCTCGCAGCCTATCCCATGTTTCTTTAGCAGTGCTGCACGAACTCACTAGCCTGAAAGTATCAGATTGAAGAGCGAATCTGATTAGTCTCAATGCTTTAATATTGCACTGAAATTTATCTTTTTCGTCTTGGGCAATATCTTTTACATCTTTCAACAGATCATTATACTCTTTCTGAGTTTTAATGATTCTGGATGTTGCTGAATGAGCGAATGGTCCAGACACGATTGCTTCCCAAATAAGATACCGTTGTCCTCAGATCCAACGACATAATCTTCAAAGTGATGTGCCCGGACTTCGTAATCCTGGGTGTAAAGGATGGGAATCTTCGTCGTTGATCCAATGCTGTTTGAGATGTTAAGGGGATTTGATTGTGACTCGTCCATGCTAGATCGAATAACCTGTTTAAAAGATCAGACTTGTAATATATTAAATTAGGGCAAAACAAATAAATGCTGAGTTACGTCAATTATGGGATGACGGCTCAATAAATATTAGTTAATGCAGAATAACCCTAATCGCAACCTTTTTCACAGAAAAGATGTGTATGAATTACACAGCCTCCTGCTCTGATACCAATTGAAAGGATATAATAACAAACGTGAAGATCGATTAGATCTATGAAACAGGTATAGCGATGAACACAAATCAATGAATAAGACAAGAGTGGATCAAGATATGTCGAATCATTAGATCAAACAATCCTCAGCAGAGCTCGACTAAGAACTTCCGCTGTAGAGGATTTAGGGTTACAAGAACGATAATAAACTTCTGAAATAAAGATCTGATCGTTCTATTCTGTTGTTTTTATAAGATGCATGAAAGCACCTATATTTATATTCAACCCTACTAAACTCACGGATGGACAGGCCCATACCGGAGATACAAAAATGGACTAGCTAACGAGCCCAATAGACGCAACATATTATACAAAACGCGACCCAATAGAGACTATGATTACGATATACCTCTTCATAGTTCTAAAATTATTTAGACACACATGTGAGCTATCTAAGGGAAGGTGTATAAGTTTAAGAAGATTACATAAAGTCTTATCGAAGTATCTCATATCAGAAATATGAACTTTGGTAAGAAAGTCAACAAAGTGTTGATTTCTAGAAGTCCAGTTGATTTCTGAGTACATGTCAAAGCTAGTAGGAGCATAAGTGTTATGCTAATAAGGATGTAATAATTATGCTAGTGGGAGAATAATCAATTATGGTGAATGTTGCAAGTTAGCAATGTTAATTATAGAAAACAAAAGTTTAAATTTGCAAGTTACACAGTTTGAAAAGTTGTTTTGCTATAATTAAGGGAGAGAAAATTATACTTCATTTCAATTCTAAAAGCTTAGATTGAGATTTTAATCACATTTAGTCACACACACACACACAAATATATATATATATATATATATATATATATATATATATATATGTTAGAACAAAGTTCTTGTAGGATCGATAGATTCTAAGCAGAAAAACAATTAAAGACGTAATGATGAACACATGAATGGTTTAACTGACGTCAAATGATTAAACTTTAACACCTCAGAAGAGCTCGATTAAGAACTTCGACCGTAGAGGTGTTTAGGGTTAAAAAGAAATAATAACTATAATCACGTTAGTTTCTAAGGCATAAATGCATGCAATATTATAGTTAAACCCTATAATAATCACGGATGTACATGCCCAATCCGGATATACAATACTAAGCCCATGACGCAACATAACATACCCAACAATCTCCCCCTTTGCGTCAATGGAGCCGAAAGCTCTGTTTGGTTGAGCTATAGAAGACTTCTTGACAGTCTTGAACACCTTCGGTATGATAGCCAAAAGAGTATGACGAAACGTGATATACCACCGAAGCATGTCCGTGAAGTTCTTCTTGTCTGCCTCAGAGATCTGCCTCAGAGATCTTCTTGTCTATTGAGAACATATGTTTGTCAACAAGAGCGAAAAGAAATTTATTGGCTTCGCCTTTTGTGAACATCACCGTGATATATGTAGAATCAATTTGGACCATCTTCATTTTATTCACATCTCCAGGTTTTGCTGTTGGTTTCACAGTGGGTTTCTTATTCATAACTTTAGCTATCTCCTGATCCATTGCAGCTACTTCATGAATATAGGAGGCCAACATTCTCTTCAATGGATCCAGGATCGACTTATATTCTTTTGGATGGGTGAGCAGTATGTTAAACAACAAGATCTAATCATGAGGATTCAAATTTGGAAGATCTGCCAAGGATATAACCGAAACCGAGTTTGCTGAACCTCGGGTTATTTTGAAACTAACATTGATAAACTTCCCGGCAGATGAAGGTTTCAGCACCTTGACAATAATAATCTTTTGTGCACTCCATGTCAGGTATTGTGGCTGACCAAACTTCAGATAAAAATCAAGAAGTCCACGATCAACTTTAGGACGAGGGAAGGGAACTGGAACAGTCGAATCAAAGCAATGAAACGTAAATGCCTTTCGTGTTATAAGCATATCGAACTGTGAGTCCCTTGAATTTTCACAATCAAAAGAAGCGATAGGTTCCAGCCAGTACACGCTCGGAAACTCTATTGCCTCTTTGATGAGCATTTCTCTTGTCCAGAGAGGAAACAAGGCCTTTTTATTTCTCTCCCTTTTTCTTTCGCTTCCTTTCTTCTGCTTCCTTCGCAACCCGAAGGGTTTCATCCAAATCTTTATCCCTTTTCTTTCGCTTCAGGGCCCCAACAATTGTTTCTTCTTCTTCTTCATCACTATCATCATCCAATCCCTTTTTCGTATCTTGATTACCAGAACCCGAAGCTTCATTACCCTTCGGTTCGGTTTTGACTGTGACCTTCGGTTGACTAGCATGAGCACCTTCTCTCCCTTGTTTTGGAGGTACGAATCTCTCTGAAACACCCTTCATTTCATGTAAGAGAGCAAGATAAGGAAGAATCTTGGAAGTCAAATGATTCCTGATGGTCAGAGTAAGTATTGGATCATGAGCACTAAGAAGATTGGTAAGCATATTCTTTAGATCACCAACACAGCTCTGAAAAATAGCTCGCTCTGTCTTCAACAACGAAATCTCCTTTTCAACTTGAGCTAATTGCACTTTCGGAACTTCAATAGTAGAGGCTTGGCGTGCAAGATCTTCCTTTAATGCACTCCCTTTTTCTAAATCAGTTTGGAGTGTTTGAAGATGAGAAGTCACCCTGTTAAGTAGAGAAGTGTTCTCAGCTTGAATGGAAGAATGAACATACTCAAATTTAGCATGTTGCTAGTTTAGTGACTTGGATGAGGAATCAACTGAAGCATTCACTTTGGCTGCATTTGAATCAACATGACCTTTGAGGGATCCAAGAAAAATCTGAGAATTGTGAACAAGTTCTGCAACTTCAGCAGTGGCCTTCTTGCAAGAAGAAGTGGAATCCTCAACGGCCTTCATCGATTTGTCAATGGCCCCAGTATATTGCTCAAAAGCGGTGTCCATAAAAGCTTTGAGCACAACTTCGCTGTATGACTTGTTAGAGGCAAGAAATTGATCAAGCATGTCATCAATACTCTGCAACTGTTGTCGTGAGACAGGAGCCTCTTCATCGTCGTCTGTTGGAAGCCGATATGGATTGTAATAAGTCGAGTCAAACTCAACATTATCACCACCAAGAGTATCACCAGAATCGGTGGAAGGTGAGGGTGAAAGTGGTTTGGAAATAACAGGAGGTTCGGTTTCAGTATCTGCCCCCGTATCAGATACGTTGACGTTTACTGGAGGTTCAGTTATTATGGTGGTAGGAATGGTTGTGGTAGTGGGTTGTGAAAAGATAAGAGGGGGTATAGGAGTTGTAGAAATTGGTATGGCACTAACTGGTGGTGGTGGTGGTACAAAAGTTGTGGTTTGAGATGTGGGAGGTGGTGGAATAGGAGCAACCGAAATTGGAACAATGGTTTTTGGTGGAGATGGAGGAGGTGTTGGAACCTTGTCATTAAGAGGTTCGGTGGGAGTTGGTGAACGAGGAGGTGTATTACCTCTCGGTGATTCATGATGCTGAATTTCCTATTCCTCATCCTCCTAATCATTGTCTGACCTGGGAGGAGAAGGACTCTTTGATTTCTTTGCCATCTTCTTAAGCTTCTTTTGAGCCGAAGAATCACCCTTTTCCGCCTTTCGCTTTCTAGACTTGACAGGCTTAGACGAGGGACCTTCGGTTGTCACTTTCTTGGTATTCGCCCTTTTGCCTTGGTTGGCTGGCTTCTCCACAACATCCAAAGCAGCTTGCTGTTCAGGAGTTAGTACTCTCGGTCCTTTGGGAGGAAACTTTCGGTATTCAACCATCACCTTACTTTCGGCTGACACACACCTGTACATCGTCTTAGGTATGGAACCATTGTGAAAGAACTTTGTGACATCAGAGAAGATGATTTTCTTCGTGTGAAAAGTAGCCACAGATGAGACCAGGGCATCCTTCATTACTGGAATTTGCAAAGAATCAATAGCCCTTCGCGTGATAATGGTCTAGAAGCGACCACAAGAAATTTCAGAGTGACGTGTTGAAGTGTTGATACTTTGCACCACTTGTGACCAAATAATCGAACCATAGTCGAGACTAATCCCATTATAGAGACCATATATAATGGTCAGAAAACCCTTACTGGTACCATTTGATCTAGCAACCCTTTCCGCTAAACTTTTGTTGAGAAGAGTAAGCAATCCATTCCATTGTGGCGGAAAACATGATTTTTAACCTTCGTCACGGTGGTAAGAACATTAGTGTATCCCATATCGTAGAGGATTGTAAACAATTTAGTGGTGGTTACGAAATCGGGAGAGATAACAGAGGCATTGACGACAAGCTTTAACAGGGAATAGAATCACCCTTTTGAAATTGATGCCTTGTGCCAGAAGATTTGAAGGTAGATTCTCTCCTTGTTCTTGTCATATGATGCACTAGAGTAGACTTGCGATAATAGAGTCATCGGGACAGATTCCGCCTGTGTGAGTGCGATTATCATAGGAGAGTATTTGAGACATTCAACAACTTGGAGCATGTACGAATCATATAAAAACGAGTTTAGTTGAATGATCATGTTCTGATTGGGTTTGATCACGAGCAATGAGGACGATGCAATTTGATCTTGAACAGATGATGAATCCACCATTGTTGAGATAAGGAAGAAGATGAACACTTGCAGATCGCCTGGTGTATTGAGAGAATTTGAAGAAGGTGAGAAGGTACAATATTTATGAGAAACCATTTATATACCGTTCCCAGGAGAGAGAAAGAATCTTCGTGATGATGATACCATCACAGAAGCGTCGCCTGAAAAAGCACGATGTGACAGCTTGGTTTCCCCAGATTGACGTCATCAAGCGTGGGTTTTGGAATCGTTCAAATTCACAGACCCAAAATCTTATCCACATATCTTCTTTTCAAATTCACCTTCGCTCCAGATGTGATAACTACCATTTTCGCGCCTAAAAGAAACTTCAAACAGGCCATAGGAAACAACAACCAGAATTTTGGAAAATCACAACGTATTTTCATGCAAGAGCGTGCCAAAAGTAAGAAATAAAACAAAATGTGTATAGGATGTGAGTGATGTCTGGTAGAAGACATAAAGCAGATGATTCCAGGCAAGAATCTCTTCCTTCAAAGTCAAGAGAGACTTGAAGTGCTTGCGAGGTTTCCCGAGAAAATACGATCGAGTGCTTGTAAAGAAACACCGAAAGGCTTCTTTTAAATAATAGGATAGGGGTGGCTTATCTTCAACCAAACGTCGATTCTTAACATAAGACCGAATGTTGGATGAAGTACTTGTGAGACCGATGTGGTCTGTTGAACAAGTAGGTTGGATATACTTTTCTGTGACTAAAGATGTTATATAAATCTCAAAAACAAAAACAAACTGGATCTTTTTGGGAAGAAATGCCTCGGTGTTAGACAATTTCATAAAAGACCACTCAAAAATAAAATGATATTTCGTTAGGTAATGAGTAAGATCTTGAATATAAAGATTCACCGTCAATTCATTGTTGGTGTTGGATTGTGGGTTTCACTCAGCACGTGGTGTACGTATCTAAGATCATAAACACAGATTTTATGCAACCATAAACCTTAGTGGTAAAAGCTGAGAATCTCAAGGGTTACAGTGTTGAACCGAAAGTTAATAGAGAATGTAAAGGAGGTGGTTAAGGAACCGAAAGTACCTCTGCTATATAATAGTGACAAAGCAGAAAACTCTTAACTCATTTGAGAAGAGTATGGTAGCTCATGACTTGAGTGGATTTACTAACCTGATTGGGAAGAAACGATAGGTATAAATCGATTCATTAAGGCCTTACTCTTAGTCTTAGAGGCTTCGGTCGACATGCAACAACATGCTTCTAGGGACACTTACCTAGTTCATATTAAAAGAATCATACCTGCCTGAGCTCCAAATTATGTTGCACTGAAATACTTGGGACCTAATTAAAAAGAACAAGCAAACAAACAAACCACACAAACAAAACAAACAAAGTAAAACAAAAAAAAAACATTTAGAAAAATATTTTTGGAGTTTTGAAATTTTCTGAAAAATAATAAAAACAAAAAAAAAATTAGCACAAAACACTCTTAAAAAAAATTAATAAAAGAAGAAAGAGAAAATTGTGAAAGAAATAGACTTAAAAAAATAAGCAAAATTTACAGCCGAAACCAAACCTAAAAAGAATGAAGTGAAATAAGCCAAGCATTCGGTTCATTTTGGTTCCTTAAAATTCCGGAGCCGAAATAGACCGAGCGTTCGGTTCATTTTGGTTCCCGAAAATTATGGAGCCGAAATAGACCGAGCGTTCGGTTCATTTCTGTTTCCGAAAAATCTGGAACCGAAATAGATCGAGCATTTGCTCTATTTCGCTTGTCTAATTATTAGATAGAGGTTTGAGGATTTCTTCAACGACTCTGCTTCTATCATTCCCAAACCTTGTAAAATTTTATTGAAGCTTGCTTCTGGTCAGACTTTAGTGAATATGTCCGCCAGTTAATCAGAGGACCGAACAAAATGTACTTCCACGTTCCCATATTCTACATGGTCCTTAATGAAATGGTATCTCAGTGCAATATGCTTTGTCTTTGAGTGTTGCACTGGATTGTGGCATATTCTTATCGCACTTTCTGAGTCACAATAGAGAGGTATTTTCTTCATACTTAGCTCGTAGTCTCTTAATTGGCTTTGTATCCATATCATTTGAGAGGTACAGGATGTTGCAGCTATGTACTCAGCTTCGGCTATTGAAAGAGACACACATGTTTGCTTCTTGGACTGCCAGCTAACAAGTTTATCGTCAAGGAATTGGTATCCACCAGTTGTGCTCTTTCGGTCTAGACCACATCCTCCAAGATCGGCGTTAGAAAAGGCTTGAACAAAAAATCCAGATCTAGCAGGGTACCAAAGACCGAGATAAGTGGTTCGCTTCAGATAATGGAAAATATTTTTCACTGCCACCATGTGAGGCTCTCTTGGATTTGCTTGAAACCTGGCACATTAACAAACAAAAAACATAATGTCTGGTCTACTAGCCGTTAGATACATAAGGGACCCTATCATTTGGCGATAGAGTGTTACGTCAACAACCGGTTTTTCCAAAGACGGTGTTAACTTTCTGCCAAACGCCATAGGAACCTTCACTTTCGAATCTCCCATCATACCGAACTTTGCCAACAAGTTCTTCGTGTAGGCCTCTTGGTTGATAAAAATACCTTCTGGTCCCTGTCTTATATTCAAACCAAGGAAAAAATTAATCGGACCCATTGAGCTCATTTCAAATTCAGTCTCCATCAACTTCCTGAATTCAACCGTTAAGCTAGGATTCGTAGAGCCAAAGATGATTTCATCGACATAAATCTTAACTATTATTAGATGTTAGCCTTCTTTCTTTCGGAAGAAGGTTGGGTCAACCGAACCTTGCTTGAATTTTGACATTTTAAGAAAGCGAGTTAAAGTTTCATACCAGGCCCGCGGTGCTTGCTTCAGACCATATACAACTTTATCTAACACATAGCAATGATCAGGGTATTTATCGTTCACAAACCCAGGTGGTTGCTCAACATACACCGTTTCTTCTAGTTCTCCATTCAAGAAAGCACATTTCACATCCATTTGGAAAACTTTGGTTTTTATGAGCGACATATGCTAGAAAGATTCTAACTGATTCCAACCTTGCTACAGGAGCAAAGGTCTCCTCATAATCTATCCCTTCTTCTTGGCAATATCCCTTCACCACCAACCAAGCATTCTTGCGTATAATATTCCCCTCTCTGTCCAACTTATTCCTAAAGACCCATTTTAAGCTGACCACCGAAGCATTATTTGGAGTGGGAATCAACCTCCAAACTCGATTACGTTCAAACTCATGGAGTTCATCTTGCATAGCTTGTACCCAATCAGCGTGATCAAATGCATCATTAACTATCTTCGATTCGACTTTGGATACAAACGAATTAAACATACAGAATTCAACATTAGAAAATAATGCAGTTTGTTTCACTTTCAATTGAGAACATGTTAGAACCCGCTTAGATGATTCACCAATTATTTGTGTTTTTGGATGATCCTTAGTCCATTTCGTTAAAGGAGGGTAAATAGGGTCATAGGTTGGATCCAACTTTGCATTTACTTCTTCTTCAAGTTCTGATTAATCATCTTTGTCATTTGGTTTCTCATTCTCCCCCTCAAATGGCGAAGCGTATCCCTTGTCAGGTTCAGAGTTCTCCTCCTCTGTTGGAGTTGGATTCTTCCCCTCGAAAGGCATATCTGTTGTTTTTAGTGCAAATGAACCCTCCCCCTTGAACATTAAGCTATTTTTTGGAGGGTCAGTTGAGGGTTGACCTTTAGTCGGTTTAGGAGGTTCATTTTCCATTTCTTTTGCAGCTTCATCAATGATCTTTTTTAGGTTGTCGATTTTGTTGTCTGCTGCTTTTGCCCCTAAGTGTGCAGCCTTTTCTGGTTCATCAAATAGCCTTATGTATTCTTTAAACAAGTTGGAAATGGGAACCGAGACTTGTCTTGATTCAGGAAATATTTCCCCCAAGGCACTTTCGCTTCTTTGAACTTTCTTCATATAGTTGTCATCAAAGGATACGCAATATGTTTCTTCAATACGTTTGGAGCGTTTGTTCAAAATTCTGTATGCCTTTGAAGTGAGTGAATAGCCAAGAAAAATTCCCTCATCGACTTTGACGTCAAACTTGTTTCGGTTCTCTTTGGAATTGAAAATGAAGCACCTTGAACCGAACACGTGGAAAAATTTAACGTTGGGCTTTCGATTGTTTAGAATTTCATATGGAGTGATTGAGAATCGTTTGTTGAGTAAGGATCGGTTCTGAGTATAGCACGCGGTTGCAACTGCATCAGCCCAGAAGTATAGCGGAAGAGAAACAAAGCTTAGCATGGTTCAGGCTGCCTCACATAAAGAACGGTTTCGTCTATCAACAATCCCATTTTGTTGTGGTGTATAGAGGATCAAGAAGTTGTGAGATATCCCCTTTTCAGCCAGAAAGTCCTCAAAATCTTTATTCTTGAATTCAAGCCCATTGTCGCTTCTGATATTCCTCACCAGCTTTCGCAGCTGC
This sequence comes from Lactuca serriola, assembly GCF_051521515.1. Classification (NCBI taxonomy): domain Eukaryota; kingdom Viridiplantae; phylum Streptophyta; class Magnoliopsida; order Asterales; family Asteraceae; genus Lactuca; species Lactuca serriola. The sequence continues at coordinate 137,165,275 of NC_136415.1, forward strand.
ACTTCCACTTACTTGATGAATGTCTTCAACTTGGGAGTTGCGTCTGATTTCTGTTTAAGAAAGAAAACCCAGGTGAAGTGAGAAAAATCATCTACTATGACAAGAATGAACTTACTACCACCAAAGCTTTCGATAGTCGAAGGTCCACATAAGTCAATGTGCAGAAGTTCAAGAGCTTCAATAATCTTTGTATTGATATGTGTAGGATGGCTCTTTCTGCTTAGTTTGCCCATCTCACACGCTGCACACAGATGTTCCTTATCAAACTTGAGAAGAGGAAGGCCTCGAACAGGATCACCAAGCACCAACTTATTGATGTCTTTGAAGTTTAGGTGCGATAGACGTCGATTCCATAACCAGCTTTCATTAGTGTTCGCCTTTGTTAGCAGGCATGTTGCTGGTTTTCCTCGAATTGGGTTGACATTTAAAGGATACATCTCTCCCTTGCGTTCAGACTTCAATAGAACCCTTTTAGATTGCTTCTCAATTATTTCTGATCCCTCATCATCGAATGAAACCTTCAAACCAGTTCCCACAACTAATTGTGATACACTGATGAGGTTATGCTGCAATCCTTCCACATAAGCTACCTTTCGAATCGAGAAGTCTCCGTTGGTTATCATTCCATATCCTTTGATTGTGTCATAAGAGTTATTTCCATACTTCACACATCCATCATCCTTAAGGGACCGAAACTCCCTCAGCTCTTCCCTTGTGAGTCTTTTACAAAAAAAGGAATAGTAATAGAAATATCAACCAAATAAGTTCTTTTTATTAGAGTTGGTTGGTCTTTTCTTTTGATGGTATACACCTTGATTTTATTTTTATCTTGTTTAAATTTTGGTGTATTTGATGGTGTGTTGTTAGATTGTTTTGGGATATTCTTTTTAATCCTAGGGTTAGCTGACTTTTTGTTGTTATTAATGTCAGAATCTAAATCAAGCTTTCCCTTTCCTTTGATTTCCTTCACTGAATTTGATTTTCTTTGGGAGTAGGAAGGACCGAAACTTGACTTTAGGTTGTTAGCCTTAGCGTTGTGACCGAAACTTGACGTTCGGTTCTTAGCGCTGGTGTTGGAACCGAAACTAGACGTTCAGTTCTGAGCTTTGGAATAGTAGGAGCTTGGACTAAAATTTTCTTTTAGCTTTTCCTTTTCTTTAACAATTGACTCTTTCTTGGAAGGAACGTAGTTGGGGTTTTGAGATTGCCAATAATGTTTTCGCTCATTCAGATTTTTCATGTATCTTTGATTTCTTTGGTGTTTCTGTTCAGCTAAGTCCTTCTGATATTTGTGAATATTGAAGCTTGATTTTGGCTTCACCTTTTGACTTTCGGCATTCTTGGAAGGAACATTCGATATTTTCTTTGGTTCTTTAGGTATCTCTTTTATTCCATTTGTGGTTGGTTTGTCAAAACTTCAGGGTTTGTTGATGGGTTCTGCAACATATGTACCTTTTACCCTCCATGAGGTTTGTTCTGATAAGCCGTTGGTCTCGTCTGCGTTATTGTAACACCCACAGATCCGGGCTAGCCAATTTAGAGACAATGAGCGTCAAAAATGAGTTTTTAATGGAAGATTATTTAGAAGTATTAATCTTAACCAAGTTTTAGAATATGTCTCAAGGGTTCTGTACATATAAAGAACACCAAAATCCGAGTTATAACGAAGAAGTTATGGCCCGTCGAAGTTTTACGGCAAAATCGGCACGGCACTGGGAGACGTAAATAATGAATTTGATAAAGTACTTTTTACCCTTAGTGATCTTAAAAAAATTTGTAGTATACGTTAAAACGAGAACATACAAAAAAAGAACGCCCAAATCTGACTTCGTATGAGGAAGTTATGAATTTTCTAAGATTTGTCAAAGCAGTGCACGCCCCAAAAATCGAATTTTAGATCGAGCGGTTTCTGGCCTACGCGACCTAAATGAGAATTGAAGATCTCATTAATAGGAACTCAGCGGTAAAAAGACAAACGAAAACGGAGTTCGTATGTAGAAGTTATGAATTTTACGCGGACATTTAACAGTATAATCTCATAGTACTGTAAAATTTAAGATTGGTCGAGAATTAGCCAACAGAGTGAAATGAAAGTTGTAGATCTTATTTTTACCTACGCGTGGATCTAAAGAACGTCGAAAACGGAGCTTGTATGCGAAAGTTACGGGGTTTAAAAGTCGGCAGAGTGTTGCGGCAAAAGGGGTGACATGGCACAATCTTGGCTATTGCTTTCTCCCCAAGGCTTGCCACTAGATGGTGACATGTGGCACCAATTTTAGCCATATTTCACCCTATAAATAGAACCTTTCCCACCCTCATTTTTTTCACACCTTTCCCATTCTTTCTTCTCTTTACTCTCTCTCTAGAACCTCTCTCTAGCCCCGAAACCCCCCGAAAAGCCTAGGGAACCTCCCTAGCACGAGGCGGAAGCCACGGAGTCTCGACGGCTCCGAGAAGAAGAGCTTTTTGGCTCTAGGACGCTGCTCCAAGCAAAACCCAGTGTTCTATAAAACCCGCTGTAAGTGAGCTACGTCTACGATATTTTTAATATATCGTTTATTTAATTATAATAACGTTATTAGGAACTTATAATAAGTGCTTGCGCTATTATTATGGGTTATATAAGTATTGTTTAACGCTTATATAATAGTAATAATAGCTAGACTATTAATTAGTCGGCAAATAATAGACTAGACTCTAGTGGTAATAATACTAGTTTTCGTCGAAGGAAATTATTTTTAAGAAGTGAAGCGGTGTTTGAGTTCGGATTCACCACCTTTTCAAGTGAGTACATAGTACCTTTCATCTTACACATAGATATGAAGTATTTTAAAATAAATTACGTGCTATGTGTGCATATTGTCTGAATATTTACTGTCTATGCTAGGTGAAAGATTTTTATACTTGTTTTAAATGATTTAAACTGTATATGTATTTTATATCTACAAAATGTGTTGGGTAAAACATGGGTAGATGAAATAGTTGCTGTGTGATAACACGATGAAAGACATCAATCTTGACAGTGATCCAGTCATCTAGTGAAGTATAGATGTCGACCACAGACGATACTAGACAGTCCAGTGGAACGCTAGCAGGCTCGTAATCTGTAGGTGTTTTTGAACTAGGTGCTCATTAGGTATTTTTGAACTGAGTGTGTTCACTAGGTATTTTTGAATTAAGTGTGTTCACTATATATTTTGGAACTTAGTGTGTTCACTAGGTAATTGAACTGAGTGTGTTCACTAGGCATTTGAAATGAGTGTGTTCAATAGGTATTTTGAATTGAGTGTGTTCACTAGGTATTTTTGAACTAAGTGTGTTCACTAGTTATTTTTGAATGAAGTGTTTACCAGATGTTTTGGACTACGTGTTCACCTATGGTAACCTATAAACCTTGGTAACGATGGACTTTGTACCTATTCCTTAGGATAATCCTTAGGAATAAATGAACGAGGAATAGTTGATTCTTAGGGTAGATCCTTAAGAGTAAAGAAGATAATGGGGATGGGTAATTGGGTTGATTAATTGTTTGAAGATGAAACATAATTATATTATTGTGGGTTGAAAACCCTATGTACTCATCTCGTTCAAACCTGACCCACTCAGTTTATTTATATCATAGGTGTTGATATGAAGTCACATTACACTGAGAGATTAAAGGAAATATAAATCACTAGTGATAATGAATGTAAGTTCTGTTTATGCTTATGTTTCTGTATTGACGATGACATCCCAAATGTTCTAAAATGAATAAAAATACTTTTCTTTGGAAATGCTTTGATAACGTATTTTCATATTTTACTCGGAACAAATTCCGCAATATTTTTATTATAAGAGTTACTTTGATTTATATAAAGCATAAACAAAATCGGTATTTTCTGGCCGTGAAATTGGGGATGTCACAGTTGGTATCAGAGCATTAGTTTAAGCGAAATAGGAATAAAGATTTATTTCTAGACTTAAACTTAGAATGCTAAGCGATGATCGTGAGGAGTGTGTCTTAGGTAATACACCTGAATAGACACAAGCACTAGCTTATTGAGGGAAAATGTCTAACATGCTTTTATGTGCTAAATGATTTATGATGCTAAATGTATAATCAGATCTATGGTCTGTTGCCAGCCGGATTTGGAAACTTTATGTGTTCAGATTTCTAAACGTTTAATTACGGTATTGAAACTGGCATGTAACTTTTCGTAGTAATAGGGAGATTTACACGTCGATCATAAATAAAATCTTTCCTATCTTAATTCTCGTCACTACACACCGAACGTTCGACTAGGTGTATAGATCGACATGGTGAGAACTCGAAGCGGAATTGGAAGTGGAAACCCACAGCCCAAAACACAAGTGATTGAGCATGCACCAGAAGTAGCAGCTGCACTTGGGCCAATCACGATGGCAGGGGTACAGGCAATGGTGCGGATAATGCTGGATCAACAGATGGAAGAAACAAGGCGTTTACTTCAACAAAGTAAAAACGAACTTACTGTGCCAGTATGCTAGGCACCTACTCTTGAGGCGGCCATCTGGGTTGAGGTTGGCAAGAAGAGGAAATTTGAGGGAACTTCAAGGTCCAATAAGAACAACATGTTCTCATAGTCTGGAGGAGGAAGAGGTGAAGCAAAATGGTGTTACAAGTATGGAAGGAAACACAACGGGGGATGCCATAAGGAAGTGACCAGCTTCAAATGCGGGAATACTGGTCACTATGCCCCCAAGTGCTCAACCAAGGAGGAAGTTTGTCTTAAGTGTAGTGGAAAGGGACACTTCAAGAGAGATTGTCCGATAAGGGCTACAACGCCAAATGTACCGCTAAAGCACTATGAGGGATGCAACGAAGAAGTGACTTGTTACAGGTTTTGAAGAATTTGTCACTATTCCAAGGACTGTACACATAGGGATAAAGTATGTTACAGATGAAGAGACAGGGGGCACATGTCTAGGGACTGCCCGAAGAAAAATGAAGCAGCGAGACCGAATGTGCCGCCAAAGTCGAAGGAAAGATCATTATAGAGGATCCTTGGCGAAGCTACTGACAATGCAAGGTTTCAGGAGTGAAGGCTTGATATCCAAAGATCGAGTTATGAAGTAGCCATAGTATCGTAGGGGTAGCCTATTAGAGGCATAGTCTAGGGTGAACTTGAACACCTATGCAATCATTTCAAGAAATAATATAAAACCTTCGTTTTGTTATCTGATATGTTGAATGATTGTGTGATTTTCTTGCATGGTGACTTGGATAAACTGCGAGACAATACTTGGGACAAGTATGAGTAGGTGTGAAAGGTAGTAGAGGCCTATACTACCGGAAGCACATGACTTACGCTTGGATCAGGGAAAGTCACAAGGTTACCAAAAAGCTAGTAATTGATTCCGTTTTATTCAAATTTGTCATTACCATCGTTTTGGTAATGACTAAGAAGATGATTGTTATTCCGACCCTAATGGTCATATCGAATTGAGTCCGACTACGATAAGTATGTTACGTGGTTCAGAGAACCAAGTTTGATGTAACATCTGACTTAAGCCGGAAGATTGAAATAAAAGATAATCAAAACGATCGGTAGAGGTATCGTGATAGTTGCTTGTAGCTAGAAATGCTACCTTTTAAGATGAGATTAGAACATGCAGGAAAGTATAGTCTGTTCTGGAAGACTTTAATAGACCTGAGTCTAAGCATTGCAACATACGATGATAGGTCATTAGAATATGACACATCATTCTATTGTAGTAATAAAGGAACTTATATTAAGTTCGTATCCAGTGAGGATCGAGATTGTGACTTGAAGGTCATAATTTGGAGTCTAACGTGAGATAGGGAGCAAGTGCAAGATCGAGCACCACCTGTAGTCAAGGAGTCCAAGAATTAGATACTCATTCGAAGAAACAAGGAAGTTATGATTATTAAATAGGATGAAGAGATAACATATGGAGTCATTATACCTCCCTGTTTCGTTGATGATTCCGGGATGTAATCATCCTTAGTGGGAGATAATTGTAACACCAGCAGATCTGGGCTAGTCTATTTAGAGACAACGAGCATCAAAATGAGTTTTTAATGGAAGATTATTTAGAAGTATTAATCTTAACCAAGTTGTAGAATATGTCGCAAGGGTTCCGTACATATAAAGAACGCCAAAATCCAAGTTATAACGAAGAAGTTATGGCCCGTCGAAGTTTTATGGAAAAATTGGCACGGCACCGGGAGACGTAAATAATGATTTTTTAATAAAGTAATTTTTAGCCTTAGTGATCTAAAATTTTTTTGTAGTATCCGTTAAACTGAGAACATACAAAAAAAGAACGCCCAAATCTGACTTCCTATGAGGAAGTTATGAATTTTCTAAGATTTGTCAAAGCAGTGCACGCCCCAAAAATCGAATTTTAGATCGAGCGGTTTCTGGCCTACGCGACCTAAATGAGAATTGAAGATCTCATTAATAGGAACTCAATGGTAAAAAGACAGATGGAAACGGAGTTTGTATGTAGAAGTTATGAATTTTACGCGAACATTTAACAGTATAATCACATAGTACAGTTAAATTTAAGATTGGTCGAGAATTAGCCGACAAAGTCAAAATGAAAGTTGTAGATCCTATTTTTACCTACACGTGGGTATAAAGAACGTCGAAAACGGAGCTCGTATGCGAAGGTTACGGGGTTTAGAAGTCAGCAGAGTGCTGCGGGAAAAAAGGGTGACGTGGCACAATCTTGGCTATTGCTTTCTCCCCAAGGCTTGCAACTAGATGGCGACATGTGGCATCAATTTCAACCATATTTCACCTTATAAATAGAACCTCTCCCACCCTCATTTTTTTCACACCTTTCCCATTCTTTCTTCTCTTTACTCGTTCTCTAGAACCTCTCTCTAGCCCTGAAACCCCCCGAAAAGCCTAGGGAACCTCCCTACCACGAGGCGGAAGCAACGGAGTGCTCGACGGCTCCGAGAAGAAGAGCTTTTCGGCTTGGGAATGCTGCTGCAAGCAAAGCCCAGTTTTCTATAAAACTCGTTGTAAGTGAGCTACGCCTACGCTATTTTTAATATATCGTTTATTTAATTATAGTAACGTTATTAGGAACTTATAATAAGTACCTGAGCTATTATTATGGGTTATATAAGTATTATTTAACGCTTATATAATAGTATTAATAGCTAGACTATTAATTAGTCGGCAAATAATAGACTAAACTCTAGTGGTAATAATACTAGTTTTCGTCGAAGGACATTATTTTTAATGAAGCGAAGCGCAGTCTGAGTTCGGATTCACCACCTTTTCAAGTGAGTGCATAGTCTCTTTCATCTTATACATAAATATGAAGTATTTTAAAATAAATTACGTGCTATGTGTGCATATTGTCTGAATACTTGCTGTCTATGTTGGGTGAAAGCTTTTTATACATGTTTTAAATGATTTAAACTGTATATGTATTTTATATCTACAAAATGTGTTGGGTAAAACATGGGTAGATGAAATAGTTGTTGTGTGATAACACAATGAAAGACAACAATGTTGACAGTGATCCAGTCATCTAGTGGAGTATAGATGACGACCACAGACGATACTAGACAGTCCAGTGGAACGCTAGCAGGCTCGTAATCTGTAGGTGTTTTTGAACTAGGTGCTCATTAGGTATTTTTGAACTGAGTGTGTTCACTAGGTATTTTTGAACTAAGTATGCTCACTATATATTTTTGAACTGAGTGTGCTCACTAGGTTTTTGAACTGAGTGTGTTTACTAGGTATTTGAACTGAGTGTGTTCACTAGGTATTTTGAATTGACTGTGTTCACTAGGTATTTTTGAACTAAGTGTATTCACTAGTTATTTTTGAACTAAGTGTGTACCAGATGTTTTGGACTACGTGTTCACCTGTGGTAACCTATAAACCTTGGTAACGATGGACTTTGTACCTATTCCTTAGGATAATCCTTAGGAATAAATGAACGAGAAATAGTTGATTCTTAAGGTAGATCCTTAAGAGTAAAGAAGATAATGGGGATGTGTAATTGGGTTGATTAATTTTTTGAAGATTAAACATAATTATATTATTGTGGGTTGAAAACCCTATGTACTCACCAGGTTTCCCAACCTGACCCACTCAGTTTATTTATATCACATGTGTTGATATGAAGTCACATTACACTGGGAGATTGGGGATGTCATAGTTATCAATAGGGGCTGACCAGAAATAATCGTCGCACCCTTCAGCATTGTCTTTGTCGACCAAGATTTTCAATTCCGCTGTTTGTTTTGCAGTGACCCCTGTAACAACATATACCTGATTTGGCACAGTTTGAACCTTTTGATAAACCATTGCTCTCTCTTTGAGTTTCTATGGCTTGTCCTTTGACAGGCGAGCGTATTCAATTGAGTTTTCATACATGGGGGGTTTCTCATTCTTGGTTTCACTTTTCATAAACTCAGAACAATCAACCACGTCTTCCACTGAGATTTCGCTCATCTCACTTTCCTCATCAAATTCAGACGTATTTTCTATATTCATTTTATGTTTTGAAATTAATTTGGCATTAGACGTGTCAAATGATTGAATAGTCTCGGACTTAATTTTTAACCTATCATTTTCATCTAAAAGATTTTTGAGCATACACTTATGTTCCTTAGAGTCAATGAAGGTTTCTATATTGTCCAGTCCGATTTTATAAGCGATAGATGTCTCTTCTGAGGACATTATGGATTCACATTTAACGATGACCTCATCCTCCTTAAATTCAAGGAAGGGTAAGATCATCTTATGAATGTTTTTCCCTCTTCCACAACTTAAGTGCAACTGAGCAATATTTGTATATAAGCGTTTAGCAATTAAATAGAAAACATTCATTTGTTTCAAAAACTTTAAATTGTCTCATTGCAAATAAATAATTTCCTCCCTATCCCTATTTAACTTCGTCTCCTTTAGCTCAATCCACATCCTTCTCTCCTCGCTCTTTGAAGACACCCTGCTGAGTTGGTTAGTTAGGTTAGAGTTCGCTAAGCGAGTTTGCATGAGACTACCACTTAAGTTAGGAAAATTTAAATTTTAATTCATTTAATTCTTCTTCATAATTTGTTACTGGAACTTTAAGTGATTCAAGGATGGATTGTACCTTTTTGATCATCCGATCACAGTCGTTGATCTTCTTACTCATAGGCTTGGTTGCAAAGCACTTGTCCTCGGTCAGGTTCGGCTCCTTACGCTCACTTTTGGTTGGTCTTCTAGTTGTAACCATCAAACATTTTCCAGCCGAACCTGTATCCTTCGCCACATAAGCTCTTCCGTGTGTGGGCTTTCTCACTTCTTCATCCTCAGAATCAGTTGACCAGACTTCAACTCCACCAAACTCATCTTCATCCGCATTTTCCTGTACAATCAAGGCATTCATTGAACTGTTAGTTTCCTTCTTTTTCTTGATCTCTTCCAACTTTCGCATGTAATACGCCTCATCATCTTCACCATCTCTCTTCTCAGTCATCTTCCTCAGCATGCAATCTTTAGCAAAGTGGTTCTTGCCATGACAGTAATTGCAGTCGAATCCAGAGTCTCCTACAAGCTTGCTCTCCTTCTTGTCGCCATCCTTTTAAGAAGTATTCTTCACTTCGTCTTTCACCTTCTCAGAACTGTAACTTCCCTGCCAGTTTCGGTTCTTATTGACAGGGAACTTCTTTCGTGCAAACCTTTTCAGATTGGTGACCATCATTGCATACTCTTCGCTTGTAAGGTCACATTCAGACATATCTGACTCCTCCTCTTCTTCTGCAACACTTTTGCCTTTTGAGACAAGAGCTAATGATCCCACACCCGAAACTACCTTCGCCTCCTTGGTTACCACACTCTCATGGGATTTAAGTATGCCCACAAGTTACGCTAGTGAATAAGATTTGAATTGTCCGTGAGCTTTCATTGTTGAAACCACTGCTATCCATTCTGGCCTCAAACCATTCATGAAGGTTACCTTTTGCTCGATCAATTTTCTTTCTATACCATGCTTGATCATCTTGCTAAGGAGATGATTGAAGCGATCGAATGTTTGTATCGGTTTCTCTTCAGGTTTCTGTTCGAAAACTCCAAATTCTGAGAGCACCAAGGTTTGAATAGAGTGTTCTAGATCTTCATTGGTTGAGTAGAGTTCTTTCAACCTTTCCCAGATTTCTTTAGCCTTCGTGCATGAACCAACTAACTGAAAAGTGTCAGATTGCAGAGCAAATCTGATCATTCTCATGGCTTTCACATTGCATAACAACTCGTCCTTTTCATCCTGTGGCATCTTATCTACGTCCGCCACAAGTTTATTATATTCTTTTTGAGTCTTCACAGTCATGTTCGTTCTAGGGTGAACAAACGGCCCTATTGTGATTGCTTCCCAGATGAGATAACCATTATCTTTAGATCCAACCACGTAATCTTCAAAGTGACGCGTCCATACTTCATAGTCTCGAGTGTAAAGAATGGGAACCCTTGTAGTGGATCCAATGCTGTTAGAGATGTTGATGGGATTAGTTTGAGAATCTTCATGAGACATGGTGAGCCTTTCCTTAGAACCGCTAGAATCTAACCTGTAAACTTGAGATTAGGGTTTTATCAAACACAAGAGTTACAGTTGATAGGAAGAAGACGACTTCTTTATGTTCGATAAAAGCGGAAACCCTAAAGAATTCTTAATATAGAAGAAATGTGTATTGATCACACAGTCTTCTGCTCTGATACCAATTGTTAGAACAAAGTTCTTGTAGGATCGATATATTCTAAGCAGAAAAACAATTAAAGACGTAATGATGAACACATGAATGGTTTAAATGACATCGAATGATTAAACTTTAACACCTCAGAAGAGCTCGATTAAGAACTTCGACTGTAGAGGTGTTTAGGGTTACAAAGCAATAATAACTATAATCACGTTAGTTTCTAAGGCATACATGCATGCACTATTAATAGCTAAACCCTATAATAATCACAGATGGATAGGCCCAATCCGAATATACAATACTAAGCCTATGACGCAACATAACATACCCAACAATATATATATATATATATATATATATATATATATGTATGTATATGAATGTTATGTTGGAATGGTTCAACATAAGGACATTTTATATATGGATGTGTTAATTGCGTTCTCAAAATTTGATTATGATTACGGCATCCCTTTTCATAATTCGAATTATGAGAACATGGAGAATAAAATAAAAAATATTGTAGCAAAACACTGATCAAGTATCATGTCTTTATGTTAGACATTATGAATCATGTCCTATATGCTTTGGGTATAGGATCGATTGCATATGCTATAATATTCTCATGTTCTAATTTTTCCAAATGCCTAGGCCATTAAGAGGGAAAAAGGACTAGAAACGGTTATGACTAAAGTGGTTGAACAATTGTTAAGGACAATCTAAGGTTCGTCAGAGATTGGTCGCTTAAGGATAGTTGGAAGTATAGTAATGGAAGGACCATATTGACATTACTATGAATAGACATGAGTCTATTAATAATGAATTGTCATATGGCAAATATGGAATGTTTCCATATTGTGGGTTGAAGAATGGATGAGAAAGTTAGAAACTTTTATGCAAGAAGGATGTTCAAAGGAATGTACTTTGAATTTGAGACTTCATTTCCATGAAATTCCTATAACAATCTCCAAAGAAAATTTTGTAATATCATTGGTCAAGTCTCTGTGACTTTTGGTACCTAGAAATTACAAAAGAATCATTGCATGATAGTTTAAAATGTAACACTTTCTAGCAGTGACAAGAATTTGGAATTCTTACACTTGCAATAAGGATTTAAAATTGTGAAATGAGCATCATTGAAATGTTTTTTAATTGATCTATTTCACAAAGTAAGGACCATAGACAATCATAATGTGCATGCTTGGAGCATGGTATAACTATTGTTTAGAAAAACATAGTATGCATGCTTGTAGCATGGCATAACTATGGTTTTTAAATTCAAGTATCAAGTTGATTATTCGAAACATTATACAATGAATAATGAGTAACCAGTATGACTCAAAAAGTTTTTGGGCCATATAGGATTAGCATTATTCTTGTGTTTGGCTTTGCATGTTTTGACTTCCCGAATAACTAGATTATTTAAACCAGCCACAGTCGATCATACTTTGGAAGTAGGTATTAAGGCAAGACTGTCATGAATGGGTATGTAGTTTGTCTAGGACAAAGTGGCTACAATGTTCATAAGTGCTCCTGGAATAAGATTAGAGTATTGGATTCAACCCCTGCTCATTTATATCACTTAATGGATTTTATCACGAGTGATCATGAGATGATAATATCTTATATTCTTCAAACGGAGACATGTGAGATGTAGTTGCAAGTTGGTTGCACATTGACATATGTAAACGTATTGGTAACTTGGTTGTTATAAAACATATCGTTGTGTGTAATTTGATGAGTAAGTACAAGCGAGCATTTGGGTCGAAGTTTATCCATTCCTTTTACCCCATGTGGATAAAATAGATATATGTGGTCCCCTTGATGATTTAGTGATGATTTGATTTGTTCAATTAGTTGGTCGTCATAAATCGGAAATCGGGAAACAACAGATGCACAGAGAGAATGATTAAAATCCATGTCTCATGTCCATATGATATCTAGAATGGAAGAATATACGATCCCTTATCTAATGGACATGTGATTGACTAGATCACAGTTCGACAACGGCTTTTGCGAGCTACGATTGCTAGCCGGGTTTGAGTTATGCTTGTTGGATTAGGTGTCTAAGCTCGTAACTATTATTGGTATGTACTTGACGCGAGAGTAGCATGGTCCATTTGGGTTGAATGGCATCAGAACAATTTGGATAGACTTTTGTGAGAAGAGGATATTTATGATTTATTAATATATTATAAGTTCTAATATATTAATATGAAATCATATTATTTAATTAGTATTGATCAATAATTAGTTTGGAATTAATTTTGCAATCAAAAGAGACTAATTAAATAAACGGGGATTGATTTGGTAAATCATTCATTCTTATAAAGTGGGCTTATGATCCTTAGTTCTTCATGTTGGGCTAAACCCATGTGGTGACCCATGGATACTCCATGGAGGTTAAAACCCATGGATCATGAAGAATATGGAAAGTCATGAGTTACATGGTGTAACCCTAATGTGCACACTATATAAGAAGAATCACAGTTCATGAAATGGGACCGAGAGTCTTGGAAAGGAGGGCTAGCCAATTTTATGAGGTGCAATATGATCTTCTCTCAAGTTATTCCAATTGTTGGTGGTGTTATGTGAACCATTTGAGGTGCAACACTTGGGACACTAAGCTCTTTAAAGGCACAAGGAATCAAGCTACAAGAAAAGGTATGTCATTCAACTATATTTTGTAACAGCCCGGATTCCCAGGTATTATTCATTTTGTTATTTTTGGTAAATTGTGAGGAGACTCGGCGAGTTGGAGCCTAGACTCGCCGAGTAGGATCGCGGTTTGGACGCCGGTTCGCGTCCGGACTCGGTGAGTCCAAGAGTGGACTCGGCGAGTCTACGCTGTTTAATGAAACCCTAATTTCCCGGCCCTGAGCCCTATTTAAAGGGCCTTATAACCCTTCATTGCGGCTACCTTCGACCTTGAGAGCACCATAGCACCTGTGAGTCCTTGTGAGTGAGAAAAGAGGCCATTATTCATCATCTTTGTGTGTGTTAGCAAGAAGGGAAGAGGAAGGCCAAACTAGGAGGGTTGGGGAGCTTGGATCTACTTCCATTTTGGCAGAGGAAGCTATTTGAGGTATTATTCAGAGCTTATTCTCGTGTTTTTATGTATATGGTCAAATCTAGGGTTTCTTCATGCCTTGTATGCCTTGTAATTTGAGTATGAGAGGTCCCTTTGGGAATTGGTACCTAGATCTGGATCTTAGTAGGTCCAGAGAGTCCCAAATGCCCTGCTTTATGCCTATCCTTTTGAGTTGGGGACTTAGGTTACCATTTTAGATGTCATTTCACCAAAAGAAGCCTTGTAAGCGTTGCATGGTAGCCAAGATTGTAACTTTACGTGATAAATGTGATTGGAAGGACTGGATCTATGAGTTACCGGAACGGATCTGACCTCAGGAGTGAGTTTGAGTTCATGCATGGCTTAGACAAGCTGAGTCCGAAGAACAGACTCGGCGAGTAGCATGAAGATTGCCTTTAACCACTCAGCGAGTGGTCTTACCGAGTTATGGGTTGACTCAGTGAGTCAGGGAAAGTCAGAGAGGGTTGACAGGTGGACTGAGTCAAGCTGGAACTCGCCGAGTTATTCTTGAGACTCGGCGAGTTGAGTCGTGGTGGCCCCGCGATTCATGCCAGGTGGAACTCGTCGAGTCAGGGAAGTACTCGACGTGTCAAGAGAGGATCCTAGGGAGTCAGTGAACACGTATAGACTCGCCGAGTTGCTCTAGTGCACTCGCCGAGTCCGGTCAAAGTTGACTGTTGACCAGAGTTGACTAGTGTTGACTTGATAGGGGTAGTCAACTTTAGTTGTGAAAGTTTTAATTAGTGGTATATGATGTTATAGGAGGATTATAGCTCGGAGGATCGAGCACGAGTGATTTCCGGGATTCGCGAGTTATCGAGATACACGAGGTGAGTCTTCTCACTATACTTTACCTTGAGTAGGTAACCAGAGTTATGTGACAGAGTATTTGTATGCTATATGTATGTTTTGTGTTGTACTGCATTATTTCTATGTGATTTATGCTGTGCATATTTATAGAGTTGGAACCGGAAGGTTCCCAGAGTTAGAACCAGAGGGTTCACAGAGTAGGGTCTACGGACCCACAGAGTTATAGCCTCGAGTGGCTAATATGTGTTATGCGTGGTATTTTGGGGAACTCACTAAGCTTTGTGCTTACAGTGTTGGTGTTTATTGTTTCAGGTACTAGTGATGACCGTGGGAAGGCGCCGGCTTGATCAGTACACACACATGGGATTTTTATGATATGTGATCTTGGGATTCGTTGTATGACATTGATTGGAGTTTCAAACACTGATGTTTATGAAAATTAAATGAATATGTTTTAAATTATGCGAAAAATTGTTTTGCAATTCACGGTGTTACAAGTTGGTATCAGAGCCTTGGTTTGAGGGATTCGAGTACACCTTCGGGCGTATTTGAACTCAAACTGAGGATTTGAGAAGTATTTTCAAAAAGAATAAAAGATTTTTGGAAGAATGCAGAACAGAGTTGTGTGTACGATCAGTCCGCGCCCGAACGGTGATTTCCCAAAATACCCTCATGTTATGTGATATTGATATTGATATGATGTATTCTCATGATAGATTAGGCTAGGTACTCCTATTAGGACTAGAGTGGCCTGATTTGTGATGCCTTAGCCTAGGGAGAGGTGAGCTGCTATGAGATGCTTGAGAGTGAGTAGGTAGCAATGAGGGACTTATAAGAGATCTGTTAGAGAATGGATTATGCATGATAGAGTACTTGGAATTTGGGATCCGAAGAGGAGGACTTGGGGTGTATTCTGATACGATGCAGACAGTAGTATTGGGCCCGTACTACTGAAAGCACTGGAGCGGTGTACAACCCAAGTAGGAATCTTTGGAATACCAAGGATCAAGGAGGGAAGAGTTGTCGAGTGTGAGTATGTTCGAATGGATTCTAATTTATCGTATGTTGTATTTCAGAGGTAGATCATGGTGAGGACACGTCTGATGCCTGAGAGCAGTGAGTCCAGTGATGAGGAGATCCGCCGGATCATTCATGAGGAGGTGGCTGCGGCCATCGGGGCCGAGATACTAGAGATGTTCGGGTATATTAAGACCACGTTGATTGAGACCTTCGACGAGCGTTATGCCGCTCTTTCTGAGGCTGCTCTTGCAGCGGCTATCGCAGCTATTGCTGCTGCGAGGCCGCAGGGTGGTGATGCGTTGCTGTTCCGAGAGTTCAGCAACACAAAACCACTAGAGTTTGATGGGACCCAGGACCCGGTGGCGGCTATGAGATGGATTTATGATATAGAGGGGTGTTTCTTCACTTGCTCAACTCCTGACCATTTGAAGGTTCGGTTCGCGCTGAACCAGATTCGCTTGGGAGCGAAGGACTGGTGGAAGTTTGTGACGGCGCACTTTACGCATGCTGAGCTTGCGGCAGTGACCTGGGAAAGGTTCACTGCCATGTTCC